>NC_140007.1:1551502-2151502 GCF_964263955.1 Coregonus lavaretus | reverse complement strand
CAATGACTTTGAGCCTTCTTGGATGGGCACTTCTAATGTAACTCCATGGCAGCACCCAGGGGGCTTGAATTTTCGAGCTCTACCCTTAGATTTGGCAGTGATGTAGTGTCCCCATGAGTGTAGCTGCCCCACCACCACAGAAAGCACTGAGGTAGGCTGAAACACCTGCATTTTGGAGCTGCCTTACTCAAGAAAGCAAAAATTAGACCATGTTTGTATGGAGGCTTTATTAACTTCATTATTTTTATTTCTTTTTTACATTGTTTGTAAACTGATATGTGACACGTATTAATGCCAAAATAACATGCAAAACAGGCTCTGCCCCACCTGCCCTGAATGATGGGTCGCCATGGCACACATGCACAGTCATAGAAACACACACACACCAAAGTAATGGAATACTCATTCACTCATACAAGACACACAAGTGTGGTTCACCAAACCACAATGAAATGTATACACACACACACACACAGTCGCCTGAGCAATGGAGCAAACGGAGCAGCTGCATCCCCACTTTCAAAATAGGGGTGTAAATGTGTTTTTGCACCCCCACTTTTTTACCAGAAAAGTATCATTATCCATTGGGTATTTGTCATTTTCAATGATTAATAATGTTTTGAGCTAGTCTGTATTCAAATAGATATGACCATTTTATATGTGATATAATAATTAACAGATTGCATTTTGCACACCCTCCCCCTGTCGCATCAAGATGAATGGAAAGTTTTGCTTCCTTAGTGCTCCACTGTTTTGGTTCTGCACAGTTAGGAAGTACTAGTTGCAAATAAAAAAGCACCAGCAAAATAAAAAGTTGTTATATATCATTTGAGAGGCATTCACCATGAGCAAATTTGGTCATTTCACTTTGCCTGTAAGAACCATGATGAGCACAGGCATGTCTGAGTAGGCTTTGCTGTTTCGCCTAATATTACATGATTAAATCTGTGAATTATTTTTATCTTCAAGCTGTTTACAGGCATTTAGTACCATTCTGCATTTTGCCATCTTTTTTCCCAACATTAATCAGTTAAATCACATTGCTAAAATGTTTCATTCAGTTACAAAACTAAGTCCTGGCTGAGCCCCATATGCAAGCGCATTGTGGCCACTTGGCGGTTACAATATAGCCACGCTGTATAGTGTGTGCCTATGCACAAAATGAAAAAGCACAGGATATTTGTACCTCTATAAAACAGCTCTGCTTTGCTTGGTAAGTAATATCAACCAAATAAAACACTTTTACACTCAATGGATCAAATATGTTTGTTGCTGAGACAAGTTTTTAAAATGTTCATGGTGATACCGTGACAGCGCTTCAAACAAAACAAAAAAGTCAATTTTAGAGGTAGGGAGGGGCATGAGTCTCCAAGGAAAACAAAACTCTATCTTAAACCAGAGATCACACATTTTGTAATGTCTTGAAGACCACGTTAATTTGCTTTGACTTGTGTTCCATAGGCCTACATGCGCATTTGCTGGGCACAACAAAAAAGAAACCATTCCAAGTTCTTCTCCGTAAATTCCCTTTCCCCTCTGTGTCTCACTCACTCAATTGTGTTCTGACCACTCCCTCTACACACGTGTCCTGAGTGTGTGCACAAGCTCCCAGTAGGCATACAGAAATAAATGCCTTATCACGTTTCAGGAGAAGACTCAGATGCAGACAGTGTCGAAGTAACAAAAGTTTATTACAAAAACATGGGGCAGGCAAACGACAGGTCAAGGGCAGGCAGAGGTCAGTAATCCAGATCAGAGTCCAAAAGGTACAGAACGGTAGGCAGTCTCAGGGTCAGGGCAGGCAGAAATGTCAAAAATGGGAAAACTAGAATGCGCATCACTTTGCACTGCCGACTTTTTTCATTTGAAAAAATATTCTGTTATATTTGATTCTGTTATATTACATCATATTCTTTACTATAAAATAGGTGTGTCTTGACTGTGATAAGGGTTTTGGAAATAAGGAGCATTAACTAAACAATGCTATGTCATTGCACAGCCATAGGCTTCTACAAGCAAGAGCCACTGCTGAGGTTACTACCTTTTTGAAGATTGTGTTCCACAATATAATGTAACCAGTTGATATTACTGTTTTAATAAATCAATCTTGAATGGCATATGTTTTATTTTTTACTGAATATACAGTATATGGGGCAATTTAGCAATTAGGATTTGTTATCTGTAATCGTAATGAGATATTAGGCATTGTTGTGCACTGTTACCATATAGATAAATGCACACATATTTTTTCCTGGACTATATATATACAGTTGAAGTCGGAAGTTTACATACACTTAGGTTGGAGTCATTAAAACTAGTTTTTTCAACCACTCCACAATTTTCTTGTTAACAAACTACAGTTTTGGCAAGTCGGTTAGGACATCTACTTTGTGCATGACACAAGTAATTTTTCCAACAATTGTTTACAGACAGATTATTTCACTTTTAATTCACTATCACAATTCCAGTGGGTCAGAAGTTTACATACACTAAGTTGACTGTGCCTTTAAACAGCTTGGAAAATTCCAGGAAATGATGTCATGGCTTTAGAAGCTTCTGATAGGCTAATTGACATCATTTGAGTCAATTGGAGGTGTACCTGTGGATGTATTTCAAGGCCTACCTTCAAACTCAGTGCCTCTTTACTTGACATCATGGGAAAATCAAAAGAAATCAGCCAAGACCTCAGAAAACAAATTGTAGACCTCCACAAGTCAGGTTCATCCTTGGGAGCAATTTTTAAATGAAGGTACCATGTTCATCTGTACAAACAATAGTATGCAAGGATAAACACCATGGGACCACGCAGCTGTCATACCGCTCAGGAAGGAGACTCGTTCTGTCTCCTAGAGATGAACGTACTTTGGTGCGAAAAGTGCAAATCAATCCCAGAACAACAGCAAAGGACCTTGTGAAGATGCTGGAGGAAACAGGTACACAAGTATCTATATCCACAGTAAAACGAGTCCTATATCGACATAACCTGAAAGGCCGCTCTGCAAGGAGGAAGCCACTGCTCCAAAACCGCCATAAAAAAGCCAGACTACGGTTTGCAACTGCACATGGGGACAAAGAGCGTACTTTTTGAAGAAATGTCCTCTCGTCTGATTAAACAAAAATAGAACTGTTCGGCCATAATGACCATCGTTATGTTTGGAGGCAAAAGGGGTTACTTGCAAGCCGAAGAACACCATCCCAACCGTGAAGCACGGGGGTGGCAGCATCATGCTG
This sequence comes from Coregonus lavaretus, assembly GCF_964263955.1. Taxonomy (NCBI): domain Eukaryota; kingdom Metazoa; phylum Chordata; class Actinopteri; order Salmoniformes; family Salmonidae; genus Coregonus; species Coregonus lavaretus. The sequence continues at coordinate 2,148,271 of NC_140007.1, read as the reverse complement.
TGGGGGTGCTTTGCTGCAGGAGGGACTGGTGCATAAAATAGATGGCATCATGAGGAAGGGAAATGATGTGGACATCAGTCAGGAAGTTAAAGCTTGGTCGCAAATGGGTCTTCCAAAAAGACAATGACCCCAAGAATACTTCCAAAGTTGTGGCAAAATGGCTTAAGGACAACAAAGTTAAGGTATTAGAGTGGCCATCACAAACATATTTTGTCATTTGACTACTCCAGTTCAATATAACTTATTGTGGCAGAACTTAAGAAAAATAGTTGTGTTCTGTTCATAAATATGGATTCCACCTGTGAAGAAACAGTGTAGAATTGCAGGAAATGGTTTAACATTTAAAAAATATATATATTCTGAAGTGTTTAATTCTATATAAAAAAAAATAACGTTTGCAGTTTTAAAGCACATTTTCTTGCAATTCTATACATTTTGCAATATCTAATGTCTATTCTTGAACAGCTGCGCCCCCCCTGCTGACACCTCGGCACACCCCGCAATTTGGGAACCACTGTGCTGCAGTACTGTAAATTATAGTACATTACACTGTTTTCACATATGCAATACACTTGCACTACATCAAAATTGACTGAAAATCTAATTTCTATAATTTCTATCCCATGTGTGATCAAAGGTGTGATCATTGAAGACATATTTCAGAATCACTGATGCAAAAAAATCTATATATTGTTCAGTTTGGTGAAAAACTGACTGTATGATGTTGTGTGTTGTACTTAGTCAATTGAAAATGTGCTTAGAGTTTTGAAACAACTGCCTTTTTGATTATCTGTTTTGAGTTTTGTACTAACCGTTGTGAAAATGTACCACATACTTGTGAAAATTGCACAAAAGCAATTGAAAAAAAAACTGTAAATACTGCAGATGTTGGCTCAATCCTTTAAATGTCAACCGCGCTACAATACGGATCGGAATTGAATCCTGGCCTTAGCCACTGTTCAACTGGAACTTTTTTTTTGCTGTCACAGTACCCAACCCCTGACACGCCATACACACAACAGGATGTATATCATGATGAGTAACCTTGCTTGAGACCTTGTGGTAGACCGGGTTAGAGAGACCCGGGTTACAATCCAGTCAGTGCCCAGATGGGTCTAAAAGTGTAATAGAGGGTGGTTTGGTAATTTGGTTAACCGTACTTGTATGTTGTGTAATTTTGTGTGGGACCAGCAAGCCTCCATTTGCCGGTTCACATCCACCAGATTTTTCCAATCAGACCCAGGATTCAAACAAGCAACCCTCCGGTATTTAGGCTGCCCCTCTAACCTCTATGCTACATAGTTCAGCAGGGTAAAAAGTGCCCCAGGTACTGGTCCTAGTACTCCTGTATATACTGTAGCTTCATTGTTGTGTATTTTATTCCTCGTTTTACTATTTTATTTAAAATAATTTTTCACTCTTCATCGTTAGTAAGTGCTCGTAAGCAAGCATTTCGCGCTAAAGTCGAGACCCGCTGTATTTGGCGCATGTGACAAATAAAATGTGAAATTATTTGAACTTAGTCGATAACACCAGCAACTTTCTAGCTCACACCCGCCAGATTTTTCCTGACAGCCCTTGGTTTCAAACCGACAACCTTCCAGTTACTGGCTTGCCACTTTAACCTTTTTAGGTATAAAAAAAGGTTTCTAAATACACAAGCATGGTTTACAGAACCACCTTTGTTACACTCCACCACCCATATTTCACCTCCTCACAGATACCTATCCAGGTCACAGCACCAATGGGACAAACTGGTTTCTAACCTAGGTCTCCTGCAGGCCACAAGACTGTGTTACCCACCTACATTACTTTTCAAGTGCTATCCCCTACTGCCTTGGTGGCCATGAGTAAAGCACTTTGCCCCTAAACTGATGCAAGGGCAATGCTGACCCTCTTCTCTTGCTGTACAGTATCCTTGGGTTTCATGCTTTAAATCCCATCTATTATTATTTTTATTATTATTATTACTACAGTTTTTCATAATCGCATACAAGCATATCTTGGAACAATGTTGTCGATTTTCAAAACAGTGTTCTCAAGACATGGTACTCTGTGGCCTTTTGCAAAACAGTAAATGCGTTTTTCAAAATGCATTTTCCTTCACAAAACATAAATACATTCATAAAAACTGTACATTAATCAAAATAACAGTTCTGTCTGCAAAAAGATGAACACAAACATTTAGTCTGTCCTTTTTTAAAAATTAGATCAATGGGATTTTGTTTGCAGTCACTAAATCATGCTGATACACATTTTAAATACAACTATCAAAAGGTGCAGAATTATGGGAAATTGCTCTCCTTTTATGCATATTTAACCAAACAATTTCATACACCAAAAATCTAATATAATTCCTGATCCAAAAGAAAATGGAAAATACGAACATTGTGTGCAGGATTCGCATCACAATCCAATTCCATGTATTCAATATGTCACGCTCGCCGGGAACAGAGGACCAATGCGCAGCGTTATTTGCGAACATATTTATTAAATAAAGATCACACGAACAAAAACAACAAAACGATAACGTGACGTCCTTGGATCAAACACAACCTACTTGGAAAAAGATCCCACAAACACTGTGGAAAAACAGACTGTTTAAATATTGTTCCCAATCAGAGACAACCAGCCACAGCTGACACTCGTTGCCTCTGATTGAGAACCACTCTGGCCAACATAGAAACACAATACAAGAACTCTACCCTAGAAACACAAAACTAGAACATAAAGAACACTCACACCCTGGCTCAACATACAAGCCTCCCCAGAGCCAGGGCGTGACAGTACCCCCCCCAAAGGCGCGGACTCCGACCGCGCCAACAGAACACCACAGGGGAGGGACCGGGTGGGCACTCCGCCTTGGCGGCGGATCCGGCTCTGGGCATGATCCCCACTCCCTCTCTAACCCCCCACAGTACCCCTGGTCCGGTCTGGCCCTGCTGGCCAGAGCTGGACTGAACACTGGTGGAGCGGATTGCTCTAGCTCCGGCGTGGAGCAGCTGACCGGTACCGGACCAGGCACCGGTGGAACAGGCACGGGCTGTGCCGGACTGACGACGCACACCACTGGCTTGGTGTGGGGAGCAGGAACAGGCCGAGCCGGGCTGGCGACGTGCACCATAGGCTTGGTGCGGGGAGCAGGAGCGGGCCGACGAAGCGCACCACTGACTTGGTGCGGAGAGCAGGAATGGACCGGGCCGGGCTGGCGTTGCGCACCACTGACTTGGTGCGGGGAGCAGAAACAGGCCGGGCCGGGTTGGCGACGCGCACCATAGGCTTGGTGCGGGGAGCAGGAACAGGCCGGACCATGCTGGCGACGCACACCATAGGCTTGGTGCGGGGAGCAGGAACAGGCCGGACCGGGCTGACGAAGCGCACCATAGGCTTGGTGCGGGGAGCAGGAACAGGCCGGGCCGGGCTGGCGACGCGCACCATAGGCTTGGTGCGGGGAGCAGGAACAGGCCGGGCCGGGCTGGCGACACGCACCTTAGGCTTGGTGCGGGGAGCAGGAACAGGCCGGGCCGGGCGGGCGACGTGCACCATAGGCTTGGTGCGGGGAGCAGGAACAGGCCGGACTGGGCTGGCGACGCGCACCACAGGCTCGGTGCAAGGGACAGGAACAGGCCGGACCGTACTGGGGACACACGCCACTGGCCCTACGCGGGGATCAGGAACGGGCCGGACTGGTAACACACCCCAGTACCTCTCGCCGTGCCTCTACACTTTCCTTCCCCTTTGTGACCAGTGGCCCCCTTAACCTGGCGGCCTCCTCTGCCAACCCGCTGGACCGCTCTATCGCGGCCTCCTGCTGCCCCGTCGTCCACGGTGTGAGCCCCCCCCCTAAAAATGTTTTGGGTGTCTCTCCTCCCCGTGGACCAAGCCTCCCTATCTCTCGCCAGACTCTTCCTCCACTGCTCCAAAGTCCAACCTCTCTGCTCTTCACTTGGCTTGACCCAGTCGAGACTCTTCCTCCACTGCTCCCAAGTCCACCCTCTCTGCTCTTCACTAGGCTTGACCCAGTCGAGGTTGCCACGGAGATCCGCTAGCGATTCCCCTGGCGATGGCTCCTGGACACACTGCTTGGTCCAGTTTTGGTGGGATCTTCTGTCACGCTCGCCGGGAACAGAGGACCAATGCGCAGCGTTATTTGTGAACATATTTATTAAATAAAGATCACACGAACAAAAACAACAAAACGATAACGTGACGTCCTTGGATCAAACACAACCTACTTGGAACAAGATCCCACAAACACTGTGGAAAAACAGACTGTTTAAATATGGTTCCCAATCAGAGACAACCAGCAACAGCTTACACTCGTTGCCTCTGATTGAGAACCACTCTGGCCAACATAGAAACACAATACAAGAACTCTACCCTAGAAACACAAAACTAGAACATAAAGAACACTCACACCCTGGCTCAACATACAAGCCTCCCCAGAGCCAGGGCGTGACACAATACAAAGGCTGGTCTACTCATAGGTTTGTAGAATTTCCATCGGCAAGCATAAACACAATCTCCAATGGAAATAAGGGAACACAACTGATATGAATGTATAGGCCTCAACTACACCAAAGCAAAGCTCTGTAATGGAAGGTCACAATGTTGAAGATGATGACTTACAGATGCCCTATCTTAATTTGATGATTCTCTTCTTGCAGGAATTTGAAATTCAAACTTGTAGTGTATACATGGTTTAAAAATACTTCTAAAGTTTGTAATTTCCACTTTAAAATTTCAGACTTGATTTGCCCTAACGAAATGTATCAACCCCTTCAAAAAATGTCCATTAATTAAAATCCACATAACAATTCACATTTCTTGTTGCTGCAGGATTATTTTCCTGCTGTGTGAAACTGGCTCAAATTAAGATCAGAGTAACCCAAAGTTACTTAGAAGTAGAAACACCTTTGGCAGTGATTACAGCCTCGAGTCTTCTTGGGTAGGACGCTACAGGATTTGCACACCTGTATTTGGGGACTTTCTCCCACTGTTCTCTGCAGATCCTCTCAAGCTCTGTCAGGTTGGATGGGGAGAGTCGCTGCACAGCTATATTCAGGTTTCTCCAGAGATGTTCGATCAGGTTAATGTCCGGGCTCTGTCTGGGCCACTCAAGGACATTCAAAGACTTATCCCGAAGCCACTCCTGCATTGTCTTGGCTGTATGCTTAGGGTCGTTGTCCTGTTGGAAACTTCTTCCAATTAAGAATGATGGAGGCCACTGTGTTCTTGGGGACCTTCAATGCTGTATAATTTTTTTGTACCCTTCCCCAGATCTGTGCCTCGACACAATCCTGTCTCGGAGCTCTACGGACAATTCCTTTGATCTCATGGCTTGGTTTTTGCTCTGACATGCACTGTCAACTGTGGGACCTTATATAGATAGGTGTGTGCCTTTCCAAATCATGTCCAATCAATTGAATTTACCACAGGTGGATTCCAATTATGTTGTAGAAACATTTCTGCCCTGCTAGAGCTGCCCCGGTCAACTGTAATTGCTGTTATTGTGAAGTGGAAACGTCTAGCAGCAACAATAGCCCAGCCGTGAAGTGGTAGGCCACACAAGCTCACAGAAAGGACCGCTGAGTGCTGAACCACGTAGCGCATAAAAACTGCCTCTGGAAGCAACTTCAGCACAATAACTGTTGTCGGGAGCTTCATGAAATGGGTTTCCTTGGCCGACCAGCTGCACACAAGCCTAAGATCACCATGCGCAATGCCAAGCGTCGGCTGGAGTGGTGTAAAGCTCGACGCCATTGGACTCTGGAGCAGTGGACACGCATCTGGCAGTCCGATGGATGAATCTGGGTTTGGCGGATGCCAGGAGAATGCTACCTGCCCCAATGCATAGTGCCAACTGTAAAGTTTGGTGGAGGAGGAATAATGGTCTGGGGCTGTTTTAAATGGTTCGGACTAGGCCCCTTAGTTCCAGTGAAGGGAAATCGTAACACTACTGCATACAATGACATTCTAGACGATTACGATTCTGTGCTTCCAACTTTGTGGCAACAGTTTGGGGAAGGCCCTTTCTTGTTTAACCATGACAATGCCCCCATGCACAAAGCCAGGTCCAAACAGAAATGGTTCGTCGAGATCGGTGATGAAGAACTTGACTGGCCTGCACAGAGCCCTGACGTCAACCCCATTGGACACCTTTGGGATGAATGGGAACGCTGACTGCGAGCCATGCCTAATCGCCCAACATCAGTGCTCGACCTCACTAATGCTCTTGTAGCTGAATGGAAGCAAGTCCCCACAGCAATGTTTCAACATCTAGTGGAAAGCCTTCCCAGAAGAGTAGAGGCTGTTAGGGCAGCAAAGGGGGGACCAAATCCATATTAATGGCCATGATTTTGGAATTAGATGTTCGACGAGCAGGTGTCCACATACCTTTGGTCATGTAGTGTATTACCTGCACTTTTTAGTTATTCAAAAAAACTAACAGTCAGGTAAGTTCAGCATTGGTATTTTAACCCAGTCTTGTGACTAACATACTTAGCTCATGTGTAATTTCCTCCTATGCATCATTTCTTAATTGTATGAGCACCTCAAGTTTGTTTTCAGGGTCGCCTTTTAGGCATTATTTGTGTCATGTAATGTTAGGTACAAACCATTGAGGTCATATAAGTAGTCATAGATACAGTATACCTAGACCTTGTTTGTATCGATTGCCCCTTCCTGGCCTCTTCACCCCACTGCCCTCCTGTTACATCTCAAAATGTACTAGCGAAAACTTTTTCACCATATCATTTAGCAAATTACATATTCAGTAATGAATATTCTGACAGAGCAACATTATTTCTCCACTGCAACAATACAGTTAATAACTATACTGTAGTAATATTTGTCATTTCTTTTTAGACCCCAAAAACTATTTATATGCAATGTAGCCAAGAAAGAGGCAAATAATGTGGACTCAAAACTCAACAACTTTCATAACAGAGAAAATTATTTGGATTATGGGTTCCAGTCGGGTGCGCCGAGCTGAACAAAGGGCTATCCAAATTCTGGGGAGTAACCTCAGGCTGAATGCCAGAGTGTCCTGGTTTGGACAAGGTGGCATGTGCTGGAGTGGTGTCCTTCCAACATTCAGAAGGCAGCTCCTGCAACAGCCTGCTCCTAACATCCTGGTTGTACATGTACATGCAGGGGACAATGATTTAGGAAGGCTTAAGCGTGTGGAACTGGTTAGTAGAATGAAGAGAGACATGCAGAATCTACGTTCAGAGTTCCCCTCAATCCTCTACTCCTGTATCATTCAACGTGTGAATTGGAGGAATGCTCATCCAGTGAGATCAACAAGGCACGGAACTGGGTAAACAAGGTGATGACTGTCTTTGTCAGGGGATTTGGGGGAGCAGCAACAAAGCAGCGCACGGACATTAAACACAGCCACCCAGGGCAATATTTTAGGGATGGGGTTCACACACACACACACATACACAGAGAGAGAAAGGTGTCTTTGTTTCTTCTGTATACCGGTAGTATTTATTTGGATTGTGGTTATTTCGTAGGACAAGGCTCTAAGATACATCTGTGAAATACTTTTTATTGTGATGTTTTATTACAGACGAGATATTGTAATAAAGACTATTTATGCATATGCCGGTGTTCTTCATCTCAACCTTGTTTCATCCAATTTAACATGGCTATAGCATGGAGGTTTAAAAATAATTATAGTCTTAGTCTAGTGCATTCAGTAGCCTATGGTCTAGTAGTGCAGTTTTCAACTTGGCTATTAGCCCTATACTCCACATTGCATGACATTGCAGGAACACATAATTTGCTCAGTATTGGTATTTTCACACTTTTTTCTGTATAAATAGATCAAATGAAAAATAACACGAGTGCATTAAGATAGCTGAGCAGACAAAATTATCTGTTAGGCTACTAGACAAAACTGGACCAGATCGCTATTATATCACCAGACACTATACAAAAAGGACGTTAATAAATTGTATCCAAATGATCTATACAGCAACATTTTGCAGGAGAGAGTCATTGTAGTTATAAATTATGAGGGATTAGGTACATAAGACTATAGGGCTAGTTTAACATTAGGGGAAGCATGAGGATATAATATCGTTAACTGAGATCCTTTTCACAAATAAACTGAAAACCAAAAACACGAGACAATATAGGATCTAGCTAGATGTTTTTATTAATGTTAAAGCAGGTAACATCTGTTGAACAATGTAACTCAAACCGCATCCGCATCTTATTCCAATCACTCTTTATTGTCCTCGGCCTACTCACAGGGATCCTGTCAGGATCCCTCGCCCTGGACCCATCTTCCTCTACTACTCTCTTCACTGCCTCTGCATACGCACCTTCTGTACTACTCTGATCCTGGGAACCTTAACCTGTCTTTCTCTCATCGGACACTTCTGATCTCCAGCACCATGGGTACAACTACAGTTAACACACATAACTTTTTCCACTGACACTACACTTTGCTTTGTCTCATGCCTTCCTGCACACTTCTCACATCTAGGAATCTCCCTCCTACACACTGCTGCTACATAACCATAAGCTTGGCACCTAAAACACCATAATGGATTCCGGACAAAAGCTCTCACGGGATAACTGACATATTCTAACTTTACTTTCTCGGGTAAAGACTGCATCAAAACTTAGCAGGACAGACAGTGTCTTCTCTGTTTCACCACGCTCTCCACCGGGTCTGCGTCGCACCAAACGGCGGGCGTTTCATACTCCGGGAATCTTTCATTTTAGTTGATCTTCCTCAACACTTAACGCCACCCCAGTTATCTCTCCTTTCAATGTCGCCCTCCTCCGGAGAGCAAAGCAAGTCACAGTTCTTGTCCCTAGGCGCATGGTTCGGTAAATTACAATTATTTTGAACACCAATGTATCCTTAACTAAAACAACATTTTCAGTAACGGTTGCAGAGACTGTGATGTGTTTATTTTTATAAACGGTGGAATGCACTGACAGTAAGTTGCTAAGCACAAGAGTGACCACTAAATTACCTAAATGTAAATGTAAAAAGGAAAATGTTCAAAGAACACTGGGTAATAAGTCGCTGCATGGGTAATTCCAATAATATGCTGTAAATTAGATTACAGTAACATTTATGGTACCGTAAAATGGATTACTGTAAAATGGATTACAGTAGCTGTACTATAAAATCAATTACAGTATCTTTTTACAGTGTACCAAAATCAATGTTTTTATGTACTACTTCCCTCAATTTGATGCACATACCACCCCACAAAACCAATTACAACACAAACAAACTCATGCTCTCATACAGGAATACTCAGAGACATTCACAAGCACACATTGAAACGTACACACATGCACAGTCACTCACATGCACATATGCACGCACACGCCCACACACAAACTAAAGTAACTGAATACTCATACCTTGAGACACACTCACAAGCACACATTGAAATGAGATTGGCATTTATAAAACGTTTATGAAACCATTCGACATCAGTGGAATGTGATTTTCAAGATAAAAGCCGCAATAGAAAACACCTTAACTTAGGCCAGGATTCAATTCTATAATGTAATAAATTGTTCAACGGTTAATGTATTACCTATTCTCAGTTATGATTATGTTATCCGGTGGTTATTACGTTATCAGGTGAGTAGCTACTTTCTTGATGAATAACGTAATAACTTCAACCGATCATGTAATAACATACTAAAATCTATGTTTTTATGTATTAAGTCCCTTATTTTGATGCATATAGAATAGTCCCAAAAGTGCAGAACCCATCAATCTGGCACACCAGGCAGCCCCAAGCAAATTAGTAACCTTGCCGGAAACCTGAAACCTTGCATTAGCTACTCAGTTTACATCTTGGCTTAAGCTCAGCAGAGTCTATCAAAGTCTTTTGGTGCACAGAATTAACCTTGTCAGTAACACCAGCAATTATCCAACTCAGTCCCACCAGATATTTATACCACACAATAACTTGTAATACTGTATGAAAACAGGCCTTTTGTTTAGAAGATTACATGTGATTGATTTTGTTTGATTGTGGTATGAGGGTTATTATGAATGATATAGTATTGCAACATTCATGAAGGGGTTATGAATGATTTCATAAAGGTCTAATGAATGCATTATGGTATACCCCCTTCGGTGTTGCCAAAACACACTGGTATATACCCACACATACAGGGTGTGCATGTGTATAATGGAAACATGTATTTTTGATGTCACCGTACCCAACCCTATGACACACCAAACACAGAACATTAATAATAATAATACCATTTTCGATCACATACAATCACTTCCTGGAACTGTAGTTGAAAGTACCAATAACAGAACAACAAAGATCAAATAAAAATTGAAAACATAATTTTTTCACACTTTAGTGTGTGTACTTTAGTGTATTTATACTTGGGACAGGAAAAGTAGAAAAATCACTGGAGTACGTCTTTAAATACATTTGCATAATGTCTGGTAATTTTCTAATTTGTACCTGGATTGCATATCTTAGACCCACTTTTGCAAAATTCTGAATACAATTAATTGTGAAGTGTTTTGTTCACAGAACATTAACACTTAGTTTTCATCAGAATAGTTTGCAAATGGGTTCACTGTTTATGGCAATCAGTAAATACTACTACACAAAATTGAGAATGGCTTTATCAGTAGTCAATCAGGTACAATATAGGGAAAGATCTGGGCAACGGGGACTTTCGATTTGTATGATTTTGTTTACAACATTGTGGACATGCAGAGATGCAGAGAATGAATTACTTCTACTTCTAAGTAACTTTGGGTTACTCCTACATATGTCAGATCTTCATTTGAGCCACTTCCACACAGCAGGAAAATAATCCTGCAGCAACAGGAAATGTGAATTGTTCTGTGGATTATAATTAATGGCATTTTTTTTAGGGGTTGATAAATATTTCGTTAGGGCAAATCAAGTCTAACAATTTAAAATGGAAATTGCAAATTTTACAAATATTTTTAAACCATGAATACACTATAAGTTTACATTTCAAATTCATGCAGGAAGAGAAGGATCAAATGAAGATAGGGCATCTGTAAGTCATCATCTTCAACATTGTGACCTTCCATTACAGAGCTTTGCTTTGGTGTAGTTGAGGCCTATACGTTTATATCACTGTAGTCACCTTTCCTTATTCGTATTGGGGATTGTGTTTATGCTTGCCGATGGAAAGTCTACAAAACTATGACCAGACCAGCCTCTGTATTCAATACATGGAATTCAAATCAAATCAAATCAAAATTGATTTGCCACATGCGCCGAATACAACAGGTGTAGACATTACCATGAAATACTTACTTCCAGCCCTTAACCAATAATGCATTTATTTTTAATAAAAAAGTAAAATAAAACAACAACAACAAAAAAGTGTTGAGAAAAAAAGAGCAGAAGTAAAATAAAATAACAGTATGGAGTGTCAGATATGTGCTGATGTGGATGCGGTGGTTGAGTCAATCGCAGGACACAGAGGATAAGTCAAGACAACTTTACTAATACTTGTAAATAGACACAAAATAAACGGCCTCAAACACTGGAGGCGAACAAAATACGCGCAGTGCGTAAAACAACAACGAGAGTCGAAATACGCGTAGTGCGTAAAATACTATACAAAGCCAAGGCACCGAACCCATCAACACACGTCATGTGGAACAATAACACACAACTACAAAACATAACACAGGGAAACTTATAGGTGACATAATCATGACAGAATACGGAACAGGTGCACTAAACTAGACATGACAAAACAAACATCGAAAACATCAAACGGTGGCAGCTAGTACTCCGGGGACAACGAACGCCGAAGCCTGCCCGAACAAGGAGGAGGAGCAGCCTCGGCGGTATTCCTGACAGTACCCCCCCCCCTTGACTCGGGGACGGCCAGGAGGACGCGGAGCAGGGCGCGTGGGATGATTATGGTGGAACTCCGTCAGGAGGGAGGGATCTAAAATGTCCCTCCTAGGCACCCAGCACCGTTCCTCCGGACCGTTCCCCTCCCACTCCACGACATATTGTAGACCCCCCATCCGACGTCTCGAATCCACGATGGACTGGACTGAGTACGCCGGAGTCCCCTCGATGTCCAGTGGGGGCGGAGGAGTCTCTCTTATCTCACTGTGCTGGAGTGAGCCAGCTACCACCGGCCTGAGGAAAGACACATGGAACGAGGGGTTAATGTGATAATCATTAGGCAGTTGTAACTTGTAGCATACCTCGTTCAATCTCCTCAGGACTTTAAATGGCCCCACAAACCACCGATCCAGCTTCCGGCAGGGCAGGCGAAGGGGCAGGTTTCGAGTCGAGAGCCAGACTCGATCTCCAGGTGCGTACACTGGACCCTCACTGCGGTGGAGATCGGAGCTCGCCTTCTGTCTACGGATAGCCCGCTGCAGATGGACGTGTGCAGCGTTCCACGTCTCCTCCGAGCACCGAAACCACTCATCCACTGCAGGAGCCTCGATCTGGCTCTGATGCCATGGTGCCAGAACCGGCTGATACCCTAACACACACTGGAAAGGGGTCAGGTTAGTAGAGGAGTGGCGAAGAGAGTTCTGGGCAATTTCTGCCCAAGGGATATACCCCGACCACTCCTCCTGCCGGTCCTGGCAATACGATCTCAGAAACCTACCCACATCCTGGTTCACTCTCTCCACCTGCCCATTACTCTCAGGGTGAAAACCCGAGGTAAGGCTAACCGAGACCCCCAAACGTTCCATGAACGCCCTCCAGACTCTAGAGGTGAATTGGGGACCTCGATCGGACACTATATCCTCGGGAAACCCGTAGTGCCGGAAGATCTGGGTAAACAAAGCCTCAGCGGTCTGTAGGGCAGTAGGGAGACCCGGCATTGGGATGAGACGACAGGCCTTAGAGAACCGATCCACAACGACCAGAATAGTGGTGTTCCCCTGGGAGGGGGGTAGGTCAGTGACAAAGTCTACCGAGAGGTGAGACCACGGCCGTTGTGGAACGGGCAGGGGCTGTAACTTCCCCCTGGGCAGGTGTCTAGGCGCCTTACACTGAGCGCACACTGAGCAGGAGGAGACATAAACCCTCACGTCCCTAGCCAATGTTGGCCACCACTACTTAACACTAAGGCAGTGCAGTGTCCGGCCTATACCTGGATGTCCAGAGGAGGGTGACGTGTGAGCCCAATATATGAGACGATCACGGATCTCGTACGTCCGCCCTACTGGACACTCCGGAGGAGTAGGGTCGGTGCATAATGCCCGCTCGATTTCCGCATCGATCCCCCACACCACCGGTGCCACCAGACAAGACTCTGGCAGTATGGGAGTGGGCTCAATGGACCTCTCCTCTGTGTCATACCGCCGGGACAGGGCGTCTGCCTTACCGTTCTGGGACCCTGGGATGTAAGTAAGCTTAAAAACAAACCGGGTCAGAAACATGTTCCACCTAGCCTGACGAGGGTTCAGTCTCCTAGCTGCCCGGATGTACTCCAGGTTACGATGGTCAGTCAGAATGAGAAAAGGGTGTTGAGCCCCCTCAAGCCAATGCCTCCACACCTTTAGGGCATGAACTACGGCTAGCAGCTCCCTGTCCCCTACGTCATAATTTCGTTCCGTTTTAGAATAAAAAGCACAGGGCCGGAGTTTAGGAGGCGTGCCTGAGCGTTGAGACAATACTGCCCCAATACCGGCCTCTGACGCGTCCACCTCCACTTGGAACGCTAAAGCGGGGTCCGGATGCGCCAGCACCGGAGCCGAGGTGAACAGGTCCTTCAGTTTATCAAACGCCCTGTCCACCTCAGCCGACCACTGCAAACGCACCGGGCCCCCCTTCAGCAAGGAAGTGATGGGAGCTGCCACCTGTCCAAAACCCCGGATAAACCTCCGGTAGTAATTGACAATCCCAAAAACCGTTGTACCTCTTTAACAGTGGTTGGAGTCTGCCAATTACGCACGGCTGACACACGGTCAATCTCCATCTCCACCCCTGACCCGGACAACCGATGACCCAAGAAGGAGATGGACTCCTGGAAAAACAGACATTTCTCTGCCTTGACATACAAGTCATGCTCCAACAGCCTACCCAACACTCGGCGTACCAGGGCTACATGCTCGGCTCGTGTAGAAGAGTACACCCGTATGGCATGACGAGATACTCATAATGACCCGAGGTGGTACTAAATGCTGTCTTCCATTCATCTCCCTCCCTAATGCGCACCAAGTTGTAAGCGCTCCTGAGATCCAGTTTTGTGAAGAAACGCGCTCCGCGTAATGATTCCGTCATACTCGCAATCAGAGGAAGAGGATAACTGTATTTAACAGTGATCTGATTGAGATTACGGTAATCTATACACGGGCGCAACCCTCCATCCTTTTCCTTCACAAAGGAAGTGGAGGACCGTAGGGGAAGTGGAGGACCGTATGTATCCCTGTCTCAGAGACTCGGCTATGTATGTCTCCATAGCCGCCGTCTCCTCTTGAGACAAGGGATACACATGGCTCCGCGGAAGTGCCGCACCTGCCAGGAGGTCTATCGCACAATCTCCCCGTCTATGAGGTGGCAATCGCGTCGCCCTAGTCTTGCTGAACACGAGTGCCAAATCCTCATACTCGGGGGGATTGTGCATTGCGGGCACCTGGTTCGGACTCTCCACCATGGTCGCCCCTACGGAAACACCTAAACATCGCCCGACACACTGGTCAGACCACTCCTTGAGAGCCCTCTGTTGCCACGAAATGGTGGGATCATGAGCAATTAACCAAGGAAGCCCCAGTACCACGGGATACGCAGGAGAGTCGATCAGATACAACTGAATAATCTCTTCATGACCCCCCTGCGTCCTCATCTTAAGTGGCGCTGTGACCTCCCTAATCAACCCAGATCCCAACGGACGGCTATCTAGGGCATGGATAGGAAAGGGTGCATCAACGGGCAGGAGGGGAATCCCTAACCTCACACAAAATTACGATCAATTAAATTCCCAGCTGCGCCTGAATCGACTAGCGCCTTATGCTGGGACTGAGATGCAACCTGAGGAAATACTACAGGTATACAAAAGTAAACAACAGAGAGCTCTGGGTGAGTTGGGCGCCTACTCACCTGGAATGACTCCCCAGTGCGCGACCTGTTGCCTCGAACCCCTGGAGACCCTCCCCAGCACCTAGCCGCAGTGTGTCCTCTACGACCACAGTTGGTGAAGGGGACGGCCTCCCTCGGAATCTCTCTCCTCCTCTCTCTAGCGCCAGCACCCCCGAGCTCCATAGGGCTCGGCTCGGAGGTGCTGGGGGATGGATTGGACGGCCCCAACTCTGGACGTCCGCGAGTGGCCAGCAGGGTATCCAGACGGCTTGACATGTCCACCAACTGGTCGAAGGTGAGATTGGTGTCCCTGCAGGCCAACTCTTGTCGAACGTCCTCACGCAGGCTGCACCGATAGTGGTCGATGAGGGCCCTCTCATTCCACCCCGCATCCGCCGCTAGAGTCCAGAAGTCCAGGGCGAACTCTTGTGCGCTCCTCTTCCCCTGTCGAAGGTGGAACAGACGCTCCCCCGCCGCTTTACCCTCAGGGGGGATGATCGAAAACAGCCCTGAAGCGGCGGGAGAACTCCGCGTAGCTGATGGTGGCGGCGTCTATTCCCCTCCATTCGGCATTGGCCCACTCCAACACCTTGCCGGAGAGACAGGAGATGAGGGCGGAAACGCTCTCGTATCCCGAGGGCGCCGGGTGTATGGTTGCCAGGTAGAGCTCCACTTGAAGGAGGAACCCTTGACACCCGGCTGCGGTGCCATCATATGCCCTCGGGAGCGAGAGCCGAATCCCACTGGAGCTGGTATGGTGGGGCTGGCCGATGGTGGTGGTAAGGTAGGAGGAGGTGTGGGCAAGCCTCCTCTCTCCCATCGGCACAGGGTGTCCATTACTTCTTGCATGGCGGATCCGAGATGCTGGATCCTGGCGTCCTGGCAGCTGACCCGATCCTCCAGCGACTCAGTTCCCACCGCTGCTCCTGCTGACTCCATAGTGTAAAGGTGTGTTATTCTGTCAGATATGTGCTGATGTGGATGCGGTGGTTGAGTCAATCGCAGGACACAGAGGATAAGTCAAGACGACTTTACTAATACTTGTAAATAGACACAAAATAAACGGCCTCAAACACTGGAGGCGAACAAAATACGCGCAGTGCGTAAAACAACAACGAGAGTCGAAATACGCATAGTGCGTAAAATACTATACAAACCCAAGGCACCGAACCTATCAACACACGACATGTGGAACAATAACACACAACTACAAAACATAACACAGGGAAACTTATAGGTGACATAATCATGACAGAATACGGAACAGGTGCACTAAACTAGACATGACAAAACAAACATCGAAAACATCAAACGGTGGCAGCTAGTACTCCGGGGACGACCAACGCCGAAGCCTGCCCGAACAAGATGGAGGAGCAGCCTTGGCGGTATTCGTGACATGGAGGCTGGTACCGGTGCAGAGTCAATGTGCAGAGGCACAGGCTTGTTGAGGTAGTTGAAGTAATGTACATGTGGGCAGAGATAAAGTGACTATGCATAAATAATTAACAGAGTAGCAGCAGCGTAAAAGGATGGGGTGGGGGGGCAGTGCAAATTGTCCGGGTAGCCATAATTAGCTGTCTTATGTCTTGGCTTGGGGGTAGAAGCTGTTGAGAAGTCTTTTAGACCTAGACTTGGCACTCCGGTACCGCTTGCCGTGCGGTAGCAAAGAGAACAGTCTATGACTAGGGTGGCTGGAGTCTTTGACAATTTTGAGGGCCTTCCTCTGACACCGCCTGGTATAGAGGTCCTGGAAGGCAGGAAGCTTGGCCCCAGTGATGTACTGGACAGTACCCACTACCCTCTGTAGTGCCTTGCGGTCGGAGGCCGAGCAGTTGCCATACCAGGCGGTGATGCAACCAGTCAGGATGCTCTCGATGGTGCAGCTGTAGAACTTTTTGAGGATCTGAGGACCCATGCCAAATCTTTTCAGTCTCCTGAGGGGGAATAGGCTTTGTCGTGCCCTCTTCACGACTGTCTTTATGTGTTTGGACCATGATAGTTTGTTGATGATGTGGACACCAAGGAACTTGAAGCTCTTAACCTGTTCCACTACAGCCCCGTCGATGAAAATGGGGGCGTGCTCAGTCCTCTTTTTTTTCCTGTAGTCCACAATCATCTCCTTTGTCTTGGTCACGTTGAGGGAGAGGTTGTTATCCTGGCACCACACGGCCAGGTCTCTGACCTCCTCCCTATAGGCTGTCTCATCGTTGTCGGTGATCAGGCCTACCCCTGTTGTGTCGTCTGCAAACTTAATGATGGTGTTGGAGTCGTGCCTGGACATGCAGTCATGGGTGACCAGGGAGTACAGGAGGGGACTGAGCACGCACCCGGAGGGGCACCCATGTTGACGATCAGCATGGCAGATTTGTTGTTACCTACCCTTAACACCTGGGGGCGGCCTGTCAGGAAGTCCAGGATCCAGTTGCTGAGGGAGGTGTTTAGTCCAAGGATCTTTAGCTTAGTGATGAGCTTTGAGGGCACTATGGTGTTGAACGCTGAGCTGTAGTCAATGAATAGCATTCTCACGTATGTGTTCCTTTTGTCCAGGTGGGAAAGGGGAGTGTGGAGTGCAATAGAGATTGCATCATCTGTGGATCTGTTGGGGCGGTATGCAAATTGGAGTGGGTCTAGGGTTTTTGGGATAATGCTGTTGATGTGAGCCATGACCAGCCTTTCAAAGCACTTCATGGCTTCAGACGTCAGTGCTACGGGTCGGTAGTCATTTAGGCAGGTTATCTTAGAGTCCTTGGGCACGGGGACTATGGTGGTCTGCTTGAAACATGTTGGCATTACAGATTCAGTCAGGGACATGTTGAAAATGTCGGTGAAGACACTTGCCAGTTGGTCAGCACATGCTCGGAGTACACGTCCTGGTAATATGTCTGGCCGTGCGGCCTTGTGAATGTTGACCTGCTTAAAAGTCTTACTCACATCGGCTACGGAGAGCGTGATCACATAGTCATCCGGAACAGCTGGTGCTCTTATTTATGCTTCAGTGTTGCTTGCCTCGAAGCGAGCATAGAAGTGGTATAGCTCGTCTGGTAGGCTTGTGTCGCAGGGCAGCTCGAGGCTGTGCTTCGTAATAGTTTGCAAGCCCTGCCACTTCCGACAAGTGTCAGAGCCGGTGTAGTACGATTCAATCTTAGTCCTGTATTGACTCTTTGCCTGTTTGATGGTTTGTCTGAGGTTATAGCGGGATTTCTTATAAGCGTCCGGGTTAGAGTCCCGCTCCTTGAAAGCGGAAGCTCTACCCTTTAGCTCAGTGCGGATGTTGCCTGTAATCCATGGCTTCTGGTTGGGGTATGTACGTACGGTCACTGTGGGGACGACGTCATCGATGCACTTATTGATTAAGCCCGTGACTGATGTGGTGTACTCCTTAATGCTATCTGAAGAATCACGGAACATGTTCCAGTCTGTGCTAGCAAAACAGTCCTGTAGCTTAGCATCTGTGTCATCTGACCACTTTTTTATTAACCGAGTCACTGGTGCTTCCTGCTTTAGTTTTTGCTTATAAGCAGGAATCAGGAGGATAGAGTTATGGTCAGATTTGCCAAATGGAGGGCGAGGGAGAGCTTTGTATGTTTCTCTGTGTGTGGAGTAAAGGTGGTCTAGAGTTTTTTTTCCTCTGGTTGCACATTTAACATCCTGGTAGAAATTAGGTAGGATGGATTTAAGTTTCCCTGCATTAAAGTCCCCGGCCACTAGGAGCGCTGCCTCTGGATGAACATTTTCCGGTTTAGTTATGGCCTTATACAGCTCATTGAGTGCAATCTTAATGCCAACATTGGTTTGTGGTGGGAAATAGACAGCTATGAAAAATATAGATGAAAACTCTCTTGGTAAATAGTGTGGTCTACAACTAATCATAAGATACTCTACCTCAGGCAAGCAAAACCTCGAGACTTCCTTAGTATTTGATTTTGTGCACCAGCTGTTGTTTACAAATATACACAGACCGCCACCCCTTGTCTTACCTGAGTGAGCCGTTCTATCCTGCCGATGTAGCGAATAGCTCGCTAGCTGTATGTTGTCCATGTTGTCGTTTGCCACGACTCAGTAAAACATAAGATATTACAGTTTTTAATGTCATGTTGGTAGGATAACCGTAATCTTAGGTCATCTAATTTATTTTAAAATGATTGAAGATTGACGAATAGGATTGATGGAAGAGGCAGTTTACTCGCTCGCTGTCGGATCCTTACAAGGCACCCCGACCTACGTCCACGATATCTCCGTGTCTTTCTCCTGCGAATGACAGGGATTTGGGCCTTGTCGGGTGTCTGTAGGATATCCTTCGCGTCCGACTCGTTGAAGAAATAATCTTAGTCCAAAAACGAGGTGAGTAATCACTGTCCTGATATCCAGAAGCTCTTTTTGGTTATAAGAGACGATGGCAGAAACATTATGTACAGAATAAATTACAAATAACGCGAAAAAACACACATAATAGTACAATTGGTTAGAGTGCTCTGAAACGGCAGCCATCTTCTCCGGCGCCATCTCAATCTTGAATTGTGATGAATGAATCCTGCACACAATCTGCTTATTTTCTTTTCTATCAGGAATTATATTAGATTTTTGGTGTGTGAAATTGTTTTGGTTAAATATGCATAAAAGGAGAGTCATTTCCCATCATTCTGCACCTTTTGATAGTTGTATTAAATTAAAATAAATTAATATTACTTATTAAAATGTTGATTATCATGATTTAGTGACTGCAAACACAATATATTGATCTAGTGGAATTTTTAAAAGGACAGACTAACTTTCTGTTTTGTCAGCTTAGACTCAAGAGAACAGGGTCAGCATTTCCCTTGCAGCAGTTTAGGGGCAAAGTGCTTTACTCATGGCCACCAAGGCAGTAGGTGATAGCACCTGAAAAGTGATGTAGGTGTGGTTAAACTTGTCTGAGACCTGAACACTTGTGTAAGTTCCCTGATCTAATGCATATGCTTAAGCTAAGCAGGGTAACACACTTTTGTGGCCTGCAGGAGACCTAGATTAGAAACCAGTTGGTCCCATTGGTGCTGTGACCTGGATAGGTATCTGTGAGGAGGTGAAATATGGGTGGTGGAGTGTAACGAAGGTGGTTCTGTAAACCATGCTTGTGTGTTTAGAAACCTTTTCTGATACCTAAAGAGGTTAAAGTGGCAGGCCAGTAACTGGAAGGTTGTCGGTTTGAAACCAAGGACTGACAGGAAAAATCAGGCGGTGTGATTTAGACAGTTGCTGGTGTTATTGACTAAGTTAAAATCAAATCACATAGCATTTTACTTCTCAAATGTGCCGAATACAGCAGGTCTCGACTTTACCACTAAATGCTTGCTTACGAGCAATTCCTAACGATACAGAGTATAAAATTAATACAAATAGAATAGTAACACGAGGAATAAAATACAGAAGAATGAAGCAACAGTATATACAGGGAGTACTAGGACCAGTACCTGAGGCACTTTTTACCCTGCTGAACTATGTAGCATAGAGGTTAGAGGGGCAGCCCAAATACCGGAGGGTTGCTGGTTTGAAACATGGGTCTGATTGAAAAAATCTGGTGGATGTGAACCGGCAAATGGAGAGTTGCTGGTATCTAATTCTAGATTCCATCTCCTGCTGTTGTGCCCTTGAGCAAGGCACAACTACAAAACAGTTCCAAGGTGTAATCGTCATCTCTATCTCACGGGAGCTAATGCAAATCTTCCGGTCCCACACAAAATTACACACCATACAAGTGTGGTTCACCAATTTACCAAACCACCCTCTGTTACAATTTTAGACCCATCTGGACAGAGACTGGATTGTAACCCTGGTCTCTCTAACCCGGTCTACCAAAAGGTCTCAAGCAAGGTTACTCATCATGATATACATCCTGTTGTGTGTATGGCGTGTCAGGGGTTGGGTACTGTGACAGCAAAAAGACAAGTTCCAGTTGAACAATGACTAAGGCCAGGATTAAATTCCGATCCGCATTGTAGCGTGGTTGACATTTAAAGGGTTGAGCCGACATCTGCAGTATTTACTTTTTTTTCTCCAATAGTTTTTGTGCAATTTTCACAAGTATTTGGTACATTTTCACAATGCTTAGAACAAAACTCAAAACAGATTATCAAAAAGGCAGTTGTTTCAAAATTCTAAGCATATTTTCAATAGACTAAGTACAACACACAAAATCATACAGTCACTTTTTCACCAAACTTAATCAGTGTTTCATCTAGAAATACGTTTCACATTGCAATACATTTTCATATTAAGTGCATGCTTTTCACAATGTAATGCTCACATTACTTTTGATATGATTGTCTACTCATTTGTAAAAACAAAAAAATACATTTTACTATTCATCCGAGTGCTCTTAATTGATAATCACTGAACCGTTTGGTATACATTTGAAACTGGTTGGAGAACAACATCATGAACATGTTTGTTTGTAACTATAATAATAATAATAATAATAATAATAATATGCCATTTAGCAGACGCTTTTATCCAAAGCGACTTACAGTCATGCGTGCATACATTTTTTTTGTGTATGGGTGGTCCCGGGGATCGAACCCACTACCTTGGTAGCGCCGTGCTCTACCAGCTGAGCTACAGAGGTTCACACTGCTTTACTAAAATTGCATTGGCCAAAACAGTACTGTATTACCGTAATATATGCCATTTGCGTAGCAGACGCATTCATCCAAAGTGACAACAGTGAGTGCACACATTTTCATATATGACCCCAGTGGGAATTGGACCCACAACTCTGGTGTTGCTAGTGCCATGTTCTTACTAACTGAGCCACAAAGGACCACTTCAAAATGTAAGTACAATACAAATACTGTAATATACAATACATGATTACAAGAGAATGCCACCCTCCTGCAATATGAATGAGAACCTACAGCCAACTGCTCAAGACAGTTATGATGCAAACTAGTGCCTGCTAAACGTTATGTTTCATTCATTAATTTCATGTTTATTTGATTACAGTACACCTATGTTGTAATTATAGAGTATCTGAAGAATACATTAATTTTTTGCATCAGTGATTCTGAAATATGTCTTCAATTATCACACCTTTGATCACACATGGGATAGAAATTAGAGAAATTAGATTTTCTGTCAATTTTGATGGGTAGTGCAAGTGTATTGCCAATGTGAAAACAGTGTAATGTACTGTAATTTACAGTACTGTAGCACAGTGGTTTTCCAAATTGTGGGGTGTGCCCCCTCTGGGGGTGGGGGGGGGGGGCAGGGGGGGTGTGGGGTCCATGAATGCACATTAGATATGGGAAAATGTATAGAATTGCAAGAAAATTAGCTTTAAAACTGCTAAATTTTCTTTGCACCCCATGACAAAATGTGTAGAATTGCAGGAAATAAGCTTTAAACCTGCAACATTCTCTCCACCAACAACAGGGGTGTGACCAGTTTGTGTCATGAACAGTACTTGTGCCCATAGAAATAGACGTGGCTTGTGTGCAGGGGCGTGGGATGTCACCCAATGCTGGAGTGAAAAAAGTCTGGGAACCCCTGCTGTAGCAGATTACATTCATAGGAACATTTTGAAACATGTATCTACCATTTTTTACTATTGGATTAACTGGTTGTTAACTAAATGTAGAAGATATAATTATGTTGTGTTTTGGTGATTCAATCAATGTTTCCATGGTATTTCACAGTAAACTTATATTTTGGATGAATGGTTATGTGGAGAAAGATGTCTCCAGACAAAATGAATGCACAATGAAAGGTTCTGAATATCAGACTTGCTGCGCTTCAAGTGTTACCCGCTTAGAATTTTGTACTACGTTTTGAAAATTCACCACATACTTGTACTTTGAATGTGATCTTCGCGACAGGGGTAACATTGCCTTTAAATGGTGCATAGCCGAAAGGTGGCGATGGGATTGAATCCTGGCCTAAATAAAGATGTGTTCTATTGCAACTTTTATTTGGAAAATTACATTCCACTGATATCATGAATGGTTTTGTAAAGGTTTTATAAATGGCAATCTATAATCAAGTAAAGTGTTACCCGGGTGTGTGTGTGTGTGTGTGCATGGGTGCCTGACTTTGTCTGAAAGTGGAAAAGTGGAGGTGTATTTTTTTAAATATAGAATTAAACAGTTAATAACAGAATAATTTATTTTTTGAAAATGTTAAACCATTTCCTGCGATTCTACACTGTTTCTTCACAGAAGGAATCCATATTTATGAACAGAACACAACTTGTTTTCTTAAGGTCTGCCACAATAAATTATATTGAACTGGAGTCCTCAAACAAATAATAAAAATTCCAGAAAAAATTATGTGTGCATTTATCTATATGCCAACAGTGCCGACGATGCCTAATTTCTCATAACCATTACAGATAACACATCCTAACAGCTAAATTGCTCAATATATTGTATATTCAGTCAAGTGCCATTTAAGATTGATTTATTGAAACCGTAATATCAACTGGTTATATTATATTGTGGAACACAATCTTCAAAAAGGTGGTAACCTCAGCAGTGGCGCTTGCTTGTAGAAGCCTATGGCTGTGCAATGACATAGCCAGCCTTGTTTTGCTCCTTATTTCCCAGACCCTTATCACAGTCAAGACACACCTACAGTGGGGAAAAAAAGTATTTAGTCAGCCACCAATTGTGCAAGTTCTCCCACTTAAAAAGATGAGAGAGGCCTGTAATTTTCATCATAGGTACACGTCAACTATGACAGACAAATTGAGAAAAAAATAATCCAGAAAATCCCATTGTAGGATTTTTAATGAATTTATTTGCAAATTATGGTGGAAAATAAGTATTTGGTCACCTACAAACAAGCAAGATTTCTGGCTCTCACAGACCTGTAACTTCTTCTTTAAGAGGCTCCTCTGTCCTCCACTCGTTACCTGTATTAATGGCACCTGTTTGAACTTATTATCAGTATAAAAGACACCTGTCCACAACCTCAAACAGTCACACTCCAAACTTCACAATGGCCAAGACCAAAGAGCTGTCAAAGGACACCAAAAACAAAATTGTAGACCTGCACCAGGCTGGGAAGACTGAATCTGCAATAGGTAAGCAGCTTGGTTTGAAGAAATCAACTGTGGGAGCAATTATTAGGAAATGGAAGACATACAAGACCACTGATAATCTCCCTCGATCTGGGGCTCCACGCAAGATCTCACCCCGTGGGGTCAAAATGATCACAAGAACGGTGAGCAAAAATCCCAGAACCACACGGGGGGACCTAGTGAATGACTTGCAGAGAGCTGGGACCAAAGTAACAAAGCCAACCATCAGTAACACACTACGCCGCCAGGGACTCAAATCCTGCAGTGCGAGACGTGTCCCCCTGCTTAAGCCAGTACATGTCCAGGCCCGTCTGAAGTGCATTTGGATGATCCAGAAGAGGATTGGGAGAATGTCATATGGTCAGATGAAACCAAAATATAACTTTTTGGTAAAAACTCAACTCGTCATGTTTGGAGGACAAAGAATGCTGAGTTGCATCCAAAGAACACCATACCTACTGTGAAGCATGGGGGTGGAAACATCATGCTTTGGGGCTGTTTTTCTGCAAAGGGACCAGGACGACTGATCCGTGTAAAGAAAATAATGAATGGGGCCATGTATCGTGAGATTTTGAGTGAAACCCTCCTTCCATCAGCAAGGGCATTGAAGATGAAACGTGGCTGGGTCTTTCAGCATGACAATGATCCCAAACACACCGCCCGGGCAACGAAGGAGTGGCTTCGTAAGAAGCATTTCAAGGTCCTGGAGTGGCCTAGCCAGTCTCCAGATCTCAACCCCATAGAAAATCTTTGGAGGGAGTTGAAAGTCTGTGTTGCCCAGCGACAGCCCCAAAACATCACTGCTCTAGAGGAGATCTGCATGGAGGAATGGGCCAAAATACCAGCAACAGTGTGTGAAAACCTTGTGAAGACTTACAGAAAACGTTTGACCTGTGTCATTGCCAACAAAGGGTATATAACAAAGTATTGAGAAACTTTTGTTATTGACCAAATACTTATTTTCCACCATCATATGCCAATAAATTCATTAAAAATCCTACAATGTGATTTTCTGGATTTTTTTTTCTCATTTTGTCTGTCGTAGTTGACGTGTACCTATGATGAAAATTACAGGCCTCTCTCATCTTTTTAAGTGGGAGAACTTGCACAATTGGTGGCTGACTAAATACTTTTTTTCCCCACTGTATGTTATAGTAAAGAACATGATGTAATATAACAGAATAAAATTGAACAGAATATTTTTCCAAGTGAAAAAAGTTGCCAGTGCAAAGTTATGTGCATCTCAAAGAGTGATAATTTGAAACGGGACTCAGTTTGGCAAATTGAAAGACAATTTTTCCAGGGTTACAAAACAAAATCGGTCTTATTTTCTATATACAGATGTTTGATTTATTTTATTCTGCCTGTTCTTTGGAATTTTCTAAATGGGCAATTCCACATTTAACACTACATGGTGATGAATTACGGCCACAGCATCTGTTTGGCAAGGAATGTAGCTTGTGTATCCCATCAGTTAGATCAGTTTTTTTGGCATTTATTTCTGTATGCCTACTGGGAGCTTGTGCGCACACTCAGGACACGTGTGTAGAGGGAGCGGTCAGAACACAATTGAGTGAGTGAGACACAGAGGGGAAAGGGAATTTACGGAGAAGAACTTGGAATGGTTTCTTTTTGGTTGTGCCCTGCAAATGCACACGTAGGCCTATGGAACACTAGAGTCAAAGCAAATTAATTTCAAAATGTGTAATCTCTGGTTTAAGACCGAGTTTTGTCGTCCGTCAACTCATGCCCATCCCTATCTCTAACATGGCATTTTATTTCATTTTAAGCTCTGTCACAGTTTCACCATGAAAATGTTAATAACCTGTCTCAGCAGCATACATATTTGATCCATCTAGGGTAGAAATGACTTATTTGGTTGATATTACTTACCAAGCAAAGCAGAGCTGTTTTATCGAGGTACAAATATCTTGTGCTTTTTCATTTTGTGCATAGGCTCATACAGCTTGGTTACATTGTAACCGCCAAGTGGCCACTGTGCGGTTCCATATGGGGCTCAGCCAGGACTTACTTTTGTAACTGAATGAAACATTCTAGCAATGTGATTTAACCAATTGATGTTGGGAAAATAGATGGCAAAATGCAGAATGGTATTAATTGCCGTAAACAGCTTGAAGATAAAAAAAATTCACAGATCTAATCATGCAACATTATGCTATACAGCAAAGCCTAATCAGACATGCCCGTGTTCATCATGGTTCTTAGAGACAAAGTGAAATGACAACATTTGCTCATAGTGAATATATATAACAATGTATTTTTTTTGCAGGTACTTTTTCATTTTAAACACCAGCAGTGCAACTAGTGCTTTCTAACTGCGCAGAACCAAAACAAAACAGTGGAGCATTTAGGGACGCAAAACTTTCCAGTGGGCAAAACCATTCATCTTGAGGCGTCAGGGGGAAGGGGTGAAAAATGCAATTTGTTAATTATTATATCATATGTAAAATTGTAATGACGACTAGCTCAAAACATTACTAATCACTGAAAATGACAAATTACCCAATGGATAATTATACTTTTCTGGTAAAAAAGTGGGGGTGCAAAAATAAGTTTACACCCCTATTTTGAAAGTGGGGATGTAGCTGCTCCGTTTGTTCCATTGCTCAGGCGCCTATGCGTTTGTGTGTGTGTGTGTGTATGTGTGTGTGTGTGTGTGTGTGTGTGTGTGTGTGTGTGTGTGTGTGTGTGTGTGTGTGTGTGTGCGTGTGTGTGTGTATTTGTGTGTGTCTACATTTCAATGTGGTTTGGTAGTTTGGTGACCCACGCTTAAGTGTCTTGTATGAGTGAATTAGTATTCTGTTACTTTGGTGTGTGTGTGTTTCTATGACTGTGCATGTGTGTAGCCTACATTTCAATGAGTGCTTGTGAATGTCTATATGTATGAATATTACGATATGATGTGCAGTAATTTGTTTGTTGGTGGTGTTATGTGCATCAAATTGAGGGAAATAGTACATACAAACATTGATTTTGGTATTTTATTATATGATCTGTTGAAGTTATAACATTATTCATCAAAACAGTTTTTACTCACTGGTTAAGGTAATAACTACTGGTTGATGTAATAACTTATTACATTTAGCGGAAAAAAAGTTATTATATAAACCTTTCAACATTTTATTACGTTAACCGACAAGTTAATATATTAACCGGTTTTATTACTAAAAAAATTGAAAAGTTATTACATTTAGAAAAGTTATTACATTAACCAATATCAATTTGATCACTCTGATGCAGGACACCTTTCCTGCAATGCAGAAAATGTAAGACGTGTAGTGTATTTGAGGCTTAAAAAGTATTCTGAAGCTTGTATTTACCACTTTGAAACGCCTACAAAAATGTCAAATTTTATTTTATTTTATTTTTTTATAATTTTTTATTTATTTATATTTATTTTATTTGTTTATTTTTTATTTTTATTTTGGGGGGAATGGATCAGCTTAATATTGCAGATAGATTGTATCTTCTATCAATGTAATTGTCTGCATCACTTCCAATCCCCCATGTTTTTTTTATATATATATATTTTTTTATATATATATTCCCCTTTATTACTTTTCAACCCCACCATCCTTTCCCTACTTGGAGTAAATTAGTGAACAACAATGCCCAGGCCTCTACTTCCGGTCTATACTTACTATCTACACCTTATGGACAGAGTTAATTTTACAATAATTCTATTATATATATATATATATATATATATATCTTTTATTTATTTATTTTTTGCTCCTGAACTTCTTCTACTCTCAACCTCTCTGATCATTTTCATGATGTCCATCCGGTTTGCTTCTAAATGCCATATCTTTCTAACTGTGCTCTTTCCCAAAATGTCAATTTATTACAATCCACATAATAATTCACATTTCCTGTTGCTGCAGGATTATTTTGCTGGCTCAAATTAAGATCCTATACTGTAACTAACTATAATGTTGTTGATCCATCCTCTGTTTTCACTAATCACAGTGGTAAATCCCAGCAACAAATAAAGGTGTATTTGGGCTTATTTGGCTTATCTATAACCAGCAAATTTTCTTGGGAACAGTAATATTTAGACAACATGATGCCATGTGTGTTGTTTTTACATAAATAGCCACTCCTTTCCCTTTTTGCAATATATCACACCTGAAGATATTTTAACCACAAATCTCAATGTCCTTATCCGAGACCGAATCATTCAGCCAATTCTCTGTGAGAACCAGAATATCAGGGATTGTGTCCCTCACCCAGATATCAGGAAGGTCCAAACTGAGACACAAACATAGACACAGCCAGGAGTACACTCAGACTAGCTTGGAACATAGAGTAGCTTCTTGTTTTTTGTAAATCTTATCAGGGTGTTTGACAGTGTGTTGATAATTGTGAGACCTCTGTTGTTTTGGACCAAGAGGTTTTTCCTCCACACACTGTTTCAGACTAGAAGGACAGACAAAGCGACATAGACAGAAAGAAAAGAGAGAGACACGATAAGCAATAAACACACAGACATTCAGTGTTGAAGACAGCCATGGGAGTTGAAGAGCAGAAGGCTGGGGAGTTTTACGTGGAGAGGGATGTTATGAACGAGCTTGTTCTGGACGAGTTGGCCAGAAGACGGACTCACTCCACCAGACCTCCCCTGAAGGAGCGAGTGAAAGATTCCCTCAGGTAAGATAGTAACAGCCCATTGGGCACAAACTGGTTGAATCAATGTTGTTTCAATGTAATTTGTCAACGTATTGTGATGTGGAATTGTGTAAAATACATTGGATTTGCAAAAACGCATCAATGTAGACTGTTGTTTTATGGGGGTGAAATTTCAACCATAGGATTATATCAGCATGGGAACCAATTTTTAACATAGACAAACCTTGTATAAAATGTGTTGAATTTGTACGTTTGAAACGTCAGATCTACAACATTATCAGAAAGAAAATAAGGCTTGACATCACCTTCTACTAGATATTTGATCTATCTACAGCTATCCCTTTGGTCTCCCATCCATTGTTTTAACCAAGCCAAGCCCAGCCATGCTTAGCTTTGATATATGTAACTGACTATTAACAATGTGTTATCGTGAGAATGAGTGTTAAGAGGTCTCCACTTAAAAAGTAAATAGATTCACTATTGCAATCGAAGTCATGTCAAAGGGTAGATTTAACAGAGCAAATGAAAGGTAAATAAACTTTATCAATCAAATATCATCAATGATGCTATTTAGGCCTAAGTCTTCAACAGCTATCAATTCAATTCAACCCAGGATTCAACAAAAAAATAGAAAATAGGCCTAGGATTTCAAGCTTTGGTTGATTTCACATTTAATCTACAAGTTAATAATTAATTTATCAAAGTTAAAGAATAGGACTAAATCAAATCAAACTTTAAATTAAGTTTGATCTGATTTGGGGCTTGATTCAATCTGTATCGTAGAAGTTCAGCATTATAGTGCAATTTAAATTTAAAGTCAATGTTCCTGTGTTTGCGGAGACTGCATTCATGGTAAATGCTGCATATGTCGGCTCAATAGGAAATTACCTTTACATTTCAATTATGCTATAGCACTGAACTTCAGCGATATGGATTGAATCAAAATCAAATAAAATGAAATTGTATTGGTCGTATACACATATTTAGCAAATATTATTGCGGGTCGAGCGAATTGCTTGTGTTCCTAGCGCCAACCGTGCAGTAACATCTAACAATACACAACAATGCAAACAAATCTAAAAAGTAAAATAATGGAATTAAGAAATACATCATTTAGCAGATGCTCTTATCCAGAGCGACTTACAGGAGCAATTAGGGTTGTGCCTTGCTTAAGGGCACATCGACAGATTTTTCACCTAGTCGGCTCGGGGATTAGAACCAGCGACCTTTCGGTTACTGGCACAACGCTCTTACCCACTAAGCTACCTGCCGACCCCATATATAAATATTAGGACAAGCAATGTTGGAGTCCGCATGCAAAATCTTTTCATCCTTAGTGTGTTTGGACCATTATAGTTTGTTGGTGATGTGGACACCAAGGAACTTGAAGCTCTCGACCTGCTCCACTACAGCTCCATTGATGTGAATGGTGGCGTGCTCTGCCCTCCTTTTCCTGTAGTCCTCCTATGTAACTACTCATATGAAATGGGTAAAACAGTATGTAAACATTATTAAAGTGACCAGTGTTCCATTATTAAAGTGGCCAGTGTTCCATGTCTATGTACATCGGGCAGCAGCCTCTAAGGTGCAGGGATGAGTAACCGGGTGATGACAGTGACTAAGTTCAGGGCAGGGTACTGGGTGGAGGCCGATTAGTGATTTAACAGTCTGATGGCCTTGAGATACAAGTCTCTCGGTCCCAGCTTTGATGCACCTGTACTGACCTCACTTTCTGAATTATAGTGGGGTGAACAGGTCGTGGCATTGGTGGCTGAGGCCCTTGATGATCTTCTTGGCCTTCCTGTGACAACAGGTGCTGTAGATGTCCTGAAACGCAGGCATTGTGCTCCCGGTGATGCGTTGGGCTGACCGCACCACCCTCTGGTGAGCCATGCGGTTGCGGATGGTGCAGTTGCCGTACCAGGCTGTGATACAGCCTGACAGGATGCTCTCAATGATGCATCTGTAAAAGTTTGTGAGGGTCTTAGGGGCCAAGCCTAATTTATTCAGTTTCCTGAGGTTGAAGAGGCCCTGTTGCGCCTTCTTCACCACTCTGTCTGTGTGCGTGGACCATTTCAGATTGTCAGTGATGTGTGCGCCCAGGAACTTTAAGCTTTTCACCATCTCCAATGCGGCCCCGTCAGTCATTTTTACATTTACATTTTAGTCATTTAGCAGACGCTCTTATCCAGAGCGACTTACAGTTAGTGAATACATATATATGAATGTATTTTTATTTTTTATTTTTTATACTGGCCCCCCGTGGGAATCGAACACCAGCGGAACCCATCCAACTTGAAGGAGATGGAGCAGTTTTGCCTTAAAGAATGGGCAAAAATCCCAGTGGCCAAATGTACCAAGCTTATAGAGACATACCCCAAGAGACTTGCAGCTGTAATTGCTGCAAAAGGTGGCTCTATCAAGTATTGACTTTGTGAATAGTTATGCACGCTCAAGTTTTCTGTTTTTTTGTCTTATTTCTTGTTTGTTTCACCCCAAAAATTATTTTGCTTCTTCAAATTGGTATGTATGTTGTGTAAATCAAAAGATACAAACCCCCAAAAAATCTATTTTAATTCCAGGTTGTATGGCAACAAAATAGGAAAAATGCCAAGGAGGGTGAATACTTTTGCAAGACACTGTACATTGTTTATTTTGCCACATAAACTGAACTTAGGCGAACTATTAGAATTTTAGTAACCAGGAAATGGCGGAGCGATTTCTGCATATTGCACATTTAATGTTTGAAAGAGTGAATACTGTATGATCGGTTTAATGTGTCTCGGTTAATGTAATATGTCTTCAGATTTCATAACTCCTTTTTACTAAGGAATCACGAAGAGTCTCCTCATACATAAAATAAACTATAAGATATGTTAGCGATGGCAATATTACTGTGCAACGTAGACATTCTATTTTCTCCCGAGATTGCAAAACAATTTGTACGTTGATGTAGTGCCCATCGGTTATGAATGTTTCAACCTCTGTGTTGAGAAGTCGTGTTTTTACTGTCAGTTGCTGGTTTCACCCAAAATTACACTAAACATTAGCTTTTTAGCATTTCTGAGTCTGTTCTAACGTGTCCACCTGCAAATCCGAGGCCATGATTGTGGCTGTATCGCATTAGTGGAAACCAAGACTGTTCTCAGGCCAGGTCTGCCAGTTTTGACTAGCAGAAGTGACTTTTTGTTAGGGTAACTTATGCAGCAGATTAGAATAATTAACGTGGTAGGTTAGGAGAATTCATGTGGCAGGTTAGGAGAATTAGGTTAAGGTTAGGAAAAGCTACCCCGGTTAGGGTTAGCTAAAATGCTAAAATTGTCCCAGACGTGACTTGAACATATCTAGCTACAACCAGGCCTGCCCCGAGAACAGTCTTGGTTTCCGCTAATGCGATCCAACATTATTTTGCTTCCGTTGTGGGTGTGGTAGCAAATCAACCTTTATTTAGAATAATAAAACTATGGGAGTAATCTAGAGTTGTGCTTTGCTTTCAGCAAGCACACCTAATAACATGAGTATGTAAGAAATCTAGAGGGTTCTTGCCTTCAGCAAGCACACTAATAAATACTGTTACATTAGTTTGTAAGATAGCATTAACTTTGGCTATTTACTGTATTAAAAAAGTAATAGTCTCGCCCACGAGCCGGCTCTTCCTCTGTCAAGACGTCTGGTTTCACAATGCCTCTAAACGGGACTTGACCGGGAGTCTGTGGCAGGAGCTGCAAAAACAGTCCCTGGTTTTAATTGGCTGATATCTAAGTTCATCACCATGTAGTGCATCCCTTAGAACAGGGATCATCAGCTAGATTCAAGCCGATTTTTATTTGAGAGTATGGTCAGGAGTCTGTAACATAATTACAAATCAATTTGACTGCAAGAATGACAAACAGATATACACTGCTCAAAAAAATAAAGGGAACACTTAAACAACACAATGTAACTCCAAGTCAATCACACTTCTGTGAAATCAAACTGTCCACTTAGGAAGCAACACTGATTGACAATACATTTCACATGCTGTTGTGCAAATGGAATAGACAACAGGTGGAAATTATAGCCAATTAGCAAGACACCCCCAATAAAGGAGTGGTTCTGCAGGTGGTGACCACAGACCACTTCTCAGTTCCTATGCTTCCTGGCTGATGTTTTGGTCACTTTTGAATGCTGGCGGTGCTTTCACTCTAGTGGTAGCATGAGACGGAGTCTACAACCCACACAAGTGGCTCAGGTAGTGCAGCTCATCCAGGATGGCACATCAATGCAAGCTGTGGCAAGAAGGTTTGCTGTGTCTGTCAGCGTAGTGTCCAGAGCATGGAGGCGCTACCAGGAGACAGGCCAGTACATCAGGAGACGTGGAGGAGGCCGTAGGAGGGCAACAACCCAGCAGCAGGACCGCTACCTCTGCCTTTGTGCAAGGAGGAGCAGGAGGAGCACTGACAGAGCCCTGCAAAATGACCTCCAGCAGGCCACAAATGTGCATGTGTCTGCTCAAACGGTCAGAAACAGACTCCATGAGGGTGGTATGAGGGCCCGATGTCCACAGGTGGGTGTTGGGCTTACAGCCTAACACCGTGCAGGACGTTTGGCATTTGCCAGAGAACACCAAGATTGGCAAATTCGCCACTGGCGCCCTGTGCTCTTCACAGATGAAAGCAGGTTTACACTGAGCACATGTGACAGACGTGACAGAGTCTGGAGACGCCGTGGAGAACATTCTGCTGCCTGCAACTTCCTCCAGCATGACCGGTTTTGCTGTGGGTCAGTCATGGTGTGGGGTGGCATTTCTTTGGGGGGCCGCACAGCCCTCCATGTGCTCACCAGAGGTAGCCTGACTGCCATTAGGTACCGAGATGAGATCCTCAGACCCCTTGTGAGACCATATGCTGGTGCGGTTGGCCCTGGGTTCCTCCTAATGCAAGACAATGCTAGACCTCATGTAGCTGGAGTGTGTCAGCAGTTCCTGCAAGAGGAAGGCATTGATGCTATGGACTGGCCCGCCCATTCCCCAGACCTGAATCCAATTGAGCACATCTGGGACATCAGGTCTAGCTCCATCCAACAGACTGTCCAGGAGTTGGCGGATGCTTTAGTCCAGGTCTGGGAGGAGATCCCTCAGGAGACCATCCGCCACCTCATCAGGAGCATGCCCAGACGTTGTAGGGAGGTCATACAGGCACGTGGAGGCCACACACACTACTGAGCCTCATTTTGACTTGTTTTAAGGACATTACATCAAAGTTGGATCAGTCTGTAGTGTGGTTTTCCACTTAAATTTTGAGTGTGACTCCAAATCCAGACCTCCATGGGTTGATAAATTTGATTTCCATTGATCATTTTTGTGTGATTTTGTTGTCAGCACATTCAACTATGTAAAGAAAAAAGTATTTAATAACATTATTTCATTCATTCAGATCTAGGATGTGTTATTTTAGTGTTCCCTTTATTTTTTTGAGCAGTGTACTATTAGACTAAAACATAATAATTTCAAACCTTTCTTGCATTTTTATATGATCACGTCTCTCTATTATCCGTGGGAATACCTGGGAACAGATTTCAAAAATTAAGATAACTTGGAGCTGATTTCCTGGTGTTTTTACAGTCTTTTGTGTCCAATGACATAAGACAATTTTGGGTGCCAAATAATACCATTTGGCCGACCTCCCCCTTACATTGTGGACTTCAAACCGCAAGTCATTTCAGAAAATGTGAACGTACACATCTTATAAATAGTTTGATATGCTCAAACTCAGAATCAATTGTGCTTCCCCAAAATATATGGTCAATGTGATAGAACATTTTAATTGCAGATTTTCGCCCTTTTTTCAAAATCCTGTGTAAGCTTACTCCCTCTCCCGCCTCAATTTTACCTACAGCCCTATCAATGCCCACTTTATGGCACAGTAGTACCAGGCTCTATGTGCAACTAAAGTAGACGAAACCTGGTCCTGAATGGCCACAGTGTGTGCTGGCTTATGTTCCAGCCTAGCTGTAAGACTCCCGGTTAGTTTAATTAGATTTGGTAGAGCTGGAATGGAACAAAACCCTGCACCCACTGTGGTACTCCAGGAGCCGAGTTGCCTGCATGCCCTATCCACCAACTGCAACACACAGCAAACACATATCCACTGTCATAAATGTATAACAAAAATGTATTCTTCTTTTCTCCACCTCTCCAACTCTCCACCTCTCCACCACTCCAACCCTTCCCCCTGGTCTCAGCTGTTCAGTGCCCAAGCTGAAACAAACTGTGCTGAGCTTTATACCTATCCTGTCATGGCTGCCTCGTTACTCAGTGAGACAAGATGCACTGGGAGACCTCATAGCTGGCTTAAGCGTTGGCATCATGCACCTGCCTATGGGTCTGTAGTACCTCTACTGTTTGAACACACACACATGGCCCAATCCTAACTTGAAATCGACAACACATGGTGGGAAAAGTACTAAATAGTCATACCTGACTAAAATGTATAGAAAATGACTCAAGTAAAAGTGAAAGTTAACCAGTAAAATACTACTTGAGTAAAAGTCTAAAACTATTTATTTAAAAATGTACTTACCATAAGTACAGTGGTGGGAAAAGTACTCAATTGTTATACTTGAGTAAAAGTATAGTTAAATGCTATGAATCAAATACCTTATATTGAGCCAACCAGACAGCACCATTAAAAAAAACTCCAACAATCAGACATAATTTACAAATGAAGCAGTTGTGTTTAGTGAGTTCACCAGATCAAAGGAAGTCATTTAAAAATAAATACATATTAAACTACAGATAGGCTTACCCAAATAAACTCCTTAAGTAGTACTTAAAAGTATTTTATTAAGTACTTTACATCACACACAAGTATTTCTATTTAGTTACTTTAAGCCACTGCATGTAACCACATGCAAATCTTTCATTGATACCAATGATTGAGGTATGTGAAAGCCTGATTTACACAAGTTGATCTCAAGTTAGTGTTGCATCTCTTTGGGCTGTTCAACTCCTGATAGCTGCATGACCTACCTGAGAATACTATATGATAACTGTCTATCTATTTTGTGAAGACTACGAAGACTGACATTTCTGTAACGTTTCCCCAGGTTTGGCCTATGCTCTCCTGGCCTCTGTGCCCCCAGTGTATGGCCTCTACACTTCCTTCTACCCTGTACTCGTCTACTGCATCTTTGGCACCTCCAAACACATCTCCGTAGGCAAGACAGAGTGTGGAAAAGGGGGAAGGAGAAAGAGAGAGTTTTAATGTTTTAATATCATTAGGTCAAAGGAATATGCTAACGATTTCACTAATATGATGGTGTGTGTGTGTAATGTGTGTGTGTTCCCTCAGGCACATTTGCTGTGACCAGCATCATGATAGGCACCACGACAGAGAGGCTTGCCCCAAACAGTGACTTCACGTTTCTAAATGGAACCAATGGGACTGCATTTCTAAATGTAGCAGCCCGCGATGCCTACAGAGTACAGATAGCAGCCAGCACCACTCTACTGAGTGGGATCTTTCTGTTTCTGCTGGGCATGGTGAGGTTTGGTTTCATGGTGACATTCCTGTCGGATCCCCTGGTACGTGGTTACATGACAGGAGCAGGTATACAGGTGGTACTTTCCCAACTCCCAAGCCTCTTTGGGATCATCACTGGACGCTTCACCGGACCACTGTCTCAGATCTATGTGAGTGCACACAACACATCCACACACACAAACAGATGATTCACACATTCAAAAGTTGTAAATGTTTTCCAACTACTGAATGTATGCAGTAACTCTCTCTTTCTCTCTAGCTCCTAATAGATATCTGTAGACATTTGCCACAGACTAACATTGCGGCCGTGGTGGTAACTCTAGTGGCCTTGGCGGTCCTCATAGTGGTCAAAGAACTCAACATTTACTATGAGAAGAAGATGCCTGTTCCTATTCCAATAGAACTCTTAACGGTAAGTCCTCTACACCAGGGTTAACCAAACTCGGTTATATAAATCAGTTGTGTAGTGCTAGGGCAAAAACCAAAACGTGCAACCAGGAGCGGGCCCGGGACCGAGTTTGGGAAACTCTGCTCTACACCTAACACCTCTCTGCGTGTTTCTGTTTATTTGTCATACAATCATCCTCAAGTCTTTTGCTCGTCATTCCTCTCTCTCTCTGTTTTGGTCTCTTGAACATGTTCTACTGAATACCATTAGAGGGCAACCTGTCACCATGGCTGATTGGAGAGTAAGGCCAGAAAGTGGTTAATCTTATTTTCAGTTTCATGTTCAGGTTTAATGTTCCATATTTGCACATAATTTTGTAATTTCATCAAGAGGAGTGTATGTGTTTCTCTGTGTGCATGTGTGTGTGCCCAGTTATTAACATTGATCCAATTATATATGGTAAAGTGATTAGTTATTTTAAATGTGGTCCTCTGTAGCTCAGCTCGTAGAGCATGGCTCTTGTAACGCCAGGGTAGTGGGTTCGATCCCCGGGACCACCCATACACAAAAATGTATGCACACGTGACTGTAAGACGCTTTGGATAAAAGCGTCTGCTAAATGGCATATTATATTATAAATAGTTGGCCTGTATTTGTGCATGGATTCCAAACACAGCAAAGCCACACAGGGTCTGAAATAATGATTTACTCACAAATACACATGCATACAACGGGTCAGGCGATGTTGTGTTTTTGCGAGCATGGTAATTTATGTGTGTCTATGTGTGTGTTACAGATTATAGGAGCGACACTCATCTCTTACTACTGCAAACTGAACAGCCAATACAAAGTGGCCGTCATCGGAAAGATCCCCAGAGGGTGAGTGTTTATGAGTGGGAGTTCTAAGATCAGTTGAGTCCACAGGGGAGGAAGAGGGATGATAGCGGAAGGTGATATGGTCAGAGTGTACAGTAGCTCATTGGGAAAGAGTCATCCTATAGATAAAAATGTCAAAGTCAGATAAGGAAACACACAGATACAGTGAGCAGAGAGAAGTGTGATGACAGTGAAACAATTATCAACAGCCAGTAAATGTCAACCTGTGTCATCAAGATTTGGTAAGCCAGTTCTGGACATGTGTTTTAGCTGATTCTGTATGGTCTTCAGATTGAAGAACTGCCAAAGAAAAAAGCTACAGTAAGACGTGGGTACTGCTACTGCTCAATATCAACTGTTGTTTGCAGCTTATTTGAATGGAGGAGACAGTATTCATAAGCTTGATCATGTTGTCACCAGTTTAAATTGATCATTTAATTCTTTCAAGTTTCAAATCATTTTCTTCATAACAATGCTTTACCTCAGGTAGCCTACATGTCCTTTATCACTTTGTTTATCATTTAGGTTGCTTTGAGCCATCATAACATAGCCTGTGCATTGATACACAATTAAACCCCAAAGTGATTATTTGTTTGTGTACATGTTTCAACACTTGTTACCAGCGGCAGTAATCAAGGGGATGTGTTGAAGAAGGAGGAAGGGTCTGGACAGACGCAGTAATCAATGAGATACATTTTTACAGTGTTGAAGACAGGACCGTTTGGAAATTCACTAGATATCGCTGTCCTTGACCCACATAATTATTCTCTATCCCTCCTTCCCCTCTGTCTCTCTCCTGTCTCCCTCTCCTTCTCTTCCACTCCCTTTCTCCCCACTCCTCTCTTCTCCCCCCCTTTCCTCTCTATCCTTAGACTACAGCCTCCCAGTTCACCTAACAGCAGTCTGTGGAGTTCGGTAGTTGGTGATTCGTTCGCAATAGGCATAGTGGGATATGCCGTTAACATCTCCTTGGGCAAAATCTTCGCCCAAAAACACAGCTACAAAGTGGACAGCAACCAGGTGGGACATGCACGCACGCACGCACACACACACACACACACACACACACACACACACACACACACACACACACACACACACACACACACACACACACACACACACACACACACACACACACACACACCCCATCAGAGGCATGCTCTTGGGGTTGTTTTGCTCTGAAGGAGTGAGACAGGCAGGGAACACACAGTGACTGTACCAGCTTACAGCTCTCTGGTCCTGAATGTTTAATGTCCGACACGTTCTGCTCAGTCAAGTATGAAGGAGAAGTACACCAGGAGCAGTGAACAAAATACTGAATATACCACTGAATAAGCACTAGGTCTTATTTACTTGTGGTGGCCAAAGGATAGTCATTAGTGTATCCTCTGGCCTCTGCATTCCTCTAATCTCCCCCCTCTCTTTCAAACTCTCTTTCTCTTTTTCTCTCTCACTCTCTCGGTCGTCTTTCTCTCTCTCTAGGAGATGGTGGCTATTGGTCTCAGTAACATAGTGGGAGGATTCTTTCAATGCCACGTTGTCGCTGCTTCTCCACCCCGAACCCTCCTCCAGGATAGCACTGGGGGCAAGACACAGGTAACACACACAGACATACACTCACGCATGCACATACATGTATCTCCACCTGCTAATATTTACACACACGTACAAACTAACTGATGTGTGTGTTTATACATTTTGTCAGCTTGTGGGGGTGGTTTCTTCAGTACTTGTGCTGATCTTCATTCTGCAACTGGGGTCACTGTTTGAGGAGCTACCCAAGGTATATATCTCTCTATCACCTGCCCTCCATCCAAACACACACAACACCACACCACTGATCTGATGAGTGTTTGTGTGTCCCCTAGGCTGTCCTAGCCTGTATAGTGCTTGTGAACCTGAGAGGCCTTTTTGTGCAGTTTAAAGACATTCCTGACCTCTGGAAGAGCAATAAGGTTGACCTGGTGAGAGCTACACATCTATACACTTCATATTTATGTCCTAAGACCTGCATCCTAACTTGAGATTAACGTATATGACTCAAATTGGGTTTGGGAAACCTGGGTATTCCCCATATTGATTACCTGTGTCTCTGCTGTCCCCTAGCTGGTGTGGTTGGTAACGCTGGTGTGTACTATTTTACTGAACCTGGACATCGGCCTGGCTGCATCCATCGCCTTCGCTATGCTCACTGTCATCTTCAGAGCTCAACTGTGAGTCTGAGTGTGTTTGTGTGTGTGTTTGTGTGTGTGTGTGTGTGTGTGTGTGTGTGTGTGTGTGTGTGTGTGTGTGTGTGTGTGTGTGTGTGCATGAGCACACGTGTTTGTTTTGTTTTAAGAGAGATTAAGTAAGAATTTCACAGGGACCCCACCCCAAATATGATGATACAACCTTAAAATCGGTACATGAAAATATTTACATCAACAAATAACCTTCATTACATTTTAATCTTTTACCGAAATGAAAGAAACCAGTAAATACATAACCTCTATTTTTTTTCATCTTCTAATTATCTTTCTCAAAAACGTTTGTATATTGTCCCATACAAAAATCTGTACTCGTATTATTATAATTTTTTGACTGACCCCACTGGTCTCGACTCAGACTTTGAATACCACTGTTCTAAAGTATTGTGTTCCTCTTTCTTCTTAAAGTTCATAACATCTGTTCTCTCTCGTGCGCACTCTCTCTCCCAGGCCGCGATACTCTATCCTGGGGCATGTTCCTGGGACTGAGCTCTACCTGGATAGAGACACATATGAGGAGGTGAGACGGAGGAGTTTACATGTTTTTTTTTATTGCTTTGGTGCAATTTTCACAAGTATGTGGTACATTTTCACAACTTGTAGTACAAAACTCAAAACAGATCCTCAAAAAGGTAGTTGTTCCAATTACCAACTACAACACAAAATCATACAGACCCTGTTTCACCAAACCTAATCAGTGTTTCATCTAGAAATATGTTTCACATTACAACACATGTTCATATAAAGTATTTGCCTTTCACAATGCAATACAGAGTTCACACTGCTTTACTAAAATTGCATTGGCCAATACAGTACTGTAATATATGCCATTTACGTAGCAGACCCTTTTATCCAAAGTGACAACCACACATTTTTGTTATGTGAACACAGTTGGAATCGACCCCACAACTCTGGTGTTGCTAGATGACCATATATTGAAGCACCCTGTTTGTGTGTTGGTTTGTCCCACAGGCAAAAGAGATACCAGGTATCACTATCTTCCGTTCATCCACCACAATGTACTATACCAACGCTGAGCTATACGTGGACGCATTGCAGGAGAAGGTAGTATGTGTGCACGCGTGTGTGTGTGTGTGTGTGTGTGTGTGTGTGTGTGTGCGCGTGTGTGTGTGTTAGTGATGTGCGGGTTGACTCATAACCCATGATTATATTCGCAGTGCTAGTGGGTTTAATGAAATATTGTGTGGATGAAGGGTGGGTGGCAGGTGGATTGAATAAGTAGAAAACAATGCATTAAAAAAATCCATAAATCTATAGGCTACATCGAGCTTTTTCTTTCATTATTTTTATCTGCCATTAACGTGTCAGCCTTAGCTTTAGAGCCTAACTGTAGGCGCTCCGACTGAAACCTGGCACAGTGGATGCTATTCTGTTTCTCAACAGTGCTGCAAAAGAAAGGAAAACAAATTAGGCAATATTAAGCCTCATATTTCTAAACATTGTAAAGTGTACAATTACTACTATAGATTATGAATAATCTCTAAAGTAGGTTATGCTCAATTCAGATTTTTGGAATTGACTCCCATTGAGTTGAAATTAGAATTGAATTAGCCACACCCCTCAGGATGTAGAATTTGCATTTGAGTGACAGGAAGTAGAATTTAATTAAGTGCAATTCAAATAAATTCCACTCAGTCATAGAACATGATGGTTTCATTGAATCTGACTGGTCACACTTCCAGATACCATAGAATATATCACTTTTCTCTGGAAACAATGTTCATATACTCTTTTAACCTTAGTGCCAATTATATTTTCTCAACAAATAATGCAGTTATTTTAGACCCTACCTTATACAGTA
This sequence comes from Coregonus lavaretus, assembly GCF_964263955.1. NCBI lineage: Eukaryota > Metazoa > Chordata > Actinopteri > Salmoniformes > Salmonidae > Coregonus > Coregonus lavaretus. The sequence goes on along the minus strand of NC_140007.1, from coordinate 2,106,652 downwards.
TATTGTGTTTTGTATTAAAGCCACAATCCGTGATTGGTCGAAAAGATTTTGGATATAATGTAAACCCATTGATTATTGGAGAATATCACTCATACTATATACACACCTCATGAGCATAGAACTACTTATCATCCCCATTATAACCCCCCAAAATAACGAATAGTAGGCTTTTGTTTAAATGTTTACAAACAATACAAATGTGAACAACCCATTTAAAACAACTGTGACAATTGGTCTGTCACTTAGCATTAGCCTTAGACTTGTTTACAAAAATGTTAGCTAAAACTCAGCTTGATGCTTAACACGCTGCTGAGCTAATGACAGACTAATTGGGCTCAATAGTCCTTGCATTCAAAGCCCTGTTAGTGAATTTGATGGTTGTAACCCAGTACTCATTTACTGAGAGCGGCGTCTATTGGATGTCGTGTTTTGGTCCAGATTTGGTCCGGACGTCTTTTCTTTGGTCTTTTTTTTGTGTAGTCCGGACCGGCCTTGATTTCAACGTCTGGACCAAATCTGAACCAATCATAGCCATTTATGTTTCACAGGTTTGGACAGCACAGTACAGTACAGTAGAGCACCGCAGAGTATAGTACATTACAGTACAGTAAAGAAAAGTTGAGTATAGTACAGTACAGTATAGTAAAGAAAAGTATAGTGTACTGTAAAGTACCCTACTTTACTGTAATGTACTCTACTGAATTAAACTGTAATGTACTCTGCTGAATTAAACTCTACTGTACTGCACTCTTCTGAATGACATTATACTGTATTGACCTGTGAAACATAGCCTAGCCTAGATGTCCATGATTCATTCAGATTTAGATCGGGTCCACACCGACCAAATGTGTTCTTGTTTAGGGGCGGAGCTGATTAGAATAATACCCAGCATGCTTTGCAAGTGTTTGCTGAATGACCAAAATGTAAATGTTAAAAAACATACACTTTTATCCAGAGCGACTTACAGGTAGATAGACAACAAATCACAGTCATAGCAACAACAACAAAAACTGTAACCGTTATTGAGAATGTTATTGTAGTTGAAGTGGTCTTTTGGTATATTCTGTGGGCTAGACTATTTTGAACATCATCACTGCCAGTTTTAAAGCTTTTAAAAAAGCAAACATAAGTTCATGTGACAGACGGGAGCAATAATAAATATTCTGTAGCAAGCAATCCTCATTTGGGTCCTCTTTCGTCCGGAAAATACATATTTTGTACATCTGGAAAATATGTATTATCACCTTTCATTCGGTACTTAAAATGCACCTGATTTCAGCGTCCAGAAAATATGTTTTCAAAGTCCGGAAAATACATATCTTTGACATCTGGAAAATATGTCTTGTCACTTTTTGGAAGCACTGGATCTTTTAGTCTGTGGGCTGAAGATCCCGAAAAAGTTGGATCCACAGCCACTCCATATTTTTTATGACCGGTAGACACCCACACACATTTTTATGACCTGTATATGCGAACACCATTCCAACACAGAAAGCTGCTTTTTAACATACTTCATAAAACAATTCTGAAGGAAAACGATTTCACTCATATTATATTTAATTATAGGTAATATTTCATAGAAATCTGGAAACACTGGGCAGTTACTTTAAATACACACATCAGTAGTTATATGATCAGTACAATTAGCCAATTGGAAACTTGCTTGACTACAAGGGCAATATTGGTCACACCTGTGACAAAACACTGGATGTTATATTATTTTTTACAGTTGTTATTACTCGTGGCCTATGCTATTTAATAAACTGTAGTATCAATCCACAATGGAACACTTCAACTGAAGAACCACATCTCAATTTTGGAACATTTTGGTGATATGGTATAGTTGTAGTATATTCGATATGAATCATCCAGAGTCTTGATATTACATACAGACTATAAGCAAGTAGCCTAGCAGTTAAGAGCGTTCGAAACCCCGAGCCAATTAGGTGAAGAATCTGACGATGTGCTCATGAGCAAGGCACGTAACCCTAATTGCTCCTGTAAGTCACTCTGGATAAGAATGTCTGCTAAATGACTTAAATGCACAATACATTTATGTCAGTTGAGAACTTTGAACATTCCAGTAATAATAAGATACAAAATCAGTACTCATCTGAAGAAAAAATATGCACATATATACAGTTGAAGGGTTCTACTAGGAATATTCAGAGTTGATGACAACGCAAAGACTGTCAATTAACTTCAGACAATGGCATGCGGTATTAGGCTGGCTTCACGTGCTCGTGGGAAGTCGTAAGTCTGACATTAATGTTTTCAAGTGATTTTGAACTCGGAACAATTCTTCATCCAATAAGATTTTAGATAGCTTGATAAGCTTGCTAAAATTACTAATAATTAAGTGAGCTAGCTTGCTTAACATTGACAATATGGTTAGACTAGCTTATTTATATTGATAAGTAATTCTAAGAAAACTGATTTGTTGTCATCTTTTGGTTGAAAGGGTAAAAGGTCAGTCGTGAAACGTCACAACTCGGCAACTCAAATATAAAAAAAAAAATCTGAGTTTCCAACTTGTAATTCTGACTTGGATTTGGGGTCATGCAAGTGAAATTTCCCACTGGAACTAGGAGCTTCTGATAACTCCGATAGCACGTGAACACAGCATTAGGCCATGAAACACGTTGCTTGGCCAGTGGCCAAGCCCTCGTCACACTTATTATTTATTTATTCATCAAAACCCAGTCCTTTTGTACCATTGCCACCTATTGTGCTCATAATTCCCACTGTGAACATAGCACAAATATTTCTGACACACCCATGGTTGAAAATGGGTTATTAGCAATTATAGGTGGGTGCGGGTGAACAAACAGCTGACCCACGCATCACTAGTGTTTGTGTGTCATTCTCTCAATAGCCCTCTTTCTCTGAATTGCTTTCTCTCTCTCAATCACTCTCTTTATCTCAAGCGCTCTATTTCATTTTCTTACACAGAGTGGAATTGACATTGGGAAGCTGCTGATGAAAAAGAAGAAAAGAGACGCTGAACAAAAGAGGAAAGACAAAAAAGAACAAAATAAAGCCAAAAAGGAGGCAAAGAAACAGGTGCGACACACAGATGTCAAACACAGGTCTAACAAACACACACAAAAATTACACTGTTAGTGACTTTATTTCTCTTCCCTTCCCAGAAGGGTGTGAATGGATACCTACCCAACAGTACAGTCCATCCAGAGGACAAGGGGGATGTAGAGAATGGTTCCCCAGACCTGAAAGGGAACCAGATGGCCATTTCCCTAGTTGACAAACCCACCAACGGACAGGTGTGTAGTGTGAAGTACTACAATATAGTGAGGCATCTAAGCAAAACAATCGTGCATTTTGTGATTAAAGCAGCAGATTTGGCACATATGTAGATGTATGTACCCTGAAAAGATTCAGATATGGACCCACCCCGGATTTGGCCCCTGGGGGTGTGGCAGACATTTTTCAAAATGTCAGCATACGGTAACATTATTTTACATTTAAGACTGATTGTTTTGAGATAAACACACCAAATCTGGCACATAGGTAGATTTATGTAGCATGAACATATTTACATCCGGAGCCACCACACATTTGGCACCTGGGGGCCATGGTGACCATCTTACAAAATGGCCACTGTCGGTAAAACAATGTTACAATTCTGATGGCATTTTTTGAGATAAACGCACCACATTTAGCACAGAGGTAGATTAATGTACTCTGGAAAAATGTAGAGATTGAGCCACCACATATTTAGCCCCTGGGGGCCGTGACAGCCATCTTTAAAAATTGCCACCAGCAGTACCATTATTTTACAATTCAGAAGGACTATTTTAAGATAAAGGCTCCACATTTGTGACAGAGATAGATTTATGGACCCTGAAAAGACTTAGATATTGAGCTGCCACATATTTGGCCCCTGGGGGTCATGGCATTTTACACAATGGCCACTGTTGGTAATACAATAGATAAACGTACAAAATGTGGCACATAGGTAGATTCCTTGGGGCATGCAGGTGGGGCAACCCAGCTAAATTGTGTGCAAGTAAAGAGAGCTCCACATTATTATTATTATGAGATGGATTCTATGGAGGCTGTGCTGTTTCTTTGTATACATGTGTTTTTTTGTTTCGTTTTTGACATTTGTTTCTAAACCTTTCCCTTGGGAAATAATTTTTTAAAAGGTGTGAAGAAAATAGTGTTGGGGAGAGAGTTAAATGATTGACAGGCTGGCTGTGCAGTCTTGCTGATCTACTGGTCACCCTTGTGGCGGGTGGATGGGCTAGACGGCCCGGGTGGCTTGGGCTGGTGGCCCGGGTGGCTTGGGCTGGCGGCCCGGGTGGCTTGGGCTGGTGGCACGTCTTGGACCCTCCCATTCCTGACCAGTGTCATATTGTTGGATTCATTCTGGTATGTGTGTGCACGGGGGTGTGTGTAGGGGGTAGACAAGTCTCTAGGTGCTTGTCCGCACGCATAAACATGGACTGAGTATGCTCGAGGGTAATGTGGCTCCCTGTGTCTTTGTGGCAGCCGTCTTACAAAATGCATTAGACCCCAATTAGGCTAGATGTTTTACTGTATGTTATAGTGAAGAGACCATTGTGTACATCTCCTAATGTTTTTGTAACATGCCTGCCATTGGTTGATATATGGCATTGGTTGATGTACAGCATACACTTGAATACAGGGATTCAGATCAGGTCCAAGGCCATGAGTTTATTTTGCTTAGTAGCCACTAGTAAATTAGCTTGTTAGTGTCGGGGCTTGTGATGCTGTACTCATCTCTTTCTGTTCTGTGTATGGCTCTACTGACCCAGTAATTATTGTTTTAATGATGATTTTAGAGGACCCTGAGGGTGCAGGAAATACACCTTCACCTGATGCTGTCTCAAATCAACAGAACACCAAAATCCATGTCATACTAAAGCCTTTAATTTCTTCCAATTGCGGAACATTATATTCAGCTAAAATTAGAAAAACTAGTGTCATACTTTTGTTAATGAAACTGGTTGAAATTAGAATATTATGTTTGACAGGCACAGTTCTGACTGAAACACAGCCTGAGATAATTGTCCACAGCAATTGTGAACTATTCCACCTCAATGGCTAGAATAATTTCCAAAATAGCTTTAGTAGCCATTTGTTACATGCTCATGTGGTACGATGTGAACCCTAGTCTCCCGCTCCGGGACCAAACGTCTTAAGCATTAGACTAAAATAATATTCTGTCTTTGGCCAAGGGTGGTTTTATGTCGCAGGCAGAGCTACCTCATCACTAGAGTGTGTTTTAACTCACCTCCGCTACACTCATCCCAGAAAATATAATTTTTTCTACAATTTGGCCTACTGTAATATACTGTGTTACTGTTACAACTTTTGGTTTTCAGGTGATCCAGGGCAAGAAGTATAGGCCAGAAATCTATAAATCAAAGAAGTATAGGCAATACATTTTTGTAGATTAAAGGTTTGTAAAGTAGTGGTACAGTCTGCAGCCTTTTAGTAAAATGGCTGACACGGTCTATATCTAAATATTTTCAGGGTACATGTATCTTCCTCTGTGCCAAATTTGGTGTGTTTATCAAAAAAATGCCTTCAGAACTCTAACATTATATTCCCGACAGTCGCCACAGCCCCCAGGGACCAAATCTGTGGTGTCTCCATATCTAAATATTTTTTCAGGCTACTTAAATCTACCTTTGCGCCAAATTCTGTGTGTTTATCTCAAAATAGTCCTTCTGAATTGTAAAATAGTGTTACCATATGCGGCTATTTAAAAAAATGTCTGCCACGCCAGGGGCCAAATCTAGGGAGGCTCCATATCGAAATCTTTTCAGGTTACATAAATTTACCTCTGTGCTAAATTTGGTGCTTTTAGCACAAAATGCATTGTTCCAGATTTTTCAGCTAAGGAACCCCACTAGTACTACAGGAAACACTCTGGACTCTAGTTATAGCCTACAGTCAGTAAAACCTCCAGGTGCACCTAGGCTAGCCCATAATGCTTTTTGAAATATGTGTATTTTATCATAGCAGTGTAAAGATTGAAGCTCTGTCTCTCTGTCAATCTAAGGTGAACTGGGCATTTGAGCAGCAAGGTACTGGGTTCGACCGGGGCTCTGAGACTGGTTTTCATGGCGATGATCACATAACCCAGATGTCCAATACCGGAGGAGAAGGAGAGATGGGGAAGAGCTCTGTCAATGACACACACACCATCATCCTGGACCTATCCACAGCCAGCTTTGTTGACATGGCCACTGTGAAGACGCTGAAAAATGTATGTGTATGTGGGGGTAGTGTGTGTGTGTGTGTTTTTGAACGATGGGGATGAAGGAGGATATAAGTATGAAAGACGGAGAGGGGAGTTTGAGCACAGAGGGGATGGAGAGACAGGGAAAGTGAGAGGGAGAGAGACAAAGAGAGGTTAGGTTACCAGATGTTTTCAGAAATGTGTTATTAATAGTTTCTTTGCATCCAGTCTTCTTTTGTAACATTGTTTGCAGTCGCACTCCTGTGTGTCCTTGTTCTCCAAACAAACAAAGGTATTGTGTTCTGTGAGTAGGCAGGCCTAAATTATATATTTTTGTATGTCAGGAAGAGGCACTGATAGAAAGAGGAGGTGGAGATAAAGAGGGATGGAAGAGAAAAACAAGATAAATCCAAACTGGTGTAACAAAAACAGTCCCTGAGAGAAACATGGCCTTCTTATTTGACCTTCTCTGTCTCTCACTTTCTCTGCAGATATTCCTCAACTGTAGAGAGATTGACATTGACATCTATATAACTGGATGCCAAGGTGAGTATATGTCAGTGGAGGCTCCTCAGAGGAGAAAGGGGAGGACCATCCTCTTCAGTGAATTTCTGAAAAATAGAAATAGTGAAACATTAAAAAAGTTAGCCTTTTTATATACAACTATACTTAATATATTCACGTCACTAAATAATTGATTAAAACACACTTTTTTGCAATGGTCTACAGTAGCCTCAACATCACTCTCTAGGGTAACACCATTGTTTAGCCGGAGGACAGCTAGTTTCCATCCTCCTCTGGGTACATTGACTTCAATACAAAACCTAGGAGGCTTGTGGTTCTCACCCACTTCCATAGACTTACACAGTAATTATGACAACTTCCGGAGTACGTCCTCCAACCTATCATAGCTCTTGCAGTATGAACTGACATGTTGTCCAGAGAATGAATTTATTTTTATTTATTATTGTATTTATGAATCTAGTACTGAAAGCATAACTACAGCTAGCTAGCAGTGCATAACATGTGGTGAGTAGTTGACTCAAGGAGCGAGAAAGACAATAGTTGTACAGTTTTGAACTAATTAATTTTTCTTTAAAAATGAAGGAGATGCAAGAGAGAGAGAGAGGTTTAGACTTTTTTTTTTACTTTAACTTTCACTTACTTAGCTAGAGAATGCAGCTAGCTAGTTTAGCCTATTCAAACACCTGGCTCAAACTCAAACAGAGAGGGATGCTATGTTAGCTAGCTGGCTATGGCTATCCAACACGGAAACTCTTCCGAGTCAAGGTAAGCTTTTGGTTTTATTAATTTATTGCCACCAGGACCCACCGGTGTAACTGCTCAACTGCTTGCCTCTGACTGTACACTGTACTGCATGATTGTAGTGGGTTTAATAACGCATTAGATCTAGCAGCTATGTTGACTATGATGTTAATATGGTGACAACGATGTAGGCTGTGTGTTGCGGTTAGCGGTTATTATATTAAGATTTGACTTGGAAAGGTTTTTTCGCATGGTCACATAGAGCTGATGTGTTGTTACTGAAGTCCACAAGCGAAGGGAAAAGGTGAGTGGAGGAAAGCGCGTAGATGCGAGAAGGAATTATACAACAATCAAAGGGATCATGCTGTTTGTATGTGGCTGATATGAAAGTTAAATGTGTTCGCTTTTGATCAGGGGTGTATTCATTCCGCCGATTCTGAAAAAATAATAATTCTTAAACGGAAGTAAACGGAATGAAACAGGGATAAACATAACTGAATTTGTCAAATAGAAACTATCATTTGCAACTGTTGGATTAATGAATACACTCTAAATCAGCTAGATGCAGACAAGAGTGTGCAAGTCGGTGTTGAATATGTCAATGTCTTTCACCTTGATTACAAAAATGTATCTCAACCTGTGCACCTACATTGTAAACTTTCATTCAAATGCTAGGTTGTAGCAAGCTCATGATGGATATAGGGACAATTTGAGTATCATGTAGTAGCCTAAACCTACCGATGTTACGTTGAGCTGGGTGAATGGAATATGAATGACAATCATCCAATATGCTGTAGTAGAAATACTCTAAGGCCATGCTCATAAAAAAAAAAAATCGTCCTCCCTCATCTTAAACGGCACCGACCGCCACTGGTGTGTGTGGTAATTAAGGCTCGTCACACTGGCCTTAGCTTGTTTGTGTTTGTGGTTCACGTGTGTATTGTCTAACCTGGTTTGTCTTTCCTCCAGTCTGTGTGGTGGAGCAGTTATCGATTGCAGGCTTCTTCTCTGAGTCCATTCCTAAGAGCCGTCTGTTCCCTACGATTCATGACGCGGTGCTACACAGCCTCCGGCTGCATGGGGCCTCAGACGTACCCATCATCTACGAGTATGCTCTGGTGAGTGGAGCAGACTATACATATATTTTTTTTATGAGCTACTTTCTTATTATTATTATTTCTTAAGCGATACCAGGAAATGTATTAATTAATTAATTCATATGGTCACAGAATCGTATGTTATGTTCCTTCTGACACTATCTCCTCTTCTATTAGGACTTGACCTGCACTACCAAGATGTAACCAACAGGGGTCACTTTGTTCCCCTTCCACTCCACCTTCCTCCTTTGGAATAACTTTAGCTTTAGCCAAGGGGAAAATGCCAAGGGGAAAACATACAATGGGTTATTTCTTAAGCCTCACTGCTGATGATGTAATCATAATGATGTTGCAAATTATGTAAATCATTTTTCCTAAATCAGAAACATGGTAGTTCAATATCCACTGAATGAGTATGAATAGCAGATATTCACTCTGTTATCCAAAGGTTGAGTGTTCAAATCACATCACGGACAACTTTAGCATTTTAGCTAATTAGCAACTTTGCAGCTACTTACCTCATTTGAGCTACTTTGCAAAAACTTAGCATTTTAGCTAGTCCTTCCCCTAACCCCTAGCCTAGCTAACGTTATCCACCTAGCCATCTAGCTAACGTTAGCCACAACAAATTGGAATTCATAACATATCATACTAAATGACCGGAGACAGATTTAAATGTTCTACCACTGAGTCCAGGTTGGCATCACATAGCCTTGACCCACATCTATACATCATCATGTATTTCAGGGTCAAATCAATGCCAAAGGGAGTATAGTTCTCCCCTAGTTTGAACGCTGTTATAGAGCTAATTTTTCTGTATCTTTCTGTATTTTTCTAAAGAGGATGTGAATAATTCATGTTAATGTTTATTTTGATCATTTTACTAAATTGTTCATTTTCTGATCTAAGTTAATCTACTTTGAATACATTGAATACAATTTTTTATTTTCTAGAATTGATTGACCACACACTCCAATATCTTAAAGTAAACAATTCTTGTTTCTGAGTACATGGCTAAATAAACGGCAGTAAAGTGACCAGATCTATTGGGTGATATTGTGTATCTGTTTCATATTCAGCACTTGTATGATTGAATACACTTCTGAAGCATAGCAGCACTCTTCATTCTCTCCAAAATAATATCCTACACATTTCATCATTATTTACACATTTTCCTAATCTATACCTGTATGTTTGGGATGGGACTTTCTATAATGCAAAACCTTGTACTCAATGAATGTCAGGTCCTAGGGTCAGAAGATAGCCTAGCATTTAAGAGTGTTCGAATCCCCGAGACAACTAGGTGAAAAATCTGTTGATGTGTCCTTGAGCAAGGCACTTTACCCAAATTGCTCCTGCAGTTGCTCTGGAGATGAGTGTCTCCTAAATGACTAAAATGTTCATGTAAATGTGTTAGCCTGGTCCCAGATCAAATCTATATGTCCTTTAAACATCTCTCCTGACTATACATGACATGTAGTTGGTTCAAGACCAAAACGATCTGAGATCAGGCTATGAATGTGTGACTCTCTGATAGTAACCGTCAGAGGTGATTGAGCTTTGAGAGTATCTGCAAATACATATATTTGTTTAAGTGATAATGCCTGAGAAGCCGGTGTTTGGAGGATATATTGGCACAGGTGTTGTTAGGCCCGAGACAAAGTCGAGGGCCAGCAAACCGTGCCAATATATCCTCCAAGTGAGAATGCTTCGAGGGCATTATCACTTTTATACAACGGGTTACCAACATATTCAAATAATGATTGAGATATTTTCATTAATTTGTTCATTCTATTTCATCCTTCCACAAGATAAAGTCCCAGCACAAATCTAGGGTTGCTACCCAAGCCGGCTGGTTGTTCGTTCTATCGGTTCGGTTGCAGGTCGTTTAGTCTTTTTGTTCTGTATCTATGGACGTGACCCAGTCGTTCGTTCTAAATGTTCCATTGCCATACTCACTGGCAACGTTCGTATCCCTTGCTTGCTAGCTAGCCAACTACGGCTAACTTACAGTCACGTCAAAAAGTGCAGCAAGAATAAAAGCAAAATAGCCACATTTGCATTTGTTTAAGGTGTTTTCTAGTGACATTAATTTGGATACATCCATAACAATGAGCTAAGGAGGCGCGATTTCGCCTAGCATAGAAAATGTGCTCACTCGTCAGGACACTGTTGTTCTGAGGAGCTAGCCAACAACACAGCTAACACAATCACTTCAAACTGAACTGGAAAGACTGCAAACTAGCTGCACTTCGCGTCGTTTTAAATTTTTTAAATTTAAATTTATTTGTATATATCCATGAAAATGATGCCGGCTGATTCATGATTTCGACTGGCTGAGAAACGCTGCCTGCCTGTCTGTCTCGTCCCGACTCCCGACACGTTCATTAATATGGGACAGCTGGAGATCGAATTTGAATATTGAACAATGTTGCAAATGTCGCAGAGACAGACAGCAAGGTTTATACAAATCTGTTGAAAACTAAATGTTAGTCTAAAAGAAATGTGAGAAAATGTCTAGATGCTTTTTACTGTGGAGATCAAGTTTATAAAGTGCCTGGCTGGGCTGATGAGACCGTGGATTGTGCAGTCAGATGGAACAGAGTAAATAGGCATTTTAACGTCATAGATTTAGCCGGTGGTAACTTGTGGAATAGACACCAGCTGGGATGCGGTTTTAACCAATCAGCATTCAGGATTAGACCCACCCGTTGTATAAATACATAATATTGCTTATTTAAATAAAGAGACTAAAGAATAAAGCGTTTCCATCTTGTCTTTTATTGCTTCTCACTTGGCTTGGCATTAAGACACATTGCTCTCTCGCTCCCTCCCTCCCACTCCCTCTCTTTCTTTCTCAAATCGGTAGGCTTCTCTCTCTCACACAAGGTGGAAATATTGATAACGATCCCCTCCCCAATATTAACAATGATTCACACTCATACAATACTCAGGACACATATTAGTTAGTTACACAGGAAGTGGTGGTGTTTTTTTAAATTTTATTTTACAGAGGGAAGTTTCTTTACAGTTTGATAGATGAGGGAGGATAGAAAATGGCGGTCGGGTGACAGGTTGAGCTCAGAGTCAAAGGCGAACACAGACAAAACACACAGAGAACAGTACATCTCTTCCTAAGTCGCATGCACACACACACACAGACACACGCTCACACACATAAATGGTCACATCTACAGTAGACAGATAAATGTTTATCAGTTTGGGATCAGTAACATTAATTCAGCACCCTCAACAGGGAATGTTGGGTTAATACAAAGACTGGGTCAGCAGTGCTGAACGGCCCCACAAAATCCATTACACAGGAAGGAAAGACACAAACACGCACACACAGGAGAGAGGACAAAGGGAGAGACACAGTGGCAATAGAGAGATGAGATGGGGAGGCAAGATATCGCTAATGCGTTCGACATCACAACACAATCACAGAACGAGACAGGACCAGACAGCCCTGAGCCACAGAGCAGAGGAGGGAAAGAGAGAAAAATAAGGATGAGAAGGAGATAGCAGCCTAAGCAGAAGGAATGTCAGCCTGAATTGATTGTGTATTTGAGCTCTTGTCCCGTCTTTTCTTTGGTCCATTGGGCTGTTTAGTGTGTACAGTGTATGTATGTGTGTGTGTGGTTGATCTGTTTTGGAGTAGCCTGTGTGTGCATTTCTGGCTCAGCCAGGGCAGGGTGTGTGTATGTATGCGTGTGTTTGTTTGTGTGTGTGTGTGTGTGTGTGTGTGTGTGTGTGTGTGTGTGTGTGTGTGTGTATGTGACTAAGGCCATGAGTGTGTGTTTGAGACGGAGTGCTCTGATTTGGAGGGGAGGGGGTGGATTCTGTGGGGCTCAGATGGCCAGATGATGCTCTCATACAGCAAGGTGTTCATGGTCTGACCATTAGGGGGCAGCAGTTTAGCCTCAGACTCAGGAGACAGGTACTCCATGTGGTGTCAACCCCACACTTGGGTGGTCAGGTGCTGCCAATGCTATGGAGGGGGAGGGAGAGAGAGGGAGGGAGAAAAACAAAGTAAGGGAGAGAGAGAGAGAGAGAGAGAGAGACGGGGGGCAGAGACAGAGAGACATGGGAATAGAGAGGGAGTGAGAGATAGCAGGGGAAATCAAGAAGGAAGAGAGAACATGGTTGTGAGTAGAGTATGGTCTTAGAGTTGATTGGGTGCCAAACTTTTTCTGCATCTCACTTCCCTGCCAAGCAGTCCTCTGTTTTATTCTAGAATGGAGAGACAGTCAGCAACAGAGTGAAAGCCTACAAAGAGTCACAGACATATTAATAGGGCACGGTAGGAGCTAATGAGGGAAACACAGTTTCAACTGAGCTGTCTGATTCGTTGAGTGACACATATTCACTACCACATACCTGCCAACTTTTCAAAAAACCTTGGAGTGAGATTTTGTCCTGGGTCCGCCTGGGTCCTGCAGTCGTTGAAAAGCAATTGCACTGCCTGCGTCTCAGAACTGCGGCCGCCTTGATCTCATGAGGTTATCGTTGCCCATGTGTGCATGACGTCAGAGAAAGTCGGGATCAAGTCGGACACAAATCTAACCAGCATGCATTGGGCGGTGATCGCCGGTGATCGATTCTGCGCAGACGTGGCTCATCTCAAATGAGCCTCTTGTCTATGATCTGTCGGCATGGTTATACTGGCCTCTGGCCTTCTTGGAGGCCTTGATGATATCGGAGGGGGGCTCCCATTTGAAGCAGGGCTCCAGATTGGCCATCTTTATGGTCATTATTGAGGACAGGGTGCCATCCAATGCTAGGCTGTTTCTTCTCTTGGTTTTTATTTTTTATTTAATTTCACCTTTATTTAACCAGGTAAGCCAGTTGAGAACAAGTTCTCATTTACAACTGCGACCTGGCCAAGATAAAGCAAAGCAGTGCGATTAAAAACAACAACACAGAGTTACATATGGGGTAAAACAAAACATAAAGTCAAAATATACAACAGGAAATATATATAGTGTGTGCAAATGTAGCAAGTTATGGAGGTAAGGCAATACATAGGCTATAGTGCAAAATAATTACAATTAGTATTAACACTGGAATGATAGATGTGCAAGAGATTATGTGCAAATAGAGATACTGGGGTGCAAATGAGCAAAATAAATAACAATATAGGGATGAGGTAGTTGGGTGGGCTAATTTCAGATGGGCTGTGTACAGGTGCAGTGATCGGTAAGGTGCTCTGACAACTGATGCTTAAAGTTAGTGAGGGAGATAAGAGTCTCCAGCTTCAGAGATTTTTGCAATTCGTTCCAGTCATTGGCAGCAGAGAACTGGAAGGAATGGCGGCCAAAGGAGGTGTTGGCTTTGGGGATGACCAGTGAGATATACCTGCTGGAGCGCATACTACGGGTGGGTGTTGCCATGGTGACTGTCACGAATTCCGCCGAGACTGCTCCTCCTCCTTGCTCGGGCAGGCTTCGGCGTTCGTCGTCCCCGTAGTACTAGCTACTACCGCTTGATGTCTCGATGTTTGTTTGGTCTTGTCTTGTTAGTGCACCTGTTTCGTGTTATGTATTGATTAGGTCACCTATAAGTTTCCTTTAGTTTTGTTTGCAGTTGTGTGTGATTGTCCGCCTGTCCGTTGATGTATGGTATTTGTTCTCGTGTTGATAGTGTATTTACGCACTGTATGCGTAATCGCTCGCCTCCAGTGTTTGAGGCCCGTTATTTTGTATTGTCTTGTTGACTAGTAAAGTCATTTTGACTGAGCTTCTGTGTCCTGCGCCTGACTCCAACACCGCATCCACATCAGCTTGTGACAGTGACCAATGAGATAAGATAAGGCGGGGATTTGCCTAGCAGTGATTTATAGATGGCCTGGAGCCAGTGGGTTTGACGACGAACATGTAATGAGGACCAGCCAACAAGAGCGTACAGGTCACAGTGGTGGGTAGTGTATGGGGCTTTGGAGACAAAACGGATGGCACTGTGATAGACTACATCCAATTTGCTGAGTAGAGTGTTGGAGGCTATTTTGTAAATGACATCACCGAAGTCAAGGATCAGTAGGATAGTTAGTTTTACGAGGGCATGTTTGGCAGCATGAGGGAAGGAGGCTTTTTTGCGAAATAGGAAGCCGAATCTGGATTTAACTTTGGATTGGAGATTCTTAATGTGAGTCTGGAAGGAGAGTTTACAGTCTAACCAGACACCTAGGTATTTGTAGTTGTCCACATACTCTAGGTCAGACCCGTCGAGAGTAGTGATTCTAGTCGGGTGGGCGGGTGCCAGCAGCGTTCGATTGAAGAGCATGCATTTAGTTTTGCTAGTGTTTAAGAGCAGTTGGAGGCTACTGAAGGAGTGTTGTATGGCATTGAAGCTCGTTTGTAGGTTTGTTAACACAGTGTCCAATGAAGGGCCAGATGTATACAAAATGGAGTCGTCTGCGTAGTGGTGGATCTGAGAGTCACCAGCAGCAAGAGCGACATCATTGATATACACGGAGAAAAGAGTCGGCCCAAGAATTGAACCCAGTGGCACCCCCATAGAGACTGCCATAGGACCAGACAACAGGCCCTCCGATTTGACACATTGAACTCTATCTGAGAAGTAGTTGGTGAACCAGGCGAGGCAGTCATTTGAGAAACCAAGGCTATTTAGTCTGCCAATAAGAATGCGGTGGTTGACAGTGTCGAAAGCCTTGGCCAGGTCGATGAAGACGGCTGCACAGTACTGTCTATTATCGATCGCAGTTATAATATCGTTTAGGACCTTGAGCGTGGCTGAAGTGCACCCATGACCAGCTCGGAAGCCGGATTGCATAGCGGAGAAGGTACGGTGGGATTCGAAATGGTCGATGATCTGTTTGTTAACTTGGCTTTCAAAAACATTCGAAAGGCAGGGCAGGATGGATATAGGTCTGTAACAGTTTGGATCTAGAGTGTCACCCCCTTTGAAGAGGGGGATGACCGCGGCAGCTTTCCAATCTCTGGGGATCTCAGACGTTACGAAAGAGAGGTTGAACAGACTAGTAATAGGGGTTGCGACAATTTCGGCGGCTAGTTTTAGAAAGAAAGGGTCCAGATTGTCTAGCCCAGCTGATTTGTAGGGGTCCAGATTGTGCAGCTCTTTCAGAACATCAGCTGTCTGAATTTGTGTGAAGGAGAAGCGGCGGGGGCATGGGCAAGTTGCAGCGGAGGGTGCAGAGCTGGTGGCCGGGGTAGTGGTAGCCAGGTGGAACGCATGGCCAGCCGTAGCAAAATGCTTGTTGAAATTCTCGATTATTGTAGATTTATCGGTGGTGATAGTGTTTCCTAGCCTCAGTGCAGTGGGCAGCTGGGAGGAAGTGCTCTTATTTTGTTCAGTCCCACAACTGAAAACACCCTCTCAGCATCTGCGTTTGCATGGGGCAACACCAGGACAAGCTTGGCGACGGCAGCAAGCCTCTCGAATTCTTTGGCTCATGTCACCTATGGAAAATGCACCAAAACACAATGGAAAAACATACCTTGATTTTTGATTGATTAATACTGTAAGTATACTGTAGGTTGATCCATTAACAAAGTTCAGATAAAAACATGCATAATTTGCAACATGCATGACACATATATGCATGCAACAATTTTAAGCAACAGATGTAGACAAGCCACACCTGCCAAAAGGAAAGACAAAAAAGGAAAAAATATTTACCTTATGCTTCCGGGTTGCCATTTCAGCCCAGAAGCTTTCCATTTCAGTTTCGTCCTGCAGGGATATCATTGGCATGGTCTGATCATTTATAAACTCCTCACCCAGAAGGTCATGCTCCTCTGGCCCATGGTATGGGAGGAGATGGGGAAACCTATTTATGAAAGTAGAGTTACAAGTTGTTACGTTTTAGGTATATAGTCATTAACCAGCAGCAGTTCATACACATCTTTGAGGAGAAGCCACATAAGAATATCTCATGTGCAGTTTAGGAGTGAACACACCTCATCATAAAATACAGGATATTTTAGCTAAGATGATAGACAATAATTAGAGAAAAAAAAACTAACCTTTCAACAAAGTACAGGACATCTTCGATGTCACTTTCAGCCCTCTGCCGTACATCTACAAATTGTCCGTGCTTGATCAGTGGCTCTTCCAGTGGCAGCTTCTTAAGTGCATAGTCCACAGCACTTGTCAGGAAACACAACACAGCTTCATGGAGTGAATCCACCTGCTGTGGTGTGATGTCACCCTCGTCGAGTAATCTGTTAAGTTTAGCCCTGGTTGTGAACCCAATGTTCAACTAAATATCACATATCACAGTGTTTGATCATAATAATAGTCAAATACTAACCTGGTAAATGGTTTGCCTTTTCTTTAACGGCAATTTCACAAGGCTCCTCATGGCACTGCAGAGCTGCTGGAACCATAAACTTGGAACATAGCTTGCGTACGAATTTCCCTATCTATAACAGACATTTACAAAAATAGTAGATGGAACCTGTTTTAGAGGATCCCTGCAGATATCAGCAAGAAACACAGAATGGAAAAAAACAGCAACATCCAATCCCACCTCATCATGTAACAAAAATATTGATGACTGCTCTCTCTGAAGCAGCAAGTTGAAAGAAGTGAAAGTTGGTACGGTGGCTTGCAAGAACAGCAGGTACACTTCTGTCATGGGGTCAGTGAATGTCTGCACAAGTCTCTTGAACCTGGCCTGATTTTCATCTTGAATCAATCAATAAATAACACAAAACAAGAGGTTGTCATTAATACAAGTATGTGACTAACAATCCATGTAGTTGCTGCATAATGAAATTGAAAATTGATGACCATACTAGCAGCTTTGTAGTAGCTGGCCAGAGGTTCATACAGCCTCAGGATCCTGGTCACACAACGTTCAAGGCTTAGCCAACGGACCGAGATATGCAGGAGGACCTCCATGTACACCGCTTCATGGAGCTCACAAAACTATGTTTTAGACATTAAATCCATATCATATATTTTCTACAGCTCAGCATTTCAGTATTACACTTAATAGTATCAAACATGCATTACTGTCAGGTATCCTTTCCGATTTGTGCTACCCTTGAACCAGTAACCGATGTCCACTACCATATCCTCCAAATCAAAACCGGACACCTGCAATGCATAAATCAAGCATAACACATTCAGTCAATGCACATAATTAGGATACAAATAAAAAGTTACATGTAAAGATAAAATCAGACCTTAACTCACTTAAAAAAATCCCACTCCTGCAGCTTTGGCGGTGTTATGTGCCACATGACAAGGACAACCATGAATATACAGTGGGGGAAAAAAGTATTTAGTCAGCCACCAATTGTGCAAGTTCTCCCACTTAAAAAGATGAGAGAGGCCTGTAATTTTCATCATAGGTACACGTCAACTATGACAGACAAATTGAGAACATTTTTTTCCAGAAAATCACATTGTAGGATTTTTAATGAATTTATTTGCAAATTATGGTGGAAAATAAGTATTTGGTCACCTACAAACAAGCAAGGTTTCTGGCTCTCACAGACCTGTAACTTCTTCTTTAAGAGGCTCCTCTGTCCTCCACACGTTACCTGTATTAATGGCACCTGTTTGAACTTGTTATCAGTATAAAAGACACCTGTCCACAACCTCAAACAGTCACACTCCAAACTCCACTATGGCCAAGACCAAAGAGCTGTCAAAGGACACCAGAAACAAAATTGTAGACCTGCACCAGGCTGGGAAGACTGAATCTGCAATAGGTAAGCAGCTTGGTTTGAAGAAATCAACTGTGGGAGCAATTATTAGGAAATGGAAGACATACAAGACCACTGATAATCTCCCTCGATCTGGGGCTCCACGCAACATCTTACCCCGTGGGGTCAAAATGATCACAAGAACGGTGAGCAAAAATCCCAGAACCACACGGGGGGACCTAGTGAATGACCTGCAGAGAGCTGGGACCAAAGTAACAAAGCCTACCATCAGTAACACACTACGCCGCCAGGGATTCAAATCCTGCAGTGCAGACGTGTCCCCCTGCTTAAGCCAGTACATGTCCAGGCCCGTCTGAAGTTTGCTAGAGTCCATTTGGATGATCCAGAAGAGGATTGGGAGAATGTCATAAGGTCAGATGAAACCAAAATATAACTTGTTGGTCAAAACTCAAAGAATGCTGAGTTGCATCCAAAGAACACCATACTTACTGTGAAGCATGGGGGTGGAAACATGCTTTGGGGCTGTTTTTCTGCAAAGGGACCAGGACGACTGATCCATGTAAAGGAAAGAATGAATGGGGCCATGTATCGTGAGATTTTGAGTGAAAACCTCCTTCCATCAGCAAGGGCATTGAAGATGAAACGTGGCTGGGTCTTTCAGCATCACAATGATCCCAAACACACCGCCCGGGCAACGAAGGAGTGGCTTCGTAAGAAGCATTTCAAGGTCCTGGAGTGGCCTAGCCAGTCTCCAGATCTCAACCCCATAAAAAATCTTTGGAGGGAGTTGAAAATCCGTGTTGCCCAGCGACAGCCCCAAAACATCACTGCTCTAGAGGAGATCTGCATGGAGGAATGGGCCAAAATACCAGCAACAGTGTGTGAAAACCTTGTGAAGACTTACAGAAAACGTTTGACCTGTGTCATTGCCAACAAAGGGTATATAACAAAGTATTGAGAAACTTTTGTTATTGACCAAATACTTATTTTCCACCATAATTTGCAAATAAATTCATAAAAAATCCTACAATGTGATTTTCTGGATTTTTTTTCTCATTTTGTCTGTCATAGTTGACTTGTACCTATGATGAAAATTACAGGCCTCTCTCATCTTTTTAAGTGGGAGAACTTGCACAATTGGTGGCTGATTAAATACTTTTTTCCCCACTGTAAGTCTTTCATATATATGTTTGTCTTGTTTTATATGAGTGGTTTATATGTGTGTGACCTGCAGTATGTATGAATGTATCCTCCTTCTCCTTAACTGAAAATGGACGTTCAGCAGAACAGCCCAATTCATGTTGTTTAAAGTCATATTCAAAGCCAGCTGCCAACAAACCCTGTATGGACACCTAACGTTTTACCGTCCCAGTACACCAAGGACAGTTCTTTCTCAGTATTAACATCATGGTGACTCTAGCTCATTATGCAAAACAAGCATAATAAATGCTTGAGGGGATACTTGGAGTCTGCTTTACAGGGCCTAAGTTTTCACTCTCTGCAACCAGCGCTACCATATGCAGTTGATCCCTGGAGTCCGCATTAGGGGGCCCAGGTTTTCACTAGACATTTTGGTAGTTTAATTTATAGTTACCCATTTATTAACCATCACTTGTTTTGTGTAAATATTTAATTTAACAGTTCTGAATATACTGTAATTGTGTTATAACCTGTTCAATTACTTCCAAGATCCCAAAAAACTATTTAAAAAAAACATAACACAATCTTGCCACACACTTGGAGTATTTTGTAATCCAAACAAATTTGTTGTTGTTGTAATGTTTTTTTTTTTTTTACATTGTAGCACAGATATAATGTTCCAATAAAAAATAACAAATACTGTAATATTGCCCGGTAGTTGTGTATTATATTCCTCTCTTTGTCCCTTTGTATATATTTAAACGTTTGCTGTTTGTACTGTCAGTGGCATTACTGTATAAAAGTGTTTGTGTGTCCTTATATTTGTTAACTATCACTGT
Organism: Coregonus lavaretus; assembly: GCF_964263955.1. Lineage (NCBI taxonomy): Eukaryota > Metazoa > Chordata > Actinopteri > Salmoniformes > Salmonidae > Coregonus > Coregonus lavaretus. Next base: position 2,086,419 of record NC_140007.1, on the reverse strand, counting down.
CTTTGTATTGTCATACTAACATCCCACTCTTGGCCTGTACCTTGTCATGGTGAGTAGGCTTTAAACCAAACCAGGCACCTCAATTTGTCGTTATTTTTCACTGTATTCTGTAACTTGAGTCTTGAGCCGCCATACGTCCATTGGCATGTACAGTTGAAGTCAGAATTCCTGACATTTAATCCTACTAAAATGTCCCTGTCTTAGGTCAGTTAGGATCACCACTTTATTATAAGAATCTGAAACATCAGAATAATAGTAGAGAGAATGATTGATTTCAGCTTTTATTTATTTCATTCCCAGTGGGTCAGAAGTTTACATACACTCAATTAGTATTTGGTAGCATTGCCTTTAAATTGTTTAACTTGGGTCAAATGTTTCGGGTAGCCTTCCACAAGCTTCCCACAATAAGTTGGGTGAATTTTGGCCCATTCCTCCGGACAGAGCTGTTGTAACTGAGTCAGGTTTGTAGGCCTCGTTCCTCGCACACGCTTTTTCAGTTCTGCCCACCCATTTTCTATAGGATTGAGGTCAGGGCTTTGTGATGGCCACTCCAATACCTTGATTTTGTAGTCCTTAAGCCATTTTGCCACAACTTTGGAAGAATGCTTGGTGTCATTGTCCATTTGGAAGAGCCATTTGCGACCAAGCTTTAACTTCCTGACTGATGTCTTGAGATGTTATTTCAATATATCCACATAATTTTCCTTCCTCATGATGCCATCTATTTTGTGAAGTACACCAGTCCCTCCTGTAGAAAAGCACCCCCACAGCATGATGCTGCCACTCCTGTGCTTCACCGTTGGGATGGTGTTCTTCGTCTTGCAAGCTGCCCCCTTTTTCCTCCAAACATAACAATGGTCATTATGGCCAAACAGTTATATTTTTGTTTCATCAGACCAGAGGACATTTCTCCAAAAAGTACGATCTTTGTCCCCATGTGCAGTTGCAAACCGTAGTCTGGCTTTTTATGGTGGTTTTGGAGCAGTGGCTTCTTCCTTGCAGAGCGACCTTTCAGGTTATGTCGATATAGGACTTGTTTTACTGTGGATATAGATACTTTTGTACCTGTTTCCTCCAGCATCTTCACAAGATCCTTTGCTGTTGTTCTGGGATTGATTTGCACTTTTCGCACGAAAGAAGGTTCATCTCTAGGAGACAGAACGCGTCTCCTTCCTGAGCTGTATGACGGCTGTGTGGTCCCATGGTGTTTATACTTGCGTACTATTGTTTGTACAGATGAACGTGGTACCTTCAGGCATTTGGAAATTGCTCCCAAGGATGAACCAGACTTGTGGAGGTCTACAATTTATTTTCTGAGGTCTTGGCTGATTTCTTTTGATTTTCCCATGATGTCAAGCAAAGGGGCTCTGAGGTTGAAGGTAGGCCTTGAAATACATCCACAGGTACACCTACAATTGACTCAAATGATGTGAATTTGCCTATCAGAAGCTTCTAAAGCCATTATATCATTTTCTGGAATTTTCCAAGTTGTTTAAAGGCACAGTCAACTTAGTGTATGTAAACTTCTGACCCACTGGAATTGTGATACAGTGAATTATACGTGAAATAATCTGTCTGTAAACAATTGTTGGAAAGATTACTTGTGTCATGCACAAAGTAGATGTCCTAACCGACTTGCCAAAACTATAGTTTGTTAACAAGACATTTGTGGAGTGGTTGAAAAACGAGTTTTAATGACTCCAACCTAAGTGTATGTAAACTTCCGACTTCAACTGTAACTCTTTAACACCATTCAGGCTGGGATAGCAATAAGAGTATCTGTTTTTTATGTAATGATGATCCCAGTGAGTAGTGCTGAGCGATTAGTGCTTTTTTAGGTTGGTTCAGTTTCGGTTCAATTATTAAAAGTCCCATGATGGTAGTGACTGCCCATGACCGCCTATGACTTATTAAGCATCAATTATTCACATAACTTTTCTTTAGTAGCCATGCAATGGATTATGGTCATTGTAGTTAATTATCATTTTCAAACTTTTTTACTGTATAAATAGATCAAATGAAAAATAACACGAGTGCATTAAGTTAGCTGAGCAGACAAAATGATCTATTAGGCTACTAGACAATTATATGAAAAGGAGGGTAATAAATTGTATACAAATGATCTACACAGCAACGCCAAGGTGACTGGGAATATGGTTGAGTACAAACAGTCCAGTTATGCCCTTCCTAAGGCAATCAAAAACAGGCAAAACGACAGTAAAGAGACAATTCAACGGCTCAGACACGAGACGTACTCCATGTGGCTGGAACTCTAGACAATCACAAATTATACAGGGTAAACCAGTCATGTTGCTGACACCGACGTCTTGCTCCAGGACAAGCTAAACACCTTCGCCCGCTTCGAGAAAAATACAGTCCCTCCGACGCGGGCCACCACTGCTCCAGTGAAATGTGAGCTCTCGTTCTCCATGGCCGATGTGAGTAAGATCATAACACCTCCACCTTACACGACACCCTAGACCTACTGCATTTTGCATACCACCCCAATAGATCCACAGATGACGCAATCGCCATCGCACTGCACACTGCGCTATCCCATCTGGAAAAGAGAAATACCTATGTAAGAATGCTTTAAGCATCAGTTGTCAGAGCAGCTTACCGATGACTGCACCTGTACACAGCCCATCTGTAATTAGCCCACCCAACTACATCATCCCCATATTGTTATTTATTTTGCTCATTAGCACCCCAGTATCTCTATTCGCACATCATCTTCTGCACATCTATCACTCCAGTGTTAATACTAAATTGTAATTATTTTGCACTATGGCCTATTTATTGCCTTACCTCCATAACTTACTACATTTGCACACACTGTATATAGATTTTCTATTGTGTTATTGACTGTAAGTTTTGTTTATCCCATATGTAACTCTGTGTTGTTGTTGTTTTTATCGCACTGCTTTGCTTTATCTTGGCCAGGTCGCAGTTGTAAATGAGAACGTGTTCTCAACTGGCTTACCTGGTTAAATAAAGAAAACAATTGGGTACACACTACGCCGTGAAGGACTGAAATTCTGCAGCGCCCGCAAGGTCCCCCTGCTCAAGAAAGCACATATACAGGGCCGTCTGATGTTTGCCAATGAACATCTGAATGATTCAGAGGAGAACTGGGTGAAAATGTTGTGGTCAGATGAGACCAAAATCGAGCTCTTTGGCATCAACTCAACTTGCCATGTTTGGAGGAGGAGGAATGCTGCCTATGACCCCAAGAACACCATCCCCACTGTCAAACATGGAGGTGGAAACTTTATGCTTTGGGGGTGTTTTTCTGCTAAGGGGACAGGACAACTTCACCGCATCAAAGGGACGATGGACGGGGCCATGTACCGTTAATTCTTGGGTGAGAACCTCCTTCCCTCAGCCAGGGCATTGAAAATGGGTCGTGGATGGGTATTCCAGCATGACAATAACCCAAAACACACGGCCAAGGCAACAAAGGAGTGGCTCAAGAAGAAGCACATTAAGGTCCTGGAGTGGCCTAGCCAGTCTCCAGACCTTAATCCCATAGTAAATCTGTGGAGGGAGCTGAAGGTTCGAGTTGCCAAATGTTAGCCTCGAAACCTTAATGACTTGGAGAAGATCTGCAAAGAGGAGTGGAACAAAATCCCTCCTGAGATGTGTGCAAACCTGGTGGCCAACTACAAGAAACATCTGACCTCTGTGATTGCCAACAAGTCATGTTTTACAGAGGGGTCAAATACTTATTTCCCTCATTAAAATGCAAATCAATTTATAACATTTTTGACATGCATTTTTCTGGATTGTTTTGTTGTTATTCTGTTTCTCACTGTTCAAATAAACCTACCATTAAAATTATAGACTGATCATGTCTTTGTCAGTGGGCAAACGTACAAAATCAGCAGGGGCTCAAATACTTTTTTCCCCTCACTGTATGTACATAGTCATGGAACACTGGTCACTTAAATATTGTTTACACACTGTTTTACCCACTTCATATCTGTATACTGTCTTCAAGTCAAGGCCACTCATTTTTAACTGTTGCTGTCCATATACTATTCTTCAGACATACTACATATCTATCCATATACAGTGGGGGAAAAAAGTATTTAGTCAGCCACCAATTGTGCAAGTTCTCCCACTTAAAAAGATGAGAGAGGCCTGTAATTTTCATCATAGGTACACGTCAACTATGACAGACAAATTGAGGAAAAAAAATCCAGAAAATCACATTGTAGGATTTTTAATGAATTTATTTGCAAATTATGGTGGAAAATAAGTATTTGGTCACCTACAAACAAGCAAGATTTCTGGCTCTCACAGACCTGTAACATCTTCTTTAAGAGGCTCCTCTGTCCTCCACTTGTTACCTGTATTAATGGCACCTGTTTGAACTTGTTATCAGTATAAAAGACACCTGTTCACAACCTCAAACAGTCACACTCAAAACTCCACTATGGCGAAGACCAAAGAGCTGTCAAAGGACACCAGAAACAAAATTGTAGACCTGCACCAGGCTGGGAAGACTGAATCTGCAATAGGTAAGCAGCTTGGTTTGAAGAAATCAACTGTGGGAGCAATTATTAGGAAATGGAAGACATACAAGACCACTGATAATCTCCCTCGATCTGGGGCTCCACGCAAGATCTCACCCCGTGGGGTCAAAATGATCACAAGAACGGTGAGCAAAAATCCCAGAACCACACGGGGGGACCTAGTGAATGACCTGCAGAGAGCTGGGACCAAAGTAACAAAGCCTACCATCAGTAACACACTACGCCGCCAGGGACTCAAATCCTGCAGTGCAAGACGTGTCCCCCTGCTTAAGACAGTACATGTCCAGGCCTGTCTGAAGTTTGCTAGAGTGCATTTGGATGATCCAGAAGAGGATTGGGAGAATGTCATATGAAACCAAAATATAACTTTTTGGTAAAAACTCAACTCGTCGTGTTTGGAGGACAAAGAATGCTGAGTTGCATCCAAAGAACACCATACCTACTGTGAATCATGGGGGTGGAAACATCATGCTTTGGGGCTGTTTTTCTGCAAAGGGACCAGGACGACTGATCCGTGTAAAGGAAAGAATGAATGGGGCCATGTATCGTGAGATTTTGAGTGAAAACCTCCTTCCGTCAGCAAGGGCATTGAAGATGAAACGTGGCTGGGTCTTTCAGCATGACAATGATCCCAAACACACCGCGCGGGCAACGAAGGAGTGGCTTCGTATGAAGCATTTCAAGGTCCTGGAGTGGCCTAGCCAGTCTCCAGATCTCAACCCCATAGAAAATCTTTGGAGGGAGTTGAAAGTCTGAGTTGCCTAGCGACAGCCCCAAAACATCACTGCTCTAGATGAGATCTGCATGGAGGAATGGGCCAAAATACCAGCAACAGTGTGTGACAACCTTGTGAAGACTTACAGAAAACGTTTGACCTGTGTCATTGCCAACAAAGGGTATATAACAAAGTATTGAGAAACTTTTGTTATTGACCAAATACTTATTTTCCACCATAATTTGCAAATAAATTCATAAAAAATCCTACAATGTGATTTTCTGGAATTTTTTTCCTCATTTTGTCTGTCCTAGTTGACTTGTACCTATGATGAAAATTACAGGCCTCTCTCATCTTTTTAAGTGGGAGAACTTGCACAATTGGTGGCTGACTAAATACTTTTTTTCCCCACTGTACTATCCATATTGTCTGTACTTTACACATCATCACATATATACAGTATATATACAGTACCAGTCAAAAGTTTGGACACACCAACTCATTCCAGGGTTATTATTTGTTTTTACTATTTTCTACATTGTAGACTAAAAGTGAAGACATCAACTACAGTGGGGAGAACACGTATTTGATACACTGCCAATTTTGCAGGTTTTCCTACTTACAAAGCATGTAGAGGTCTGTCATTTTTATCATAGATACACTTCAACTTTGAGAGACGGAATCTAAAATCAATCAAATCAAAAATCCAGAAAATCACATTGGATGATTTTTAAGTAATTAATTTGGATTTTATTGCTTGACATAAGTATTTGATCACCTACCAACCAGTAAGAATTCCGGCTCTCCCAGATCTGTTCGTTTTTTTTAAAGAAGCCCTCCTGTTCTCCACTCATTACCTGTATTAACTGCACCTGTTTGAACTCGTTACCTGTATAAAAGACACCTGTCCACACACTCAATCAAACAGACTCCAACCTCTCCACAATGGCCAAGACCAGAGAGCTGTGTAAGGACATCAGGGATAAAATTGTAGACCTGCACAAGGCTGGGATGGGCTACAGGACAATAGGCAAGCAGCTTGGTGAGAAGGCAACAACTGTTGGCGCAATTATTAGAAAATGGAAGAAGTTCAAGATGACGGTCAATCACCCTCGGTCTGGGGCTCCATGCAAGATCTCACCTCGTGGGGCATCAATGATCATGAGGAAGGTGAGGGATCAGCCCAGAACTTCACGGCAGGACCTGGTCAATGACCTGAAGAGAGCTGTCTCTACAGTCTCAAAGAAAACCATTAGTAACACACTACGCCGTCATGGATTAAAATCCTGCAGCGCACGCAAGGTCCCCCTGCTCAAGCCAGCGCATGTCCAGGCCCGTCTGAAGTTTGCCAATGACCATCTGGATGATCCAGAGGAGGAATGGGAGAAGGTCATGTGGTCTGATGAGACAAAAATATAGCTTTTTGGTCTAAACTCCACTCGCTGTGTTTGGAGGAAGAGGAAGCATGAGTACAACCCCAAGAACACCATCCCAACCGTGAAGCATGGAGGTGGAAACATCATTTTTGGGGATGCTTTTCTGCAAAGGGGACAGGACGACTGCACCGTATTGAGGGGAGGATGGATGGGGCCATGTATCGCGAGATCTTGGCCAACAACCTCCTTCCCTCAGTAAGAGCATTGAAGATGGGTCGTGGCTGGGTCTTCCAGCATGACAACAACCCGGAACACACAGGCAGGGCAACTAAGGAGTGGCTCCGTAAGAAGCATCGCAAGGTCCTGGAGTGAGCCAGTCTCGAGACCTGAACCCAATAGAAAATCTTTGGAGGGAGCTGAAAGTCCATATTGCCCAGCGACAGCCCCGAAACCTGAAGGATCTGGAGAAGGGCCAAAATCCCTGCTGCAGTGTGTAAAAACCTGGTCAAGACCTACAGGAAACGTATGATCTCTGTAATTGCAAACAAAGGTTTCTGTACCAAATATTAAGTTCTGCTTTTCTGATGTATCAAATACTTATTTCATGCAATAAAATGCAAATTAATTACTTAAAAATCATAAAAGTGATTTTTTGGATTTTTGTTTTAGATTCCGTCTCTCACAGTTGAAGTGTACCTATGATAAAAAATTACAGACCTCTACATGCTTTGTAAGTAGGAAAACCTGCAAAATCGGCAGTGTATCAAATACTTGTTCTCCGCACTGTATATATGGAATCATGCAGTAACCAAAAAAGTGTTAACAACTCAAAATATATTTTAGGTTCTTCAAAATAGCCACCCTTTGCCTTGATGACAGCTTTACACACTCTTGGCATTCTCTCAACCAGCTTCACCTGGAATGCTTTTCCAACAGTTTTGAAGGAGTTCCCACATATGATGAGCACTTGTTGGCTGCTTTTCCTTCACTCTGCGGTCCAACTCATCCCAAACCATCTCATTTGGGTTGAGGTCGGGTGATTGTGGAGGCCAGGTCATCTGATGCATCACTCCATCCCTCTCCTTCTTGGTCAAATAGCCCTTACACAGGCTGTAGGTGTGTTTTAGGTCATTGTCCTGTTGAAAAACAAATGATACTCCCACTAAGCACAAACCAGATGGGATGGCATATCGCTGCAGAATGCTGTGGTAGCCATGCTGGTTAAGTTTGCCTTGAATTCTAAATAAATCACAGACAGTGTCACCAGCAAAGCACCCCCACACCATCACACCTAATCTCCCATGCTTCAAAGTGGGACCCACACATGAGGAGATCATCCATTCACCTACTCTGCATCTCACAAAGACACGGTGGTTGGAACCAAAAAATCTCACATTTGGACTCATCATACCAAAGGACTGATTTCCACTGGTATAATGTCCATTGCTCGTATTTGTTGGCCCAAGCAAGTTTCTTCTTATTATTGGTGTCCTTTAGTAGTGGTTTCTTTGCAGCAATTCGACCATGAAGGCCTGATTCACGCATTCTCCTCAGTTGATGTTGAGATGTGTCTGTTACTTGAACTCTATGAAGAATTTATTTGGGCTGCAATTTCTGCAATTTCTGACACTGGTTGACTGATCTCCATGTCTTATAGCAATGATGGACTGTCGTTTCTCTTTGCTTATTTGAGCTGTTCTTGCCATAGTATGGACATGGTATTTTACCAAATAGGGCTAGAAAATAGTAAAAATAAAGAAAATCCCTTGAATGAGTAGGTGTGTCCAAACTTTTGACTGGTACTGTACATATACATTACCAGTCAAAAGTTTGGACACACCTACTCATTCAAGGATTTTTCTTTATTTTTACATTGTAGAATTATAGTGAAGACATCAAAACCATGAAATAACACTAATGGATTAATGTATTAACCAAAAAAAGTGTTAAACAATTCAAAATCTATTTTAAATTTGAGATTCTTCAAATAGCCACCCTTTTTTGTGACTGCACTTTGTGACTGCACAAATTTTCCGTATTTACTGACCTTCATGTCTTAAAGTAATGATGGACTGTCGTTTCTCTTTGCTTATTTGAGCTGTTCTTGCCATAATATAATAATAATAATAATATGCCATTTAGCAGACGCTTTTATCCAAAGCAACTTACAGTCATGCGTGCATACATTATTTTATTTTTTTTGTGTATGGGTGGTCCCGGGGATCGAACCCACTACCTTGGCGATACAAGCGCCGTGCTCTACCAGCTGAGCTACAGAGGACCACGAATATGGACTTGGTCTTTTACTAAATAGGGCGATCTTCTGTATATCCCCCCTACTTTGTCAAAACACGACTGATTGGCTCAAACGCATTAAGAAGGAAAGAAATTCCACAAATTACATTTTAAGATGGCACATCAGTTAAGAGTTGCAAAGAAAAAGCCATATCTCAGACTGGCCAATGATAAAGAAATGTGTGAGTAAGATATGACTAAAATGTCACACCCTCAGTTAAACTAACAATGCATGACTAATTAGTCGACTAGAGCTTAGAGAGTTAATCAAATGTGTTTATATAAGATGCATATTTGCCCAGCAACAGAGTATTTGTGTCTTGTAATTAGGCAAGCAGAAGTGCAAAACGATTTAAACCAATAACAGGAGACCGGTTCCCACACAGGGAGGGGGAGTGAAAAAGGCTTGCAGGATATTGTGAGAACAGCGATGGAGAAAAAATGCAGCCTGCCCGAGCAAGTAGACTATGATAAGAACGTGTGTGTGTGTGTGTGTGTGTGTGTGTGTGTGTGTGTGTGTGTGTGTGTGTGTTTGACCTGATGGTCAGGAGAGCAGAGGAAAATCACATGAGCTAAACACAGGTGTGAGCTTACAAGATGTGTACAGTGGAAAAATAAATTTTTCCTCTGACGTGTGTGTATAAAAATAGTGTTCAACCATTTTGTTGCAGAGCGCTCTCAATGAATAAAGGCTGACCATTGCAGATTTGGGTCTTTGTTTAATTTATTTAAACTAGAGATTTACACCTGTGGGAATTATTCAAAGATTTAAGAAGTGTTTGACTTCAACCATTGAGATAACAAAATTATTGTGACAGCCAATAAAAAGAAAATATTAAGATGGGCAGTCTGAGATATGGCTTTTTCTTTGCAACTGTGCCTAGACGGTCAGCATCCTGGAGTCGCCTCTTCACTGTTGACGTTGAGACTTGTGTTTTGCGGGTACTATTTAATGAAGCTGCCAGTTGAGGACCTGTGAGGCGTCTGTTTCTCAAACTAGACACTCTAATGTACACTGCTCAAAAAAATAAAGGGAACACTAAAATAACACATCCTAGATCTGAATGAATGAAATAATCGTATTAAATACTTTTTTCTTTACATAGTTGAATGTGCTGACAACAAAATCACACAAAAATTATGGAATTATGGAAATCAAATTTATCAACCCATGGAGGTCTGGATTTGGAGACACACTACAGGCTGATCCAACTTTGATGTAATGTCCTAAAAACAAGTCAAAATGAGGCTCAGCAGTGTGTGTGGCCTCCACGTGCCTGTATGACCTCCCTACAAAGCCTGGGCATGCTCCTGATGAGGTGGCGGATGGTCTCCTGAGGGATCTCCTCCCAGACCTGGACTAAAGCATCCGCCAACTCCAGGACAGTCTGTGGTGCAACGTGGCGTTGGTGGATGGAGCGAGACATGATGTCCCAGATGTGCTCAATTGGATTCAGGTCTGGGGAACGGGCGGGCCAGTCCATAGCATCAATGCCTTCCTCTTGCAGGAACTGCTGACCCACTCCAGCCACATGAGGTCTAGCATTGTCTTGCATTGGGAGGAACCCAGGGCCAACCACACCAGCATATGGTCTCACAAGGGGTCTGAGGATCTCATCTCGCTACCTAATGGCAGTCAGGCTACCTCTGGCGAGCACATGGAGGGCTGTGCGGCCCCCAAAGAAATGCCACCCCACACCATGACTGACCCACCGCCAAACTGGTCATGCTGGAGGATGTTGCAGGCAGCAGAACGTTCTCCACGGCGTCTCCAGACTCTGTCATGTCTGTCACATATGCTCAGTGTGAACCTGCTTTCATCTGTGAAGAGCACAGGGCGCCAGTGGCGAATTTGCCCATCTTGGTGTTCTCTGGCAAATGCCAAACGTCATGCACGGTGTTGGGCTGTAAGCACAACCCCCACCTGTGGACGTCGGGCCCTCATACCACCTTCATGGAGTCTGTTTCTGACCGTTTGAGCAGACACATGCACATTTGTGGCCTGCTGGAGATCATTTTGCAGGGCTCTGGCAGTGCTCCTCCTGCTCCTCCTTGCACAAAGGCGGAGGTAGCAGTCCTGCTGCTGGGTTGTTGCCCTCCTACGGCCTCCTCCACGTCTCCTGATGTACTGCCCTGTCTCCTGGTAGCGCCTCCATGCTCTGGACACTACGCTGACAGATACAGCAAACCTTCTTGCCACAGCTCGCATTGATGTGCCATCCTGGATGAGCTGCACTACGTGAGCCACTTGTGTGGGTTGTAGACTCCGTCTCATGCTACCACTAGAGTGAAAGCACCGCCAGCATTCAAAAATGACCAAAACATCAGCCAGGAAGCATAGGAACTGAGAAGTGGTCTGTGGTCACCACCTGCAAAACCAGTCCTTTATTGGGGGTGTCTTGCTAATTGCCTATAATTTCCAACTGTTGTCTATTCCATTTACACAACAGCATGTGAAATGTATTGTCAATCAGTGTTGCTTCCTAAGTGGACAGTTTGATTTCACAGAAGTGTGATTGACTTGGACTTACATTATGTTGTTTAAGTGTTCCCTTAATTTTTTTGAGCAGTGTATTTGTCCTCTTGCTCAGGTGTGCACCGGGGCCTCCCACTCCTCTTTCTATTCTGGTTAGAGCTAGTTTGCGATGTTCTGTGAAGGGAATAGTACACAGTGTTGTACGAGATCTTCAATTTCTTGGCAATTTCTCACATGGAATAGCCTTCATTTCTCAGAACAAGAATAGACTGACTAGTTTCAGAAGAAAGTTATTTGTTTCTGGACATTTTGATTCTGTAATCGAACCCAGAATTGCTGATGCTCCAGATACTCAACTAGTCTCAAGATGGCCAGTTTTATTGATTCTTTAATCAGCACAACAGTGTTCAGCTGTGCTAACATACTTGCAAAAGGGTTTCTAATGATCAATTAGCCTTTTCAAATGATAAACTTGGATTAGCAAACACAACGTGCCATTGGAACACAGGACCGATGGTTGCTGATAATGGGCCTCTGTACGCCTATATAGATACAGTGAGGGAAAAAAGTATTTGATCCCCTGCTGATTTTGTACATTTGCCCACTGACAAAGACATGATCAGTCTATAATTTTAATAGTAGGTTTATTTGAACAGTGAGAGACAGAATAACAACAAAAAAATCCAGAAAAACGCATGTAAAAAATGTTATGAATTGATTTGCATTTTAATGAGGGAAATAAGTATTTGACCCCTCTGCAAAACCCTTGTTGGCAATCTCAGAGGTCAGACGTTTCTTGTAGTTGGCCACCAGGTTTGCACACAACTCAGGAGGGATTTTGTCCCACTCCTCTTTGCAGATCTTCTCAAAGTCATTAAGGTTACGTTTGGCAACTCGAACCTTCAGCTCCCTCCACAGATTTTCTATGGGATTAAGGTCTGGAGACTGGCTAGGCCACTCCAGGACCTTAATGTGCTTCTTCTTGAGCCACTCCTTTGTTGCCTTGGCCGTGTGTTTTGGGTCATTGTCATGCTGGAATACCCATCCACGACCCGTTTTCAATGCCCTGGCTGAGGGAAGGAGGTTCTCACCCAAGATTTGACGGTACATGGCCCCGTCCATCGTCCCTTTGATGCGGTGAAGTTGTCCTGTCCCCTTAGCAGAAAAACACCCCCAAAGCATAATGTTTCCACCTCCATGTTTGACGGTGGGGATGGTGTTCTTGGGGTCATAGGCAGCATTCCTCCTCCTCCAAACACTGCGAGTTGAGTTGATGCCAAAGAGCTCCATTTTGGTCTCATCTGACCACAGCACTTTCACCCAGTGCTCCTCTGAATCATTCAGATGTTCATTGGCAAACTTAAGACGCGCCTGTATATGTGCTTTCTTGAGCAGGGGGACCTTGCGGGCACTGCAGGATTTCAGTCCTTCTCGGCATAGTGTGTTACCAATTGTTTTCTTGGTGACTATTGTCCCAGCTGCCTTGAGATCATTGACAAGATCCTCCCGTGTAGTTCTGGGCTGATTCCTCACCGTTCTCATGATCATTGCAACTCCACGAGGTGAGATCTTGCATGGAGCCCCAGGCCGAGGGAGATTGACAGTTCTTTTGTGTTTCTTCCATTTGTGAATAATCGCAACAACTGTTGTCACCTTCTCACCAAGCTGCTTGGCGATGGTCTTGTAGCCCATTCCAGCCTTGTGTAGGTCTACAATCTTGTCCCTGACATCATTGGAGAGCTCTTTGGTCTTGGCCATGGTGGAGAGTTTGGAATCTGATTGATTGATTGCTTCTGTGGACAGGTGTCTTTTATACAGGTAACAAGCTGAGATTAGGAGCACTCCCTTTAAGAGTGTGCTCCTAATCTCAGCTCCTTACCTGTATAAAAGACACCTGAGAGCCAGAAATCTTTCTGATTGAGAGGGGGTCAAAAACTTATTTCCCTCATTAAAATGCAAATCAATTTATAACATTTTTGACATGCGTTTTTCTGGATTTTTTTGTTGTTATTCTGTCTCTCACTGTTCAAATAAACCTACCATTAAAATTATAGACTGATCATTTCTTTGTCAGTGGGCAAACGTACAAAATCAGCAGGGGATCAAATACTTTTTCCCCTCACTGTATTCCATAAAAAAATCAGCAGTTTCCAGCTACAATAGCAATTTACAACATTAACAATGTCTACACTGTATTTCTGATCAATTTGATGTTATTTTAATGGACAAAAATATTGCTTTTCTTTCAAAAACATGGACATTTCTAAGTGATCCCAAACTTTTGAACGGTAGTGTATATTTACTCAAACAATATATGGGTGATTGGAAGTGATGCAGATGATTAGATCGTAATATCTGCAATATTACATCTGCTCTACCCCCTAATTTCTATTTTATTTTAAAAACAATAAAAATGCAGGTTCAAGAAATTCCGGAAACCGCAGCCACTACTGAAAAATAAATACTGCTCAAGGAATGGCATCATTTGGGCACTGCCAAAAAGTGCTATTTACATGTGAAAAATGTATGCCATATTCTACATTTGCTATAGGCCTATTGTTTACATTTTTGTTGGTGAAACTTTGATATCTCGATAATTTGAAGCTGTTTACGTGCACGAGTTTGAGCATGTGTCCGTTAGGGCTATGGAAGAAGAAAAAAATATCAGCACAAATTAGATCGAGCAATAAATGCCCCACTCATGGTCTTCTTAAATTAAACTAGTTTTTGCCAGTATGGAGCACAATACCATGGAAGAGTTTAGAAGGGAGGAACTCCGTCAAACTTTTATTTCATAGGCTGGGATCCACGCAATGCAGCTTTTGCAAGAGTGCAATTTTCACTGGCTGTCCACTGGTTTGCAAAAACACTGATTGATAGACAGCTTACATTTCTTAAATTCAACCATTATTTGGTTAAGATTTGTGAACAGCCAAACACAACAACCACAATCCATAAGTCACAAATAGCTAAATGAGATAGCGCAATGATGTGAATTACACTGCTGCTATGTAGATATCAATAATAAATTAGATCTTTATCACCCGTAGGCTACACCACTGCTGTCGTCCTTACCTCCAAGCATTGTAGCTCAATTGGTAGAGCATGGTGCTTGTAACGCCAGGGTAGTGGGTTCGATCCCCGGGACCACCCATACATAAAAATGTATGCACACATGGATAAAAGCGTCTGCTAAATGGCATATTATATTATTATATTATAAGTTGGGTAATCTTTGGACGCCAACAGCAGTCGCATCATTGGAAGAAATAGCTTGGACTGTAGCCTACAAAAGCCTATTCCTACTCTTTTCTGGCAATCCATCAAACAGATTTGGTGTGTCATTATAGTGGTCTCCGACTTGTGGTCTGACTCGCTCAGGGGGAACAAACTTAAAATTGCGCCAATGATGTTTTGTATGTCATTGAATAAACAGAAATATGTGATTTTTTTGTTTGTTTTGCAAACATTTCTGAATTTAAAGTAATCCTACAAGTAGTACTTTTTCAAAAGTATCTGCAATCTGATAACAATGTTTTTTGTAATCAGTTACATGTAACAGATCACATGTAATCCATTACTCCCCAACCATGCCTTTGTCATTGTGGAAAAATAAACTTAAAACTATAGATAACACTGGAGTCCTATGGAGTGACTAGAGTGCCCAGGTGTGTGTGTGTGTGTGTGAGAGAATATGGAGGGGTGTAGGTCAGCTGTACACCTGTGGGGTTTAGATTTCATGAGTGTGTCTGTGCACTGTGCACCTGTGATTGTGTGTGTGCATGCGTGTGTGTGCATGTGTGTGTGTGTGTCCACTGTGCACCTGCATCTGTGTGTTGGAGCTACCAGTCAGAGGAACACTGAACACAGCAGCAGCAGTAAAGATCACACACACTTCATTGTGCACTTGTGTGTGTGTGTGTGTGTTTGGGCTCCCAGTCAAAACCCTACTGTGAGGAGCCCAGTGTCAATGTCTGATTTCACATACATATACAGTAAAACCATGGTGTTGACAGGAAGTCCAAAGATGGAAAAATTCAATCTGGCCTCAGCCTCTCTGGAGCTCTCTTTACATTTACATTTACATTTTAGTCATTTAGCAGACGCTCTTATCCAGAGCGACTTACAGTTAGTGAATACATTTTTTTTATACTGGCCCCCCATGGGAAACGAACCCACAACCCTGGCGTTGCAAAAGCCATGCTCTATCAACTGAGCTACATCCCTGCCGGCCATTCCCTCCCCTACCCTGGGCCAATTGTGCGCCGCCCATGAGTCTCCCGGTCGCGGCCGGCTGCGACAGAGCCTGGATTCAAACCAGGATCTCTAGTAGCACAGCACTGCGATGCAGTGCCTTAGACTACTGCGCCACTCAGGAGCTACTTTACAGTAACACTCTTTCACTCCCTTAGCCTCCCTCCACTCTCTCTTTCCTTCCCTACCTCACTTCCCTCCCTGTCTCGTTGGCCTGTGTGACACCAATCAGAAATGTAAACATGCCATCATGATGTAAAACATTTTGTGCCAATGCCACACACACACACACACACGCACACAGGGGGGCAATTGAAAGGATTACATATGGGATGTGATCCTGAAGTCTATAATTTTACCAGAATAAATATTAGTCAATGTCAGCGCCGTTTATGTTGTAATGGCACTAGTTCAACTGCTTAAAATCCACCTAAAGCACGCCCTGTCCTCTTCTCTCCTCTCTCCTCGTTTTCCTTTGTCCTCCACAGGCCTTCTCTCCTCTTTCCTCCCCATCTCTGCATTCCCATCCTGTCCTCCTTTCCTATCTCCCAGTCTCACTAGCCCAGGCATGCATCTCCCTCATAGACTCCAACCCATCCCTGGCCCTCTGCAGACAGATCCATGATGCTCGTGGACCAGCCCTTCACTGACAGACACAACTCCTCTGCCGGCCCTCCCTCCTCTCTCAATTCCTATTGCCTTTCTCCTCTCTATAATAACCCTCTCTCCATATGACCTTCAGATATCTCCTGAAAACTAGTCCCAGTGACCAATCTTATTCTATGGTGAACATTTTAGCCAGCATATCAGAGTGCTAGATGGAGGTACAACAATAAAATCCCTTTGAAAACTTCTGAAAGTTAGGGGTCAAATGAGGGAGTCCAGGATTCAAACTCCAGATAAGTTAATTTCATGTTTGATATGATCATATTATTCACTTTTAGAATCAATGTCACCAACTCAAAAGCAGTAGTTTAGAATGAAAGCATATAAAAATCTAGAGAAATCTTCCCTACATCAATTATGTACACACACAAGAACAAACAGTATATTTCTCTCTGAGCCCCAGGACAGGGGGAAAATATACACAATATTCCAAATGTTTGTATTTGTATTTATTATAGATCCCCATTAGCTGCTGCCAAGGCAGCAGCTACTCTTCCTGGGGCCCAGCAAAATCAAGGCAGTTATACAATTAAAAAAACATTACAATACATTCACAGATTTAACAACACACTGTGTGCCCTCAGGCCCCTACTCCACCACTACCACATATCTACAATACAAAAGCCATGTGTACGTGTGTGTATAGTGAGTATGTTATCGTGTGTGTATGCATGTGTCTGTGCCTATGTTTGTGTTGCTTCACAGTCTCTGCTGTTCAATAAGGTGTATTTATCTGTTTTTTAAAATCTAATTTTACTGCTTGCATTAGTTACATGACGTGGAATAGAGTTCCATGTAGTCATGGCTCTATGTAGTACTGTGCGTCAGTAGTTCAAACAGACAGCTCGGTGCATTCAACATGTCAATACCGCTCATAAATAATTTACAAGTAGTGATGAAGTCAATCTCTCCTCCACTTTGAGCAAGGAAAGACTGACATGCATATAATTGGTGTTAGCTCTCTGTGTACATCCAAGGGCCAGCCGTGCTGCCCTGTTCTGAGCCAATTGTAATTTTCCTAAGTCCATTTTTGTGGCACCTGACCACACGACTGAGCAGTAGTCCAGCTGCAACAAAAATAGGGCCTGTAGGACCTGCATTGTTGATAGTGCTGTTAAGAAGGTAGAGCAGCGCTTTATTATGGACATACTTCTCCCCATCTTAGCTACTGTTGAAAGGCTGGTCATGGCTCACATCAACACCATTATCCCAGAAACCCTAGACCAACTCCAGTTTGCATACCGCCCCAACAGATCCACAGATGATGCAATCTCTATTGCGCTCCACACTGCCCTTTCACACCTGGACAAAAGGAACACCTACGTGAGAATGCTATTCATTGACTACAGCTCAGCGTTCAACACCATAGTGCCAACAAAGCTCATCACTAAGTTAAGAACCCTGGGACTAAACACCTCCCTCTGCAACTGGATCCTGGAATGCCTGACGGGCCGCCCACAGGTGGTGAGGGTAGGTCACAACACCTCTGCCATGCTGATCCTCAACACGGGGGCCCCTCAGGGGTGCGTGCTCAGTCCCCTCAGTACTCCCTGTTCACCCATGACTGCATGGCCAAGCACGATTCCAACACCATCATTAAGTTTGCTGACGACACAACAGTGGTAGGCCTTACCACCGACAACGATGAGACAGCCTATAGGGAGGAGGTCAGAGACCTGGATGTGTGGTGCCAGGATAACAGCTGCACCATCGAGAGCATCCTGACTGGTTGCATCACCGCCTGATATGGCAACTGCTTGGCCTCTGACCACAAGGCACTACAGAGGGTAGTGCGTATGGCCCAGTACATTTTTGGGGCCAAGCTTCCTGCCATCCAGGACCTCTATATCAGCCGGTGTCAGAGGAAGGCCCTAAAAATTGCCAAAGACTCCAGCCACCCTAGTCATAGACTGTTCTCTCTGCTACCGCACGGCAAGTGGTACCGGAGCGCCAAGTCTAGGTCCAAAAGTCTTCTTAACAGCTTCTACCCCCAAGCCATAAGACTCCTTATCAGCTAATCAAATGGCTACCCTAACTATTTCCATTGTCCATCCCCCCCCCCCCCCCCCACTCTCTGTTTATTATCTATGGATAGTCACTTTACCTCTACCCACATGTACATATTACCTCAATTTCCTCGACTAACCTGTGCCCCCGCACATTGACTCTGTACCGGTACCCCTTGTATATAGCCTCACTACTGTTATTTTACTGCTGCTCTGTAATTATTATTATTTTAATTATCTATTTCTTACTTAACATGTATTTTTCTTAAAACTGCATTGTTGGTTAAGGGCTTGTAAGTAGGAATTTCACTGTTGTATTCGGCGCATGTGACAAATAATATTTTATTTTATTTGTTGTATCAAAATGTTTTGACCATGACAGTGTACAGTCCAGGGTTACTCCAAGTAGTTTGGTCAACTCAACTTGCTTAATTTCCACATTATTTATTACAAGATTTAGTTGAGGTTTAGGGTTTAGTGACTGATTTGACCCAAATACAATGCTTTTAGTTGTATAAATGTTTAGGACTAACTTATTCCTTGCCACCCACTCAAACTAACTGCAGCTCTTTGTTAAGTGTTGCAGTCGCTGTAGTAGCTGACATGTATAGTGTTGAGTTATCCACATACATAGACACACTGGCTTTACTCAAAGCCAGTGGCATGCCGTTAGTAAAGATTGAAAAACAAATAGGGGGCCTAGACAGTTGCCCTGGGGAATTCCTGATTCTACCTGGATTATGTTGGAGAAGCTTCCATTAAATAACACCCTCTGTGTTCTGTTAGACAAGTAACTCTTTATCCACAATATAGCAGGGGGTGTAAAGCCATAACACATACGTTTTTCCAGCAGCAGACTATGATTGATAATTTCAAAAGCTGCACTGAAGTCTAACAAAACAGCTCCCACAATCTTTTTATCATCAATTTCTCTCCGCCAATCATCAGTCATTTGTGTAAATGTTCTTCCCTATAAGCGTGCTGAAACTCTGTTGTCAATTTGTTTACTCTAAAATAGCATTGTATCTGGTCAAAAACAAATTCTTCCAAACGTTTATTAAGGGTTGGTAACAGGCTGATTGGTCAGCTATTTGAGGCAGTAAAGGGGGATTTACTATTCTCAGGTAGCGGAATTACTTTCGCTTCCATCCAGGCCTGGGGGCACACACTTTCTAGTAGGCTTAAATAGAAAATATGGCAAATAGTGGCAATATCGTCCGCTATTATCCTCAGTAATTTTCCATCCAAGTTGTCAGACCCCGGTGGCTTGTCATTGTTGATAGACGATCATTTTTTCACCTCTTCCACACTCACTTTACACAATTCAAAATTACAACGCTTGTCTTTCATAATTTGTTCAGATATACTTGGATGTGTATTGTCAGCATTTGTTGCTGGCATGTAATGCCTAAGTTTGCTAATCTTGCCAATGAAAAAAATAATTAAAGTAGCTGCAATATCAGTCGGTTTTGTGATGAATGAGCCACCTGATTCAATGAATGATGGAGCTGAGTTTACTTTTTTTCCCCAAAATGTCATTTAAGTTGCTCCAAAGCTTTTTACTATCATTCTTTGTAATTTATCTTTGTTTCATAGTGTAGTTTCTTCTTGTTTTCATTCAGTTTAGTCACATGATTTCTCAATTTGCAATACGTTTGCCAATTGGTTGTGCAGCCAGACTTATTTGCCATTCCTTTTGCCTCATCCCTCTCAACCATACCATTTTTCAATTCCTCATCAATCGAAGGGGATATAACAGTTTTTACAGTCATTTTCTTAATTGGTGCATGCTTAATAGTTACTGGAATAAGCAATTTCATAAATGTGTCAGGTGCAGCGTCTGTTTGCTCCTCATTACACACCACACACCAACAAATAAGTACAGGGGGGGCTACATTCATGGCAAAAATACCAACTTAGTGTCAAATGTGGAGTTGAATTTAACAGTACTGTACTGGAGTATATTTGTATTGAAAGTTACGATTGTTCAGGTTTTAGTTTAATATTTATTGAAACGAAGTAGCACATCGATGCACCATTTTTTTAAAGGAAGGAACAAAATAACAGATAAGAAATATGTTTTGCAAACCTCAAATCGAGAAGCTGATCAATATAAAGATTGGATTGATATTGACGACGTATAGCAATTATGTTTTTAATGAAGATGATCACAGGGATGGTGTAGATGAGCTGAGTGGTATTTAGATGTTTGTGGCAACAGCCAAACTGAGTGTGTGTAAGATCTGTGAAGGCTTATTAACTGGCGGCGACGAGGATGGAGGCCTAACGACTAGCTCTTAGGAAACTTTGTATTATTTTTTTTTAAATGTATTATTTTCTAAATTATTAGCTCAGAAAGTGTTTTGTATCATTACATACAGCCAGGGAAAACTATTGGATATCAGAGCGGCGGTAACTCACCAGCATTACGACCAGGAATACGACTTTCCTGAAGCAGATCCTTTGTTTGCTCTCCCCAGGGCAACTGAACTGATTCCAGCGGCTGACCCAAAACATCGCCGGCGGAGGAGAGGCACTCGGAGCGGCCTGCTGGTTTGACTTAAGAGGCGCGCACACCACCCACCGCTTCCATGTATACTACTCACTAATGTTTAGTCTCTGGTTAACAAGCTCGACGAGCTCCGGGCAAGTATTTCTTTCCAGAGAGACATCAAGGCCTGTAACATGCTTTGTTTCACAGAAACATGGCTCTCTGGGGATATTCTGTCGAAATTGGTCCAGCCAGATGGGTTCTCAGTTCATCGCGCAGACAGGAATAAATATCTCTCCAGGAAGCAGAAGGACGGAGGTGTGTGTTTCATGATTAACGACTCATGCTGTAATTGTAGTAACATACAGGAACTCAAGTCCTTCTGTTCAGCCGACCTAGAATACCTCACAATCAAATGCCGGCCGTATTATCGCCCAAGAGAATTTTCCTCGGTTATAGTCACGGCCGTGTATATCCCCCCTCAAGCCGATACCACGACGGCCCTCAAAGAACTTTACTGGCCTTTATGCAAACTGGAAACCACATATCCGTAGGCTGCATTTATTGTAGTACTCGCACTGCTAAAATCCTCGACCATTGCTATTCGAACTTCCGGGATGGTTATAAGGCCTTCCCCCGCCCTCCTTTCGGCAAACCTGACCACGACTACATTTTGCACCTCCCTTCCTGTAGGCAGAACCTCAAAAGTACCCGTGCTAAGGACTATGCAACGCTGGTCTGACCGATTGGAATCCACACTTCAATATTGTTTTGATCACGTGGACTGGGATATGTTCCGGGTAGCTTGCGAAAATAATTTAGACGAATACACTGAAACGGTGACTGAGTTATCAGGAAGTGTATAGGTGATGTTGTGCCAACTGTGACTATTAAAACCTACACTAACCAGCCACCATGGATAGATGGCAGCAATCGCGCAAAACTGAAAGCACAAACCATCGCATTTAACCATGGCAAGGTGACTGGGAATATGGCAGAAAACAAACAGTGTAGGTACTCACTCTGCAAGGAAATTAAACTGGCAAAACATCAGTATAGAGACAAAGTGGAGTTGCAATTCAACGGCTCACACACGAGATGTATTTGGCAGGGTCGACAGACAATCACGGACTACAAAAGGAAAATCAGCCATGTCGCGGACACCGGCGTCTCGCTTCCAGACAAGCTAAACACCTTCTTCACACGCTTTGAGGATAGCACAGTGCCACCAACGAGGCCCACTACCAAGGACTGTGGACTCTCCTTCTCCGTGGCCGACGTCAGTAAGACATTTAAGCATGATAACCCCTGCAAGTCTGCCGGCCCAGATGGCATCCCTAGCCGTGTCCTCAGAGCATGCGCAGACCAGCTGGCTGGTGTGTTTACGGACATATTCAATCTCTCCCTTTCCCTGTCTGCTGTTCCCACATGCTTCAAGATGGTCACCATTGTTCCTGTACCAAAGAAAGCAAAGGTAACTGAACTAAATGACTATCGCCCCGTAGCACTCACCTCTGTCATCATGAAGTGCTTTGAGAGACTAGTCAAGGATCATATCACTTCTGCCTTACCTGACACCCTAGACCCATTTCAATTTGCTTACCGACCAAATAGATCCACAGACGATGCAATCGCCATCACACTGCACACTGCCCTATCCGAAGAGGAATACCTATGTAAGAATGCTGTTCATTGATTATAGCTCAGCATTCAACACCATAGTACCCTCCAAGCTCATCATTAAGCTCGAGGCCCTGGGTCTGAACCCCGCCCTGTGCAACTGGGTCCTGGACTTCCTGACGGGCCGACCCCAGGTGGTGAAGGTATGAAACAACATCTCCACTTCACTGATCCTCAACACTGGGGCCCCACAAGGGTGCGTGCTCAGTCCCCTCCTGTACTCCCTGTTCACCCACGACTGCGTGGCCAAGCACGCCTCCAACTCATTCATCAAGTTTGTAGACGACACAACAGTAGTAGGCTTGATTACCAACAATGACGAGACCGCCTACAGGGAGGAGGTGAGGGCTCTGGGAGTGTGGTGCCAGGAAAATAACCTCTCACTTAACGTCAACAAAACAAAGGAGATGATCGTGCACAACAGGAAACAGCAGAGGATGCATCCTCCTATCCACATCGACGGGACCACAGTGGAGAAGGTGGAAAGCTTCAAGTTCCTTGGCGTACACATCACTGACAAACTGAAATGGTCCACCCACAGTGTGATGAAGAAGGCGCAACAGAGGCTCTTCAACATCAGGAGGCTGAAGAAATGTGGCTTGTCACCTAAAATCCTCACAAACTTCTACAGATGCACAATTGAGAGCATCCTTTTGGGCTGTATCTCCGCCTGGTACGGCAACTGCACCGCCCGCAACTGCAGGGCTCTCCAGAGGGTAGTGCGGTCTGCCGAACGCATTACCGGGGGCAAACTACCTGCACTCCAAGACACCTACAGCACCCGATGTCACAGGAAGGCCAAAAAGATCATCAAGGACATCAACCACCCGATCCACTGCCTGTTCACCCCACTATCATCCAGAAGGCGAGGTCAGTAGAGGTGCATCAATGCTGGGACCGAGAGAATGAAAAACAGCTTCTATCTCAAGGCCATCAGACTGTTAAAGAGCCATCGCTAGCACATTAGAGGCTGTTGCTGCCTATTGAAATCACTGGCCACTTTAAGAAATGGAACACTAGTCACTTTAATAATGTTTACATATCTTGCTCTACTCATCTCATATGTATATACTGTATTCTATTCTATAATATTCTACTGTATCTTAGTCCATGCCGCTCTGTCATTGCTTGTCCATATATGTATATATTCTTAAATTCCATTCCTTACTAGATTTGTGTGTATTGGGTATATGTTTTGAAATTGTTAGATATTACTTGTTAGATATTGCTGCACTGTCGGAGCTAGAAGCACAAGCATTTCGCTACACCGGCAATAACATCTGCTAAACACGTGTATGTGACAAATAAAATTTGATATGATTTGATTTTAACACATAATGAAAAGGTGTGCCAGAACAAGAAGGTGCATTCCCCTTTACAAAAACAACACTGGGGAACCAAATTATTGTGTAACATACAGGTAACTGACAAAATAAACGAAACACTTGAGTGAATGAGGGACACAAAGTACAGTATATTGAAAGCAAGGTGTGGTTCCTGAGTTAATTAAGCAATTATCCTCCCATCATGCTTAGGGTCATGTTTAAAAATGCCCAATTGCCCATTGTTTTGCCTACCATGGCTTAAAAAGGAGATCTCAGTGAGGAGCATATGGGGTTAAAAGTGTGTGTGTGCATTGCGCATGCACATGTGTCATAGTCACCAGATCTCAACCCAATTTAACACCTATGGGATATTCTGGAGTGGCGTCTGAGACAGCGTTTTCCACCACCATCAACAAAACACAAAATTATGGAATTTCTCGTGGAATAATGGTGTCGCATCCCTCCAATAGAGTTCCAGACGCTTGTAGAATCTATGCCATGCCGCATTGAAGCTGTTCTGGCTGCTCGTGATGGGCCAAAGCCCTATTAATACACTTTTCTTCATTTAGGCAGTTACCTGCATCTTCAAATGTGAGAACAAGTGACCTGAAAATGTAGTATGTAAAAAAGTGTATGAGTTGAACGCATTGATAGAAATAGAGGTGTGTGTATATATTTTTATTATCTTGAAGCTTAAAATAGATCTGGATAAAATAAAATAAATACATAAAATTTAATGATTGGTTGGTCATTTAGATGTACAGTACGAGTCTAAAGATTGGACACACATACTCATTCCAGAGTTTTTCAATATTTTTACTATTTTCTACACTATAGAATAATAGTGAAGACATCAAAACTATGAAATAACACATATGGAATCATGTAGTAACCAAAAAAGTGTTAAACAAATCAAAATATATTTTATATTTGAGATTCTTCAAATAGCCACCCTTTGCCTTGATGACAGCTTTGCACACTCTTGGCATTCTCTCAACCAGCTTCATGATGTAGTCACCTGGAATGCATTTCAATTAACAGGTGTGCATTGTTAAAAGTTAATTTGTGGAATTTCTTTCCTTCTTAATGCGTTTGAGCCAATCAGTTGTTGTGACAAGGTAAGGGGGGTATACAGAAGATAGCCCTATTTGGTAAAATACCAAGTCCATATTATGGCAAGAACAGCTCAAATAAGCAAAAGAGAAACGAAAGTCCTTATTACTTTAAGACATGAAGGTCAGTCAATCCGGAAAATGTCAAGAACTTTGAAAGTTTCTACAAGTGCAGTCGCAAACACCATCAAGCGCTATGATGAAACTGGCTCTCATGAGGACTGCCACTAGAATAAAATACCCTGATTTACCTCTGCTGCAGAGGATAAGTTCATTAGAGTTACCAGTTTCAGAAATTGCAGCCCGAATAAATGCTTCACAGAGTTCAAGTAACAGACACATCTCGCCATCAACTGTTCAGAGGGGAATGTGTGAATCAGGCCTTCATGGTCGAATTGCTGCAAAGAAACCACTACTAAAGGATACCAATAATAAGTAGAGACTTGCTTTGGCCAAGGAACACGAGCAATGGACATGAGACCGGTGGAAATGTGTCCTTTGCTCTGGAGTCCAAATTGGAGATTTCTGGTTCCAACACTGTGTCTTTGTGAGACGCGGTATAGGTGATCGGATGATCTCTGCATGTGTTTTTCCCACCGTAAAGCATGGAGGAGGAGGTGTTGTGGTGTGGGGGTGCTTTTCTGGTGACACTGTCTGTGATTTATTTAGAATTCAAGGCACACTTAACCAGCATGGCTACCACAGCATTGTACAGTGATACGCCATCCCATCTGGTTAAGGTTTAGTGGGACTATCATTTGTTTTTCAACAGGACAATGACCCAACATACCTCCAGGCTGTGTAAGGGCTATTTTACCAAGAAGGAGAGTGATGGAGTGCTGCATCAGAGGACCTGGCCTCCACAATCCCCGGACTTCAACCCAATTGAGATGGTTTGGGATGAGTCGGACAGCAGAGTGAAGGAAAAGCAGCCAACAAGTGCTCAGCATATGTGGGAACTCCTTCAAGACCATTGGAAAAGTATTCCAGGTGAAGCTGGTTGAGGGAATGCCAAGAGTGTGCAAAGGTGTCATCAAGGCAAAGTATGGCTATTTGAAGAATCTTAAATATAAAACATATTTTGGTTTGTTTAACACTTTTTTGTTTACTACATGATTCCATAGTTCTGATGTCTTCACTGTTATTCTACAATGTATTTTTTTTTTGTAAAAATAAAGAAAAATCCTTGAATGAGTAGGTGTCCAAATTTTTTACTGGTAGTGTACTATATACAGAACATGGTGTATTTAACCATTATAACCACAACATTTCCCATATATATTCTAAGCTTGTAAGTAGAATCTTATATGTTAAGTGGATATCTGTATTAATAAGAAGATTGCATATTACAAGCAAAGCTCTGTATTTCAAAACAAACAGCCATACAGACGGGCTAAGGCCTCAGGGTCAAAGTGCATATGCTGAATGTGTTTAGGGGTCTAGCTGTGGCCTTGTGGGATACTTCACAGGATGGAACTAACCCCAAACCAGATCTCTTCCACTTTACAAGGCCCTTATTTGGTTTAGACAGAGGGGCTAGGGTTTAGGATGTGGTCCATGAGTACAAACCTATAGAGCCAGATTCAAGTATGTCCAATAGAGGCTTGATCTGGGTCTAGGAAACTGCACCATAGTGACATAAAGCATCCTCTTCTCAACTGGAAGATGACATTAGTCACCTCTTACTGATAGCCCCAGATTAAACAGTTAAGTGTGGCCATCAGCATTCTCCATCAAGCAAAACATTGAACTAATCTACTGCTATGAAACAGGAGATAAGCTCCCATTTCACAGTCATGGTGAACCATTAGACTGGTCAATTAGACATATTCATAATAAAACTAACCTGGCTGCTAGTCTCAAGGCCTGGGTATTCAGGGGTTAAACGTTTGCTGTGGATGATGGGGCAAAAACAATCCCCGAAATAAATATTTCCCCATATTTTCAGTTTCTGAAGGCATTCGATTTGTTGGAACTATTGCATGGAAAAAAAGTATCAGTCTCTCACAACAGTATAATCGTTTAACTATATACAGTAAATATCATTTATAACATTTTTCTTTATTCCTCACTCTCCCTTCGCCTTTTTTGTTATGCCTCACACACAATGCACACGCGCAAACAAACACATACACACTCTCCTCCTCCTCACTTGCAGATGAACTGGTCCACGGTTTTGGTGCAGCGCTTGCACTTGACGTAGCAGCACCAGTGGAACTTGCAATGGCATCGCTCCACGATCTGGGCCTTGTACTGGTCGTAGCCCCGGCCACAACACATCAGCTCACAGCCATCCATGCCCTCAGATGTCTTATTGCACAGCCTGCCTACAGTACCCAGTGAGCCCGTGCTCTGGTTGGACACGCAGTAGTCTGGGCTGGACTCGATGTAGACCAGGTCGTGGCTGGTGGGGGGGTTGAACTTGCTGTCCCGCTGCACCAGCTTTCCACGCGAGTTGAGCTTCATGGACGCTGCGCTGTCGTACTTCTCCTTCAGGGTTTCGCCCACCTTGCGGAAGTCTGCCAGATGCAGCCAGCACGTCTTCAGACTGCAGGAGCCCGACACGCCATGGCACTTACAGGAGACGTGGGCCAGGTCTGACACCGTCTGAGAGGAGAGGAGAGTAGGAGGGAAACAGGTTGGGAGAGATGGAAAGATTGGTTATGACCATTTTCTTAAATAAAATGTCAATACTATACAAACATGATTTATTGTGTCCATGGCCCACACTATAAGCTGAACAAAACCCTGTCCGCTCATTTGTTAGAGTCAGAAGTGATGTGTATACAACAGGTTCTGGCGAGCTGTTTCCTTTGAGGCTGTGTCAAGGCTTTTGGAATGAACTACAGAAAGCATCCCAGTGAGCCGTCATGATCCCAACTCACACAGATCAAAGACAGGCTTCAGGGGAGAGACGAGATACCACACCCATCTGATTGACCTGGATTCTCTTTTTCTCTCTGGCTCCCCCTCTCTCTCTCTCACTCCCTCTGTCTCTATTCCTTCCATTCTCTCACTAAGTGTCATTGGGGATCAACTTCAGAACAGCAGAAACAGGTGGAGATGAACTTGTTTTATGTGTTAGTGTGTGAGTGTGACAGTAAAATAAGTATGCAGGCACAGTGCTTCATTTTGTTAGGGTGTGTGTGTGTGACAGCAGAGTATGATTCCTCCTCACCCTCCTTCCAGCCTCGTTGTTGTGTAGGTTCATCATCAGCCGGGCACTCTCGTAGGATCCCTTGGCATAACTCTTCTCCCTCTCCCGCGCGTCAACAAACTCTTTAGAGAACCTGTAGCCATAGTTCAGGTTGTCCCCGCAGCCGCCCCACAGCCAATCACGAGGCAGGTCTTTGGGACGTGCGGCACGGCTGCAGCCGCAGCTCGACAGCTCCCCCTCTCTGCAAGCCCTGCTCACTGCGTTGACCACGCCTGCCGCGCTGATGGCATACGTAAATGCTGTTTCTCTGCTTCCTGTGAACAGACAGAAAGACGAGAAGACAGAAGAACAACATGAATATATGACAGCAGTAACAGTGTACGGTGGAGTCAGACCTGGTGTTAGATTTCATTTGAAGTGATGAGGAGTCAAAGTCTTAAAAAGAAGAGATGAGAGTCACTTTAGTGAGTCATAGTAGTAGGGTCCAAACTGGCCAGACACAGCATTTATAGAGCTTTAACATAAGTCAACAATATGGAGCAGAACGACCATACCATGTTGACAGATTAGTCAATACTTCTAGGTATACTGGGCTCATCTGACTGACAGAGGGCGGTACAGGTAGCGAATGAATCTTGTCCAGATGGAAAGTCTCGGTAGCAGAGTCTGCCAAGGGGGAGCTTGTGGCAGAGCTGTCGACAGACATGATGTCTCTCTCTCGCTCTCTCTCTCAGGACTGATCCCAGAGAAGCCTCCCTCTCCTCAGTGAGTGGCCTAGTCCACCCAGCCACGGGGGCAGCCAACACGGGCAGACTCCCCTACCCTGGAGCTCAGCCCGAAATCAGCAGCACCGAACAGTCAAACAGACTGGGGAGGACATGTTTACTTGGCCCAGAGTGAACCAAGATGGAAGCCCTGTCTTCCCCTTAATGGGAGACGGGGTCAGAGAGAGAAAATGAGAGAAAGAGGGAGAGAGAGAATAAAGAGAGAGAAGCTGTCCTCTCATTGATGGTTTTTCTTTGAAGACACACAGTACAGAATCTGTAGAAAGGGATCTCAGAACAGGGGAGGGACTGAGACAAAAGCAAGCTCACATCAAAAGTATTTACAGGGAGGAGTCTCACACACTCCCAGAGAGATGCATATGTAGCGCACATACATTCTCAAACACACATTCTCGCGGTGATAATGGTTATCACTTGTGGTGATAGGCTCATCCAATTCCTGTCCTCTAATTTCTTCTCTCTCATGTTTCAAATGTACAGATGCTCAAGCCACAGCATTATCACAACGCTAGGCTGAACGGCATGAGGTAAATGCTTTGGTTTAAATTAAATGTGACAGTTATGAACAATAAATGCCGGCAGTAAACCACCACAACATGGGCTCCTGTGGAAAAGTCAAACATTGGAGAGGACATAAAACAAACGCTCCATCAAATAGACAGGATCTGGAAGTAGGATTGAAACCCTCTACCTCTCTGAGTTCTATGAGGGGTGAAAAACTAACTTGCATGCATGTGTGTGTTTGAGATACATTGAGGCTGAATGCAATTCCTCCCCATTGTGAGTGTCAGACTATGGCCATGGAGCCCCAGTCCACATGTGATTTATAAAGAGACCTCCCCCACAAACTATTCCCCCAGCACAGCTGCTCAACATCACCCCATGGATTACAACAGGAGAAGAGGGAACCTCCAAATCCTCCTCTGGTCTAGTAGGAGAAAGGGGAAGGGAAGAAGAAGGAAAAACAGTGTGCATACTCAGAGCTAGAGAACCACATAATGCATAACTAAGCAGTGGTTTATTCGGATCCCCATTAGCTTTTTCCAAAGCAGCAGCTATTCTTCATGGGAGGTCCAAACAAAAACATAAAACACGACAAGTAACAAAACACTGATAGACAAGAACAATATGTGTGCAGTCTGTGTGTGCATGTGTTGGTCATTTCACAATCTCTATTGTGCCATGAGATTATTTTTTATAATTATTTTAAAGGTAATGTTATTGGTTTTCTTCAGTAATTGGTTCCATGAGATCATGGCTCTGTATAATACTGTGTGTTGCTGTGAATTTGTTTTGGACTTGGGGACTGTGAAGAGACCGCTGGTGGCATGTCTTGTGGGGTATGTATGGATGTCTGAGCTGGATGTTATTTGATTATACAGAAAACCTGGAATTTTCATCACAGTAATATTTATCATAAAGACTAGAAGAGAAACAGGAAAGACTGGCATGCATGTTGATGTCCTGTATATGCAGTTAAGGGCAAGGTGTGCTGCTCTGTTTTGAGCCAGCTGCAGCTTTGCTAGGTCTTTCTTTGCTGCACTTTACCATATTACCACAGTAATCAAGATGGGACAAGATCAGAGCCTGAACAACTAGTACAGTTAATTTGTGTTAAAAATGCATAACATCTTTTTATAACAGACATACTCCTCGCCATCTTCATAACAACTTTGTCAATATGACTTGACCATGATAATTGACCATCCAATGTTATACCTAGGAGTTTAACTTCCTCAATTTGCTCAATGGTCATACCCTTTATGTACAACTCCAGTTGAGGTTTAGGTCTTTGAGAATGTTTTGAACCAAATACAATGCTTTTAGTTTTAGATGTATTTAAGACCAGTTTATTATTAATCACCCATTCTGATACTGACTGTAACTCCTTACTTAGAATTTCAATGAGCTCACTGGCTTTTGGTGCTGACATGTAGAGTGTGGAATCATCAATCACAGTGTGTTCCACTAGCACCAGCTGTCGGCTATACAGCCGATTACAGAGTCATTTTCAGACGGGTACTTTTCAATTCCCTAGTCAGAAAAAAGTATGTTGAGCCCTCTCTCACTAGAATGCAGGATATGCGTCTTCTAGCCATCTATTGATAACACAGGTGCCTGTCAGTTACAAAGTTAGCGATGACAGGGAAACACTGCTGGTTTGACGGTCTGTCCTGCCACTTGGTACCTAGGTGTGTGAGTTGTGTGCACTGTGGTTGCAGTATAATTTCTACACGGAGGGAGAGAGCATGAATTTGCACATCCCATATAATGTGATAACGATGAATCGAAATCCACTTAACCTATGATTTTCTGTCACATTTGTTTATTTTATTTCGCGTGCAGGGTCCGACATAAAAAATAGCCCACCGGGGCCAGTAAAAAACATGTGTCGTTGGGCCAGTGGATGTCGTCAGGGCCAGTAACTTTTTGGGCCAGTCACTTTTCAGCTCATTTTTGCATTCCAGTTCAACATCTAGCTGCTCTGTCGCAATCTACCATTGAAAACCATTAAAGACTACACGCCTAAATGTCATGCCATTTGTATTTGACCAATGTGATTGGCCGTTCATTCAAGCATGATCACGCTCCTGCGAGTCACAACTTCTCAAGCAGTACATGAGTTGATCCCTTCACACAGCACACGCAAGCTGTCCAGAGCAAAAAGAAGCACCAATCAATCTACTCGCTGAGTTTATTTATTTTAGCGAAAGTGATTTACAAAAGTAAACCTTCAATAGCGAACATCCTAGCAATTTGCTGGCTACTGTTGATATTCTGCAAAAAGAAAGCTACAAAAAGACACCTAGCATTCGTCTTGGCTAGCCTACTATAGCCATGTCGATATCTCTTTTGGAACGTTTGTCTTAAAGGGGCAGTGTACTATTTAAAAATCTTCTCAAAATGACATACTTTAGAAACAAAATGTAATGCAATTAATGCAATGCAATTCTAAAGAATAGAGTAATGACTTGCGTTGCTAAAATATATTACATACCTTTTTAATACATATCATAATAACCCAATGTGGCCTATTAATAGCTGAATATAGAGAGAAAGCACGGCAAAAAAAAATATCTACTGGCCCGAACAGAGTTTCTACTGGCCCTGCATGTTGAATCCTGCCGTGTTTCATATGCAGCACGGAGTGGTGGTGCATAGGCTATTGACTGTGTTTTGATTGATGAACAAGAAGCTTGATTTGTTTTTTAAAAGGTGTCGAACTGACTGAATAAAGTCAATCTCATATCCTTGCTATTCATAAATCATACAATGTAGTTATATGTCCATGGTAACTCATCCGGACAATTAAATTAAACAAGATCTTGTTTTTGTATTTTCGATATGAAGTCCAGTAGGTATTGCCAGATAGTAACATTAGAGTGAGTGACTTGTCAGTAGCCTACCGAATTGCATCGGTAAGAGTAATTTGACGAAATATCTTCAGATAAATTATGAAAACATTCAATGAAGATGGTGAATAATCCTCACTGCAGGAACAATATGTAGGCTAGTGGAGAAATATCCTCACTATGGTCCAAAACATATTAAAAGAAAACATTAAATTGTTTTAAAAGCTAATGATACTTACAGTATATGGTATTTTCAATGATATTGATGTAGGTCTACTGATTTAATCAAAGTGTTGACAATGGAGGAGTCAACTGCTGCTTTCTGTGTAGCAAAGGCCATGTTTAACACCTGCTTCATTCTTCAATCAAACCTGTGTTGCAGATTGCTGAGAAAATGCCTCTTAAAGAAGCTTGAAGCCTGTGGAAGTCAGCAGACTCTTACGGGATTCTTTATAGGCATAGTGCAGTCAAAATTAAGTTGCTCTTGTGTTTTATATCATATTGTACAACAGTTGATTAAACTAACACTACAAAAGTGTGACTTTTTTTTAAAAATCTGTGTTATTTCCTCATAGTTGCTGGTTGAAAATACAGTCTAGCACTAGAAAGAACCAGAGGCCACCAAAATAGAGCCTGGTCGGCAAAAACAAATAGTAAATTTTTCTATGGCTGCATACACCATGTGCTTGTTGAAAACACTGAGGCGTCCTTTGAAGAATACTCTCTGGGTTCTATTGGATAAATATCTTTCCAACCATGTGATGGAAGATGATGTAAAGCCATTGCAAGTTATGATCAATAACAAAGGCTACACTGAAATCTAACAATACAGCTCCATCTATCATCTTATCCATTTATTTGTAACAAATCATCAGTCATCTGAGCCAGTGCAGTAAAAGTTGAGTGCCATTCTCTATACGTATGCTGAAAGAGTTAGTAGTTAACTTGTTCTCTGAAAAATGCATGCCTGATGAAGACCTAAGGGAAAGTAGTCAACAAGGCATCTCACAAAGACACGTGACATGATGGCGTATTGAACACACAGCGGTGCGAATCACCTCAAGATAAAAACGTAATTTCAATATCAGTAAGTTAGACTAAATATTAGCATACTCATGAATAATAACATTCAATCTGGATAATAACACAAAACGAATCATAAGGCTAGAGAAATCTATTGACAAATATTACAACAACAAGCAACACTCAAACATGACGGAGGGTAAACGAGGAGAATCAATCTCCAAGAGAAAACGCGACTCCTCTACGGATACAAATGATTTATGCTTTTCACCACTGGGACTGGTAAGTGTGGAAAGCGATCTGTTGAAGTCGATAAATGACAAACTGGGCATACTAGAGTTGGTCAGTAAGGATGACAAAGAGTTGAAGGCGAGTCTTGAAATGACTGACGAAAAAGCTGCGATAATGGAGAAAGATACAAAAAAGCAAAAAGGGACAGTCACTAAGATAGAAACGGACGATAAGGAACTTAAAAGGGAGAACAACTTTCTGAGAGAAGCATTCCTAGACATACAGACTAGGTCGATGAGAGAAAATCTAGTACTTACGGTATCCAAGAAAAAGAAGGAGAGGTTACCGAAAACATTGTGAAGTACTTCTTTCTTACAGCGCTTCAAATCCCACTCGATATTGTTGATCAAATCCCACTAGATATTGTTGATAAAATCCAACTCGAACATGTACACCGTTGCGGACAATGAGGACAGAGATATGAGCATCCAATCGTTGCCAAATGTACTTTCTTTAAGTATAAAGTAATGGTTAAAAGGTAAAATACTTGCTGGCACGAAAATAGGTATGAATGATCAGTTCCAGAGGGAGATTGCAGAACGGTGCAAAGTTCTGTACCCAATCTTCAAGGAAATAGATTAAAAGGGAAGCGTGTTGCTCTCGTAGTCCATAAACTTTATATTAACAACCAAATGTTCCGCGACACAAAGACTACTCCATGGCTATTCTGAAAGCTCTAATAGAGGAGTCGAATAATGGAACACCCAATACTAGCCATGGTAGGGATTGAAATAATAAAACCCATTAATAGTATTTTATAAAGGGATAAGACGGCATTACAAGAAAGTATAACAAACGAAATAATATATCTAAAAATATAACTAATTAGAACACAAGTACTCAATCAACATAGTGGAGACATAGCAACCAGAAGACATAGAAGGCACAGTATGTGGGTATGTGTGGATGTATTGTGATGAAAGGTGTGGTGTGCGTTTTTGTGTTTGGAAAAGTGTGGCGTTAAGTGAGTGAGAAAGGAAATGGTTGCATATCCCAGAACCAACATGTGTCTTTGAGCAGGGGTTGTGAGAGAGAGCTTTCAATTGTGTGCAGATGAGGGATATACATTTTTAAATAAAGTATACATCTGATCTATTATTTTATTTTCCTATCATGATGGAACGGTCCCCAACCCTATATCCTAGACACCCACCTGAGCAACCCATACACCAAAGAGAAGTCCCCATCTGTTTTCTGGCCCTGCTGTAAGTTACCCATATGCAGCCAAAACAGAAAGATAAATGTGATCAGAGACCTACTAGAGCAGCACCGCCCCCTCAAGATTCTGAGCCTGCCTGGCAGGGATGGTCCAACAAAGCCAGAGCCCCCTGATGGGAGAGCATAATACACAAGGAAATTCTCAAAGCTGCTAATGAGAACCTTGACGACCTTGTACCGAGCCGGTGGGGATTCCGGTAGGGTACCTCCACCCAGGTTGTGGCAGTGCTGGCAACACTGGCTGCAGTAACCGATGGGGAGGGGGTCACACTCGGACAATCAGAGCGGGGGCATATTATTGTGGCCCTGGTGGCACAAAATAATCAAAGGTCTGACTGAAATTTGTGTAATTCTTTGCTCAATCTTGCATGCTTTCTCAAACAGCTGTATATGCATTCGTAAATCAGGTCCTTTCTTGAGTTGGGCTCTGGGATGTAACAACCGTTGAGCATCTGAGCTTATGGTTGATTGTGGAGGAAAGGGGTTGAGTGTGTTAGAGTATGTGTGTGTGTGTGTGTGTGTGTGTGTATCCCACATCCATTGCAAGGGGGTAAGGATGTTAGGGAGAATATAGGATGAACCACAATAATTGTTTGCTAAAATAATAATTGCTTGACAAAAATGTAATGTAATACAATGGCAATCCGGGTTATAGGTAACAATCCCTTCGCATTAACTGCCGACATTATTACGAATATTAATTGCTAATGATGGGAATTAAGATATGCAAGATATTTGAATAAATATGTATTTTTACTAGCATATATATATATATATATATGCTATTAAAAATATTGAGGTGAGAGCATTGGAAATGCTTTTGGCGGTTGACCTGCTTCTGTTTTGTGGGTGGCACTGTGTGCTGTTTTCGAAGAATGGTTCCTGGCCTCTCGGGGGGCCTAGGGATCCGGGGGGACGGGGGTGGTATGCCGATCACTGGGATGACAACCCAACTTGGGATGGGGAGGGGCTTTAGTGGGGGGAATAGTGGAGAACAATTGGTGGGTTACTTAGTAGCAATACAAATATCATGGTACAGCTTTGTGGACACTCAATCACTATGGTATATTTTATTGGTAAATTTACAAACATATATTATAAATAGATTTGAAACCTGTATCTCATTATGGTAAGTGTTGAAGTAAGTGTAGCCAGTTATAATTGTAATGGCTTAGCAGATGCTAACAATAGAATAACAATATTTACATTGCTCAAAGGAATATAAAATCTATTGTTTACAGGAAACTCATTCAACAATTCTAGATGAAGTTGTGTGGAAAAATGACTGGGGGGGAGGCGAAATATACTTCTCCCATGGGCAAAGAAACTGAAAAGGGGTGATGATATTAATTAACAGTAATTTCGATCCAAATGTGAAAATTGTCCAAACAGATCCGCAAGGTAGATGGATGATTTTAAATATGTTATTGGACCATAAACAGATATGGCTCATTAACCTTTACACACCAAATAATGATGATCCACACTTCTTTGACAATATATATAATACATTATATTATTATGGTGGGAGATTATAATACAGTTATAAATAGCTCAATGGACCGTAAAGGAAATCACACTACAAACTATCACCCTCATGCTCTTAAGGAAATCATGAATGTCATGGATGCATAAGAATTAGTAGATATATAGAGGCTTAAATATCCTGAACTAGTGAGATATACATGGTGGAGACTCAATCAAGCTAGTCATCTTGACTTCTTTCTTATGTAATTTCTCGTCGGCACTAAAAGTTTAAAAAGTGTTGATAGGGGACAGAATGCGGTTGGACCATCATATAATTGGCATTACATTACTCTTACTGAATTTCGACGTGGGCAAGGATATTGGAAATGTAATCAGTCTATTGGATGATAACTTGTTTTTAACTAGGACTGAGGAATTTAACTGATTTTTTCCCGACATAATATAGGTACAGCAAATCCCCTTATTGTATGGGACACTTTAAAATGTGCCTTTAGAGGCCATGCAATTCAGTACTCATCTCGAAAACAAAAGCAACTTAGGTAATAATAATAATAATAATAATAATAATATGCCATTTAGCAAACGCTTTTATCCAAAGCGACTTACAGTCATGCGTGCATACATTTTTGTGTATGGGTGGTCCCGGGGATTGAACCCACTACCTTGGCGTTACAAGCGCCGTGCTCTACCAGTTGAGCTACAGAGGACCACAAGAGTCCATAGGTCAAAAGGTCCATACTAACAAAGGAAATAGAAGGTCTAACAGAACAGATAGATAGCAATAAAAACTGTAACAGAGGCTCAGAATAAATTAGAGGAAAAACAAAAAGTAATGGAGAAACTTATTCAAGAAAGATCAAGTGTAATATATTATCAAAATAAAGCAAACTGGATGGAATATGCGGAAAAAATGCAATAAATTATTTTTTAATCTTCAACATAGAAATACTACCAAAAATAATTTACTGAAACTGGTTACAAATGATGGAGTCACCCATGATTCACCAAATTATATTTTAAAGGAGGAAGCAAAGTACTTTAAGCATATGTTTTCGTTTCAGTCGTCTCCATCTCCTCTAACTGAAGCTAATTGTAGATTTTTTCAATTGATAATGTAAAATTAACAGCCATTCAGAATGAACTTCTGGATGCAATTAAAGACTAAGTCTCAGAAAACTACAGGGTTGGATGGCATACCAGCGAGGTATACCAAACCTTTTTTGATATATTCAGAGGACCGTTACTAGCATGTTTTAACCACTCCTATGTAAATGGTAGATTATCAGACACTCAAGAAGAAGGTCTGATTTCATTATTACTGAAACAGGATACAAGTGGGAAATATAAAGATTCAGTCCATTTAAAAAATTGGAGGCCCCTTACACTTCAGTGTTGTGATGCAAAAATTCTAGCAAAATGTATAGCGCATATAATTAAAAAGGTATTGTCTGTCATTATTCATTCTAATCAGACAGGTTTTTTACATGGAAGATACATTGGAGATAATATAAGGCAAGTACTGGAAACAATAGAACACTATGAAACATCTGGGAAACCAGGCCTGCTATTCATAGCAGACTTTGAAAAGGCATTTGATCAAGTACGTTTATATATAAATGCTTGGAGCATTTCAATTTTGGAAAATCTCTTATAAAATGGGTTAAACTAATGTATAGTAACCCTAGGTGTAAAATAGCAAATAATGGATATTTCTCAGAAAGTTTTAAACTGTCAAGAGGAGTAAAACAAGGTTGTCCACTATCGGCATATCTATTTATTATGGCCATCAAAATGTTAGCTATTAAAATCAGATCCAACAATAATATCAAGGGATTAGAAATCCAGGGCTTAAAAACAAAGGTGTCATTGTACGCTGAGGATTCATGTTTTCTTTTAAATCCACAATTTGAATCCCTCCATTGCCTCATAGATGATCTAGATAAATTTTCTAACCTCTCTGGATTACAACCAAATTATGATACATATATTGTGTATTGGATCACTAAAAAGTAAAATGTTTACATTACCATGTAGTTTACCAATTAAATGGTCTGATGGTGATGTGGATAGATAAGATATTGCTACCATGGAAAGGTAAATAAATGTCTATTTGTGGAAAAACCACACTGATGAACTCTTTAGTATTATCCCAGTTCACCTATTTGCTTATGGTGTTGCCTACGCCTAGCCAACAATATATAGATGTATAGCGCCTTGCAAAAGTATTCATCCCCCTTGGCGTTTTTTCTATTTTGTTGCATTACAACCAGTAATTTAAATTGATTTTTATTTGGATTTCATGTAATGGACATACACAAAATAGTCCAAATTGGTGAAGTGAAATTAAAAAAATAACTTGTTTCAAAAAATTCTGAAAAATAAATTACGGAAAAGTGGTGCATGCATACAGTGGGGAGAACAAGTATTTGATACACTGCCAATTTTGCAGGTTTTCCTACTTACAAAGCATGTAGAGGTCTGTAATTTTTATCATAGGTACACTTCAACTGTGAGAGACGGAATCTAAAACAAAAATCCAGAAAATCACATTGTATGATTTTTAAGTAATTAATTTGCATTTTATTGTATGACATAAGTATTCGATCACCTACCAACCAGTAAGAATTCCGGCTCTCACAGACCTGTTAGTTTTTCTTTAAGAAGCCCTCCTGTTCTCCACTCATTACCTGTATTAACTGCACTTGTTTGAACAGGTTACCTGTAGAAAAGACACCTGTCCACACACTCAATCAAACAGACTCCAACCTCTCCACAATGGCCAAGACCAGAGAGCTGTGTAAGGACATCAGGGATAAAATTGTAGACCTGCACAAGGCTGGGATGGGCTACAGGACAATAGGCAAGCAGCTTGGTGAGAAGGCAACAACTGTTGGCGCAATTATTAGAAAATGGAAGAAGTTCAAGATGACGGTCAATCACCCTCGGTCTGGGGCTCCATGCAAGATCTCACCTCGTGGGGCATCAATGATCATGAGGAAGGTGAGGGATCAGCCCAGAACTACACGGCAGGACCTGGTCAATGACCTGAAGAGAGCTGGGACCACAGTCTCAAAGAAAACCATTAGTAACACACTACGCCGTCATGGATTTAAATCCTGCAGCGCACGCAAGGTCCCCCTGCTCAAGCCAGCGCATGTCCAGGCCCGTCTGAAGTTTGCCAATGACCATCTGGATGATCCAGAGGAGGAATGGGAGAAGGTCATGTGGTCTGATGAGACAAAAATAGAGCTTTTTGGTCTAAACTCCAGTCGCCGTGTTTGGAGGAAGAAGAAGGATGAGTACAACCCAAGAACACCATCCCAACCGTGAAGCATGGAGGTGTAAACATCATTCTTTGGGGATGCTTTTCTGCAAAGGGGACAGGACGATTGCACCGTATTGAGGGGAGGATGGATGGGGCCATGTATCGCGAGATCTTGCCAACAACCTCCTTCCCTCAGTAAGAGCATTGAAGATGGGTCGTGGCTGGGTCTTCCAGCATGACAACGACCCGAAACACACAGCCAGGGCAACTAAGGAGTGGCTCCGTAAGAAGCATCTCAAGGTCCTGGAGTTGCCTAGCCAGTCTCCAGACCTGAACCCAATAGAAAATCTTTGGAGGGAGCTGAAAGTCCGTATTGCCCAGCGACAGCCCTGAAACCTGAAGGATCTGGAGAAGGTCTGTATGGAGGAGTGGGCCAAAATCCCTGCTGCAGTGTGTGCAAACCTGGTCAAGACCTACAGGAAACGTATGATCTCTGTAATTGCAAACAAAGGTTTCTGTACCAAATATTAAGTTCTGCTTTTCTGATGTATCAAATACTTATGTCATGCAATAAAATGCAAATTAATTACTTTAAAATCATACAATGTGATTTTCTGGATTTTTGTTTTAGATTCCGTCTCTCACAGTAGATTTGTACCTATGATAACAATTATAGACCTCTACATGCTTTGTAAATAGGAAAATCTGCAAAATCGGCAGTGTATCAAATACTTGTTGTCACACCCTGGCTCTGGGACTCTATATGTTGAGCCAGGGTGTGTTCTTTCTGTTGTGTTTATTTCTATGTTGGCCAGAGTGACTCCCAATCAGAGGCAACGAGTGTCAGCTGTCGTTGGTTGTCTCTGATTGGGAGCCATATTTAAACTGTCTGTTTTCCCTTTGTGTTTGTGGGTTCTTGTTCCGTGTTTGTCATTGTTACCATGGACTTCACGAGTCGTTTCTTGTTTTGGTTATTGTTGTCTATTATCACTAAAGATAATAAAGTTTAAACATGTTCGTTCATCACGCTGCGCCTTGGTCTATTCCCTACGACGATCGTGACACTTGTTCTCCCCACTGTATGTATTCACCCCCTTTGCTATGAACCCCTAAATAAGATCTGGTGCAACCAATTACCTTCAGAAGTCACATAATTAGTAAAATAAAGTCCACCTGTGTGCAATCTAAGTGTCACATTTTTATTTTTATTTTTTTTTATTTCACCTTTATTTAACCAGGTAAGCCAGTTGAGAACAAGTTCTCATTTACAACTGCGACCTGGCCAAGATAAAGCAAAGCAGTGCGATAAAAACAACACAGAGTTACATATGGGGTAAAAAACATAAAGTCAAAAATACAACAGAAAATATATATACAGTGTGTGCAAATGTAGCAAGTTATGGAGGTAAGGCAATAAATAGGCTATAGTGCAAAATAATTACAATAGTATTAACACTGGAATGCTAGATGTGCAAGAGATTATGTGCAAATAGAGATACTGGGGTGCAAAAGAGCAAAATAAATAACAATATAGGGATGAGGTAGTTGGGTGGGCTAATTTCAGATGGGCTGTGTACAGGTGCAGTGATCGGTAAGGTGCTCTGACAACTGATGCTTAAAGTTAGTGAGGGAGATAAGAGTCGCCAGCTTCAGAGATTTTTGCAATTCGTTCCAGTCATTGGCAGCAGAGAACTGGAAGGAATGGCGGCCAAAGGAGGTGTTGGCTTTGGGAATGACCAGTGAGATATACCTGCTGGAGCGCAGACTACGGGTGGGTGCTGCTATGGTGACCAATGAGCTAAGATAAGGCGGGAATTTGCCTAGCAGTGATTTATAGATGGCCTGGAGCCAGTGGGTACTCCTCCCACAATCTCAAACAATGGCATAGTACGGTTTTTAAACATGTGTGAATAACCGAATGTTATACACTACTGGAACGAGAAGCGTCTCAACTGTGAATCTAGCTAAACTGTTGTTGCCCAAATGAAATAATATTCTGACTCCAAGCAAATATATAAGCATATAGCAAAACCAGTACTGTATTTTGAAACCATGCATACCCGTATATTCTTAGACAGATAACGTATTTTTCTCAACCTATCTACACAAACGATACACCATTCAAAGCTGCTACCTCACAGATTCCAACAGTGATAGCCGTGTTCCTCTATGACCAACACTCACTAAACTATTAATCAAAGAACGTCAATAACAAACTTCAATTTGTTTTATCACAACAACAAACTGTGTCTTACCTTTGTTGTTTCTGTTACCAAAAGTAGTGTCTGATCGAATAAAAACACTTGAAAAGATACTCTAGGGCAGGGTTCTTCAATTCCGGTCCTGGAGGGCCGAAACACCTCTGTTTTTCATCCTCTCCTTCTAATCAGTGGCTAATTCAGACCTGGGACACCAGGTGAATGCAATTAACTACCAGGTAGAAATAAAAAACAGAAGTGTTTCGGCCCTCCAGGACCGGAATTGAAGAACCCTGCTCTAGGGTGTCTCTCTCATTCTGAGTCGATTTCAATGAGTTTCCATCGTTTTACATGGCCAACAATGTATTTGAAGATGAAGTCAGTAGTTTGGTTCAATCACAACAGGCACTGTTTTGTCGCCATCTTCTGGATATATGATGCAATCCCCGTGATTTGTCATTGTTCTCATTTAATTCTACTGATCCAGAGCTTTCGATAGAGGGGTCACATGTCAAAATCGATCAACCAGTTGTTGAAATATCCAAGTGCGCACCTCATTGTCTCATATTAGTTGACTTGCTGCGTTACGCACGGTTACTCAGAGCGCACAACAACACTAGAATTTCGGAGGGAAAACGCAAAGTTTATTCAAATATGGCAGGCTCTAGTGACAAATATACAGTTACAGAGGCGTTATTAATTGTAACAGATGGAAGTTGGACTCCATGTATCCCCATTGACTCTGAATCAGACGATGAGGACCTGCTTAGACCGGACAAACCAGACCCCAACGAAGAGAACGAAGGTTATCGTGTCCAGGGCCCTACTCAATCATCAGAAGAGTATGTAATCCCATTGTTATTTATTACTTCTAATAATACTATTACTAATGT
Source organism: Coregonus lavaretus (assembly GCF_964263955.1). Lineage (NCBI taxonomy): Eukaryota > Metazoa > Chordata > Actinopteri > Salmoniformes > Salmonidae > Coregonus > Coregonus lavaretus. Next base: position 2,043,814 of record NC_140007.1, on the reverse strand, counting down.
ATTGTATGAGTACAAAACATACATCTAAAATATCTGAGTAACTGAAGCTCAACGTAAAAGTTAGCGCTAGCATAGCTTAGAGGCCCACGCGCAAGTTTACTTACAATAGAATGCTATGTGTATTATTACTTGTCACTGAATTATCACTTTAGTCAACATTCTCATAGTTCTAACTATTTATTTTATATATCTGACTGTTTTGAGTCAGATTTGTCAATGAATGAATACAAGTGTGTTTTGTCATGATTTTTTCTCTTTTGTCTTGTTTGTACAGTGAAGATGATTATAGGGGTGATGAGCCACAGCCAGAGCATCTGCCTCCTCAGCCACAGCTTCCCCTTCCTCAGGCAGAGCCTCCTCTTCCTCAGCCTGGCCGCTTGTCTAGACAACGCACTTCTGCTCCCCTCCTTCGGCCACGGTCTTCATCGGACACTGAGTCCCCTGTAAAGAGCCCTCAACCCAAAAGAAAAGGAAAAGCTTTCTCAAAGTCAGCGCATCGAAGTCAGCGTGGTGAAGGTAGGCCTGCCACTCCAAGAGTCGGGGAGGAAGAAGAGGAAGAAGAAGATACAGTGGGGAAAAAAAGTATTTAGTCAGCCACCAATTGTGCAAGTTTTCCCACTTAAAAAGATGAGAGAGGCCTGTAATTTTCATCGTAGGTACATGTCAACTATGACAGACAAAATGAGAGAAAAAAAATCCTGAAAATCACATTGTAGGATTTTTTATGAATTTATTTGCAAATTATGGTGGAAAATAAGTATTTGGTCAATAACAAAAGTTTCTCAATACTTTGTTATATACCCTTTGTTGGCAATGACACAGGTCAAACATTTTCTGTAAGTCTTCACAAGGTTTTCACACACTGTTGCTGGTATTTTGGCCCATTCCTCCATGCAGATCTCCTCTAGAGCAGTGATGTTTTGGGGCTGTCGCTGGGCAACACGGACTTTCAACTCCCTCCAAAGATTTTCTATGGGGTTGAGATCTGGAGCTGGCTAGGCCACTCCAGGACCTTGAAATGCTTCTTACAAAGCCACTCCTTCGTTGCCCGGGCGGTGTGTTTGGGATCATTGTTATGCTGAAAGACCCAGCCACGTTTCATCTTCAATGCCCTTGCTGATGGAAGGAGGTTTTCACTCAAAATCTCACGATACATGGCCCCATTCATTCTTTCCTTTACATGGATCAGTCGTCCTGGTCCCTTTGCAGAAAAACAGCCCCAAAGCATGATGTTTCCACCCCCATGCTTCACAGTAGGTTTGGTGTTCTTTGGATGCAACTCAGCATTCTTTGTCCTCCAAATATGACGAGTTGAGTTTTTACCAAAAAGTTATATTTTGGTTTCATCTGACCATATGACATTCTCCCAATCCTCTTCTGGATCATCCAAATGCACTCTAGCAAACTTCAGACGGGCCTGGACATGTACTGGCTTAAGCAGGGGGACACGTCTTGCACTGCAGGATTTGAGTCCCTGGCGGCGTAGTGTGTTACTGATGGTAGGCTTTGTTACTTTGGTCCCAGCTCTCTGCAGGTCATTGACTAGGTCCCCCCGTGTGGTTCTGGGATTTTTGATCACCGTTCTTGTGATCATTTTGACCCCACGGGGTGAGATCTTGCGTGGAGCCCCAGATCGAGGGAGATTATCAGTGGTCTTGTATGTCTTCCATTTCCTAATAATTGCTCCCACAGTTGATTTCTTCAAACCAAGCTGCTTACCTATTGCAGAATCAGTCTTCCCAGCCTGGTGCAGGTCTACAATGTTGTTTCTGGTGTCCTTTGACAGCTCTTTGGTCTTGGCCATAGTGGAGTTTGGAGTGTGACTGTTTGAGGTTGTGGACAGGTGTCTTTTATACTGATAACAAGTTCAAACAGGTGCCATTAATACAGGTAACGAGTGGAGGACAGAGGAGCCTCTTAAAGAAGAAGTTACAGGTCTGTGAGAGCCAGAAATCTTGCTTGTTTGTAGGTGACCAAATACTTATTTTCCACAATAATTTGCAAATAAATTCATTAAAATTCCTACAATGTGATTTTCTGGAATTTATTTTCTCAATTTGTCTGTCATAGTTGACGTGTACCTATGATGAAAATTACAGGCCTCTCTCATCTTTTTAAGTGGGAGAACTTGCACAATTGGTGGCTGACTATATACTTTTTTCCCCCACTGTATGGTTCATCCTATATTCTCCCTAACATCCTTACCCCCTTGCAACAGATGTGGGATAAACACACATGCACACACTCAACCCCTTACAGCTGTTTGAGAAAGCATGCAAGATTGAGCAAAAAATTTACAACAATGTGGGATTTGATTAATCTATTTAATCTATGTCAAGTCCTAGGTGATGGAGATCAGATCCACCCTCTTCACTTGAGACACAAACACTCTGGACCCCTGTTGTAACCATTTTTCCCAAGCATCTCCGTGCAGTCAGAACTTTGATTATTTTGTGCCACCTGGGCCACAATATTAAGCCCCTTCTCTGACTGTCCGAGTGTGACCCCCTCCCATGGGTTACTGCAGCCAGTGTTGCCAGCACTGCCACTACCTGTGTGGGGGTACCCCACCGGAAGAGATTATCAGTGGTCTTGTATGTCTTCCATTTCCTAATAATTGCTCCCACAGTTGATTTCTTCAAACCAAGCTGCTTACCTATTGCAGATTCAGTCTTCCCAGCCTGGTGCAGGTCTACAATGTTGTTTCTGGTGTCCTTTGACAGCTCTTTTGTCTTGGCCATAGTGGAGTTTGGAGTGTGACTGTTTGAGGTTGTGGACAGGTGTCTTTTATACTGATAACAAGTTCAAACAGGTGCCATTAATACAGGTAACGAGTGGAGGACAGAGGAGCCTCTTAAAGAAGAAGTTACAGGTCTGTGAGAGCCAGAAATCTTGCTTGTTTGTAGGTGACCAAATACTTATTTTCCACCATAATTTGCAAATAAATTCATTAAAATTCCTACAATGTGATTTTCTGGAATTTATTTTCTCAATTTGTCTGTCATAGTTGACGTGTACCTATGATGAAAATTACAGGCCTCTCTCATCTTTTTAAGTGGGAGAACTTGCACAATTGGTGGCTGACTAAATACTTTTTTTCCCCCACTGTAGGTGGCATAATAGAGAAGAGAAAAAATTGTCTACATTTTGTGTGACAACCCACCCAAGGACACCATATCATTGTTTATAGTTTTGGGATGTGTGTAATCTTTGTTTTTACATTTGTTGTTTATAGTTTCTAATAAATCTGCTCAGTTTGGAGTCAAACTTTCCCATTGTATGGTTTATAGAGGTCTGGGAGAACATGGTAAACAACATCAAAACAGTTGTATTTTAATGGAATGTACACATATAGTGATATGTTAGTGAAATTAAATGCCTTTTGCTGTCTGGTACCTGATAAAAGTCAAATGGCACTGATGGTGCCCAAATCTACCCGAATGTCTCCATTTGGTATTCCGCCTAAACATACTTCAACTAAAACCCCTACAACTTTGGTTTACTTTACTTTATTGGCATCAAACTTCACATAAGTACTCATCAGATATTGGGCTATGGTCCCATAGTGTTTAGGGGCTGCAGCTGCATAAGTCTAATAAATTATTTCCTATAAAACCTGAACATTTTGAATTTCGTAAAGTGAATGTGGAAGAATTGAAAAATGATTGTTTTCTATCAATAACGACAAGCCACCGGGATCTGACAACTTGGATGGAAAATTACTGAGGATAATAAAGGACGATATTGCCACTCCTATTTGCCAGATCTTCAATCTAAGCCAACTAGAAAGTGTGTGCCCTCAGGCCTGGAGGGAAGCCAGAGTAATTGCGCTACCCAAGAATAGTAAAGCCCCCTTTACTGGCTCAAATACGTTTTAGTCATTTAGCAGACGCTCTTATCCAGAGCGACTTACAGTTAGTGAGTGCATATATTTTCATACTAGCCCCCCTTGGGTAACGAACCCACAACCCTGGCATTGCAAGCGCCATGCTCTACCAACGGAGCTACAGGGGACTACCAACCAATCAGCCTGTTACAACCCTTAGTAAACCTTTTGGAAAAAATGGTGCTTGACCAGATACAATCCTATTTTACTGTAAACAAATTGACAACAGACTTTCAGGATGCTTATAGGGAAAGATATTCAACAAGCACAGCACTTACACAAATTACTGATTGGCTGAGAGAAATGTATGATACAAATATTGTGGGAGCTATTTTGTTAGACTTCAGTGCGGCTTTTGACATTATTGATCAAAGTCTGCTAATGGAAAAACGTATGTGTTATGGCTTTACACCCCCTGCTAAATTGTGGATAAAGAGTTACCTGTCTAACAGAACAGAGGTTGTTCTATAATGGAAGCCTCTCCAACATAATCTAGGTAGAATCAGGAATTCCCTAGAGCAGCTGTCTAGGCCCATTACTTTTTTTCAATCTTTACTACTGACATGCCACTTGCCTTGAGTAAAGCAAGTGTAGCTATGTATGTGAATGAGTTGTATAAAACACTATACACATCAGCTACTACAGCGAGTGAAATCACTGCAACACTTCACAAAGTATACTCTGACTGTTTAAGATGGCTTATTGAATACACAGCGGTACAAATCACCTCAAGATAAAAACATAATATTCAGTAAGATAGACTAAATATTAGCACTTCATATATTCGAGGGTAATAACATTCAATCTGGATAATAACACAAAACAAATTATAAGGCTAGAGAAATGTATCGACAAATATTGCAACAACACGCAACACCCAAACATGACGGAAGATAAACTAGGAGAATCCATCTCCAAGAGAAAACGCGACTCCTCGACTGATACAGATGATTTATGCTTTTCACCATTGGGACTGATAAGTGTGGAAAGCGATCTGTTGAAGTCGATAAATGACAAACTCGGCATACTTAAACTTAAAAAGGAAAACAACTTTCTGAGAGAAGCCTTACTAGACATACAAACTAGATAGATGAGAGAAAATCTTGTACATACAGGTATCCGGGAAAAATAAGAAGTTACAGAAAAAATTGTGAAGGACTTCTTTCTTACAGCACTTCAAATCCCACTCGAGGCTGTCGACAAAATCCAACTCGAACGTGTACACCGTTTCGGACAAAGAGGACAGAGATATGAGCATCCAATCGTTGCCAAATTTGCTTTTTTTAAAGGATAAAGTCATGGTTAAATAGGCATGAATGATCAGTTCCCGAGGGAGATTGCAGAACGGCGCAAAGTTCTCTACCCAATCTTCAAGGAAAATAGATTAAAAGGGAAGCGTGTTGCTCTCGTTGTCGATAAACTGTATATTGACAACCAAATGTTCCGCGACACAAAGACTATTCCATGGCTATTCTGAAAGTTCTAATAGAGGAGTCGAATAATGGAACACCCAATACTAGCCATGGTAGGGATTGTAATAATAAAACACATTTATAGTATGTATAGTATTTTATAAAGGGTGTATTACAAGAAAAGATAACAAGCAAAATAATAAATCTTCAAATACAACTAAATTAGAACACAAGTACTCAATCAACATAGTGGAGATAAAAACATAGCAAACAGAAGACATAGAAGGCACAGTATGTGGGTATGTGTGGATGTATTGTGATGGAAGGTGTTGTGTGCGTTTTTGTGTTTGAAAAAGTGTGGAGTTAAGTGAGTGAGAAAGGAAATGGTTGCATATCCCAGAACCAACGTGTATCTGTGAGCAGGGGTTGTGAGAGAGAGCTTTCAATTTTGTACAGATGAGGGATATACATTTTAAAATACTGTATATATCTAATAAAAAAATTTATTGTCCTATCATGATGGAATGATCCCCAACCTTATATCCTAGACACCCACCTGAGCGAGCCATACACCAAAGAGAAGTCCCCATCTGTTTTATGGACCTGCTGTGAGTTGCCTATATGCAGCCAAAACAGAAAAATAAATGCGGTCAGAGAGCTACTTGAGCAGCACCGCCCCCTCAACATTCTGAGCCTGCCTGGCAGGGTTGGTCCTACAAAGCCAGAGCCCTCTGATGGGAGAGCATAATATACAAGAAAATTCTCAAAGCTGCTAATGAGAACCTTGACGACCTTGTACCTAGCTGGTGGGGATTCCGGTGGGGTACCCCCACACAGGTAGTGGCAGTGCTGGCAACACTGGCTGCAGTAACCCATGGGAGGGGGTCACACTCGGACAGTCAGAGAAGGGGCTTAATATTGTGGCCCAGGTGGCACAAAATAATCAAAGTTTTACTGCACGGAGATGCTTGGGAAAAATGGTTACAACAGGGGACCAGAGTGTTTGTGTCTCAAGTGAAGAGGGTGGATCTGATCTCCATCACCTAGGACTTGACATAGATTAAATAGATTAATCAAATCTCACATTGTTGTAAATTTTTTGCTCAATCTTGCATGCTTTCTCAAACAGCTGTAAGGGGTTGAGTGTGTGCATGTGTGTTTATCCCACATCTGTTGCAAGGGGGTAAGGATGTTAGGGAGAATATAGGATGAACCATACAGTGGGGGAAAAAAGTATATAGTCAGCCACCAATTGTGCAAGTTCTCCCACTTAAAAAGATGAGAGAGGCCTGTAATTTTCATCATAGGTACACGTTAACTATGACAGACAAATTGAGAAAAAAAAATCCAGAAAATCACATTGTAGGATTTTTAATGAATTTATTTGCAAATTATTGTGGAAAATAAGTATTTGGTCACCTACAAACAAGCAAGATTTCTGGCTCTCACAGACCTGTAACTTCTTCTTTAAGAGGCTCCTATGTCCTCCTTTTTGGTAAAAACTCAACTCGTCATATTTGGAGGACAAAGAATGCTGAGTTGCATCCAAAGAACACCAAACCTACTGTGAAGCATGGGGGTGGAAACATCATGCTTTGGGGCTGTTTTTCTGCAAAGGGACCAGGACGACTGATCCGTGTAAAGGAAAGAATGAATGGGGCCATGTATCGTGAGATTTTGAGTGAAAACCTCCTTCCATCAGCAAGGGCATTGAAGATGAAACGTGGCTGGGTCTTTCAGCATGACAATGATCCCAAACACACCGCCCGGGCAACGAAGGAGTGGCTTTGTAAGAAGCATTTCAAGGTCCTGGAGTGGCCTAGCCAGTCTCCAGATCTCAACCCCATAGAAAATCTTTGGAGGGAGTTGAAAGTCTGTGTTGCCCAGCGACAGCCCCAAAACATCACTGCTCTAGAGGAGATCTGCATGGAGGAATGGGCCAAAATACCAGCAACAGTGTGTGAAAACCTTGTGAAGACTTACAGAAAAAGTTTTACCTGTGTCATTGCCAACAAAGGGTATATAACAAAGTATTGAGAAACTTTTGTTATTGACCAAATACTTATTTTCCACCATAATTTGCAAATAAATTCATAAAAAATCCTACAATGTGATTTTCTGGAGAAAGAAAATCTCATTTTGTCTGTCATAGTTGACGTGTACCTATGATGAAAATTACAGGCCTCTCTCATCTTTTTACGTGGGAGAACTTGCACAATTGGTGGCTGACTAAATACTTTTTTCCCCACTGTATCTCATGGCTCAAAGTGGAGGAGAGATTGACTTCATCATTACATGTTTTTGTAAGAAGTGTTGACATGCTGAATGCACCGTGGTGTCTGTTTAAACCACTAGCACACAGCTCGGACACCCATGCATACCCCACAAGACTTGCCACCAAATGTCTCTTCACAGTCAAGAACAGTCAAGAACAGACTATGGGAGGCACACAGTACTACATAGAGTCATGACTACATGGAACTCTATTCTACATCAGGTAACTGATGCAAACAGTAGAATCGGATTTAAAAAACAGATAAAAATACACCTTCTGGATCAGCAGAGAGGGACTGTGAAGAGACACAAACACAGGCACACATACATATAATAAGACACAATCTACACACACGTGCACATGGATGTTGTACAGTCGTGGTCAAAAGTTTTGAGATTGACACAAGTATTGGTCTTCACAAAGTTCGCTGCTTCAGTGTTATGAGATATTTTTGTCAGATGTTACTATGGTATACTGAAGTATAATTACAAGCATTCCATAAGTGTCAAAGGCTTTTATTGACAATTACATTTAGTTTATGCAAAAGAGTCAATGTTTGCAGTGTTGACCCTTCTTTTTCAAGACCTTTGCAATCTGCCCTGGCATGCTGTCAATTAACTTCTGGGCCACATCCTGACTGATGGCAGCCCATTCTTGCATAATCAATGTTTGTCAGAATTTGTGGGTTTTTGTTTGTCCACCCGTTTCTTGAGGATCGACCACACGTTCTCAATGGGATTAAGGTCTGGAGATTTTCCTGGCCATGGACCCAAAGTTTCGATGTTTTGTTCCCCGAGCCACTTAGTTATCACTTTTGCCTTATGGCAAGGTGCTCCATCATGCTGGAAAAGGCATTGGTTGTCACCAAACTGTTTTTGGATGGTTGGAAGAAGTTGCTCTCAGAGGATGTGTTGGTACCATTCTTTATTCATGGCTGTGTTCTTAGGCAAAATTATGAGTGAGCCCACTCCCTTGGCTGAGAAGCAACCCCACACATGAATGGTCTCAGGATTCTTTACTGTTGGCATGACACAGGACTGATGGTGGCGCTCACCTTGTCTTCTCCTGACAAGGTGTTTTCCGGATGCCCCAAACAATCGGAAAGGGGATTCATCAGAGAAAATGACTTTACCCCAGCCCTCAGCAGTCCAATCCCTGTACCTTTTGCAGAATATCAGTCTGTCCCTTATGTTTTTCCTGGAGAGAAGTGGCTTCTTTGCTGCCCTTCTTGACAGCAGGCCATCCTCCAAAAGTATTTGCCTCACTGTGCGTGCAGATGCACTCACACCTGCCTGCTGCCATTCCTGAGCAAGCTCTGCACTGGTGGTGCCCCGATCCCACAGCGAATCAACTTTCGGAGACGGTCCTGGCGCTTGCTGTACTTTCTTGGGCGCCCTGAAGCCTTCTTCACAACAATTGAACCACTCTCCTTGAAGTTCTTGATGATCCGATAAATGATTGATTTAGGTGCAATCTTACTAGCAGCAATATCCTTGCCTGTGAAGACCTTTTTGTGCAAAGCAATGATGACGGCACGTGTTTCCTTGCAGGTAACCATGGTTAACAGAGGAAGAACAATGATTTCAAGCACCACCCTCCTTTTAAAGCTTCCAGTCTGTTATTCTAACTCAATCAGCATGACAGAGTGATCTCCAGCCTTGTCCTCGTCAACACTCTCACCTGTATTAACAAGAGAATCACTGACATGATGGCAGCTGGTCCTTTTGTGGCAGGGCTGAAATGCAGTGGTAATGTTTTTTGGGGATTAAGTTAATTTTCATGGCAAAGAGGGACTTTGCAATTAATTGCAATTCATCTGATCACTCCTCATGACATTTTGGAGTATATAAAAATTGCCATCATCAAAACTGAGGCAGCAGACTTTGTGAAAATTTGTATTTGTGTCATTCTCAAAACTTTTGACCACGACTGTATTGTAAATATGTGGTGATGGAGTGGTGCCTTGAGGGAACACACTGAATGTGTTGGGTAAGGTGTTACTAAATGTCATGTCAAGTAGTATTTTAAACTGTCTTATGTTGCTGGACCCCAGGGAGAGTAGCTGCTGCCTTGGCAGCTAATGGGGATCCATAATAAATACAAATATAAACACAAACTACATTCCCAATCAAACTGATGCCCTGAATTTAGCAGTTGCTATCGACAGATCAGTTGGAAAAAGTTGTGATGGGCTACTTTCTGCACATGCCACAGTCAGTGTGACCCATAGTGACTTGACACAATGCTTGCCAAACAAGATGTGTCTACAAACAAAACTGAGTTAAATGGTTCCATTCTGCCGTGAATCATTCATCCATGTTTACGGGCAAGAGTCTAGCTACATTGTCATATATTATACATTTCTAATTTTGTCAGAAATGATTGGCAATATTGAAAGGTTTAGTTATAAATGACCCATCAACTTCAATGAACAATGGAGATGAATTGGGTTTTCTGCCCAATATATCATTTAAGGTACTCCAAAGTATTTTCTATTGTGTTTTATGTCATTTATCTTGTTTTGGTAATATCATTTATTCTTCTTTTTGTTAAGTTTAGTCACAAAATGTCTCAATGTACAGTATGCCAACCAATCAGCTGAGCAGCCTGACTTGTTTGCCTCCTATTTTGCATCATTTCTTTGAACCATACAATTTTTCAATTCATCATCAATCCATGGAGCTCTTACAGTTCTCAGTTCATTTCTTAACAGGTGCATGCTTGTCAACATCAGACCAACATACATGTTTTACATCTTCAACAAAAGAGTCCTGAGAAAACATTTTTGTATGATCTCTTCAGTGGTGGACCAGCTGGCTGGTGTGTTTACGGACATATTCAATCTCTCCTTTTCCCAGTCTGCTGTTCCCACATGCATCAAGATGGCCACCATTGTTCCTGTACCCAAGAAAGCAAAGGTAACTGAACTAAATGACTATCGCCCCATAGCACTCACCTCGTGATCATGAAGTGCTTTGAGAGACTAGTCAAGTATCATATCACCTCTACCTTACCTGTCACCCTAGACCCACTTCAATTTGCTTACTGTCCAAATAGAGCCACAGACGATACAATTGCCATCACACTGCACACTGCCATATCCCATCTGGACAAGAGGAATACCTATGTAAGAATGCTGTTAATTGACTATAGCTCAGAATTCAATACCATAGTACCCTCCAAGCTCATCATTAAGCTCGAGACCCTGGGTCTGAACCCCGTCCTGTGCAATTGGGTCCTGGACTTCCTGACGGGCCGCCCCCAGGTGGTGAAGGTAGGACACAATATCTCCACTTCGCTGATCCGCAATACTGGGACCCCACAAGGGTGCGTGCTCAGCCCCCTCCTGTACTCCCTGTTCACCCATGACTGCGTGGCCTGGCACGCCTCCAACTCAATCATCAAGTTTGCAGACGACACAACAGTAGTAGGCTTGATTACCAACAATGACGAGACCACATACAGGGAGGAGGTGAGGGCTCTGGGAGTGTGGTGCCAGGAAAATAACCTCTCACTCAACGTCAACAAAACAAAGGAGATGATCGTGGACTTCAGGAAACAGCAGAGGGTGCAACCCCCGATCCACATCGACGGGACCGCAGTGAAGAAGGTGGAAAGCTTCAAGTTCCTTGGCGTACACATCACTGACAAACTGAAATAATCCACCCACGCAGACAGTGTGGTGAAGAAGGCGCAACAGAGCCTCTTCAAGCTCAGGAGTCTGAAGAAATTTGGCTTGGCACCTAAACCCTCAAACTTTTACAGATGCACAATTGAGAGCATCCTGTCAGGCTGTATCACCGCCTGATACGGCAACTGCTCTGCCCGCAACCGCAAGGCTCTCCAGAGGGTGGTGTGGTCTGCCGAACGCATTACCGGGGGCAAACTACCGCCCTCCAAGACACATACAGCACCCGATGTCACAGGAAGGCCAAAAAGATCATCAAGGACATCAACCACCCGAGCCACTGCCTGTTCACCCCGCTATCATCCAGAATGTGAGGTAGTCCAGGTGCATCAAAGATGGGACCGAGAGAATGAAAAACAGCTTCTATCTCAAGGCCATCAGACTGTTAAATAGCCACACTAGCACATTAGAGGCTGCTGCTGCCTATCGAAATCACTGGCCACTGTAAGAAATGGAACAATAGTCACTTTAATAGTGTTTACATATCTTGCACTAAATAAAAACATAAATAAAAATGCCATTTAACAGACGCTTTTATCCAAAGGAACTTACAGTCATGCGTGCATCCATTTTTGTGTGTGGGTGGTCCCGGGGATCAAACCCACTACCCTGGCGTTACAAGCACCGTGCTCTACCAGCTGAGCTACAGAGGACCACTACTCATCTCATATGTATATACTGTGTTATATTCTATAATATTCTACTGTATCTTAATCCATACCGCTCTGTCATTGCTTGTCCATATACAGTGGGGAGAACAAGTATTTGATACACTGCCAATTTTGCAGGTTTTCCTACTTACAAAGCATGTAGGGGTCTGTAATTTTTATCATAGTTAAACTTCAACTGTGAGAGAACTCGTTACCTGTATAAAATACACCTGTCCACACACTCAAACAGACTCCAACCTCTCCACAATGGCCAAGACCAGAGAGCTGTGTAAGGACATCAGGGATAAAATTGTAGACCTGCACAAGGCTAGGATGGGCTACAGGACAATAGGCAAGCAGCTTGGTGAGAAGGCAACAACTGTTGGTGCAATTATTAGAAAATGGAAGAAGTTCAAGATGACGGTCAATCACCCTCGGTCTGGGGCTCCATGCAATATCTCACCTCGTGGGGCATCAATGATCATGAGGAAGGTGAGGGATCAGCCCAGAACTACACGGCAGGACCTGGTCAATGACCTGAAGAGAGCTGGGACCACAGTCTCAAAGAAAACCATTAGTAACACACTACGCCGTCATGGATTAAAATCCTGCAGCGCACGCAAGGTCCCCCTGCTCAAGCCAGCGCATGTCCAGGCCCGTCTGAAGTTTGCCAATGACCATCTGGATGATCCAGAGGAGGAATGGGAGAAGGTCATGTGGTCTGATGAGACAAAAATAGAGCTTTTTGGTCTAAACTCCACTCGCCGTGTTTGGAGGAAGAAGAAGGATGTGTACAACCCCAAGAACACCATCCCAACCGTGAAGCATGGAGGTGGAAACATCATTCTTTGGGGATGTTTTTCTGCAAAGGGGACAGGACGACTGCACCGTATTGAGGGGAGGATGGATGGGGCCATGTATCGCAAGATCTTGGCCAACAACCTCCTTCCCTCAGTAAGAGAATTGAAGATGGGTCGTGGCTGGGTCTTCCAGCATGACAATGACCCAAAACACACAGCCAGGGCAACTAAGGAGTGGCTCCGTAAGAAGCATCTCAAGGTCCTGGAGTGGCCTAGCCAGTCTCCAGACTTGAACCCAATAGAAAATCTTTGGAGGGAGCTGAAAGTCCGTATTGCCCAGCGACAGCCCCGAAACCTGAAGGATCTGGATGGAGGAGTGGGCCAAAATCCCTGCTGCAGTGTGTGCAAACCTGGTCAAGAGCTACAGGAAACTTATGATCTCTGTAATTGCAAACAAAGGTTTCTGTACCAAATATTATGTTCTGCTTTTCTGATGTATCAAATACTTATGTCATGCAATAAAATGCAAATGTATTACTTAAAAATCATACAATGTAATTTTCTGGATTTTTGTTTTAGATTCCGTCTCTCACAGTTGAAGTGTACCTATGATAATAAATGACAGACCTCTACATGCTTTGTAAGTAGGAAAACCTGCAAAATCGGCAGTGTATCAAAAACTTGTTCTCCCCACTGTATGTATATATTCTTAAATTCCATTCCTTACTAGATTTGTGTGTATTGGGTACATGTTGTGAAATTTTTTGATATTACTTGTTAGATATTACTGCACTGTCGGAGCTAGAAGCACAAGCATTTCGCTACACCCGCAATAACATGTGCTAAGCCTGTGTATGTGACAAATAAAATTTGATTTGATTTGATTGTCATACTTGAGTAAAAGTAAAGATATGGTCATAGAAAATGACTCAAGTAAAAGTGAAAGTAACCCAGTAAAATACTACTTGAGTAAAAGTCTAAAAGTATTTGGTTTTAAATATACTTAAGTATCAAAAGTAAATGTAATTGCTAAAATATATTAAGCAAACCAGGCGGTACAATTTTCTTGTTCTTTTAATTTAGGGATAACGAGGGCACACTCAAACACCCATCATTACAAACAAATAATTTGTGTTTAGTCAGTCCGCCAGATCAGAGGCAGTAGGGATGACCAGGGATGTGAATTTGACCATGATCCTGTTCTGCTAAGCATTCAAAGTGTAATGAGTACTTTTGCGTGTCAGGGAAAATATATGGAGTAGAAAGTATATTATTTTCTTTAGGAATGCAGTGAAATAAAAGTAGTCAAAAATATAATTGGTAAAGTAAACCACAGATACCCCCAAAAACTACTTAAGTAGTACTTTAAAGTATTTTTACTTAAGTACTTTACACAACTGGATCTCTTATAATTTACTATAGGCCCAACCTTTTGCACTTTGGCTTTCCTTGTTATTGCCAAAATGTTATGTCACTACAGCTAATGAGAACTGGTATTTATTTGGAGCGAAGCTCTGCAGCATTAATGAAGATATGATCAATACAAGTGGATGTCACAGATTCAACACTATTGGTAGACACTAGTTGGTTAAGTGATAGCCTGGGTCATCTTACAGGCATTTTTCACAGTTAGAAGCTTCCTCTTGAGAGGACAGCAAGTTGCTAACCAGTCAATGTTCAGGTCACTCAGAAAATAAACCTGTATTTTAACATCACATACACTATCAAACATGCACACACATTATCCAAATACTGACTGTTAGCACTTGATGGCCTATAGCAGTACCCCAAAAGAAGAGGCTTTAGAGTAGACAGGTGAACTTGCAACCACAACACTTCAACATTTGACATGAGATCCTCTCTAAGCTTTAAAGGTCTATGGCTCTGAACAGATTAACTCCATACTCATCACTTCTACTCAACCTCTTTCAAGTACAGAGTAGAATACAACAGACTGGACTAGAATATAATGATGTAAGAGGGTATTAAAAATAGAGTGTCTGCGACTGAAGACCACGTTAACCCACTGAGCTAAGCCTTACCTATCTGCATGACCCGTCCGAACACGGAGGAGTTGTCCACGGTGCTGCAGTTCCAACGCCGTTGTCGGAACTGATACTGGCACTCCCTGATGCCAGTCTTGGCGCCCTCGCCGATGTACTGCATGTGGTCCTGGTAGAGCTGGCACAGCTTCTTCTGGCCCTGAGACAGACTTACCAGCTGGCTGCACAGAGGCTGGGCACCGATGATGTATGCCTCGGGGATCAGCAGAGGGTTCATGGCTAAAGACCTGGAAAGAGGGAGAGGAAGAGAGAGAGAATAACCTGTTAGAGAATAACTGCACGCAAGCTCGCGTGCCCACACACAGCAATCCATTCTAAACCCCCCCAGAGCAGCACAATTAGCCCCCACTGTAACCTGATCTGTTGGGGAGAGCAGCCAGGGAGGGAGGGAGAGAAAACACACTGACACACACCCCCCTAACAGGCCTCACTCGCTCGGACACAGTAAATCGTTTGCACCTGTGTGTCTTTTACTGGAGGGAACTGAAAGGCACACAAATCACAAACACACACACAAACCACAACACACACACACACACGTCAGCAGTAGGTATTTTGTGTGATAATGTTTGTGTCCATACTAAATCACATAATCCATGGAATATCACAATGGAATTTCTCTTCTGCCATTGCTTTAGTCAACTACAGTATGTAGAGTCTCAATACATCAACAAATACAACTTCATGGATTTGTTGAAAAGGCTACAGATGATTGTATTCCTCTGCCTAATGACCTCAGTATAGCTCATTGCTTCAGTATTCTCACTAAAGAGTTGTGTACTGTTTGTTCTAGTTTCCTATAAACAAGTAGAAAACATGTCTGTAAAAGTTCTACTTTCCATTTGGCACAAATTCTTTAGCGTTTTGCTGTTACAAAATCACCACAAACACCACACACACACTTGCAGGCAAACACACACACACACACACACGCTCACACGCAGAGACACAAACAGAATTCAAATTAGATCTGATTTGAGCAATGCTCCTATGGTGATGTCTAAACACTGTTTACCTCTGTGTAGCAAATCTATTCAGTTTGTCTCTCAACTGCATGTTCACATTTAGACTTCTCTCCTAATGGCACACACAAACACCCGTTTAGATTAGTGGACACCCCTTTAAATTAGAGGATTCGGCTATTTCAGCCACACCCGCTTAAATTCAACAAAAGATTACACACACTTTATTTACTTAGTTTTGTTTTTGTTTCTTACACACACACACACACACACACACACACACACACACACGTTTGGATTTTCCTGTTCTATATTTTCCAAATGATAAATAGATATACTGTATAGATACACTATATTTACAAAAGTATATGGACACTCCTTCAAATTAGTAGATTTGGCTATTTCAGCCACACCCGTTTCTGACAGGTACAGTATATAAAATCGAGCACACAGCCATGCAATCTCCATAGACAAACATTACCAGTAAATTAGGCTTACTGGAGAGCTCAGTGACTTCAATGTCGATACCACCTTTACAAAAAGTCAGTTCGTCAAATTTCTGCCCTGTTAGAGCTGCCCCGGTCATCTGTAAGTACTGTTATTGTGAAGTGGAAACGTCAAGCAGCAACAACGTCTCAGCCACAAAGTGGTAGGCCACACAAGCTCACAGAACGGGACCGCCGAGTGCTGAAGTGCGTAAAAATCGTCTGTCCTCCGTAACAACACTCACTACTGAATTCCAAACTGCCTCTGGAAGCAACGTCAGTTTGTCGGGAGCTTCATGAAATGGGTATTCATGTCCGAGCATCCGCACACAAGCCTAAGATCACCATGCACAATGCCAAGCGTCGGCTGGAGTGGTGTAAAGCTCACCGCAATTGGACTCTGGAACAGTCGAAACGTGTTCTCTGGAGTGATGAATCAAGCTTCACCATCTGGCAGTCCGACGGACAAATCTGGGTTTGGCGGATGCCAGGAGAACGCTACCTGCCTGAATGCATAGTGCCAACTGTAAAGTTTGGTGGAGGAGGAATAATGGTCTGGGGCTGTATTTCATGGTTCGGGCTAGGCCCTTAGTTCCAGTGAAGGGAAATCTTAACGCTACAGCATACAATGACATTCTAGACATATCTGTGCTTCCAATTTTGTGGCAACAGTTTGGGGAAGGCCCTTTCCTGTTTTAGCATGACAATAGCGCCGTCCACAAAGTGAGGGCCATACAGAAATGGTTTGTCGTGATTGGTGTGCAAGAACTTGACTGTCTTGCATAGAGACCTGACCTCAACCCCATCAAACACCTTTGGGATGAATTGGAACACTGACTGTGAGCCAGGCCTTATCGCCCAACATCAGTGCCCCGACCTCACTAATGCTCGTGGCTGAATGGATGCAAGTCCCCGCAGCAATGTTCCAACATCTAGTGTAAAGCCTTCCCATATTAATGCCCATGACTTTGGAATGAGATGTTCGACGAGCAATGTTGTGTACATGACGCTTATATGAATTCATTAGATTCAATGAGGGAAGATTAGTGTAACTATATTGATGCCTAGAGATAAGCCAGAGACATGACGCCTAAGTGAATACATTGCATTCAATTGGGAGAAGATTAGTGTCACAATATTACTGCCTACAAATATGCTTCACAGACATGATTCCTAAGTTAATACATTGCATTCAATGAGATTGATGTATAGATATGCATCAAGTAGTTGACAAGTCAATTGCATTCATTTCTGTTGGTTCTCTCTCTCACACACACACACACTCTTCTATAATCCCCCTCTTTCCTTATTTCTCCCTCTCTTTGCCTCCCTCTGTCTCTCTCTCGACTTCCTTTTTATCTCCCCTCCTTCTCGTCTCTCTCCCTCCCCCATCTTTCACCCCCTCCACCCTCCTTCTGTCTATCTCTCTCTATTCTCTAACACGCCTCTCCATCTCTTTGCCTCCCTCTGTCTCTCTCTCTACCTCCTCTTTATCCACACACAGAGAGCAGAGCAGTATCATGTAAAGTGTATTGTGTAAAATGAAGTGTACATACCACCATGAGTTGGCCTCCACCACCACCTGCATGAGTAGTGTGAGGAGAGTGAGGGCGAACGTACAGTGTCTGGAGTCCAACACACCCCTCACCAGTGCTGAAGGACAACACACACACACCAGCCTCCTCAGGAACAACATAGTGGATCAGCTCTACAGGAACAGCTCTGAGGAGAGAAGGCAGGACACAGGGTCAGAGAGGCACGCATGCACACACACACACAAACTGAAACAGGCGAAGACTGTATACATATCCTGTCTGTCTGTCTACATCATAGAATGAATAGAAAGGGTGTCTCTATTCAAATTAATGATGGCATAATGGTTGGACAGGCAGCCATTTTCAGTGTACCCATGCCTGGAAGTGTGCCCTTCAATCTGTGCTGTGATTTGTTTTTTGTTTCGTTTTTTTATTGAAATTCCATCAATTTTAACACAAACCATCATTACTGCAGCGCTCTGTCCCACTTGACAATTGTTTCTGGCGTTATCCCTAAGATCTGGAAAGCGGCACATGTCCTCCCCCTACATAAAAGAGCAAATCCTTCTGACTTAGATAACTGCCGTCCAATTTCCAAATGATCTTGCCTTTCCAAAGTTTTAGAATCCTCTCTGCTAAGAACTTTAACTTCTACCTCTATTCTTAAATGTGCACCAATCCAGTTTTCAACCTGGACATAGCACAGATTATGCTGCTACGCTTGTTTTAGATGTGTTAAATTGCTTAGATCCTAAACATCATTGTGCTGTCTTATTTATAGACATTTCCAAGGGCTTTGATACCGTTGACCTTCACATGCTCATTCAAAGATTGACTGAAGTAGTCCTGGATCAGGCTTCTTGCAAGTGGTTTGATAATTATCTGTCAGACAGGTGTGGTAAACCATGGGGTGTTGGGTTCAGCGCACAGAGATGGACACAGAGACAGGGAGGTTCTAGTCAGAAAACACGACTTTACTAGGCAACAAAAATAAATGTAACAACAAATTTACTTAGGATTGGCTCGGTCCTTCTCATATTCGTCTCCATGCCTCCGGGAGCTTCGTTCCCCTCTGTCGGCTCACTCCTTGCCTCTCTCTTTTTCTCTCTCAGGTTGTGCCATGGTGCTCCATTTATGTGGCCTGCATGGCTGGTTGGCACCCTCCCCTAATTACCCCTAATGGATGCTATCAGCGTCGGGGTGCCCATCCCGGGTAGTCCCAGCAGAGGGAGCCAACGACGTCGTGGCACGTACCTCCCCTCTATCACCAACCCTCGGGGTAGACCTCCCGGGACACCATGTGTGATTTCTGATGGTGGTACAGTGGCTTGCGAAAGTATTCACCCCCCTTGGCATTTTTCCTATTTTGTTTTGCAACCTGGAAATAAAATGGATTTTTGGGGGGGTTTGTATCATTTGATTTACACAACATGCCTACTACTTTGAAGATGCAAAATATTTTTTCTTGTGAAACAAACAAGAAATAAGACAAAAAAACAGAAAACTTGAGCGTGCATAACTATTCACTCCCCCAAAGTCAATACTTTGTAGAGCAACCTTTTGCAGCAATTACAGCTGCAATTCTCTTGGGGTATGTCTCTATAAGCTTGGCACATCTAGCCACTGGGAGTATTGCCCATTCTTCAAGGCAAAACTGCTCCAGCTCCTTCAAGTTGGATAGGTTCCGCTGGTGTACAGCAGTCTTTAAGTCATACCACAGATTCTCAATTTTGATTGAGGTCTGGGCTTTGTCTAGGCCATTCCAAGACATTTAAATGTTTCCCCTTAAACCACTCGAGTGTTGCTTTAGCAGTATGCTTAGGGTCATTGTCCTGCTGGAAGGTGAAACTCCATCCCAGTCTCAAATCTCTGGAATACTGAAAAAGGTTTATTCAAGAATTTCCCTGTATTTAGCGCCATCCATCATTCCTTAAATTCTGACCAGTTTCCCAGTCCCTGCCGATGAAAAACATCCCACAGCATGATGCTGCCACCACCATGCTTCACTGTGGGGTTGGTGTTCTCAGGGTGATGAGAGGTGTTGGGTTTGCGCCAGACATAGCGTTTTCCTTGATGGCCAAAAAGCAACATTTTATTCTCATCTGACCAGAGTCCCTTTTCCATTTGTTTGGAGAGTCTCCCACATGCCTTTTGGTGAACACCAAACATGTTTGCTTATTTTTTTCTTTAAGCAATGGCTTTTTCTGGCCACTCTTCCATAAAGCCCAGCTCTGTGGAGTGTAAGGCTTTAAGTGGTCCTATGGACAGATACTCCAATCACCGCTGTGGAGCTTTACAGCTCCTTCAGGGTTATCTTTGGTCTCTTTGTTGCCTCTCTGATTAATGCCCTCCTTGCCTGGTCTGTGAGTTTTGGTGGGCGGCCCTTTCTTGGCGGGTTTGTTGTGGTGCCATATTCTTTCAATTTTTTTATTATGGATTTAATGGTGCTCCGTGAGATGTTCAAAGTTTTGAATATTGTTTTATAACCCAACCGTGATCTGTACTTCTCCACAACTTTGTCCCTGAACTGTTTGGAGAGCTCCTTGGTCTTCATGGTGCCACTTGCTTGATGGTGCCCCTTGCTTAGTGGTGTTGCAGACTCTGGGGCCTTTCAGAACAGGTGTATATATACACTGAGATGATGTGACACTTAGATTGCACACAGGTGGACTTTATTTGACTAATTATGTGACTTCTGAAGGTAATTGGTTGCACCAGATCTTATTTAGGGGCTTCATAGCAAAGTGCGTGAATACATTTGCACACACCACTTTTCTGTTTTTAATTTTTTAGAATTTTTTGAAACGATTCTGCAGGTTTTCCTACTTACAAAGCATGTAGAGGTCTGCAATTTTGTATCTTAGGTACACTTCAACTGTGAGAGACAGAATCTAAAGCAAAAATCCAGAAAATCACATTGTATGATTTTTAAGTAATTAATTTGCATTTTAGATAACCGGTTGTTTGTTCCTGACGCTGTCCGCCCATCGGTCCTGGTGTGGGCCCACTCCTCCAGGCTTGCCTGCCATCCGGGCTACCATCGGACCCTGGCCTTTGCACGACAGTGCTTTTGGTGGCCTACCATGGTCCCTGACATCTCCGCATCCGTTGCTGCCTGCACGATCTGTGTGCAGAACAAGAATCCTCGGCAAGCTCTGGCTGGTCTCCTTCAACCGCTGCCTTTCCCTAATTGTCCCTGGTCTCACATATCACGGGGCTCACCCCTTCTGATGGCAACACAGTCATCCTGACAGTAGTGGACCGGTTTTCCAAAGCAACCCATTTCATTTAATTCCTCTCCCCAAGCTACCCTCTGCCAAAGAGACGGCCCAGCTCATCACACAGCACGTCTTCCGGATCCATGGACTCCCGGTGGACATGGTCTCCGACCGGGGTCCTCAGTTCTCGTCCCGGTTCTGGAAGACGTTCTGCACACTCATTGGGTCGTCGGCCAGCATGTCCTCCGGTTTCCACCCTCAGTCCAACGGTATGGCTGTCTACTTGGGATCTTCCCCATTTTATCAGACCTTTCCCCATCTCCAAGATTATTAGCCCTTCTGTTGTTCGTCTTCTGTTGCCATGATCCCTCCGTATACATCCCACTTTTCATGTCTCAGAGCCCTTTGGCTCCTGTTTCCAGGCCTACCCCTCTCCCCCGTCTCATCGACGGCCAACCAGCATACACAGGCGCCTCCTGAAGGTTCGACTGCGGTGCAGTGGATTCCAGTACCTGGTTTACGGGAGGGTTATGGCCCAGAGGAGAGGTGCTGGGTCCACGCTAGGGACATCCTGGACCCAGGCCTCATCGCTGAGTTCCAACGCTGGTACCCTGGTCAATCAGGTATGCGCCCATGTAGGACGCCAGGTGACGTCCCTAGAGGGGTGTGTACTGATACACCCTGATCTGTTTCACCTGTCTTTGTGCTTGTCTTGTATAAATGAATTCCTCATTTAAAGTTACTGGATTAATAATTAAAACATTGAATTTCTCAAGCTGAAGAAATAATTGCAATTATTCTCGTCTTCCACCATCCATTGTCTTTTTGATCTAACAAAAGCCCCTCTAGCCTTTTCGTTGTACTTTTAATTAATTTAGCAGTTTATGTAACTGAATATCATACAACTCTGTACTTTATTTTTGACATTAAGCTAGGGAAGCAATTTCACTGACAATGCATTCTATCTTCAACCTCTTTTTTTATGCATGTTCCTTGCAATGCCTCATGGCCAATCTTCTAATCTTAAACTGTAATACTTCATAGTATTTCCCATGTTCACCATTTACTAATGGCTAATGTCCAGTGTTCTTCAATAAGAGAATTGACAATTTGTGTGAAATCTTCAATTTGCAATAGAGTTATATGTTTTCCAATAACCCACATTTGAACATATTTGTGAGTCATCACAAATATTCAGTTTTAGTTTGACTTTATGATCTGTTAAAATATCAGGTGAGTCTCAATTTGATCAACTTTAGGTTCTAATTAATTGGATATCAGCCATAAGTCTATTCTGGACTGTAGAGTTCCAATATAAGTATTTTACCACAGGTTTTCTATACCTCCATATATCAGTCACATTTATATTAGAGAATACAGATTACATATTACCTGAATCATGTGCTCTAGGAGGATTTCTGTCTCTCACCCAAATATCAGCTTTGCATTCTCTTTTATATCTTCCAATAGTTTTTCATTTCTTGAGTTATAACAATAAACATTAAAGTAAGAACTGTTCTCCAGCAGTTTCAATTACTAAATAGACCCAGTATCTCTTGTATGAGTCTTAGTTAATACATCCTCTTTAAACATGTCTTTGAGAATAGCGAATCCTGCAGAGTGATTTGTACCATGTGATAACCATAAACCATTGCCCCACATGTTCTTCCAAAATTGCACATCCTCTGAGCATAAATGGCATTCTTGTAAGAAAGTAAAATCTGCCGTTGTCTCTTTACAAAATAGAAAAAAGCTTTTCTTTTTACAATTTCACGTAAACCCCTTGTGTTAACGGCTATAAGAAGTAACTCCCTAACAATAAAAGTAGTTAACCAACTACTTAACTGAATTGAAAATGTTACTCCCACTCGCTTATAAGTGGAATGGAACATATTACATGTCATATTTAATCTTAATTTAATATTAACCTGTATTGGAACATTATAAATGAAAAAATGAAAAAAATAACAAGAACCAATTACCTGTCAAATGTCATAATCAATGGATGACGATCAAAATGTCAGTGTCAATATAGTATATGATTCAATGTCAACAACCTATGATAGAAAACATAAAGAAGGATAGGTAGAGATGTCTCTTCATTTGCGTCGTATTTCCTTCCCATCGATGTATGCTCTAGGACCAACTAAATAAGCACTCTTTCCCTTCTTGAGGGCACTCTCCAGAAGAGGCCAAAGAGCGGCACTGGCCTCCTTGTCCATTATGGTTAGGTCCTCGCCAAAGCGGAGTTTGGAGTCTATGAGGAAGCTGCTGTCCTTAGCTTTCTTCCAGATGAGGTCCCTCGTTGGTCGGAATACCAAAATAAAATCATCAGGGTTCTGTTCTCTATGTTCAATCCACTGATCTCATCTTGGACTGAGCACAGTGACTCCTTTAGGCCTGCAATGGATTTAGAGTTGTCTCTAATCATACATTCAAGGTTGTCTGCCCTCGAATTCATTTTCACTGGTCGAGCCCCGATTCTTTTTTGTTGTAGTTCAAGTAAAGATGGTTCTGTGTTTGCTCTCATGTGCAGGGCTGAATGGTGGTGATGGTGAATCAGAAAAAAGCTCTCCATCCATTGTCATTTCGTGATCAGAAGTATCACTCACCATGGTGTCAATGCATTGAGCAGAGTGACATTCTAACACAGGGGGGATTTTCTGCCAGTCCTGCTTATCCTTTTTCAGTTTGTCTTGTTTGGCACTCTTTCACCTAAGGTTAGCCTACTAAGTAGCTGGCAACCGGTCTAGAATATTCATGTAAACTTTGTAATACGAAAAACGAAATATCTTCCTGACACACAAAAGTCACTTAACTATTCTGTCACAAATCGTACAATTTATGAGAAGGATTCAAAATCGATGTAGGAGAGCTCTCATATCACATCTGGCCAAGTTGCCATAAACATAGTCCCAGCCATAGCCGTAAGAAGTAGGGGTGCTGAGGGTGCTGCAGCACCCCCCTGAAAAATCATAATTAAAAAATATATTAATACGAAAGTACAAATGTCTAAAGATTACTTTCCAACATAGTCTGTTCCTGTGCGTCCTAACTACTTAGAAAAATTGGTAACACTTTACTTGACACCCAGTGTCATTCGGTCATAATCATGTCATAATATGGTCATAACACTGTCATGACCCATATATTTACATCTGTTGTGACATATATTGTGTTATTACATACCTGGTTATGACACCTACATAAGAGCGCAAAACCCACATTTATTCAAATTATTTTTTTCCCTGTCAAGAAGTTTCCTTTCATTTGAATGTTTGTTTCTTAAATCCTTTGTTGTTTTTGTGATTAATTCTTTACAGTCATGTTTTTTTCATCATATTTTAAATAGCTGTAAAGAAAATACACTTTAAGACACTGTCAAGAAGCATTATGACCATCATAATCATATAAGCCAGATAGAAGGGCATGTACATGATAGGCCTATCAGTCATCAGTCAAAAAGAGAGTGTCTTGTCCTGCTCCTGAAATCTGAAAAATCTGAAAAACCCTTGAATGGGTAGGTGTGTTCAAACTTTTGACTGGTAATGTACTAACCCAGGGAAAATATGACGGCAAAAAAAAAAAATCTGAGAAGCGAGCACTTAGATATAGAACGGTGCGCCAGAGCCAATCAGAGTGACAGTGGGCCTATATGCAAATAAGTTCACTTTGAACTGGTCTGTGTAGCAACAGTGCGACTTTAGATCATTAGGAAGCATTCGCCAAAAGCCACAAAATACACCCGAATGGATTTCTGCAAAATGTAAATACCACGGAAGTCCTCTTACATGTGGAAACTTTTGTCCTTTTGATCAAACAACCATGAAAAGGTTGCTCTCTCCCTCAGTTGCTTTTAGTTCAATTGTGAATTCCATAAAATTGAATACCCCCTCGGTTGTCAAATAATGGCACCGGAGGGGATGTCTGCCGTTTTACGGGCTCCTAACCAACTGTGCTATTTTGCTTGTTTTTTCGCATTGTTTGTAACTTGTTTTGTACATAATTATGCTGCCACCGTCTCTTATGACCGAAAAGAGCTTCTGGACATCAAAACAGCGATTACTCACCTCGAACGGGACAAAGATTTTTTCTTTAATGAGTCCGACGTGAAGGATATACTGCTTTGTGAAGACAAGGCACAAATCCATGTCATCAGCGTGAAGAAAAGACGGAGGAAAAGGGGGAGGAGGGCGGGGTACTTGTAAGAATTAGCCGACGACTAGGTAAACCACGACTTCCCTCCTTATTATTGACCAACATGCAATCATTGGAAAACAAACTGGACGATGTACGATTAAGACTATCCTACCAACGGGACATTAAAAACTGTAATATCTTATGTTTCACCGAGGCATGGCTGAACAACGACACAGATAATATAGAGCTGGCTGGCTTCTCTGTGCATCGGCAGGACAAAGCAGCTACATCTGGTAAGACTTGGGCCGGGGGTGTGTGTCTATTTGTCAATAGCTGCTGGGGAGCGATGTCTAATATTAAAGAAGTCTCAAGGTATTGCTCGCCTGAGGTAGAATACCTCATGATAAGCTGTAAATCACACTATCTACCAAGAGTCTACATTATTCGTAGCAGTCTATTTACCACCGTAAACCGATGCTGGCACTAAGACTACACTCAACAAGCTGTATAAGGCCATAATTAAATAAGAAAATGCTCACCCAGAAGCGGCGATCCTAGTTGCCGGGGACTGTAAGCAGGCAAACCTAAATCCGTTTTACCTCATTTCTACCAGCATGTCATGTGCAGCCAGAGGAGAAAAAAAAAACTCTAGACCACCTTTACTCCACACACAGAGACGCATACAAAGCTCTCCCTTGCCCTCAAATTGGCAAATCTGACCATAATTATATTCTCCTGATTCCTGCTTACAAGCAAAAACTAAAGCAGGAAGTACCAGTGACTCACTCAATACAGAAGTGGTCAGATGACGTGGATGCTCCGCTACAGGACTGTTTTGCTAGCACAGCCTGGAATATGTTCCGGGATTCATCCAATGGCATTGAGGAGTATACCACCTCAGTCACCGACTTCATCAATAAGTGCATCAACGACGTCGTCCCCACAGCGACCGTACGTACATTTCCCAACCAGTAGCCATGGATTAAAGGCAACATCCGCACAGAGCTAAAAGCTAGAGCTTCCGCTTTCAAGGAGTGGGACACTAATCCGGACGCTTATAAGAAATCCTGCTATGCCCTCAGATGAACCATCAAACAGCGTCAATAAAGGACTAAGTTTGAATCCTACTATACCGGCTCTGACACTCGTCAGATGTGGCAGGGCTTGAAAAATATGACTGACTACAAAGGGAAACCCAGCCATGAGTTGCCCAGTGACGCGAGCCTACCAGACGAGCTAAATGCCTTATGCTCGCTTCAAGGATAGGCAAGCAACACTGAAGCATGCATGAGAGCACCAGCTGTTCCGGACGACTGTGTGATCACGCTCTCCTTAGCCGATGTGAGCAAGACCTTTAAACAGGTCAACATTCACAAAGCCGCGGGGCCAGACGGATTACCAGGATGTGTACTCAAAGCATGAGCTGACCAACGTGCAAGTGTCTTTACCAACATTTTCAACCCCTCCCTGACCGAGTCTATAATACCTACATGCTTCAAACAGACCACCATAGTCCCTGTGCCCAAGAAAGCAAAGGTAATCTGCCTAAATGATTACCGCCCTGTAGCACTCACGTCTATAGCCATGAAGTGCTTTGAAAGGCTGGACATGGCTCACATCAACACCATCATGCCGGAAACCCTAGACCTACTTCAATTCGCATACCGCCCCAACAGATCCACAGATGACGCAATCTCAATCGCACTCCACACTGTCCTTTCCCACCTGGACAAAAAGAACACCTGTGTGAGAATGCTGTTCATTGACTACAGCTCAGCATTCAACACAAAGCTAAGGACCCTGGGACTAAACACCTCCCTCTGCAACTGGATCCTGGACTTCCTGATGGGCAGCCCCCAGGTGGTAAGGGTAGGCAACAACACATCTGTCACACTGATCCTCAACACTGGGCCCCTCAGGGGTGTGTGCTTAGCCCCCTCCTGTACTCTCTGTTCACCCACGACTGCGTGGCCAAGCACGACTCCAACACCATCATTAAGTTTGCTGACGACACAACAGTGGTAGGCCAGATCACCGACTATGATGAGACAGCCAATAGGGAGGAGGTCAGAGACATTTAAAAATGTTTTACATTTTTGTCATTTAGCAGACGCTCTTATCCAGAGCGACTTACAGTTAGTGAATACATCAGTATTTATTTTTATTTTTATACTGGCCCCCCGTGGGAGTTTCCCCACTGTACTTCCTAAGATGGATTACATCAAGATCTGGGCTATGTAGACGAATCCGGACATTGACTGAAACTTGGATCTCTGGGGACATTCTGGACTATTATGATATTAATATTGAGGGTTATAATGTGTTCAGAGCTGACAGACAGGGTAGAGGTGAAGGAGTGGCCATTCTTATAAAAAATATTTGATCTTTACTGAAATCCATTTCCCTTGCCAAAAAAAGTTTAGCTACTATCTTTAAGCCTTTGTCTGGGCAACAATGTGTCCGTAACTGTTATAGGGACTACCGTCCTCCTTCGGCTAACCTTTGTGCACTCGGAGTTAGCTAGTTTGTTGTCTTCTTTTATTAAATCAGAAGTTATTATCCTGCGTGACCTAAATTATGATTGGGAAATGCAGGCTTCAGACAATTCAAAATAAATGTGTAATGATCTAAACCTAACCCAGCTGGTGACTAAGCCTACACGGCCCAACCCTAAAGATCCTTCAAAGCACATAAACAGAATGGATCAGCACTGAATTCTGATGTGTATGTACAGTTGAAGTCGGAAGTTTACATACACTTAGGTTGGAGTCATTAAAACTAGTTTTTCAACCACTCCACACATTTCTTGTTGACAAACTATAGTTTTGGCAAGTCGGTTAGGACATCTACTTTGTGCATGACACAAGTACATTTTTCCAACAATTCTTTACAGACCGATTATTTCACTGTATCACAATTCCAGTGGGTCATAAGTTTACATACACTAAATTGACTGTGCCTTTAAACAGCTTGGAAAATTCCAGAAAATCATGTCATGGCTTTAGAAGCTTCTGATAGGCTAATTGACGTCATTTGAGTCAATTGGAGGTGTACATGTGGATGTATTTCAAGGCCTACCTTCAAACTCAGTGCCTCTTTGCTTGACATCATGGGAAAATTAAATTAAATCAGCCAAGACCTCAGAAAAACAATTGTAGACCTCCACAAGTCTGATTCATTTTGGGAGCAATTTCCAAACACCTGAAGGTACCACGTTCATCTGTACAAACAATAGTATGCAGGTATAAACACCATGGGACCACGCAGCCGTCATACTGCTCAGGAAGGAGATGCGTTCTGTCTCCTAGAGATGAACGTAACAAAGCCTCCTTCACTCATGCTGCCAAACATGCCCTCGTAAAACTGACTATTCTACCGATCCTTGACTTCGGCGATGTCATTTACAAAATAGCCTCCAACACTCTACTCAGCAAATTGGATGTAGTCTATCACAGTGCAATCCGTTTTGTCTCCAAAGCCCCATACACTACACACCACTGTGACCTGTACGCTCTTGTTGGCTGGTCCTCACTACATATTCGTCGCCAAACCCACTGGCTCCAGGCTATCTATAAATCACTGCTAGGCAAATCCCCGCCTTATCTTAGCTCATTTGTCACCATAGCAACACCCACCCGTAGTATGCGCTCCAGCAGGTATCTCTCACTGGTCATCCCCAAAGCCAACACCTCCTTTGGCCGCCATTCCTTCCGGTTCTCTGCTGCCAATGACTGGAACGAATTGCAAAAATCTCTGAAGCTGGAGACTCTTATCTCCCTCACTAACTTTAAGCATCAGTTGTCAGAGCACCTTACCGATCACTGCACCTGTACACAGCCCATCTGAAATTAGCCCACCCAACTACCTCATCCCTATATTGTTATTTATTTTGCTCATTTGCACCCCAGTATCTATATTTGCACATCATCTCTTGCACATCTATCATTCCAGTGTTAATGCTACTTGTAATTATTTTGCACTATAGCCTATTTATTGCCTTACCTCCATAACTTGCTACATTTGTACACACCGTATATATATTTTCTGTTGTATTTTTGACTTTATGTTTTGTTTTACCCCATATGTAACTCTGTGTTGTTGTTTTTAACCGCACTGCTTTGCTTTATCTTGGCCAGGTCGCAGTTGTAAATGAGAACTTGTTCTCAACTGGCTTACCTGGTTAAATAAAGGTGAAATAAAAATAAATAAAACTTTGATGCAAAAAGTGCAAATCAATCCCAAAACAACAGGAAAGGACCTTGTGAAGATGCTGGAGGCAACAGGTACAAACGTATCTATATCAACAGTAAAACTAATCCTATATCAACATAACCTGAAAGGCCACTCAGCAAGGAAGAAGCCACTGCTCCAAAACCGCCATAAAAAAGCCAGACTACGGTTTGCAACTGCAGATAGGGACAAAGATCGTACTTTTTGGAGAAATGTCCTCTGGTCTGATGAAACAAAAATACAACTGTTTGGCCATAATGACCATTGTTATGTTTGGAGGAAAAGGGGGCTGTTTGCAAGCCGAAGAACACCATCCCAACCGTGAAGCACGGGGGTGGCAGCATCATTCTGTGGGGGTGGTTTGCTGCAGGAGGGACTGGTGCACTTCACAAAATAGATGGTATCATGAGGAAGGAAAATTATGTGGATATAATGAAGCAACATCTCAAGACATCAGTCAAGAAGATAAAGCTTGGTCGTAAATGGGTCTTCCAAATGGACAATGACCCCAAGCGTACTTCCAAAGTTGTGGCAAAATGGCTTAAGGACAACAAAGTCAAGGTATTGGAGTGGCCATCACAAAGCCCTGACCTCAATCCTATAGAACATTTGTGGGCAGAACTGAAAAAGCATGTGCGAGCAAGGTGGCCTACAAACCTGACTCAGTTACACCAGCTCTGTCAGGGGGAATGGGCTAAAATTTACCCAACTTATTGTGGGAAGCTTGTGGAAGGCTACCCGGAACGTTTGACCGAAGTTGAACAATTTATGCTACCAAATACTAAATTGGGTGTATGTAAACTTCTGACCCACTAGGAATGTGATGAAAAAGTAAAAGCTGTAATAAATCATTCTCTCTACTATTATTATGACATTACACATTCTTAAAATAAAGTGGTGATCCTAACTGAACTAAGACAGGGAATTTGTACTAGGATTAAATGTCAGGAATTGTGAAAAACTGATTTTAAATGTATTTGGCTAAGGTGTATGTAAACTTCCGACTTCAACTGTATGTGTCATTAACAAGGTTGATGATCAGCAACCTTGTTAATTGAGGAAGACACACTGCTTAGATAAGGATCTGCTTAGTGACACACAATTTGATTCTTCAAAGTCAACTCTGATTGATCTTATCTTAACGTCCTGTGTCAAAAGGTTGTCTGGACTTGGCTTAAGACCCATAGATCTCTATATTACTCCCTTTTTGTTTACATTGCTCCCTTTTTGTTTACCTACTTCATAAACTTCCATCTTATCTAACGATGCTGTTGAAGTATAGACACCCGAGTTGCCTAACCCGTTCACAGGATTGGTTAACTCGAGGTTCCTAGGATCTCCACAGAGCTAGGTAAATCTGCTTTTAGTTTTAATGCAGCGTATTGCTGGAACAAAATTCAAAATATATTTCATGTTGATGTTCTGGTGCCATTCGGGCAATTTAAAGTATTGATTGGGGACTTATTTGTGGAGGAATGTAACAGTTTACCTGGGTGATTTGTGAGGCTTTATTTGTCCTTCCCATGAATGTGTTTTGGTATGTTAATGTGTATAAGTTTGTGTATAATGTGTATATTTATGTTGTATATACAGGGCACATTTGCAAAACAGATTTCGGTCTCAATATGTTTTTACTGTTAAAATAAAAGGTAAAAAAAAATGTTATTTTTCGATGCCTACCTCATTGCTGTACACGACACATACAATTATCTGTAAGGTCCATCAATCGAATAGTGAATTTCAAACACATATTCAACCAAAGACCAGGGAGGTTTTCAAATATTTCCAAAACTAAAAGCATTGTATTTGGGTCAAATCATTCAATAAATCCTACCTCAGCTACATCTTGTAATGAATAATGTGGAAATTGAGCAAGTTGAGGTGACTAAACTGCTTGGAGTAGCCCTGGATTGTAAACTGTCATGGTCAAAACATATTGATACAACAGAAGCTAAGATGGGGAGAAGTACAGTGAGGGAAACAAGTATTTGATCCCCTGCTGATTTTGTATGTTTGCCCACTGACAAAGAAATGATCAGCCTATAATTTTAATGGTAGGTTTATTTGAACAGTGAGAGACAGAATAACAACAAAAAAATCCAGAAAAACGCATGTCAAAAATGTTATAAATTGATTTGCATTTTAATGAGGGAAATAAGTATTTGACCCCTCTCAATCAGAAAGATTTCTGGCTCCCATGTGTCTTTTATACAGGTAACGAGCTGAGATTAGGAGCACTGCCTTTATCTCAGTTTGTTACCTGTATAAAAGACACCTGTCCACAGAAGCAATCAATCAATCAGATTCCATACTTTCCACCATGGCCAAGACCAAAGCGCTCTCCAAGAATATCAGGGACAAGATTGTAGACCTACACACGGCTGGAATGGGCTACAAGACCATCACCAAGCAGCTTGGTGAGAAGGTGACAACAGTTGGTGCGATTATTCGCAAATGGAAGAAACACAAAAGAACTGTCAATATCCCTCAGGCATGGGGCTCCATGCAAGATCTCACCTCGTGGAGTTGCAATGATCATGAGAATGTTGAGGAATCAGCCCAGCACTACACGGGAGGATCTTGTCAATGATCTCAAGGCAGCTGGGACCATAGTCACCAAGAAAACAATTGGTAACACACTACACCGTGAAGGACTGAAATCTTGCAGCGCCCACAAGGTCCCCCTGAAGTTTGCCAATGAACATCTGAATGATTCAGAGGAGAACTGGGTGAAAGTGTTGTGGTCAGATGAGACCAAAATGGAGCTCTTTGGCATCAAATCAACTCGCCGTGTTTGGAGGAGGAGGAATGCTGCCTATGACCCCAAGAACACCATCCCCACCGTCAAACATGGAGGTGGAAACATTATGCTTTGGGGTTGTTTTTCTGCTAAGGGGACAGGACAAATTCACCGCATCAAAGGGACGATGGACGGGGCCATGTACCGTCAAATCTTGGGTGAGAACCTCCTTCCCTCAGCCAGGGCATTGAAAATGGGTCGTGGATAGGTATTCCAGCACGACAATGACCCAAAACAAACGGCCAAGGCAACAAAGGAGTGGCTCAAGAAGAAGCATATTAAGGTCCTGGAGTGGCCTAGCCAGTCTCCAGACCTTAATCCCATAGAAAATCTGTGGAGGGAGCTGAAGGTTCGAGTTGCCAAACGTCAGCCTCGAAACCTTAATGACTTGGAGAAGATCTGCAAAGAGGAGTGGAACCAAATCCCTCCTAAGATGTGTGTTGACCAGGTTGCAAACTACATGAAACGTCTGACCTCTGTGATTGCCAACAAGTACTAAGTCATGTTTTGCAGAGGGGTCAAATACTTATTTTCCTCATTAAAATGCAAATAAATTTATAACATTTTTGACATGCGTTTTTCTGGATTTTTTTGTTGTTATTCTGTCTCTCATTGTTCAAATAAACCTACCATTAAAATTATAGACCAATTATGTCTTTGTCAGTGGGCAAACGTACAAAATCAGCAGGGGATCAAATACTTTTTTCCCCTCACTGTATGTCCATAATTAAGCGCTGCTCTGACTTCTTAACAACACTATCAACAATGCAGGTCCTACAGGCCCTCGTTTTTTTTCACACCTAGACTACAATCCAGTAGTGTGGTCAGGTACCACAAACAGGGACTTGGGAAAATTGCAGTTGGCTCAGAACAGGGCAGCACGGCTGGCCCTTAAAAGTACAAGGGGAGCTAACATTAATGACATGCATGTCAGTCTCTCCTGGTTTAGAGTGGAAGAGAGATTGACTTCATCACTGCTTGTTTTTGTAGGAGGTGTTGACAAGCTGAATGTACCAAGCTGTCTGTTTGGAATACTGGCACACAGCTCGGACACGCATGCATACCCCACAAGACATGTCACCAGAGGTCTCTTCACAGTCCCCAAGTCCAGAACAGACTATGGGAGGCGCACACTACATAGAGCCATGACTAAATGGAACTCTATTCCACATCAGGTAACTGATGCAAGCAGTAGAATCAGATTTAAAAAACAGGTAAAAATACATCTTATGGCACAACAGGGACTGTGAAGAGACGCACAAATTGTGATATTGTTGTATGGTGGTGTTAAACATGTTGTATTGTTGATAGGTAATGGTGTAATACGATGTACTGTTTTATCTTTTGCTTTATATGTAATGTAAATGTTTTAATATGTTTGGACCCCAGGAAGAGTGGCAGCAGCTAATGGGGATCCCTAATAAATACAAATAAAGTCAAACTGCAAAAAATTTGGCAAATAAATTACATTTATGTCCTAGACATGAAACATTATGTTTGGAGGAAATCCAACACAACACATCACTGAGTACCGCTCTTCATATTTTCAAGCATGGTAGTGGCTACATTATGTTATGGGTATGCTTGTCATCAGCAAGGGAGTGTTTTTAGGATAAAAACAAACGGAATAGAGCTAAGTACAGGCAACATGCTAGAATACTGGTGTCAGTCTGCTTTCCAACAGACACTGGGAGACCTTTCAGCAAGACAATAACCTAAAACTGGGCCAGGACACTGAATGTTCCTGAGTGTCCTAGTTACAGTTTTGACTTAAATGGGCTTGAAATTCTAATGGCAAGAATTGGAAATGGCTGTCTAGCAATGATCAACAACCAACGTGACAGAGCTTGAAGAATGAAAAAGAATAATTTGCAAATATTGTACAATCCAGGTGTGTAAAGCTCTTAGAGACTTACCCAGAAAGACTCACAGCTGTAAATCGCTACCAAAGGTGATTCTAACATGTATTGACTCAGGGGGTTGAATATTTATTAGTGTTTTATTTGTTCTAAATATTTGACAAATGTTTCTTCACTTTGACAGAGTATTTTGTGTAGATTGTTGACAAAAAAAGACAATTAAATCAATTTTCGAACCCACCATGTAACACAACAAAATGTGACTCATTTCAGGAAACTAGGTGTATGTCGCACATCACCACTTCACAGGAGAGGCATTTGAACGTAAACATTTATTTTTTCATCAAAATGCGTTATGGGGCAGAAATGCCTTCTGGAACATGTGAACTTTCATATGCCTCAATAACATACATGAATAAACCTTTTAAATTACAAGCCTAGTTGGTTTAGCCACGGAAAAAGACAGGAACCTTCCCGCTAGCCATGATTGGCTGAGATAATGGATAGGCTGGACATGCCTAGAGATGAGTTCGGATTGGTCTGCCATTGTAGCATGTTTCTGTCTATAACATCAGCTGCTCAGTATGTGCAGGTAATCCTTTCTGCCACTGCTTTTTTAAAAGTATCATGAAAAACTAAAAGTGTTGATACTGCTCTCCCTTTTCTGGAGAACGATCGTACCATGTTGACTCTGAAAATGAATCAGATGATGAGAAATCCCTGATTTAGGTAAACACATTTTTCATTGAACCAGACATTGTAGAGTGTTCTGAAATGGTGATCAACAGTGTTGTTTTCACGGAAGAAGTTGACAGGGTTTTCAAAATCGGTGTAATGCCCGGTGGAAGCAGAGTATGAAAGCTAAGTAGATGGAGAACATGCTGGTGTTTGATTGCAAATATGAGGAGGGACTCGAAAAGAGAACACATAAGGCTGTTGTATAAAATATCTGTCTCCGGATTACATCTTCAAACTAAGGGCAGCCATGGCATCTGCGACACAGTGGGAGAAGCGTTCATCAATGTATACGGGTAAGAGAGTCTAGCTAGCTACATTTTCAGATACTATACATTTCAAATTATGTAAGAAAGTTGTTTCCATTGTTAAAGTGTACTGTTAGCTAGCTAGCTAACGTTATGTGCATGATCTGTGCAGTAACATTATTTGTATCTCAGAAATCCATTTGCATTGCTAGTTATAGCCTTGTGTTAGCTAGCTAGACAACATTGAACCTAGTTGGTTAGCTTTAGCTACTTGCAGATTCATGTATGGTGGCTAGCTATGACAATCAGTTTGTATTGCTAGTAGTATGGGTTGGGATTATTGCCATACTGGGAACTCTGAAATCTCCGACTTCCGACTTCAGTGTGTTCAAGACAACTTGGAAAAAAATTTGCTCGGACTGCGAGCTCATCCAACTCGGAATTCCAATCCGGGAACAAAGGCCTCTTTCTAGAGCCCCGACTTTCCGACCTGAAGCTCGCGTCTAAACAAAATACTCTACTTCACCAGAAGATAACATGACCCATCAAGTTAGCCTGTTGTGTCTGGTTGGTGAATACGGTCATCTATTGTAATGTATGAACATGTATACATGTCGAGACAATAGTGACCATTCCACTTAGCTAGATGTGGCTAGGGGGTGGTTATAGCATTTATTTCACATGACCCATCAATTGTTCCTCAACTGCAGTTTATCATGGACCATTTTCTAGCTCTGAGTCTCTACTTTTATCCAATGTAAAAAAAAACTAATTTTAAATGTTTCTACATAGGACCAAATCAAGCTGGTTGGTCACAAGTGGAAAAAGTAAAGGGGTATGAATACTTTCTGAAGGCACTGTAAATAGATACGCTAGCCTATTAGCCACGTTATGATTGACTTGTGATCATTGCCCTTGCTTGTTTGATTGTATTGACATTCTCCGCCTTAGTTACATTCGTCCGTTTTTGTAAAAAATATTGAGTCATTCAAACTGAAACAGTCTATCCCGAATGGCTGGAGGAACCAAACAATGTAGGAGGCCGGCTGTGATTTATAACCTGACAGCAATATTTGTTGGACTACCAAGACATTTATTGGTGAATTACAGTACCAGTCAAAAGTTTGGACACACCTACTCATTCAAGGTTTCTCCTTCATTTTTACTATTTTTTACATTGTTGAATAATAGTGAAGACATCAAAACTATGAAATAACACATATGGATTCATTAATTAACCAAAAAAGTGTTAAACAAATCAAAATATATTTTATATTTGAGATTCTTCAAATAGCCACCCTTTGCCTTAATGCCAGCTTTGCACACTCTTGGCATTCTCTCAACCACCTTCACCGGGAAAGCTTTTCCAACAGTCAATATGCTGAGCACTTGTTGGCTGCTTTTCCTTCACTCTGCGGTCCAACTCATCCCAAACCATCTAAATTGGGTTGAGGTCGGGGGGGATTGTGGAGGCCAGGTCCTCTGATGCAGCACTCCACCACTCTCCTTCTTGGTAAAATAGCCCCTTCAAAGCCAAGATGGCATAGCAGTGTGGTCGTGTTCTTTGTTGTGTGTCTGTGTAAATAGCCTGTTTTTAGTATTTTTTGTATTTTTCGTACATATTTCCCTATCACACTTTTCATCCTTCTACAAAATATACTTTCCTGCAACCCGCCTCACTCAATGTGGAACGGATTCTATTATTGACTTACCTTTTATCTAGAATCTCCAGTTGATACCAGCTAACTAGCTACTTGCTATTAGCCACCGTTAGTGGTTTTCACCCAGAACATCAGATTTTCTGCCGGAATAACTAAATCACTGGACATTAACACCGGATTGCAACTAGCTGACTAATTAACCGAATTGGATGTTGCTGTTTGGCTAATCACCACTGCCCCTGAAGCAAGCACCAGTTAGCCTTGAGCCAGGCCCATATCCCAGCTATCTACCTCTCTGTCTACCGGACGGGAGTAGCCAGCTAACTAGCTACTTGCCATTAGCCACCGCTAGCGGTTTCTCACCATTGTCCGTGGCCTGCACTACCTACCAGCCAGCTCTAGCCTGGACTATTATCGGCCAGTCTGCACTGTCTGCAAAGCACGTTATCGACCCAGAACATATCAGTTTTTCTGCCGGAATCACTAATTCACTGGACCTATAACACCGGATCATCGTAGCTAGATAGCTGCAATCAAATGGACGTTGTTGTTGGCTAATCAGCGTCGAGCTAGCCGCGAGCCAGGCCCTTCTCCCGGCTATCTACCTCTCTGTCAACCGGACGGGACCTCCTAGTGTTGACACAGAGCCCCGCCGATCCAACACGACTGGTCTGCCGACAAAATCGTTTGATGCGATTACAACAGGTTTCCCGTTATGACGTCGACCACGAAGATCCATCTGCTAGCCCCGGCCCGCTAGCACACGCTAGCCGTGGCCTCTTGCTCGTCAGTGCTATAGCAGCCCCCGATCTACCTCCGAACTCTCCTATTGCTGTTCACCGGACCTTATGATAACTCAGCTATACAGCTGATGCCTGCTGGACTGTTCCTTTATACGGTCCCGCATCCTGTTTATGTTTAGCCTCAGCCCAAACTGTGTCGCCATTACCAGCTGTTGACTTAGCTCTCTCGAATAACACCTGTGATTGCTTTATGACTCTCTACCATTTCAATATGCCTTGCTTATTGCTGTTTCGGTTATTTCTTATTGTACTATTTAACTGTAGATCCCCCAGCCCAGCTCAACCTGCCATAGATAGCTCCTTTGTCCCACCCCCCATACACGCGGAGACCGACTCAATTGGTGCCTCCAGTGATGCTCTCTCTTTCATCATTATCCAACGCTTAGGTGTACCTCCACTGTACTCATATCCTTTTCTGTACATAATGCCCTGAATCTATTCTACAACGTCCGGAAACCTGCCCCTTTTTTTCTCTGTACTTAAGACACTAGAAGACCAGTACTTAAAGCCTTTAGTCATATCCTTATTCTACTCCACCTATGTTCCTCTGCTGATGTAGAGGTTAACCCAGGCCCTGTAGCCCCCAGTATCACTCCTATTCCCCAGGCGTTATCATTTGTTGACTTCTGTAACCGTAAAAGCATTTGTTTCTTACACGTTATCATCCGAAGCTTCCTCCCTAAGTTTGAGTTATTCACTGCATTAGCACACTCCGCCAACCCTGATGTCCTATCAGTGTCTTAATCCTGGCTTAGGAAGGCCACCAAAAATTCAGACATTTCCATCCCCAACTACAACATTTTCCATCTCGATAGAACTGCCAAAGGGGGTGGGGTTGCAATCTACTGTAGAGATAGCGTGCAGAGCTCTATCGCCTCCAACACTCTACTCAGCAAATTGGATGTAGTCTATCACAGTGCAATCCGTTTTGTCACCAAAGCCCCATACACTACCCACCATTGTGACCTGTACGCTTTTGTTGGCTGGCCCTCACTACATATTTGTCGCTAAACCCACTGGCTCCAGGTCATCTATAAATCACTGCTAGGCAAATCCCAGTCTTACCTTAGCTCACTGGTCACCATAGCAACACCCACCCGTAGTCTGCGCTCCAGCAGGTATCTCTCACTGGTCATCCCCAAAGCCAACACCTCCTTTGGCCGCCATTCCTTCCAGTTCTCTGCTGCCAATGACTGGAACAACTGCAAAAATCACTGAAGCTGGAGACTCTTATCTCCCTCACTAAATGTAAGCGTCAGTGTCAGAGCAATTTACCGATCACTGCACCTGTACACAGCCATTCTGAAATTAGCCCACCCAACTACGTCATCCCCATATTGTTATTTATTTTGCTAATTTGCACCCCAGTATCTCTATTTGCACATCATCTTTTGCACATCTATAATTCCAGTGTTAATAACTTACTACATTTGCACACACTGTATATATATCTTTTCTGTTTGTATTTTTGACTTCATTTTTTGTTTACCCCATATGTAACTCTGTGTTGTTGTTTTTATCACACTGCGATATCTTGGCCAGGTCGCAGTTGTAAATGAGAACTTGTTCTCAACTGGCTTACCTGGTTAAATGAAGGTGAAATAAAAAAAAATGCACAGCCTGGAGGTATGTTGGGTCATTGTCCTGTTGAATAACAAATGATAGTCACACTAAGCCAAATGGGATGGTGTATCGCTGCAGAATGCTGTGGTAGCCGTGCTGGTTAAGTGTGCCATGAATTCTAAATAAATCACAGACAGTGTCACCAGCAAAGGATTCATGAGTCTCGACATAGAGCTTTCTTGAGTGCTTGACGTCACAAAGATGTTCTGACAGAGCCTTCTGTTTAGCTAGCTCGTGCCGCAGTCATGAGCAGTTAGCACCGACCGGACAACTTGGAAAACCCAGCTTCAGCCTGATCACCAAATTAATTGGGAAATAATTGAAAGCCTCACCAGCTAGCTACCAATCTATTTTTGTTTCACTGTCTGATTATTTAAAATATCAGCCCACTAATAGTTATTTTTACCTTTCCACAAACGATCTGGTATGGGTTGCTTGATATGAGCAAGTTAACCCAAATTTATCAAAGAATAGGTCATTGTCCACAATTAGTTAGAGGCTCTGGACAGTGATCTAGCGAGCTACATTTCAGTAATTAGCTATCCTTCTAAATGTTGTGGTCAGTGGATAAACTAAGTCGAAGAGTTACAAATATTTGTATGAAAACGAACTAGTCACCAGTTATATTGTTGCCCGTGGTGTAATCATGTCTAACCAGTAGGCTAATATAGCCTGTGTGCCCATGAGCTCCCAAGTCTAGATAGCTGTGTCTTATGCACTCAATAACTGTAAGTTGCTCTGGATAAGAGCATCTGCTAAATGACTAAAATGACTAAAATGTAAATGGCCAGTGTGAGCCAGCATGCTAACTAGCCAGCTAGAAGTCAGTAGCTATCCTTCTAAATGCAGTGGTCACTGGACAAACTAGCTATAAGTTGAACATATTTGGCTGAAAACGAACTAGTAGCCAGTTGTTGTTGCCCATGGTGGAATCATATTTAACCCACTGGCTCCTGAAGCATATGTTCCCATGAGCTCCCGAGTCTAGCTAACATTAGCTAGCTAGCTAGCATAGCAAATTAGCATTTTGCTAGCTAGCTGAGCTGTTTTATAAGAAAATGGCTGATATGAATCAAACACTGTAGCATTTTGCAAAGGGGAAGGTGGAATGTGAACAATGGCTGACAAAGAGGTAAGTTTGATCATTTTTAGTAGAGAAACAAACTAACTAATTAACTATGATATCAATATTGAAATTGAAGTAGGTAGTTATTTGGTCTTCTGTTATTAAGGCAGGCTATTGATGAGGCAAGCTAGGTTAACGTAAGTAAGATAGGAAGCTAACTAGCTAACATTAGCTAACGTCTAACCCTGTGGCTTAACCAAAGGTGGTTTCGTTATGCCTTCTCTGGTTTAACTAAGAGCATTGTAGGTAAATCGAGGAGGGGTTTAGCAGAGGAGGAGGACTTGGAAGACCAGAATGACTGGGTGGCAGAAGAGGGGGGAGAGGCAGAGTGAGAACAGACAGGGAAGACTCATTGGGGAACAGGGCCGTGATCAAGGAGGGGGAGCCAAGAGAGGTCAGGCTTTCGAACTACATAATAGCCAATATTGTAAACTGTTAACCGCATACTTTGAGATAAAGTCTAATTGAAATACAGATTTGATCACTTTTACTGCCAGTTTTTGTGCAGTTACAATAAATGAGAATGACCTCAAACCATTTCTCTCTCCATCCCTCTTTCCATGCAGGTCCACTGTCACTAATATGTGGTGGTAAAGTTGGTCTCTGCTCAGCTGACAGAGACAGGAGATACAGGAGTCCATTCTGTTCCAAGTAGGTTACCTTGGCTCTCCTCTATTCACAGCACTCTGGGGACTTCCTGGAGGTAACCATGAAATCCCCCAATCACCACCTTAACTTAATCAATAGTGGTACTGAGAGTTCCTCAAAAATAATGTATGCTGTACTTTGACATTGTATGGAGGCATTGAGCATAGAACATTTGTCATGTAGAGGGGATGATGACCAGCTGCTGTCTATTGGTTAGAAAGATAGATCTATACAGAGGATGGTTTTATAGAGGAGTCCATTCTGTTCCAAATCGGTTACCTTGGCACTCCTCTATGCACAGCACCAAAGATGTGGACTCGAGTCACGTGACTTGGACTCGAGTTGCACATTTTGCAACTTGAGACTTAACAAAAAGAAAAAACACTTGCCAATTGACTTGGACTTGAGCTGTATGACTCGGGAGATTTGTTTAGATTTCCACATCCTCTCATCTCCTCTCCTCTGGCAGCACCTTCTGCTATTAGCTAAAAAAAACTCCACAGACCTCTCCATGCGCATCCAGTGGGCGGGGTTGGTAAAACAACACTCGACTCTCGAAGTCACTCAAAATGTATCTGTCAACGCTAGCAGAGAGGACAAGGTGAAGCGAGAGCGTCCATTCCCATCACAATCTGTCCATGCGGGAATATAGCGATAAGCAGAATGATAAGCAGATCCCCAGCCTTCTCACTTTTGGGACAACGACTCCCAAAGGCCATGTTTCAATTAATTAAAAAAAATAATAATGAGTAGTGCATATACTGCATGTATGAATCAGATACTGTATGTCAGTTTTTATTTTTTTTCAATCCGACATTGTCCATTGGAGATATTTCTCGATTATATGCTTCTGGGCTTCACACGCACCATAAAAATATGAAAAAGAATGTTGTCCAGGCTTGACATAGATTCAGGTGATTACTTTTAGAACGCTGAGCCATTGACTGCCCGGCTCCACCAGATGGCAGTGTGCGTATGGGTTTTGTTACAGGCTTTGGTTTTTCCATTTATATTTCAAGGTTGGATGTTAGCACGTGGGCTGCACCGATTGGTGTCACCTTGTTAGTCAGTATGTGTTATACCTGTGCTGGCTCGTCCATCTTGTTAGTCGGAATGTGTTTCACCTGTGCTGGCCCAGGTGATATTTAAAAGTGGCTGGCCCAGTGCTCCAGTTTTCTTGAGAGATGTGGAAGGTTACAACTTTGTTTTGGTGGTTGTCATTGACTCTTTGTTAGCTCCCCCTTCTGTTTGAGCAACAATAAGTGGTTTTCTTGCTGGGAAACGTAACAAAATGGATGCTCGTCCAGGATTCTGTTTCCCATGAGTATGATAGTCACTCTAATCACCTACTCTGAAGCGCTGCAGTGCCCAGATAGTTTGTCACTGACATCCACCCTGAGGGGTTATAAGATTAGTGGAATCATTTTGAAAGTTGCATAAACACACAGGCTAATAAAATCAAATAAAAGCCATGTACTTTAAGTTGGAAGCATTTGTGGAAAATCCTACGAAGGCGAATCTGCTCATCATTGCAAAGCATTATGACATCAAAGTGGCATCTGGCGATCCAAAAGCAGTAGTCAAAGAGTTGATCGGTACTGTTTTAGTGGAGGAGGAAATCCTTCTGGAGAGGGAGGATGATGAAAAGGGTCCTACAGGTGGTTCCTGTTCCCTTATCCCATAGACGTTCAACAGCAAACGGTAGAACTAAAGGCAAAATGGGAGCAACAGAAATTGGAGCTTGAGCAGAAGGAAAGGGAACAGGAACGTGAGCATACCATTCGATTAAGAGAGATCTGGAAGCACTCCAAATCAAGTCAAGCCATCCTGCACCCTCAGAGTTTGATCTAGGTCGGAACAGCCGGATTGTACTGCCTTTCAATGAAAAAGAGGTGGATGTATAGTTTATTCTGTTTGAGCGGATTGCCACATCCCTAAAATGTCAGAGACATTTGGTCACTGCTCCTCCAAAGTGTTCTTGTGGGAAAAGCTCAAAGTGAGATTATGACGCTGTTAAATCTGCTATCCTTCAGGTTTACGAGTTGGTACCAGAGGCATACAGACAAGTCAGTAAATTATGAAAGACAGAATCACAAAGCAATGTTGAGTCGTGGAGATGGGTTGCATGGAAGTTCCTTTGTATAATGTGGAACACAAGTCTGATCTTATTTCTGGTTCCGTTGTCGTGAGGCCTAGCCTACCGGTGAAGGGGGTCTCGTTGATTTTGGGAAATTATTTGGCTGGAGGGAAGTTCGTGCCAAATCCTGTTGTTTATAATGAGCCCACATTAGAGGAACCTGATGGGTTATCAGAAAAGTACCCTAAAGTGTTCCCAGCGTCTAAGAAAGTCGCCAGGAGCAAGTCTACTGTTGAGGAGGATGTCAGCGATCCCACCATGGTCGATCTGTCAGATGTTTATGGGTGATCCTGATTTCAGTAAACCTCCTGAGCTGACCTCTCCTTTGAAAACCCCAAAGGAGAGTGAGTTTGTAGGACCGCTGAAGGAAGAGATGTTCCTACAGTTGATGTTTCGATGTCTAGGAAGCAGCTGATCGCCTAACAGAGTAAAGATGTTTCCCTTTCCCCTGTTTTTGCTGAGATACATCCAGAGGAGGAGTTTATGAAGTTTGTGTGGGTTACTTTGACAGAGATGGTGTTCTGATGAGGAAATTGTGTTCTCTCAGCACTTCCGAGCAAGATGATTGGCCTAGTGTATCTCAAATTGTTTTTCCAGTTACGCTTTGACAAGAGATACTGAGGTTGGCTCACAATGTTAGTATGGCAGGCCAAGACGTATATACCGTATTTTGAGTAACTTGTTCTGGTCTGAAACAGGATGTTGTGGCTTACTGTAAATCCTGATATGTTTGCCAGCGGATGGGTAAACCGAACCAAGCTGTACCGGTTGCACCTTTGTAGCCTATTTCTGATTTTGACAAACCTTTCAGCAGGTTTCTGGTGGACTGTGTTGGTCCTTTGCCCAAAGCAAAGAGTGGTAACCAGTTTCTCTTAACCATCATGTTGCAGGAGTTTCCCCTTGAAATCAGACATGTCTGTGGTAAAGACAACTTGGTTGCTGATCATCTTTCAAGGGTTGGCAGACAATACATTGTGTGTTTAGCCAGTGTGTAGCCCTGGCTCACATTTTATTTTGACTGCACGTTTTGCCGTATTGGAGATTTGTTTTGTTTTGGTTGTGCTCGTTGCAAGGGGATGAGAGTTGTAGAAACATATGTGCTAGCCCAGGTGATATTTAAGAGTGGCTGGCCCAGGGTTAAC
This sequence comes from Coregonus lavaretus, assembly GCF_964263955.1. Taxonomy (NCBI): domain Eukaryota; kingdom Metazoa; phylum Chordata; class Actinopteri; order Salmoniformes; family Salmonidae; genus Coregonus; species Coregonus lavaretus. Next base: position 1,999,688 of record NC_140007.1, on the reverse strand, counting down.
ACCTTCAGTTGGCGCTCCATATTTGATTTCTAGAAAAACTATATTTTATCTGAGTCGGCCAAGGTTGGCTAAAGTAATGTCTAGATGGTCAGAAAAGTATGGTAAGTTACCAAGTGTCTTTGATAACTGCCTAGTTGGTTAGCTAGCTAAGTGTAAAAAGCAGCTGCATCTTACACTTAGCTAGCTAGATAATGAACTAAATGCAATCATCATAAACCATTATTATCAAGCTAGCTACAGAAGCTAAATATCTGTCAGATGTAAAGTAAAGTAATCAGGATCATGGCATGTCAGAAACAATGCATGCTGGATAGCTAGATCACACTAGCTAGCGATCTAATGCCTACAGATGTAACTCGGAGGTGAAGCCTACTTTCTGAATTAAGCAATAGTTGATACTTCTACAATTAATAGGGTTGTTATTTAGTTAGCTAGCTACCTAGGCTAATCACCCTATTTGAAGCAGTCTGGCTGCAAAATTAGCCCGGCCTCACAGGCTGCATCTGGCTAAGCTAGCAGCAAACTATAGTCAAATAAGGAGCATGTTGATGTCATGATGGAATAAGTTGAGGTTGTAATTGTTAGTGAAATGATAAGTGGTGCCATAATATAAATAAGAGCTATAAAATCACATGTATGTCATGTAATTTGTCGTAACCATTATCACAAAATGGCATGCACATATTTTTCAGCTATGTTGGCATTTCACTAGTTACCAAAGCCACAAAGTCGAAACTGGCCAAATCGTAAACATTCATGAACTTTTTTTTGTTTTGCTTTTTGGTCTTCATTTAAGGTTAGGTATAATGTTATTGGTGTGGTTAGGTTAGGTTTAGGTTTAAAATCAGATTTTAAAATAAATTGTAGAAATAGGTGTGATGTATGACTTTGTGGCTGTGGTAACTAGTGACGACCAATCTATTGTCATTTACAGGCATGAATCATGCATCCAGGTTGAGGCTTGCTATCAGCAGGAACATGGAGCACTACGTGCCAGTAAGTCATGATATATATTTTTCCTTTACATTGCATTATACCATTTCATGAGCTAATACTACAGTCATATGAAGTGGAGAAGCCCTATGCACCATACAACGGTCTACTCCTGGAGTAACTGCCTGTCAGAGACTGATTAGAGGGTTAGGCAGGAGGCCCTGGGCCAGTGGTATGTCAGTGGTGACGGCTCTCTTTCAAGCATACTCACTACCTCTATCCGTCTCTCTCCAGGTGCTACAGAGACGGACTGGTCCAAGGACCTTCAGTGCCTTGGGACCAACTACCTACGATCTCTCCAGACTACAATACATGTTGACAGAATGGTTGCGAGACAGAGACTGTTGCTGTACTCCCAGGTAAAGCCTTGCTTTCAGAACCACTGAAGACCCCAGTATTCAGTCGTGAAGCTTGGGGAAGATGTGTGTCACCATCCAAGCCTATGTCACGGCCTGCAGTGGCTTGATAGGGAGATGACAAATGCACCTTTCATCACCAAAGCCATGTTCACTGCACATTGCTGAACAATTCAACCCTTTTGTAAGTGTCATCGATATTGACATTCACACAAATATTCAGTTCATATAATACCTCTAGGGTCCTGTGGTGAATGACTGCTGTGCAAGGTATTGGGCAACAGCTTTCTTCCCGGGCATGTATTCACAAAGCGTCTTCAGAGTAGGAAAAGTGATCTAGGACCAGCTACCCCTCATCAACGTAATCATTCATTGTGATATAAAATGCAAAACTGATCCTAAAATCAGTACTCCTACTCTGAGATGCTTTGTGAATACTGACCCTGGTCTGTCTGGATGCTGCTTTCTAGTGATCTAAGTCCCTCATCTGAAATGCAACAATGCCAAAAACATGAATAAGAATTAGCCTAGTCAGTTAGTAACTTAATAAATGAAACACTAACGTAAATGTGCACAAGCCTATTCAGTCAAATTATAGCAAAACAGCCTATTTACAGTGAAATCAAGAGGGGCATTTTTCTTGCCAACTTTTTGAGTCAACAGTGCATCAATAAACAGGCAGGGGAAATAAGTAGTTTGACAAAAAGTGTTCACAATAGTATCATAGCTAGCAAATATATATATACACTGAACAAAAATAAACGCAACATATAAAATGTTGGTCCCATGTTTCATGAGATTAAAAGATCCCAGAAATGTTCCATATGCACTAAAATCTAATTTCTCTCAAATTTTGAGTACACATTTATTTACATCCCTGTTAGTGAGCATTTCTCCTTTGCCAAGATAATCCATCCACCTGACAGGTGTGGCATATCAAGAAGCTGATTAAACAGCATGATCGTTACATAAGTGCATCTTGTGCTGGGGACAATAAAAGTCCACTCTAAAATGTGCAGTTTTGTCACACAGCACAATGCTAAAGATATCTTACGTTTTGAGGGAGTGTGTAATTGGCATGCTGACTGCAGGAATGTCCACCAGAGCTGTTGCAAGATAATTGAATGTTCATTTCTCTACCATAAGCCTCCTCCAACGTCATTTTAGAGAAGACCATGTGTAACCACGCCAGCCCAGGACCTCCATATCCGGTTTCTTCACCTGCGGGATCATCTGAGACCAGCCACTCGGACAGCTGACGAAACTGTTGGTTTAGACAACTGAAGAATTTCTGCACAGTCAGAAACTCTCTCAGGGAAGGTCATCTGCGTGCTCGTAGTCCTCACCAGGGTCTTAACCTGACTGCAGTTCGGCGTCATTACCGACTTCTGTGGGCAAATAATCACCTTCGATGTGTGCACTTCACAAACAAATATCGCTTTCAACTGTACCGGGAAGATGGCAGTATGGCGTTGTCTGGGCGAGCGGTTTGCTGACATCAACGTTGTGAACAGAGTGCCCCATGGTGGAGGTGGGGTTATGGTATGGGCAGGCATAAGCTATGGACAACGAACACAATTGCATTTTATCGATAGCAATTTGAATGCACAGAGATACCATGACGAGATCCTGAGGCCCATTGTCATGTCATTTATCCGCCGCCATCACCTCATGTTTCAGCATGATAATGCACTGCCCCATATCGCAAGGATTTCTACACAATTCCTGGAAGCTGAAAATGTCCCAGTTCTTCCATGGCCTGCATACTCACCAGACATGTCACACATTGAGCTTGTTTTGGATGCTCTGGATAGACGTGTTCCAGTTCCCGCCAATATCCAGCAACTTCGCACAGCCATGGAAGAGGAGTGGGACAACATTCCACAGGCCACAATCAACAGCCTGATCAACTCTATGAGAAAGAGATGTGTCACGTTGCATGAGGCAAATGGTGGTCACACCAGATGCTGACTGGTTTTCTGATCCACGCCCAAACTTTTTTTAAAGGTATATGAACAACAGATGCATATCTGTATTCCCATACATGTTAATTCCATAGATTGGGGCCTAATGAATATTTCAATTGACTGATTTCCTCATATGAACTGTAACTCTGTAAATGAAATTGTTTTATGTTGCGTTTATGGTTTTATTCAGTATCTTTATTGTCTAGTAACCTAGCTACAGGTCCACTTAGCTAGCGAAGGTGGTGAACTCAGACTGATGGTGGGCGTTGGGTAACATTAGCAAACTTTCCCCCAGCATTTTCAATCTAGATCGCTAATGAAATTTTTTATTAACTTGATCAAATCAGATGGTTGCTTAGCAAATGTAGCTGTTAGTTTTCCCCTCGTTTCTAAAGCTGCCTGATACAGCTGGTCACTTGCTAGTAAAGTACGATGAACAAGTCAGAAGCCAGCTTGCAATGCCAAGTTCATGCCTTTTACCAACAAAAACCATGTACACGTAAAGTACCAGTCAAAAGTTGACACACCTACTCATTCCAGGGTTTCTATATTTAAACTATTTTCTACATTGTAGAATAATAGTGAAGACATCAAAATTATGACATAACACATATGGAATCATGAAGTAACCAAAAAAGTGTTAAACAAATCAAAATATATTTTATATTTGAGATTCTTTAAAGTAGCCAACCTTTGCCTTGATGACAGCATTGCACACTCTTGGCATTCTCTCAACCAGTATCATGAGGTAGTCACCTGGAATGCATTTGCATTAACAGGCGTGTCTTCTTAAAAAGTAAATTTGTGGAATTTCTTTCCTTCCAAGTTGTGACAAGGTAGGGTTGGTATACAGAAGATAGCCCTATTTGGTAAAAGACCAAGTCCATATTATGGCAAGAACAGCTCAAATAAGAAAAGAGAAACAACAGTCCATCATTACTTTAGGACAAGAAGGTCAGTCAATCTGGAACATTTCAAGAACTTTGAATGTTTCTTCAAATGCAGTTGCAAAAACCATCAAGCGCTATGATGAAACTGGCTCTCATGAGGACCGCCACCGGAATGGAAAACCCAGAGTTACCTCTGCTGAAGAGGATAAGTTCATTAGAGTTACCAGCCTCAGAAATCAGCAATTAACTGCACCTCAGAGTTAAAGTAAGACACATCTCAACATCAACTGTTCAGAGGACACTGTGTGAATCAGGCCTTCATGGTCGAATTAATGCAAATAAACCACTAGTAATGGACACCAATAATAAGAAGAGACTGAAAAACGAGCAACGGACATTAGACTGGTGGAAATCTGTCATTTGGTCTGGTGTCTAAATTCAAGATTTTTGGTTCCAGCCACCGTGTTTTTGTGAGATGCAGAGCAGGTGAATGGATGATCTCTGCATGTGTGGTTCCCACTGTGAAGCATGGAGGAGGAGGTGTGATGGTCTGGGGGTCCTTTGCTGGTGACACTGTCTGTGATTTATTTAGAATTCAAGGCACATTTAACCAGCATGGCTACCACAGCATTCTGCAATGATATGCCATCCCATCTGGTTTGCACTTAGTGGGACTATCATTTGTTTTTCAACAGGACAATGACCCAAAACACACCTCCAGGCTGTATAAGGGCTATTTGACCAAGGAGAGTGATGGAGTGCTGCATCAGATGACCTGGCCTCCACAATCACCTGACCTCAACCCATTTGGGATGAGTTGGACCGCAGAGTGAAGGAAAAGCAGCCAACAAGTGCTCAGCATATGTGGGAACTCCTTCAAGACTGTTGGAAAAGCATTCCAGGTGACTACCTCATGAAGCTGGTTGAGAGAATGCAAAGCTGTCATCAAGGCAAAGGGTGGCTACTTTGAAGAATCTCAAATATAAAATGCATTTTGATGTAACATTTTTTGGTTACTACATGATTCCTTATGTGTTATTTTATAGTTTTGATGTTTCACTATTATTCTACAACGTAGAAAATAGTAAAAATAAAGAAAAACCCTGGAATGAGTAGATGTGTCAACGTTTGACTGATACTGTATAAAAGAGACAATTACCTTCAAACAGATCATTTTAGTTTGATTCTAGGACTTCAGGCCGAGGAGTAATAGCTACTTGTTTGTCAAACAGGCATCTTCACCAGATGTTGTTCCCAGTCAGCTCCTGTCTTCACCTGAATGAACGGCACAGGCAAAATCACAGTCTGCGTCATGCACTTGAGGGGGCATTGCTTATTAACGCACGTGCTTATCACATTTTTTACTTGAGCAACCCAGGAAAATATTTGTATTTAATTATTTGTATTGCCGTCTACAAGGGGTGTATATTCTATTTATATTGGCAAATTTGACTTGCAACATGGCCTTTAAGGGCAGAGACAATACCATCTCGTCATTATATACAGTATCTCTGACGCTAGTTCGTCAATTCAAAGAGACGTTGATTGAGTCTCCATCATGGCATCATCTGGATCGGTCCCAAAAATCTTTGCATATGGTTTCAAAGACTATGTGATGGTGGGGGAAAAAAAGGGCTGCAGTTTGTAAAACATGTGAGTTCAAAATCAGATGCAATTGCAACAACAAACTTTGTCAGACTTATGAAGTCCCATAAAGAGAGTTAAGAATGAAATGATTGCTGTGCTGTGTGAGCTAACTAGCTAACATGGAACTTACTAATGTTAGCTAGCTTGCAACGGCTCCACCTACCATGTGTGTCCAAAGTGGAAAGCACATTTAGATTGTTTTGTTTTTAATATCCATATGTAGGCCTACTATTAAAAGATGTTATACAAATAAATGTATGTAAATACATACAGTTACCTACTGAATAATATCCGTTTCCTTAATGTTATGCTCATTCATGAATTCAACAAAAAATTACGGTGAGATGGGGATTTGATCATCTCCATCATATAAAACAATTTAGCAAATAAAATAAAAAACGTGTTCTTTAGCTTTGATGAATATCAGAAGAGCAAGATGATCAGCAATGACCCTCAGCAGCCTCACATCTCCCAATTCATAGAGGCACACTGTGCAACTGTACAACACAAACCATCCACAGCAAAAAGTATGGTCCCTCTAATTATATCGCTCTCCCTCCCACCCTGAGCCCTAGGACCATGCCTCAGGACTACCTGGCCTGGCCTCCACAATCACCTGACCTCAACCCATTTGGGATGAGTTGGACCGCAGAGTGAAGGAAAAGCAGCCAACAAGTGCTCAGCATATGTGGGAACTCCTTCAAGACTGTTGGAAAAGCATTCCAGGTGACTACCTCATGAAGCTGGTTGAGAGAATGCAAAGCTGTCATCAAGGCAAAGGGTGGCTACTTTGAAGAATCTCAAATATAAAATGCATTTTGATGTAAACATTTTTTGGTTACTACATGATTCCTCATGTGTTATTTGATCATCTCCATCATATAAAACAATTTAGCAAATAAAATTAAAAACATATTCTTTATCTCTGATGAATATCAGAAGAGCAAGATGATCAGCAATGACCCTCAGCAGCCTCACATCTCCCAATTCATAGAGGCACACTGTGCAACTGTACAACACAAACCATCCACAGCAAAAAGTATGGTCCCTCTAATTCTATCGCTCTCCCTCCCATCCTGAGCCCTAGGACCATGACTCCTTGCTGTCCCCAGACCACCTGATCGTGCTGCTGCTCCAGTTTCCACTCTTCTGCCTGTGGCTATGGAACCCTGATCTGTTCACCGGATGTGCTACCTTGTCCCAGACCTGCTGTTTTCAACTCTCTCGCTCTACCGCACCTGCTATTTCAACCTCTAAATGCCCCGCTATGAAAAGCAAAGTGACATTTACTCCTGATGTGCTGACCTGGTGCAACCTCTACAACCACTGTGATTATTATTTGACCCTGCTGGTCATCTATGAATGGTTGAGCATCTAGGAGAAAAATCTTGGCCACCCCTCAGAGCCTTGTTTCTCTCTAGGTTTATTCCTAGGTTTCTGCCTTTCTAGGGAGTTTTTCCTAGCCACCATGCTTCTACATCTGCATTGCTTCCTGATTGGGGTTTTAGGCTGGGTTTCTGTATAGCACTTTGTGACATCTGCTGATGTAAAAAGGGATTTATAAATACAATTTGATTGATTGATTACCAATTCCATAATGTCAGACCTGATTGTGGATTGCAACATGCCCCTGGCCATCGTTGAACATAAGAGCTTTTGTCCCTTTTTGTCAGTGGTTGATAGCAAATATGCCCCCAGTGCGTCACAGACCCATAAGGTCCAAGATTGACAACCTGGTTGCCGACAGGCAGACAAAACTCAAAGACCAGGTGGCACAAGCTGACCGGGCATATGTGACGAGTATGGGATCAAACACAATCTAGATTACATAATGTGACAATGCAGCTAACATGAAAAAGACGTTAAGTGTGCTTCCCAGACATATGGACATAGATGTTCCAGACATATGGAATGACCTGGAAGTTGAAGAACAGAAGACCATCAACACTACTTTGGGTAAAAATCGTCAACAACAATGTTTACAGTGTTTTGCACATGCATTTGCAACTAGTGGTGGCAGATGGGTTGAAGGAGACAATTGTCAGTCCAGCTCTTTCCAAAGAGTCCAAGATTAGCTCATTGCTCCACACTAACACCACTTTTAAAGAGGCGTTTGTGGGTGAGTTTTGAATGAGGGGAATCCCTGCTGCAGTGAACACAAGCTGGAACTCCACACTGAGGTAGGTGAGAGCAGTGCTCCATTGCAACTACCTGAAGTTCTTACGGATGCTGGAAGAGGTGGAGCATAAGGAATTCATATTTTCGTTGAGAGAGCGGAAACTACTGAAAGAGTTGGCCGACATTCTTCAGCCTTTTTGCAGAAGCCAGAGATATTACCCAAGGAGAGAAGGTTGTCACAATCAGTGCAGTGGTTCCTTGCATTCATTCCCTACACCATCATCTGGAGATGCAGAAACCACAAGTGAGCCACCTTACTGGCCTCTTCCGAAGTGTCCAAGCATCACTGAAGAGGAGATTTCTTGGAATCTTCATCAATGTCAAATGGCTACCACATCTGGAGACTGAGAAATCACACCCTCCTCAGACCATTTCTATCTTAAAGCAGCTGTGCTAGATCCCTCCTTTTCCCTGATGTGGCTGCAACATCATGTTCTGGTGGATGATGGTATTAAGGACGAGGTGACAAATGGTGAAAGGTGTGTATCTTTTTGTCATAACATGTTGAGCAATAGAGTTAATACTTAGCCTAATTCATTTATGTTATACAGCATTTTCACTTAAATAGTAAACTACTAATAGCAAGACACTTTTTGTCTCTGTCTATGTTTGTCTTGACTTTATTTCATCAGATTTTATTCTCCGACAGGCTTCAGAGACTGAGCAGCCTGTGGATCCAACCACTGCTGAGGACGAGGACCGTTCACTGGGAGAGGAGTCAGGGCTGTTTGCAGCATATTGCAAAAGACAAAAGAGAAAAGTATGTGGCACTTCAGCATCTCAGCTCAGCCACTATCTTGACATTTGTGAAGGACAGAACAACCTCTTGTTCTGGACTAAGAACAGAAACAATCTTCCTTCACTGTTCCGAGTGGCAATGAGGGTCTTGGTAGTGACTGCATCAAGTGCTCCCCATGGGGGTATCATACTGTGGCCCCATCGCTCACAAATGGGTGAGAGACACTTGGCAAATTTGATCTTTTGCAAATACAATGAAATTAATGATTATAATGTAGCATTAAAATATTTAGATGACATACAATGGCTGCTCTAAAGTTTGCACTTGTTTTTTTATTATATAGTCATGCAAAAACAAAACAAAACGCTTTGTGTTTTGCTGGTTTACATTTTGTGTCTACAGTAGTCATTGTGCATAGAGTTGTATAGTTTGTTTCACTTTGCAATCATTGGTTTTTGTTTGACAGTGAAAAATCTTAGTGTCAGTATCACTATTTGTCATATGCGGCGAATACAACAGTTGCAGACTTTACCGTGAAATGCTTACTTACCAACATTGGAGAGTTTAAAAGTAAGAAACATTTGCAAAAAAAAGAAGGAAATAACACAATAAAATAACAATTACAATATATACACCGATTACCGGTACCGAGTCAATGTGCAAGGGTACGAGGTAGTGGAGGTAATTGAGGTAATACAGTGGCTTGCGAAAGTATTCACCCCCTTGGCATTTTTCTTATTTTGATGCCTTACAACCTGGAATTAAAATAGATTTTTTGGGCGATTGTATCATTCGATTTACACAACATGCCTAATACTTTGAAGATGCAAAATATTTTTTCTTGTGAAAGTCAATACTTTGTATAGTCAACTTTTGCAGCAATTACAGCAGCAAGTCTCTTGGGGTATGTCTCTATAAGCTTGGCACATCTAGCCACTGTGATCTAGTCACTGAAAAACATCCCCACAGCATGATGCTGCCACCACAATGCTTCACATGGTGTTCTCGGGGTGAAGAGAGGTGTTGAGTTTGCGCCAGACATAGCGTTTTCCTTGATGGCCAAACAGCTCAATCTGACCAGAGTACCTTCTTCCATATGTTTGGGGAGTCTCCCACATGCCTTTTGGCGAAACGTGTTTACTTATTTTTTTCTTTAAGCAATGGCTTTTTTTCTGGCCACTCTTCCTTAAAGCCCAGCTCTGTGGAGTGTACGGATTAAAGTGGTCCTATGGACAGATACTCCAATCTCTGCTGTGGAGCTTTGCAGCTCCTTCAGGGTTATCTTTGGTCTCTTTGTTGCCTCTCTGATTAATGCCTTCCTTGCCTGGTCTGCGAGTTTTGGTGGGCGGCCCTTTCTTGGCAGGTTTGTTGTGGTGCCATATTCTTTGCATTTTTTAAATAATGGATTTAAAATGGTGCTCCGTGGGATGTTCAAAGTCTCAGATATTTTTTTTATAACCCAACCCTGATCTGTACTTTTCAACAACTTTGTCCCTGACCTGATTGGAGAGCTCCTAGGTCTTCATGGTGCCGCTTGCTTGGTGGTGCCCCTTGCTTAGTGGTTTTTGCAGACTCTGGGGCTTTTCAGAACAGGTGTATATGTACAGTGAGGGAATAAAGTATTTGATCCCCTGCTGATTTTGTACGTTTGCCCACTGACAAAACATGATCAGTCTATAATTTTAATGGTAGGTTTATTTGAACAGTGAGAGACAGAATAACAACAAAAAAATCTAGAACAATGCATGTCAAAAATGTTATAAATTGATTTGCATTTTAATGAGGGAAATAAGTATTTGACCTCCTCTCAATCAGAAAGATGTCTGGCTCCCAGGTGTCTTTTATACAGGTAAGGAGCTGAGATTAGGAGCACACTCTTAAAGGGAGTGCTCCTAATCTCAGCTTGTTACCTGTATAAAAGACACCTGTCCACAGAAGCAATCAATCAATCAGATTCCAAACTCTCCACCATGGCCAAGACCAAAGAGCTCTCCAAGGATGTCAGGGACAAGATTGTAGACCTACACAAGGCTGGAATGGGCTACAAGACCATCACCAAGCAGCTTGGTGAGAAGGTGACAACAGTTGGTGCGATTATTCGCAAATGGAAGAAACACAGAATAACTGTCTATCTCCCTCAGCCTGGGGCTCCATGCAAGATATCACCTCGTGGAGTTGCAAAGATCATGAGAATGGTGAGGAATCAGCCCAGAACTACACGGGAGGATCTTGTCAATGATCTCAAGGCAGCTGGGACCATAGTCACCAAGAAAACAATTGGTAACACACTACGCCTGGAAGGACTGAAATCCTGCAGCGCCCGCAAGGTCCCCCTGCTCAAGAAAGCACATATACAGGCCCGTCTGATGTTTACCAATGAACATCTGAATGATTCAGAGGAGAACTGGGTGAAAGTGTTGTGGTCAGATGAGACCAAAATCGAGCTCTTTGGCATCAACTCAACTCGCCGTGATTGGAGGAGGAGGAATGCTGCCTATGACCCCAAGAACACCATCCCCACCGTCAAACGTGGAGGTGGAAACATTATGCTTTGGGGTTGTTTTTCTGCTAAGGGGAGAGGACAACTTCACCGCATCAAAGGGACGATGGACGGGGCCATGTACAAATCTTGGGTGAGAACCTCCTTCCCTCAGCCAGGGCATTGTAAATGGGTCGTGGATGGGTATTCCAGCATGACAATGACCCAAAACACACGGCCAAGGCAACAAAGGAGTGGCTCAAGAAGAAGCACATTAAAGTCCTGGAGTGGCCTAGCCAGTCTCCAGACCTTAATCCCATAGAAAATCTGTGGAGGGAGCTGAAGGTTCGAGTTGCCAAACGTCAGCCTCGAAACCTTAATGAAGATCTGCAAAGAGGAGTGGGACAAAATCCCTCCTGAGACATGTGCAAACCTGTTGGCCAACTACAAGAAACGTCTGACCTCTGATTTGCCAACAAGGGTTTTGCCACCATGTACTAAGTCATGTTTTGCAAATACTTATTTCCCTCATTAAAATGCAAATCAATTTATCCTAGCTCTTATCCTTCTAGAGTTATCCGCTGCCTTTGAACTGTGAACCATCAGATCCTCCTCTCCACCCTCTCCGAGTTGGGTATCTCCAACCTGACAGGTCGCTATTACCAAGTGGCGTGGCGAGAATCTGTCTCCGCACCACGTGCTCTCACCACTGGTGTCCCCCAGGGCTCAGTTCTAGGCACTCTCCTATTCTCTCTATACACCAAGTCACTTGGCTCTGTCATATCCTCACATGGTCTCGCCTATCATTGCTACACAGACGACACACAATGAATGTTCTCCTTTCCCCCTTCTGATAACCAGGTGGCGAATCGCATCTCTGCATTTCTGGCAGACATATCAGTGTGGATGTCGGATCACCACCTCAAGCTGAACCTTGGCAAGACGGAGCTGCTCTTCCTCCCGGGGAAGGACTGCCCGCTCCATGATCTCGCCATCACCGTTGACAACTCCATTGTGTCCTCCTCCCAGAGTGCAAAGAACCTTGAAGTGACCCTGAACAATACCCTGTCATTCTCCGCTAACATCAAAGCGGTGACCCGATCCTGCAGGTTCATGCTCTACAACATTCGCAGAGTACGACCCTACCTTACACAGAAAGCGGCACAGGTCCTAATCCAGGCACTTGTCATCTCCCGTCTGTATTACTGCAACTCGCTGTTGGCTGGACTCCCTGCCTGTGCCATTAAACCCCTGCAACTTATCCAGAACGCTGCAGCCTGTCTGGTGTTCATCCTTCCCAAGTTCTCTCATGTCACCCCGCTCCTCCGCACACTCCACTGGCTTCCAGTTGAGGCCAGCATCTACTACAAGACCATGGTGCTTGCCTACGGAGCTATGAGGGGAACGGCACCTCCTTACCTTCAGGTTCTAATCAGACCCTACACCCAAACGAAGGCACTACATTCATCCACCTCTGGCCTGCTAGCTCCCCTACTTCTACGGAAGTACAGTTCCCGCTTAGCCCAGTCAAAGCTATTCGCTGCTCTTGCACCCCAATGTTGGAACAAGCTCCTCCACGATGCCAGGACAGCAGAGTCACTGACCACCTTCCGGAGACACTTGAAACCGTACCTCTAAGGAATACCTGGAATAGTATAAAGTAATCCTTCTTCCCCCACCACCCATAAAAAAAGGAAAAAGGTGGTTTTCCCACTGGCTATCATAAGTTGAATGCACCAATTTGTAAGTCGCTCTGGATAAGAGCGTCTGCTAAATGAAGTAAATGAAAATACAATTTTTGACATGCGTTCTTCTGGATTTTTGTTGTTGTTATTCTGTCTCTCACTGTTCAAATAAACCTACCATTAAAATTATAGACTGATCATGTCTTTGTCAGTGGATAAACGTACAAAATCAGCAGGGGATCAAATACTTTTTTCCCCCTCACTGTAGATATAGGACAGACTAAGGTCATGAGTCATGAAGGCAGTCAAATTCGCTTATTTGAGCTGTTCTTGCCATAGTATGGACTTGGTCTTTCACCGAATACAGCTATCTTCTGTATACCCCCCCCCCCCCTACCTTGCCTCAACACAACTGATTGGCTCAAATGCATTAAGGCTGCACACCTGTTAATTGAAATGCATTCCAGGTGACTACCTCATGAAGCTGGTTGAGAGAATGCCAAGAGTGTGCAAAGCTTTCATCAAGGCTAAGGGTGGCTATTTAAAGAATCTCATTTTAATTTGTTTAACACTTTTTTGGTTACTATATGTGCTATTTCATAGTTTGTCTTCACTATTATTCTACAATGTTAAAAATAGTAAAAATAAAGAAACACCCTTGAATGAGTAGGGGTCCAAACTTTTCACCGGTAGTGTATATATACATACAGTGGGGAGCACAAGTATTTGATACACTGCCGATTTTGCAGGTTTTCCTACTTACAAAGCATGTAGAGGTCTGTACTTTTTATCATAGGTACACTTCAACTGTAAGAGACTGAATCTAAAACAGAAATCCAGAAAATCACACTGTATGATTGTTTAGTAAGTAATTTGCATATTATTGCATGACTTAAGTATTTTATCACCTATCAACCAGTAAGAATTCCATCTCTCACAGACCTGTTAGTTTTTCTTTAAGAAGCCCTCCTGTTCTCCACTCATTACCTATATTAACTGCACCTGTTTGAACTCGTTACCTGTACAAAAGACACCTGTCCACACACTCAATCAAACAGACTCCAACCTCTCCACAATGGCCAAGACCAGAGAGCTGTGTAAGGACATCAGGGATAAAATTGTAGACCTGCACAAGGCTGGGATGGGCTACAGGACAATAGGCAAGCAGCTTGGTGAGAAGGCAACAACTGTTGGAGCAATTATTAGAAAATGGAAGAAGTTCAAGATGACGGTCAATCACCCTCGGTCTGGGGCTCCACGCAAGATCTCACCTCGTGGAGCATCAATGATCATGAGGAAGGTGAGGGATCAGCCCAGAACTACACAGCAGTACCTGGTCAATGACCTGAAGAGAGATGGGACCACAGTCTCAAAGAAAACCATTAGAAACACACTACGCCGTCATGGATTAAAATCCTGCAGCGCACGCAAGGTCCCCCTGCTCAAGTCAGCGCATGTCCAGGCCCGTCTGAAGTTTGCCAATGACCATCTGGATGATCCAGAGGAGGAATGGGAGAAGGTAATGTGGTCTAAACTCCACTCGCTGTGTTTGGAGGAAGAAGAAGGATGAGTACAACCCCAATAACACCATCCCAACCGTGAAGCATGGAGGTCGAAACATCATTCTTTGGGGATGCTTTTCTGCAAAGGGGACAGGACGACTGCACCGTATTGAGGGGAGGATGGATGGGGCCATGTATCGCGAGATCTTGGCCAACAACCTCCACCTCTCAGTAAGAGCGTTGAAGATGGGTCGTGGCTGGGACTTCCAGCATGACAACGACCCGAAACACACAGCCAGGGCTACTAAGGAGTGGCTCCATAAGAAGCATCTCAAGGTCCTGGAGTGGCCTAGTCAGTCTCCAGACCTGAACCCAATAGAAAATCTTTGGAGGGAGCTGAAAGTCCGTATTGCCCAGCGACAGCCCCGAAACCTGAAGGATCTGGAGAAGGTCTGTATGGAGGAGTGGGCCAAAATCCCTGCTGCAGTGTGTGCAAACCTGGTCAAGACCTATAGGAAACGTATGATCTCTGTAATTGCAAACAAAGGTTTCTGTACCAAATATTAAGTTCAGCTTTTCTGATGTATCAAATACTTATGTCATGCAATAAAATGCAAATGAATTACTTAAAAATCATACAATGTGATTTTCTGGATTTTTGTTTTAGATTCCGTCTCTCACAGTTGAAGTGTACCTATGATAAAAATGACAGACCTCTACATGCTTTGTAAGTAGGAAAACCTGCAAAATCGGCAGTGTATCAAATTCTTGTTCTCCCCACTGTACCAAGTGTAGGCAAAGAACCTTGAGGGTTATGGGGATTTGATAAATCAACAGCTACATCAAACTCTGAAATGACTGCTAAAATGTCATTTTAATTTGCTTTAGCGGTTTTCCATTGACATATAAAAGCATGTGGACACCCTTTCAAATTAGCGGATTTGGCTATTTCAGCCACACCCATATCAAGTCGAGCACACAGGCATGCAATCCTCATAGACAAACATTGGCAGTACTATGGCCCATACTGAAGTGCTCAGTGACTTTCAACGTGGCACTGTCACAGAATGCCACCTTTCCAACAAGTCAGTTTGTCAAATTTCTGCCCTGCTAGAGCTGCCCCGGTCAACTGTAAGTGCTGTTACTGTGTAGTGGAAACGTCTAGGAGCAACAACAGCTCAGCTACAAAGTGGTAGGCCACACAAGCTCACACAACTGGACCGCCAAGTGCTGAAGCGTGTGGCGGGTAAAAATTGGCCGTCCTCGGTTGCAACACTCACTACTGAGCTCCAAACTGCCTCTGGCAGTAACGTCAGCACAAGTAAAGTTCGTTGGGAGCTTCATGAAATGGGTTTCCATGGCCGAGCAGCTGCACACAAGCCTAAGAACACCATGCGGACTGCCAAGCGTCGGCTCGAGTGGTGTAAAGCTTGCCGCCATTGGACTCTGGAGCTGGGGAAACGCGTTCTCTGTTGTGATGAATCACACTTCACCATCTGGCAGTCCAACTGACAAATCTGGGATTGGTGGATGCCAGGAGAACGCTTAGTGCCAACTGTAAAATTTGGTGGAGGAGGAATAATGGTCTGGGGCTGTTTTTCATGGTTCAGGCTAGCTCAAGTGAAGGGAAATCTTAACGCTACAGCATACAATGACATTCTATATGATTCTGTGCTTCCAACTTTGTGGTAACAGTTTGAGAAGGCCATATTCTGTTTCAGCATGACAATGCCCCCGTGCACAAAGCAAGGTCGATACAGAAATGGTTTGTCGAGATCAGTGTGGAAGAACTTGAATGGCCTGCACAGAGCCCTGACCTCAACCCTATCGAACACTTTTGGGATTAATTGGAACGCAGACTGCGAGCCAGGCCTAATCGCCCAACATCAGTGCCCGACTTCACTAATTCTCGTGGCTGAATGGAAGTAAGTCCCTAGTGGAAAGCCTTCCCAGAAGAGTGGAGGCTTTTATAGCAGCAAAAGGGGGGACCAACTCCATATTAATGCCCATGAATTGCATGTAGTGCATATCAATATTGCTGCTGCACGATTTCACCTGGTCAGAAAAATGGCTAGATGACACTGTTAGCTATTTATGGAACGGGGAAAATCGAATTCATATGTTGCAACATTGTTCCCGAGGTCTGACTGGCAAACAGCAAGGTTCATACAAACCTGTGCCGTTGCAAACTCAATGCTAGCTAAAAGCAACAGGAGATGTGTTTAATAAAAGCATACAGACTTAGATAAAAAAAAATAGGTTCTATATAGAACCTTTGTCAATTGAATATCGGAAGTTTACATACACTTCGGTTGGAGTCATTAAAACTCGTTTTTCAACTACTCCACAAATTTCTTGTTAACAAACTATAGTTTTGGCAAGTCGGTTAGGACATCTACATTGTGCATGACACAAGTAATTTTTCCAACAATTCTTTAGACAGATTATTTCCCTGTATCACAATTCCAGTGGGTTAGAAGTTTACATACACTAAGTTGACTGTGCCTTTAAAACAGATTGGAAAAATCCAGGAAATTATGTCATGGCTTTAGAACCTTCTGATAGGCTACTTGACATCATTTGAGTCAATTGGAGGTGTACCTGTGGATGTATTTCAAGGCCTACCTTCAAACTCAGTGCCTCTTTGCTTGACATCATGGGAAAATCAAAATAAATCAGCCAAGACCTCAGCAAATATATTGTAGACCTCCACAAGTCTGGTTCATCCATAAGAGTAATTTCAAAATGACTGAAGGTACCATGTTCATCTATACAAACAATAGTACGCAAGTATAAACACCATGGGACCACGCAGCCATCAAAACGCTCAGGAAGGAGACGCGTTCTGTTTCCTAGAGATGAACTTATTTTGGTGTGAACAGTGCAAATCAATCCCAGAACAGCAGCAAAGGACCTTGTGAAGATGCTGGAGGAAAAGGTACAAAATTATCTATTTCCACAGTAAAACAAGTCCTATATCGACATGACCTGAAAGGCCGCTCAGCAAGGAAGAAGCCACTGCTCCAAAACCGCCATAAAAAAAGCCAGACTATGGTTTGCATCTGCACATGGGGACAAAGATCATACTTTTTGGAGAAATGTCCTCTGGACTGATGAAACAAAAATATAACTGTTTGGCCATAATGACTATCGTTATGTTTGAAGGAACAACGGGTTGGCTTGCAAGCTGAAGAACAACATCCCAACCATGAAGCACAGGGGCGGCAGCATCATGCTGTGGGGGTGCTTTGCTGCAGGAGGGACTGGTGCACTTCACAAAATAGATGGCGAAGGAAAATTATGTGGATATATTGAAGCAACATCTCAAGACATCAGTCAGGAAGTTAAAGCTTGGTAGCAAATGGGCCTTCCAAATGGACAATGACCCCAAGCATACTTCCAAAGTTGTGGCAAAATGGCTAAAGGACAACAAAGTCAAGTTATTGGAGTGGCCATCACAAAGGCCTGACGCGTGTGAGCAAGGAGGCCTACAAACCTGACTCAGTTACACCAGCTCTGTCAGGAGGAATGGGCCAAAATTCAACCAACTTATTGTGGGATGCTTGTGGAAGGCTACCCGAAATGTTTCACCCAAGTTAAACAATTTAAAGGCAATGCTACCAAATACTAATTGAGTGTATGTAAACTTCTGACCCACTGGGAATGTGATGAAAGAACTAAAAGCTGAATTAAATCATTCTCTCTACTATTATTCTGACATTTCACATTCTTAAAATAAAAGTGGTGATCCTAAATGACCTAAAACAGGGCATTTTTACTAGGATTAAATGTCAGGAATTGTGAAAAACTGAAATTAAATGTATTTAGCTAATGTGTATGTAAACTTCCGACTTCAACTGTAAGTGCTATTCTGATTCAAAAACCAACTGCTAATCCTTTCCAGCATTACGACACTAGAGGATGGTGGTTGAACCAACTTGCAAGTAGCCTAACGTTACCAATAAGCACGTTATTTTTCAATAATTAAGGTAAACAAGGTTGATTATTTAATTCAAATATTAAGTCAAAGTCATGTGATAAACTATAGGCTAGATAAATAAAGTTGAAACATTATTGGAATTTGAGCACATTTAATACAGTCTAACTTATTTTAATTGGACCCAGCCTGACATTGACAATTATCTAATCATTTTTTATTTATTTCAGTATTTCAGTGTGGAGTCAATTGAGGGGACTAGCCTGTGTTTCATGAAGCCATTATAAGACTGTTGCTGACTGTGAGGAGGCATGTATAAATGATTTATAATAAATTATGTAGAATAAGTCTTGCTGACTCAATAGCCTTGTTAATCATTACATGACTTTTATACACTATGTTTTGCTCAGTCTGGCAGTAAGCCAGAACTATCAGAGGATCTCTCTCTAGGCTGCTGCTGACTAAATGTAAGTTCTTCTCCTTCATTATAATTATATGTCTGTATAGCATTTTGTCTTCATTTTGGTAGATTAACTCATCCTTATTTCTGAAGATGAACACGTTTTTGCTCCTTTTTTCTTGTTCTCTGGAACCAGTCAAGCAGGTAGCCCAGCGGCTAAGGAGTTTGACCTGTGGTGGAAAGGTAGCCGGTTCGACTCCAGGGCTGGCTGCTGGGAAAAAAGGTAGAATTGATCTAACAACTGGAGGGCTGCTGGGTTCACATCCTCAAAACATTATTGAGCCCTTGAGCAACGCACTTAACCCCACAACATGCTCTCCATCCAGGGGTGCTGTATGCAGCTTGAACCACATTTTGGACAAAGTGAATTGTATTGCAAAGAACTCAACATGGGCCATCATTCAAACAAAGGAATGACTCCCTGGCCACCAGTGCATATTTCCAAACTATGTTTGCATATAATTACAAATTCTAAAAACTATGCTGGTATTCTTTTGTCCATTATTTAATTGTTAATTTAGTTATATTATTTGCTCCAAATATTACTATTTAATAGTAGTAGCCATAATTCATAAATTGCACCATGTAGGATTATGTAACCATTTTGGTTAAGTGAAGAATAACCTATAGGGTTCTGATCAAAGAACCCTATAAAAAAGGGTTCTATATAGAACTTTTAAGGGTTCCATATATGAAGCAAGGGATATAACCCTTTTTGGTTCTATAGGGGGGAAAATTCTAAGAGTGTATGAATGTTTGCATAATTTAAGCAGAAGTATGGGATTAAAATGCACCTGTGAAGTATATTCAATACTGTTTTTGGGCTCTGGAATAATTAGAATTTCCGCTGTTCTGATTCTAATGAAAAAGCAAATGCAACAGTGAAATTAATTAGCCTTTAATGGTCCTGCTGTTTATAAAGTGGCAACAATTGAGCGTCGATCTCTGCATGGTGATTTTAATTCACAATCCCACACACTTTCAGTTTGAGCACTGTCGCTTGCGTAGGTAATGTCCATTTCATTTCTTCTATTTTAATTACAGGTCTAATGGTATCCTATATTTAGCCAGTGAAATACCATAACCATTCAGATAATTTCTAAACAACGTTTCTGTATGAAGGAAAATGTAGGCCTACAGCCTAGTCTGCCCTAGCTAGGCTGCTCGTCCCAAATATTGCTAGTGTCATTTATTTTCTTGAACTGGAATTTCAATTCACTTCTTGAATTGACAGAACTGCTATGGAGAATATCCCAACCAGCGAAAGAAGCAGATAAACACACACCATTCATACCAGACCGCCACTCTCTGGTAAAGAGCCGGTCAGCGCACACCTAGTAGGGCTATTCAATCATGATGGCAACGGCCTGGTGTCTGCTCCACCCTAAATTGCTGTGAGTAGGCTATTATGAATGGATTTATGGCCAGAAAATAAGTGATATTCCATGTCGGCTAATAACATTATATTGACTCATATGTTGAAATAGGCTAAACCATTTTATGCACAAACACAATTAGGTGATGTAATGTTTATACCCCACGTGCATTATGCGAATACAATAAATGAATAGCCTACTATCTACACATTTACAGGGGAATAAATTAGGCCTAAATTACATGACAAAATAACGGTCAAGATTGAAATAGTTCATTTCAGATATTTACTAGCCTATTTGTTTCTGAGAATAATTGAGTAGAGAAAGTAAAGATGCCCTAATGTTTAAAATGTAGATCAATAGCCAGGTTTCCATCCAATTGGTGACATATTTTCATGCTAAAATTCTAAAATCGCATAAAAGCAATGTGCATTTTCCCAACAGAGATGTTTCCATCAAATTGACTTGTTGCAGTGTGTGATGACGTAGTGCACATACATTTTGCGGTGAAATTCCCATGTACCGAATAAAAAAGACAAGTTAAATGGCTTTCCATCGCCTTTTCAAATCGACTGATGGTTCTCACAAAAGAAATTGCGTTGTATAGTGAGTGTGCCAACTCTGGTATTGGCGCTCTGTAGAGCGCACGTATAGCCTACATCAGGGGTCTCCAACCCTGTTCCTGGAGAGCTACCCTCCTGTAGGTTTTCGCTCCAACCGCAGTTGTAACTAACCTGGTTCAGTTTATCAACCAGCTAATTATTAGACTCAGGTGTGATAGATTATGGTTAGAGTGAAAACCTATAGGACCGTAGCTCTCCAGGAACAGGGTTAAAGAGCCCTGGCCTACATGAGATCATTATGGACAAAAGAGCGATGTTATTTTTATTTATCAAACGGAAGCCAAGCATCGATGATCATGTCACCAGAATACGTCCCTCGATATTTATTGGTTTAGGAGCATCAAGCTCATCACCTTGTACTTTCACCGCCCTGTGAAGTTCATCATAATTGATTGAATCTGTAGCCTAATAAAACGGCATGCTTTCCAGACGAGTCATAGTGGGAGGACCACACATCGCGTGACTCCAAGTTTACTTTGATGGTTATTATATCAATATTTGCGCGTAAAAGCGTTTCCTACAACATTTTCGATCATTTTACCGAAACAAAAAGACCCCACCTTGTCTAGCATATTTTGTTTTGTCGACATTTGTTAAGTTTACCGGAAAAATGTCTGTTTCCATCAGGCCTGTCATTACATTTTTTATCCGACATAAAAAGGTTGGATAGAAACCTGGTTAGTCAGACATTGAATGCTCCCATAAAAAGTGTGCTTGACATTGTTCGATTATCCTTGGAAGGATAATGGCTATCAAATGATGTATTCATGTCAGATGTAGACTAAACTTCTATACATGAAAAAAAATCGCCTTCAAGCGACGCAGTTTTTTTAAACAACTTACATAGTCACCATAAATAGATTAGTGTTAATTAATAAATCATCATCAATAAATATCAGTCCCGAGCACACACAGGTTTTAGAAGGCCAGATGAGCCAGAGTATGTTTTGATGGAAGGAGAGGGAGCAGAGAAGAGTAGACCAAGAGAGGGACCAAGGGAATCATTGCAAATTCAAACATGTTGCATTACGTTTAATGCACACAAAAATAAAAATAGTTTTAAAAAGTTGCCCTACTTCAGGGTGAAGAGAACTGCTTTTGGATAGACTGCAAACTGTGGTCAAACGAACGAGAATAAATCCTAAACACACGCTTAGTGGTGGACGTAATGGAGGGAAAGTTCTTTTTTAAAAATTGGTAATCGGTCTCAATAACAATTACATAATGAACAACTCAATGGAGAGCAAACTACAGGCTACTCACCGCGGAAAACAATGTTTTACTAAAGGTAATCCACTTTGGGGAGATGATAATCAAACGAATAATTCCACTGCCAAGGGTGTAGTGGACTCAAGACTCCTTTTACCTATACAGGGTGCTCAGGTCGGTTGCAATCCAAAGCAATTAGTGCTAAATCGGGGTAGTGTCTGGTGTGTAATGGAGGAAGGTGGCGGTAACCGTGGTAATCCTGCGGCTCTCGACGCTTGTTGTCGGTAGACTGGCATGGGCGATCGTTCATGGACGAATGCGCGCAGGACAGAGGAGAACTAGTGCAGAGACCGGGGTTATTTACTGGTGAGAGGTAGCCTAAGGAGAGATATGATCCAACAGCGGTGACATCTTGAACTCAGAGCTTAATGCGTTATACCTGTGTGAAACATCCACACTGGGTTTATCGCCACAAACCTGAAGCCATTATTTAATCCTCCATTCTGCCAGAAATACCTCTCTCTCCTGGAATCTTCAGGTGATTTTCTTTGGAACAAAAACTTTACCCGCAAAAAGTGCGTTCCCAACAGATCTAGCCGTGAGTGGTGTGGGACCCAAATTGCCGAAATTCCACGCTCACAGAGGCACTGTGTGTGTGTGAGAGAGAGAAGGCGCGTGGAGATCAACAGCTTTGCTTGCAGACGGTGCACTCGTGGAGATAACCCCCGCCCAGTAGTGTGAGTGTCTCTGTGTGTGTGTGCAGACAGTTTGAATCCCTCTTCTTCTTTCACCTGCCTCCTTTCGCAAACTAGCAAATCCTACCACTGATGAGTGAGGGAAAACTTCGATGGCGCACGCGCTTCACATTTTCTTCCAAAGCACATTTTTCTTCTTCAAAGTCCCACAACTTTGAGGGCAAAGAATACATCTAGGTGAAATTGAAAAAATATAAAAATAAAGGGCAGAGCAGGCTGTAACAAGACAAGCGTCTCTAACCTAAAATAAATGTATAAAGCACCCGGGGATATTATCCTATCCATGCCGGAGCCAAGTTAGGATTTTCAGGAGCAGGGGATCCAGTTACCTCCCAGTAAAAACCAACGCAAGCAGGTCAACACTGTTTGCTTATACAGAGCGCTCTCATCATCCACAGGCATGTATGCATAAGCATTATGGTCATTAGAATAAGTATTATCTTATCGCTGAACATGGAAGTTATCGCAGAACATTCGATGTGAACAAAGTTGGAGGAACAGTATATAGGGGCGAAGTGTTCCAGGTTTCTGTGTCATTATCGTTGAACAGACTCAAACCACAGGCTACACACATCCGTTCTCAGGAGCGGGAGAAGGCTGAGGCAGCTACTGTAACCATTATTCATTGGTTTATACCGTATTTCCAACAATCACAGATCTGGGCCAAATACATTTGGATTCCAGTGGATTTGAGAGGAAATAAAAGCAGAGGAACTAAAATAATCTAACTGTGTTACATTCATAGTGCCTGTCAATCTTTGAAAGGCCAGTCTCTGCAGTGCTTTTTTGTGCTCTGAGAGATGAGTGAGTCTACACTTTGAATCATTTTGTGTGTGTGTGTGTGTGGGGGGGGGGGGGCTGTTGTCTACATTGTCATCATCCATCAGGGGAGAGACACCAGTATGTACAGTAACATTTTAGTAATTTAGCAGACGCTCTTATCCAGAGTGACTTACAGTTAGTGAGTGCATACATTATTATTTTATTTTTCATACTGGCCCCCCGTGGGAATCGAACCCACAATCCTGGCATTGGAAACGCCATGCTCTACCAATTGAGCTACATCCCTGCTGGCCATTCCCTCCCCTACCCTGGACGATGCTGGGCAAATTGTGCGCTGCCCCAAGAGTCTCCCGGGGCGGCCCATGGGTCTCCCAGTCGCGGTCAGCTACGACAGAGCCTGGATTCGAACCAGGATCCCTTAGACCACTGCGCCACTCACCTCAGACCTCACACCATTGCCTGCCTGCCTGCCTAGTAGTCCCCAATCAGTGTAGAAAGTGCTGAGTCCATGCCCCATTGCTTCTGAGAGAGCGTTAGAGTGACCATGAAAACGGGTAACAAAAGCACAATCCATTCTTTGAGTGTCAGAAAGATTGAGGATTTCAAAAGATCCACTGATACGTTGTAATAAGTGATATTAATAATAATAATATGCCATTTAGCAGACGCTTTTATCCAAAGCGACTTACAGTCATGTGTGCATACATTTTTACGTATGGGTGGTCCCGGGGATCGAACCCACTACCCTGGCGTTACAAGTGCCATGCTCTACCAATTGAGCTACAGAGGACCACTGTCACTGATCACTGATATTGATCACATCCATGTTTTATTATGTTTGAGGTTATCTGATAGAGACACATTCTCCACACAGATGAGACAATTGCCACACTTTTATTGGTCCTCTGTAGCTCAGCTGGTAGAGCACGGCGCTTGTAACGCCAAGGTAGTGGGTTTGATCCCCGGGACCACCCATACACAAAAATGTATGCACGCATGACTGTAAGTCGCTTTGGATAAAAGCGTCTGCTAAATGGCATATTATTATTATTATTATTATTATTATTGAATGAGAAACATATTGACAAAGGCAACACACTGTAGAACAGGGTTGTCATGAAGTATGTGAGGATGGGGGGGATTTTTCAAACAAGTTTTTCCTGCAATCCAGAGCCATAATCATTATGCCTAATTCTATGTAAAAAAAAAAAAAGTATATTTTTCTGCATAGGCTAAGGTTACCTTTTTACCTGTTCAATTGTCATTTTAATGAGGGTGTCATTCTGGCTGTTGTAAATCACATCTCAATATAATAAAACTAACATGCCTAGGATATTACATCCACATTACAAAACAGTACATGGGATCATATCACACATCAATACAAAAAAGGTGCCAGATTACATTAAAACCAAGTATTTATCTGCACAGTAGTCACAAAGTGCTTATACAGAAACCGAGCTTAAACCCCAGAGAGTAAGCAATGCAGATGTAGAAGCAAGGTGGCTAGGAAAAACTCCCTAGAAAGCCTGGAAAAAAGGAATAAACCTAGAGAGGAACCAGGCTCTGAGGGGTGGCCAGACCTGTTCTGGCTGTGCCAGGTGGAGAGTACATGAGGATACATCATCCTTCAAGATGTTCAAACATTCATAGATGACCAGCAGGATCAAATAATAATCACAGTGGTCATACAGGGTGCAACAGGTCGGCAACTCAGGAGTAAATGTCAGTTAGCTTTTCATAGCCAAGCATTCATAGATTGAGGCAGCAGGTGCGGTAGAGAGAGAGGACGAGAGAGGGTCAAAACAAGATCCGGGACAAGGTAGCACATCCGGTGAACAGGTCAGGGTTCCATTGCCGCAGGCAGAACAGCTGGATCAGCAGGTGGACTGCGGACGGGGACAGCCAGGATTCGTCAGGCCAGGTAGCCCTGAGGCATGGTCCTATGGCTCAGGTCCTCCGGGAGGGGAAAGAGAGAGATAATTAGAGGGACGCCATATAAGACAGGAGAATTACACCAGATATGACGGGGGGGTGGGAACACTGTGGCCCCATCCTAAGTGAGCTCCGGACAGGGCCAGCCAGGTAGTATTGTCACGTTGTATAATGATTCGAAGACAGGCGCAGGAATACGTATTTGTTTTTTTTATTACTCCACCCATCACAAGGTACATCATGAAAAAACAACGGGGACGAAGCCCAAAACAAACATATATATATATATATATATATATATATATATATATATATATATACACACACATATATATATATATACACACACATATATATACATATATATATAAAATAACACTGGAATATAACCCTAACAAAAGAGCGCAGTGTAAACCTCCAAACAAATACACGAGACGAGACCCGTAATAACAAGAGCACAATACATGGTACTCACAAAACAAACGGACATGGGACAATAATCAACAAGGACAATGGGGAACAGAGGGCACGTATATTCACACACATACTAAATCAGGAGAATTGTGAACCAGGTGTAGGTAATGAGACAAGACAGTCCGGGATTGGTGGTAATGAACCATGTCAGTGACGCCTAGAATGCCGGTGACATAGACCTCCGGAGCTGGTGAACGGAATGAGCAGCAGTACCGTGGGGATCCATAACAAGTATATAACCCCTCCCACTATTGTATTTATTAAGGCTGCCAAGGCAGCAGCTATGCTTCCTGCGGTCCACACATTACACAAAAGATAAAACAGTACATCATATAGCATTATTACACCACTACATATCTACAATACAAAATGTATAATACCAACATACAACTTTTTGTACGTGTTTAAAGTGTGTGTGCTAGCTTTTGTATGTGTATGTCTGTACCTGTGTGCGTGGGTGTGTCTCTCTTCACTGCCCCTACACCAAAGGAATATCAACAGACCACTAACTTACTACCCTGAGACAAGGCCGAGTATAGCCCACGATGATCTCCCCCACCGCACGAGTCCGAGGACAGGAAGGAAGATCACGTCAGTGACAGGAACCCACTCAGGTCGATTATAGTGAAAAAATCCTGGTATTAAGTGATGCACCCCTCCCAGGGACAGAATGGGAGAGTTCAAGCAAGCCAGTTAAGCAGCCCCTGTAAAAGGGTTTGGGGCAGAGAATCTCAGTGTGGAGACGGGATCCGGCCAGGCAGAGACAGCAATGGTGGTTGTCACTCCAGTGCCTTGCCGTTCACCTTCACACCCCTGGGCCAGACTACACTTAATCATAGGACCTACTGAAGAGATGAGTCTTCAGTAAAGACTTAAAGGTTGAGACAGTCTGCGTCTCTCACATGGATCGGCAGACCATTACATAAAAATGTAGCTCTATAGGAGAAAGCCCTGCCTCAAGGTGTGTCACGCCCTGGCCTTGAGAGGCCTTTTGTCTTTAGTTGGTTTGGTCAGGGTGTGAGTTTCTATGTTATATATTCTATGTTTATGTTCTAGTTAGTCTATTTCTATGTTGCAGTGCTAGGTTGTGTTTCTAGGTTTGGCCGGGTGTGATTCCCAATCAGAAACAGCTGTCGCTCATTGTCTCTGATTGGGGGTCATACTTAAGTAGCCCATTGCCTACTGTGTATTATGGGATCTTGTTCCTGTTAGGCTTGTATGTGTATAGCAGGAGGACTACATGTTACGTTGTTTCTTGTTTATTTAGTTAATAAACATGTACGCTTTTCACGCTGCACCATGGTCTGACCCGTCTCTCAACGTTCGTGACAGAAGATCCCACCACAAAAGGACCAAGCAGCGTGCAGAGGCGGAGCGAATAGCTTTGTCACAGGTGGGCGAATGGTGGTCATGGGAGGAGATATTCGCTGGGAAAGGACCCTGGGCAAAGGTACAGGCCCTGGCAAGAGAGGATCAACGAGAACGGGACCAACCGCTGAGGAAGCCCGAGAAGCAACCCCAAGAACAATTTTTTGGGGGGGCTAGAGGGCTGGTTGGGGATCGAGAGAGAAGAGCCCCGACCACTGCACCCGGTGGTGTTCCAGTTGGAGTCCCTACGACCATGGGTCTCTCACATGGATCGGCAGACCATTACATAAAAATGTAGCTCTATAGGAGAAAGCCCTGCCTCAAGGTGTGTCATGCCCTGGCCTTGAGAGGCCTGTTGTCTTTAGTTGGTTTGGTCAGGGCGTGAGTTTCTATGTTATATATTCTGTTTGTTCTAGTTAGTCTATTTCTATGTTGCTGTGCTAGGTTGTGTTTCTAGGTTTGGCCGGGTGTGATTCCCAATCAGAGACAGCTGTCGTTCGTTGTCTCTGATTGGGGATCATACTTAAGTAGCCCATTGCCTACTGTGTATTGTGGGATCTTGTTCCTGTTAGGCTTGTATGTGTATAGCCAGAGGACTTCACGTTACGTTGTTTCTTGTTTTGTGGAATGTTTGTTTAGTTAATAAACATGTACGCTTTTCACGCTGCACCTTGGTCTGACCCATCCCTCAACGTTCGTGACAAGGTGTTTGCTTTGAAATTCTAGGAACAATAAGGAGGCCTGTGTCTTGTGACCATAGTGTACATGTAGGTACAGTGCTGTGAAAAAGTATTTGCCCCCTTTAAAATTCTCTACGTTTGATGCTGAATGTTTTCAGATCTTCAACCAAAACCTAATATTAGATAAAGGGAACCTGAGTGAACAAATAACAATTACATACCTATTTAATTGATTTCATAAACAAAGTTATGCAACACCCCTGTGTGAAAGTAATTGCCACCTTTTAGCTAGAAATGACTCCAAACGAACGCTTACTGTAGTTGTTCAGTCGCGGTGAGGGAAAAGTATTTGATTTCCTGCTGATTTTGTACGTTTGTCCACTGACAAATGATCAGTCTATAATTTTAATGGTAGTTTTATTTGAACAGTGAGAGACAGAATAACAAAAACAAAATTATATCAAAAATGTTATATTGATTTGCATTTTAATGAGGGAAATACGTTTTTGACCCCTCTGCAAAACATGACTTAATACTTGTTGGCAATCAGAGGTCAGACGTTTCTTGTAGTTGGCCACCAGGTTTGCACACATCTCAGGAGGGATTTTATCCCACTCCTCTTTGCAGATCTTCTCCAAGTCATTAAGGTTTCGAGGCTGACGTTTGGCAACTCGAACCTTCAGCTCCCTCCACAGATTTTCTATGGGATTAAGGTCTGGATACTGGCTAGGCCACTCCAGGACCTTAATGTGC
The DNA here is from genome assembly GCF_964263955.1 of Coregonus lavaretus. Taxonomy (NCBI): domain Eukaryota; kingdom Metazoa; phylum Chordata; class Actinopteri; order Salmoniformes; family Salmonidae; genus Coregonus; species Coregonus lavaretus. The sequence continues at coordinate 1,970,899 of NC_140007.1, read as the reverse complement.
TTCTTCTTGAGCCACTCCTTTGTTGCCTTGGTCGTGTGTTTTGGGTCATTGTCATGTTGGAATACCCATCCATGACCCATTTTCAATGCCCTGGCTGAGGGAAGGAGGTTCTCACCCAAGATTTGACGGTACATGGCCCTGTCCATCGTCCCTTTGATGCGGTGAAGTTGTCTTGTCCCCTTAGCAGAAAACACCCCCAAAAGCATGTTTCCACATCCATGTTTGATGGTGTTCTTGGGGTCATAGGCAGCATTCCTCCTCCTCCTCTAAACACGTTGAGTTGATGCCAAAGAGCTCCATTTTGGTCTCATCTGACCACAACACTTTCACCCAGTTCTCCTCTGAATCATTCAGATGTTAATTGGCAAACTTCAGATGGGCATGTAAATGTGCTTTCTTGAGCAGGGGGACCTTGCGGGCGCTGCAGGATTTCAGTCCTTCACGGCGTAGTGTGTTACCAATTGTTTTCTTGGTGACTATGGTCCCAGCTGCCTTGAGATCATTGACAAGATCCTCCCGTGTAGTTCTGGGCAGATTCCTCACCGTTCTCCTGATCATTGCAACTCCACGACGTGAGATCTTGCATGGAGCCCCAGGCCGAGGGAGATTGACAGTTCTTTTGTGTTTCTTCCATTTGCGAATAATCGCACCAACTGTTGTCACCTTCTCACCAAGCTGCTTGGCGATGGTCTTGTAGGTCTACAATCTTGTCCCTGACATCCTTGGAGAGCTCTTTGGTCTTGGCCATGGTGGAGAGTTTGGAATTTGATTGGTTGCTTCTGTGGACAGGTGTCTTTTATACAGGTAACAAGCTGAGATTAGGAGCACTCCCTTTAAGAGTGTGCTCCTAATCTCAGCTCGTTACCTATATAAAAGACACCTGGGAGCCAGAAATCTTTCTGATTGAGAGGGGGTCAAATACTTTTTTCCCTCACTGTAACTAAGCGACATTTGTGGGTTTTCAAGCATGAACTGCTCGTTTCAAGTCCTGCCACAACATCTCAATTGGGATTAGGTCTGCACTTAGACTAGGCCATTCCAAAACTTTGAATGTGTTGCTTTTTAGCCATTTTCATGTAGACTTGTGTGTTTTGGATCATTGTCTTGCTGCATGACCCAGCTGCGCTTCACCGTCAGCTTACAGAAGGATGGCCTGACATTCTTGTGTAGAATTATCTGATACAGAGCAGAATTCACGATTCCTTAAATTAAAGGCAAGTCGTCCAGGTCCTGAGGCAGCAAAGCATCCCCAAACCATCACACTACCATCACCATGCTTGATCGTTGGTATAAGGTTCTTACTGTGGAATGTTTGGTTTTCACCAGGCATAATGGGACCCATGTTATTATTTTTAGATGTCAACAAATAACTGATTAAAACACTGTTTTGCAATGAATGTCTACAGTAGTCTCAACAGCACTTTGTAGGGTAGCACCATAGTGTAGCCGGAGGACAACTCATTTCCGTCCTTCTCTGGCACATTGACTTCAATATAAAACCTCGGAGACTCATGGTTCTCACCGCCTTCCATAGACTTGCACAGTAATTACGACAACTTCTGGAGGACATCCTCCATCCAATCAGAGCTCTTGCAACATGAACTGACATATCCATCTGTTCAAATGATCAGATAATTAATCTAGTACTGAAAGCATAAGATACAGCTAGCTAGCTAGCACCGCAGTGCATAAAATGTGGCGAGTAGTTGACTGGAGGGAGAAAGACAATAGTTGAACAGTTTTGAACAAATTAATTTCTTAAATGTATGAGAAGCAGCAGAGATTTAAATGTAGTTTCACTTTCACTTACGCTAGCTAATGCAACAAATTTTGCCTACTCAACAACCTGACTCAAAGAGAGGAATTATATTTTTGTTAGCTAGCTAGCTGGCTAAAGCTATCAAACATCTCCAATTTAAAACAGGAGTATAGCCTACCTGGCTGGCATTAAAATGAATCACGGGAAAAGCGTACTCCATTCGCTATTTCAATGCATAGATGACATGTGCATGATAGTGGTCCATTCTAAATCAAAGCAAATTTCAGACCGCTTTACTTTTTACACATTGTTACGTTACAGCCTTATTCTAAAATGGATGATTCTCCCCCCCATTTTTGCTAATTTGTTTAATAGAAATAACTGAAATATAAGTATTCAGACCCTTTACTCAGTACCTTGTTGAAGCACCTTCGTCAGCTATTACAGCATCGAGTCTTCTTGGGTATGACGCTACAAGCTTGACACACCTGTATTTGTGGAGTTTCTCCAATTCTTCCCTACAGATCCTCTCAAGCGCTCTCAGGTTGGATGGGGAGCGTTGCTGCACAGCTATTTTCAGGTCTCTCCAGAGATGTTCGATCGGGTTCAAGTCCGGGCTCTGGCTGGGCCACTCAAGGACTCAAGGACATTCAGAGACTTATCCCGAAGCCACGCCTGCATTGTCTTGGCTGTGTGCTTAGGATCATTGGGCCTCATTCACCAATATCTACCTGAGAATTTTCTAAACTTTGTTCTTAATAAACTCCCTAAGAAAAGTGTACGTCGGATTCATGACATCTTAAATAACAGAATTGTTCACACCTGTGTTCTGAAGATTGATGAATCACACGTCTTCGTAATTGAAAGCGTGTGCCAGTTGTTCCTAATTAGCATAAGAAAACACCCCGCAAATTCCCATATAAGGACATGACACTTCAGGGCTGTGTGCAAGAAAAGTTGGAGAATGTCCAAAAGACACACATACTGTGGTGGTCTACCGATCACCAAACGAAAAGGAACTTCAGTCATTCTGAAATAGAAATTCTACTGCAACCAACCAAAGAGGCATGGAAGGAGATCACGGATTCCGTGAACTCTGTTTCTGGACAACGTCGCTCAATTGAAGATGTAAAAAATAAATGGTTTGACTTAAAATCAGAGACCAAAAAATCCATTGCCATACATAAGAGACATAAGCTGACCACTGGAAGGGGGCATGCAGGCCCTGAGTTATCTGAGATTGACCAGCGCATCGGGGCCATTATTGGTGAGACGGCACTCTCAGGTGTGCCATCAGCTGAGCAACTGGACACTGACCAGGGCCCTATATCAACAGCTTCATATCCTCCAAGGCCATCTCCCACCAGTGAATAAGACGGTAAGCAAGTCTTTCTGAATTTATACAATTCCTTGCCATAATTTAACTGAAAGCAACGGTGAAACCATTGGAAAGGAATTTTACACCAGTTTGTCAAACCAAATATGGGCCTATGTGACTGTGAATGAGTCCTCACCTGAATTCCTAGTTTATTCAGTTTGAAATCCTATTGCTTTTGCAGTAGGCCTATATAGAACAAACTGAAACATCTACAAAAAAAACATGCACTGTGACTGTTTTACTTTCAGTATCATTTTTATTTTCAGATCTCCAATCCAGGCAACCCCTCTGTGAAGAGGAACCTGACACCATTTGGCCTTCCTGCAGTAGGCCTGCCTCTGTACGTGCCCCCAGGTCCCGTCCAACTGCACGTGTCATCTCCGATGCGGTCTTGGATAACCAGGAGCGGATTGCGCAAAGTCTCTGTGAAATCGCTTTTACTCTGGCCACAATATCAGAAACACTCAAAGACATAAACACACATTTAAAGATATAAAGAACGCACACTGAAACCTGTGTCATTTCATGTGTTTAATTTGTGGTATTTAAAGGACAAAACAAATAAAAAACGAGAAATTATTTGTTGTCTGACTTCCACGCCAAGTCGGTTGTCTGGTCCCAGCAATGGGTCAGGACCCACATCCTGGTGTGGTGGCTGAAGTGGAAGTGGAACACCACGCTTCATAGCGATGTTATGTAACACACAACAGGCCATGATTATTCTGCAAACCTAAAAACGGTGTAAAGATGATCAAAAGCTAGAAAAACTAAATAAAATGAATTGTTGGAATTAGATTATTCTACAACATGTTCTCCATTTTTCAAACCTGAATAAAACAAGTAGTCCTACTCACCTTCTCTGGCTTGTAAAGCAGCTTACCCCCTGCTGTGTCCAAACACATCCAGCATCCCTTCAGAATACCAATGGTTCACTCAATGGTGGAGCGGGTTCGTGCGTGCCTCTGGTTATAAGAGGCCTCTTGGTGCGTCTGAGGATTTGTTAGTGGCGTCATTGGCCAGGGCATACCCCCGATCTCCTAATGAAACAAGTCATTAATGAAGAAACCCACTTTTTGAAACCAACAATTGGAATTGGAAATTACTGAACGATGCTTACCAATGAGCCATGCGTCTCCAGCAGCTCCTTGTTCCAGGCACATTCCCACAGAACTGCTCTGCAAAATATAAGTAATGTGCACCTCCTGGGAACTGGGAGACCACGTTCAAGAGATGGTTGTCGGAGTCACAGATGATTGGTACATTGATTGAGTGATATTGCTTGCGGTTGAGGTATGGGAATGGGTCTGGTGAGGGTGCCTTAATGCGCACGTGAGTGCAGTCTATTGCCCCGATAACGTTGTGCAGACCCGCAATAGAGTAGAACCCTCTCTTGACCGGCAGCTGTTGTTGCGTTGTATAGGGAAAAACAGACTGAGACCTCGATCTCTTTTACGGCTGTGCCCTGTGTAAACATGTTGACATGTACAGTTTTAGACATACAGACAAGAACATTTCAAACATACAAAACAAAAACACAATTCAACAGAAACAATCACAGACAACATCATATTGATCCTCCATAACCTTTTTTAAAGGGGCAAGGGCCACCAGAGTGTCTAACTTAAGTTGGATCTGCAGTTTGTTCCATGAATAAGGTGCAAAGGAACTGAAGGCAGTCCTACCCAACTCTGTGGAGACCACAGGAGTCTATTGTAATCCACATCTGTGATCTGGTTTTAAAATTAGTATATCTAGTGGAAATAAATGATGAAATATATGGAGGTAGTTTTAAAAGAAGTGCTTTATAAATAAACAAGAGAGCATGTTGCTCTCGCCTCACAGATAGAGGCCCAACCCACATGTTGATATAGGATACAGTGATGAGTTTTGTAACTATCACCCGTGATAAACCTGAGTGCACAATGGTAAATAGCATCCAGTGGTTTTAATGTGTTTGCCGATGCATGCATATAGATAATATCACCATATCACCAGTTGATTTATTCCATCCACAACTCGTGGGAGAGCGCGGCTGATGGATGGCTGTGATATGCCCACCCGGTCTGCTAACTCCCGCTGAAATGTCCCAGTGGCTAAAAATCCCAAGGTGGAGTGTACCTGCACATGAGGTGGTACGGGATTGGACCGTTGGGTATGGCTTTGCAGCGCTGGCTCCAAAGTATCACACAGCTCCATTAAAACATGTCTTGGAAGCCTAAACCGTCCAATCAAGTACTCGTCAGTCTCTGCAAATAAATCAACCTGATCCTCAAAGATGCGTTCCCTTCTCAGAGCACGCTCGGCAATGTCGTCAAGCAGCAATAGATGTGCAATTTTGATAGCATGCCTGATGTGCAGAAACAGGCCCTATAAATAGCGTGATCAATCACCACATAATGCAGGATTTAATCACCTTAATTGCTGATGTAAATTGCAGTGCTAGTGTTTCTTTGCATACAGTGTGGAGAACAAGTATTTGATACACTACCGATTTCGCAGGTTTTCCTAGTTACAAAGCATGCAGAGGTCTGTAATTTTTATCATAGGTACACTTCAACTGTGAGAGATTGAATCTAAAACAAAAACCCAGAAAATCACATTGTATGATTTTTAAGTAATTAATTTGCATTTTATTGCATGACATAAGTATTTGAACATCAGAAAAGCAGAACTTAATATTTGGTACAGTTACAGAGATCATACGTTTCCTGTAGGTCTTGACCATGTTTGCACACACTGCAGCAGGGATTTTGGCCCACTCCTCCATACAGACCTTCTCCAGATCCTTCAGGATTCGGGGCTGTCGCTGGGCAATACAGACTTTCAGCTCCCTCCAAAGATGTTCTATTGGGTTCAGGTCTTACCTAAGAACAAATCCAAGATGAGAAAACATTAGTGAATGTCAGAATCTTCGTCAAAAGTGCCTAAGTGGGGTTTAAGAACACATTACTTCGTAAGAACGCTTGGTGAATGAGGCCCAATGTCCTGGAAGGTGAACCTTCATCCCAGTCTGAGGTCCTGAGCACTCTGGAGCAGGTTTTCATCAAGGATCTCTGTACTTTGCGCCGTTCATCTTTCCCTCGATCTGGACTAGTCTCCCAGTCCCTGCTGCTGAAAAACATCCCAACAGCATGATGCTGCCACCACCATACTTCATCATAGGGATGGTGCCAGGTTTCCTCCAGACGTGACGCTTGGCATTCAGGCCAAAGATTTCAATCACACCAGAGAATTTTGTTTCTCTTAGTATGAGAGTCTTTAGGTGCCTTTTGGCAAACTCCATCCGGGCTGTCAAGTGCATTTTACTGCGAAGCGGCTTCCGTCTGGCCACTCTACCATAAAGGCCTGATTGGTAGAGTGCTGCATAGATCGTTGTCCTTCTGGAAGGTTCTCTCATCTCTACAGAGGAACTCTAGAGCTCTGTCAGAGTGACCATCGGGTTCTTGGTCACCTCCCTGACCAAGGCCCTTCTCCCCCGATTGCTCAGTTTGGCCGGGCGGCCAGCTCTAGAAGAGTCTTGGTGGAGGCCACTGTTCTTGGGGACTTTCAATGCTGCAGCAATTTGTTGGTACCCTTCCCCAGATCTGTGCTTTGACACAATCCTGTCTCGGAGCTCTACGGACAATTCCTTCGACCTCATGGCTTGGTGGACCTGTCACGGATTCTGCCGAGGCTGCTCCTCCTCCTTGCTCGGGCAGGCTTCGGCGTTCGTCGTCCCCGGAGTACTAGCTACTGCCGATCGATGTTTCGGTGTTTGTCTTGTTCTGTCTTGAGTGGTTACACCTGTTGTCTATTATGTTTGATTGTAGTCCCTATATTTACCCATGTCTCTCGTTTGGTATTGTGTGTTATTGTTTTTTGTCTAGGCTGTATCGGCATTGCTGTTTTTGTAGTATACGTGTATTTGTTTTCCTCCCTGTTAGGAGGTTTTGTTTTGTATGTTCTTTACATTTAGTAAAGTACGTCTGCTAGTATCTCTGTGTCCTGCGCTTGACTTCACTCACCGCATACACGTCGCCCCTGACAGGACCCTAATCAAGTTGTAGAAACATCAAGGATGATCAATGGAAACAGGATGCACTGGAGCTCAGTTGAGTTTCATAGCAAAGGGACTGAATACTTATGCTAATAAGGTATGTTTATTTTTAATAAATGTGCAAAATAAAAAATAAAACTGTTTTCGCTTTGTCATTATGGGGTATTGTGTGTAGATAGCTGAGAATGTTTTATTTACTACATTTTTTAATGCTTTAACGTAACAAAATGTGGAAAAAGTCAAGGGGTCTGAATACTTTCCAAAGACACTGTACGTAAAGACAAGATTAAATCAAGAATAGTCTGATGGGTGACAATATTAGCCTATCACTTGTGAATGATGCCCAGCTTAAGGCAAATAGCGCATGCTTTTCCCCCCGACTTTTTCAAATCAGTCGCACACCTCATGTAGCCTAGCCCATAACTTAAAATGAAACACATTCATTCGCTTTACAACCGGTGTAGAGCCTAACTGGAATACATGCACATGAGTTTCAAGTTTGGGGAAGATAACGCAGCCAGTCTTTCATTCAAAACCTGTTGTTGTGCATTCATTTGCATTGTAAACATCTCCCCACACAACCATTGCTTCAAAATATAACTATATTGTGAAATGTAATGAGAACATTGGTTTAATGGGAATGCCAAGAGTGTGCAAAGCTGTCATCAAGGCAAAGGCTGGCTACTTTGAAGAATCTCAAATAACATATTTTGATTTGTTTAACACTTTTTCGGTTTTGTGTTATTTCATAGTTTAGATGTCTTCACTATTTTTCTACAATGTGGAAAATAGTAAAAAGAAAGAAAAACCCTTGAATGAGTAGGTCGGTCAAAACTTTTGACTGGTACTGTAGATGTGATGATGCTGTTTGTATGGCTGCTATGAAAGTGAACTGTGATCAGGGGTCTATTCATTCCGCCAATTCTGTTGCAAAATGTTTCTTAAACTGAAATGGGGATGGACCTACCTGAATTTGTCCAATATTAATTTGTTTTAATAGAGTAACTCTCGGTTTGGACTAATGATTACACACAAGATCAACTATATGCAGGAAGAGTGTGCAAGGCTCTATTGAATGTGTAATTGTCTGTCACCTTGATTACTCCAATTTGCCTCTCGACTTGTGCACCTACATTATAAACATTCACTTGTAGGCTAGTTATTATTATGATTATATTTGTTTAAAAGAATGTACACCACTTTCTCCCCAAAATGGTGATATCCAAATTTGTAGTTACAGTCTTGTCCCATCGCTGCAACTCCCGTTCGGACTCAGGAGAGGTGAAGGTCGAGAGCCATGCGTCCTCCGAAACACGACCCTGCCAAGCCGCACTGCTTCTTGACACTGCTCGCTTAACACAGAAGCCAGCCGCACCTCATGGTGGGTACCTTTTGGTGATACATTGAGCTTTGTGAATGAAATATGAATGACAGTCATCCAATATGCTGTAATAGAAATAAGGCCATGCTCATAAAAATAATCTTAAATGCATCAACCTCCACCGGTTCCTATGGACATTTTCTACTTGGAGCACTTTCAACCAAGATAGCTGTCCAGTGATGACAGGAGTGTTTCCAGACTTGAGAACATTCTGAAAAAGGTACACAGGACAGTTCAGGGTTCTCTGTGGGTTCTAGAGTAATTTTAATTTGGTTCCCCCCTCAGTGTCTCTGTTGACAGGGAGAGGTTCCTTTGGCACTGTACATTGAGAAGATCCATGTGGATCTGAGATCCATGTTGTGGATGATGCTAATGCTAGCCGTATGTGGCTACGTAAACAAACCACATCAAGAGTTGTTCTCATCCATAGTCTTTCAAGAGTTCACAAAGTAGAATAAAAAATAACACCAAATATACATTCCGGTTGGTCATTATCATTGGTCCTTCCTGATTGGTCCTTCTGGTTTTTATGCTGACCAGTCTGTTGTTTAGGTCTGGTCAGCGAGTCAGTGAACCTGGCAGGGGCAGTGAGAAGATTATTTGACAGTTGCTGTGGAGAGTTAAAGCCACGGTATATCAGTATAGTGTCTCAGTCGGGGCTACATTCACAGAGTCCTCTGGAGCTCTACGAGTCACTGCTCTCTGATTGTCAAACACTGGAAGGAAAGAGAACATCTCGGCAACCGAAGGTGGGTAAAGGATTGACTTCAACAAGGGCAGGTGTGCATGGTCCTGGGACTTTGCTGCAGTCAATCTAGCACCTGGATCAGTAGAGCTGCTCCACTGGGATGGACAGGAGGATGTGTGTGTTTGGTTTAGGACCCGGCTCACAATCAGCTGTAGGGAGACATAAAGAACAGGTGTCAGTGTGAAAGGGGAACAAACACTTCATAAAGCAAACACGCACATGAAGGGTGTTTCATCAGAGCTTGTTATGAAAAAATGTGGTACTACTGAAGATGAGAGACTTCCAACGCTGGGAATCTGCCCAGCACCTGTGTCCTCAATGTCACCTCAATCGACAGCTAACGGTGACCACAGATTTTCTGGTATGGCCTTATCTCAAAAAGAGAGCAGTGCATTGATCTACGAGAATTGAGAGGGCCTACTTTCTGATACAGAATGCAGTGATGTGTATCGCCCGTAATACAGTGGCAGGTGCATTCATATAGACAAAATTGCCATAGTCTAAAGCCGGAATTAATGTCGACTGAATTTGTTTCCTGCTATTTAACGAAAGGCATGCCCTACTCCTATAAGTTAATTCTTAACTTGTCCACTTATTTGTATTTATTATAGGTCCCCACTACCTGCTGCCAAGGCTATTCCTTAGGTCCAGAAAAATTAAGGTAGTTATATACAATTAAAAACATTACATTTCACAACAGATTTAACAAAATATTAAGTGTGCCCCCTCAGGCCACTACTCTACTACCACATTTGTACAACACAAAATCCATGTTTACGTGTGTATAGTTGTCACGCCCTGACCTTGGAGATCCATTTATTCTCTAGTTGGTTAGGTCAGGGTGTGATTTGGGGAGTACTGTCTAGGTTGTCCATTTCTTTGTTGGCCGGGTGTGGTTCCCAATCAGAGGCAGCTGTCGATCGTTGTCTCTGATTGGAGATCATATTTAGGCAGCCATGTTCCTACCTTTGTTTGTGGGATCTTGTTTCTGGTTTGGCTTGTTGCTTTGTAGCCTGTGGAACTTCACGTTTTGTTGTCGGTGGTTCTTGAATACATTAATATGTACGCATACCATGCTGCACCTTATACGATCCTTCACTCAACGGTCGTGACAGAAGATCCCACCTCCAACAGACCAAGCAGTGTGGCCAGGAGGAGCAGACATCCTGGACACAGGTGGGGAAGACATTCTGGACATGGGAAGAGATATTGGCTGGAAAGGGACCCTGGGCGAAGGAGGAGACCCAGGCAGGAAGGGATCGCCTTCCATGGGAGCAGACGGAGACAGCGAGGGAGGATCAACGGCGACTTCGTAGTTTACGACCACGAAGGAAGCCCGAGAGGCAGCCCCCAACTATTTTTTTTGGGGGGGGGCACACGGGGTGGTTGGTGGAGCCAGGTTTCAGACCAGAGCCAACTACCAGCACTCGCTTTAAGGAGCGTGTGACCGTTCAGGAACCATGTAATGCGGAGATACGCACTGTGTCGCCAGTGCACCTTCAAAGCCCAGTGTGTCCTGTGCCAGCGCCTCGCACTTGCTGTGCGAAGGTGAGCATTCAGCCAGGACGGGTTGTGCCGGCTCAATGCTCCTGGTCTCCAGTACGCCTCCTCGGTCCAGTAAATCCTGCGCTGGTTATACGCACTGTGTCGCCAGTGCGCCTTCACAGCCCAGTGCGTCCTGTGCCAGCGTCCTGCACTTGCCGGGCTAAAGTGAGCGTCCAGCCAGGACGGGTTGTGCCTGCTCCTCACACCAGACCAGTGGTACGTGTCCCCAGCCCGGTACGGCCCGTGCTTGCTCCTCGCACCAAACCAGTGGAGCGTGTGCCCAGTCCGGTACGGCCTGTTCCAGCGCCACGCACCCAATCTCCAGCGAGGGTCAGCTGCTCCAGTCCAGTGCCGGAGCAGTCCACTCCACCGGTGTCTAGTGCAGCTCCGGTTATCTGCTCTTCCCCCCCATGCTGGAGCCATCCGCTCCACCGGGGTCCGAGCCGGAGCCAGACGTCAACCCCTCTCCAGGGTCAGGGCCTCCCACACCAGGGTCCAGACAGGGCCTGGTGCATCGCGGGAGGACTACTGAGCCGGGACCAGACGTCAGCTCCTCTCCAGGGTCGAGGGCTCCCACACCAGGGTCCAGACAGGGCTTGGTGCATTGTGGGAGGACTGAGAGGGGAAGCATTGCGCCGGGGGCCAGACCGGACCGGGTGTGCATCGGGGAGGCAGGAAGGGATAAGAGGTTACTATTTACGTCGTGCCCGAAGCCGGAGACGCCAACGAGGATAGATTACCACCCGGACCCTCCCCTAATGAGTCGGGTTTTTGCGGCCAAATTCCGCACCTCTGGGGGGGGGGGGGGGGGGGGGTACTGTCACGCCCTGACCTTGGAAATCCGTTTATTCTCTAGTTGGTTAGGTCAGGGTGTGATTTGGAGTGTACTGTCTAGGTTGTCAATTTCTATGTTGGCCGTGTGTGATTCCCAATCAGAGCCAGCTGTCGATCGTTGTCTCTGATTGGGGATCATACTTAGGCAGCCATGTTCCTACCTTTGAGGGATCTTGTTTCTGGTTTGGCTTGTTGCTGTGTAGCCTGTAGAACTTCACGTTCTGTTGTCGGTGTTTCTTGAATAAATTAATATATACACATACCGTGCTGCACCTTGGTCCGATCCTTCACTAAACGGTCGTGACAATAGTGCATATGTTATCGTGTGTATGCGCATCTCTTCAAGGACCCCGCTGTTCCATACGTTGCATTTTTATCTGTTTTTTTAAATCAGATTTTACTGCTTGGATGGGTTACGTGATGGGGAATAGAGTTCCATGTACTCAAGGCTCTATGTAGTACTGTTCACCTCCCGTAGTCTGTTCTGAACTTGGGGACTGTGAAGAGACTTCTGGAGGCATGCCTTGTGGGGTATGCATGGGTTTCTGAGCTGTGTACTAGTAGTTTAAACAGCCAGTTCAGTGCATTCAACATGTCAATAATTCTCACAAATACAAGTTGATGAATTCAATATGTACTTTGAGCCAAGAAGGCTGACATGCATATTATTAATGTTAGCTATCCATGTACATTTAAGGGCCAGCCATGCTGCCCTGTTCTGTTCCTTATTGTAATTTTCCTAAGTCCCTCTTTGTGGCACCTGACCACACGACTGGACAGTAATCCAGTTGCGACAAAACTAGGTCCTGTAGGACCTGCCTTGTTGATAACGTTGTAAAGGCATAGCAGCACTTTATTTAGGACAGATCTCTCCCCATCTTAGCTACTGTTGGATCAATATGTTTTGACCATGACTGTTTACAATCCAGGGTTACTCCAAGCATTTTAGTATTTCCTTGCTCAATTTGTCCGAAATACAATGCTTTTCGATTTAGAAATATTTAGGACTAACTTATTTATTGCCACCCATTCTGAAACTGACTGCAACTCTTTGTTAAGTGTTGCAATGAATTCACTTGCTGTGGTAGCTGATGTGTATAGTGAAGGGTCATCAGCATACATAGACACAGGCTTTATCAGAGCCAGTGGCAGGTCATTAGTAAAGACTGAAAAAAGTAAGGGGCCTAGACAGCTGCCCTGGGGAATGACTGACTCTACCTGGAATATATTGGAGAGGCTTCCATTAAATAACACCTTCTGTTCTGTTAGACCGGTAACTCTTAATCCACAATATAGCAGGGGATGTAAAGCTATAACGTTTTTCCAGCAGCAGATTATGATCAATAATGTTAAAAGCTGAGCTGAAGTCGAACAGCGTGCTGAAAAACTGTAGTTAATTTGTTTACTGTGAAGTAGCATTGTATCTGGTGTAACTTTTTTTTCTCCAAAAGTTTACTAAGGGTTGGTAACAGGTTGATTGGTCAGCTGTTTGAGCCAGTAAAGGGTGCTTTGCTATTCTTGTGTAGCGGAATTACCTTTGCTTTCTTCCAGGCCTGAGGGCACACACTTTCCTGTAGGCTTAGATTGAAGGGATGGCAAATAGGAGTGGCAATATCATCCTCTGTCATCCTCATTAAATTTCCATCCAAGTTGTCAAACCCAGGTGTGTTGCCACTGTTGATAGACAATTAGCTTTTTGTCAATCCAGATATTTATAAAAGTGGGGACACGATCAATATGGGCACCATCCAATATGCATAAATCAGATAAATGTAACTGCATTAAGTAAAACTCAGTTCAACAAAGGCTTTCTGTAAAGCAAAAAAGGCATATTGTAGTTCTGAGCCTGGGCAACAGAATGCACAACAGCGTCGTCCACATACATGTGGAGGTTACCATTTCTTACAGACAACCCAATATTGTTTATAGAGACCCTTGGGTGACAAGGAAACCTGACTTAACACCATCATAAGAAAGTGTCCTCTGACAGGTAGTTTTCAAACCAAAAGCAGGCTGCCTGACCAAGGCCAATTTCAGAATGTCTACGAATTAATAATGAGTGGTCAAGTGTTGCAAGCCTTCGACAGGTCTATGAAAAGGCCAGCACAACGCTGCCTTTTGTCCATGCTATTTACAATGCCATTTAATACCAAAGAGGCAGCAGATACAGTGCATTCAGAAAGTATTCAGACCCTTTTCCACATTTTGTTACGTTACAGCCTTCTTATGAAATTGATTACTGAGCAATTGGGGGAGAAGGGCCTTGGTCAGGGGGTTGATGGTCACTCTGACAGAGCTCCTCTGTGGAGATGGGAGAACATTCCAGAAGAACAACCATCTCTGCAGCACTCCACCAATCAGGCCTTTATGGTAGAGTGGCCAGACGGAAGCCATTCCTCAGTAAAAGGCACGACAGCCAGCTTGGAGTTTGCCAAAAGTCACCTAAAGGACTCTGACCACGAGAAACAAGCTTCTCTGGTCTGATGAAACCAAGATTTAACTCTTTGGCCTGAATGCCAAGCGTCACGTCTGGAGGAAACATGGCACCATCCCTATGGTGAAGCATGGTGGTGGCAGCATGATGCTGTGGGGATATTTTTCAGCGGCAAGAGACTGGAACACTAGTCAGGATCAAGGGAACGATGAACGGAGCAAAGTACAGAGAGATCCTTGATGAAAACATGTTCCAGAGCGCTCACGACCTCAGACTGGGGTGAAGGTTCACCTTCCAACAGGACAACAACCCTAAGCACACAGACAAGACAACACGTGACTGGCTTCTGGACAAGTCTCAATGTCCTTGAGTGGACAAGCCAGAGCCCTTACTTGAACCATATCGAACATCTCTGGAGAAACCTGAAAATAGCTGTGCAGAAACGCTCCCCATCCAACCTGACAGCGCTTGAGAGGATCTGCGGAGAAGAAATGGGAGAAACTCCCCAAATACAGGTGTGCCAAGCTTGTACCGTCATACCAAAGAAGACATGAGGCTGTAATCGCTGCCAAAGGTTCTTCAACAAAGTACTGAGTCAGGGTTTGAAAACATGTAGAAATTTATAAAAACATGTATCTTGGAATCAAAGATGCCAGGTTCCATTCATTCAGTGTATCCTTTACAAAACTGTCCATTCATTGGCCTTGACCTCTTCATATAAGTACAGAAATAAAGAAATGTTGGAAAAACATAGCTAGCTATACTAACTTGGCTACATCAAATTGAAGGTAACCTCTAACGTTAGCTACCTAACATAATTTGCATCTATCCTCTACTTCACAAGTCCAACTAAAAGCTGCCACTTTCAGAAACCATTGAAAACCAGTACAGCTAACTCAGTCACCATGCAAGCATTAGATAAGCCTGCCATATAGCTTGGTAAAATTAACCCAGATGTAAAATAAGTACAATTCAGCTAACGTTAGATAACGATCGAAAGTGTCCGAAACAGTCCAGAAGAAGTCAGTCTTAGCTAGCTAAGGTAGCTAGCTACCATTACAGACTTTGACATAGGTTTTTATGGCTTCAAGTCATTGCCTACTGTGTAGTATACCACCTCAGTACAATATCAAGCACATCACGTCATCACGCAACAGACTCCTGGTTACCAACAATGACGAGATGACCTACAGAGAGGAGCAAGCTGAAAGTTGGATGTCTCTCATGGCTTCGCTCACCCCTGGATGTACCATCTGCCAGTACCTGAGCCAGAGAGTCGCTGAGCTGGAGGGGAGAGTATCTGTCTTGCGCCAGATCAAGGAGGACGAAGAACTCCTGGACTCCATGGTTGCACAAACCACCTCCAAAATCGACGACGTCACCTGCCCCTGGCTCGGCATCTCCACTTCTGGGGAGCCTGTAACGGAGAAACTCCATTCGGTTCCCTTAAATGAGCCATGGCCCAGGCTAGGAGCTAAACCGAAGGGCCCGGTCTGTTCCACCCCTTCTGCTCCGCCTCAGGATGCCTGGATTGCTGTCCGGGGAGTAAAGCACTCCAGGAAACGGAATCCATCAAATGTTTCGGAAGTGCTACAATTGGGGAGGAGATTCAAGGTCCTGGAAGGCCTGGAAGTGCATTCCAATCATACTGTAGAGGGTCCCTCCGCTACATCGCTACTGCTGCCGTCTCTCTCAGGTGGAAGTGCCCAAGCAAACTCATCTGCGCTCCATGCCTACCGCTAGGTCGTCAGTCTCAGCTGCTAGCCCCCCTCAACCTGCTAGGAGGCAGATCACCTGGGAGAGGCCCCGTCATTTACCCAATAAACCCATCTGTAGTCCTTCCGTTCTCGTGGTGGGTTCATCCATGGTCCGAAACGTTTCAATCCGGAAAGCTGAGACTTTCTGCTACCCTGTCGCTAGGATCCCTGACCTAAATTCCATGCTACCGCTACTTATTAGCAAGCACTCCGCCGCTTCAACTGTCATTGTCCATGTTGGGTCAAATTACATTAAACTCCAGCAGTCAGAGAAATTGAGAGACGATTTTAAAACATTGATAAATACGCTGCTGGAATCTGGGAAGCAGTATCCGCTACACGGATATGGTTTTTAGTCGTATACGCCAATTACACACCTGGCTTAAGGGATACTGCTGCACGATGGGAATTCCTTTTGTGGATAACATTGCAGCTTTTACAGACTGACCAGGTCTATTTCTTCGGGACAATTTACATCTTAACAGGTATGGCTCCAGCATCCTCTCCACCAACATGTCTCTTACTCTTGCCTCATGTAGAGCCTTTGATACCTGACGTTGTGTATTTTCGGGGGTTGACTTTTGGGATTGTACGCTCCCCTATCAGACTATGTTCAATGCTCCTCTCCCAGTTTCATTATTTAGTCCCTCAATTGCAAATATGGAACAAACTTCAGCTTTTCTGCAATTCCTAGATTATTGTCCAATCACCGTATTGCGAATACTACTTACATGCAGAGAGGTATTGTTAGTAGTTATCTTGTCCCCATAAAATTGAGCTCTGTCAATAGCTCAAATGGTTTATTGCTCATTTAGTGCAGCTTCAGGTGCTACCTTGGATAGTCCATCTGATATGAATTCCCGTAGCAATGGTATTGGAATAATGTATTTGAATGCTAGAAGCCTGATCCAAAAGTTGGACTTTATTGACATTTTGGTCTCACAATCAAATGTTGACGTACTGATTGTATCTGAATCGTGGCTGTGTGATTCTGTGCCTGATTCAGATGTTCAGTTGATTGGGTACAATATTTATAGAGCTGATAGAGTTGGTAGAGGTGGTGGTATCGCGATTTATGCAAAATGCTGCTTAAATGTTTGTGTCCATATCAACCTCTGTCCCAAAGCAATATGAATGTCTAGTTTTAAATGTGGTACTTGGTAATAATGCTCATTTAACTCTAGCAGGGGTATATCGCCCCCCCCCCCCCCCCCCCCTCAGCTCCTCCTTGTACTCTATGCAAATTCGGATATACTGTCTAATTATGCAAACTCTGAATTACTGATTTTGGGAGATTTTAACCTGGATTGGCTTTCACCAGTATCCGATAAATTAAAATATATTTGTACTGAGCTAAATCTAACTCAGCTGATAACTAAACCAACCCGTCCCAACTTTAAGAATCCAGTAAAATCTACTCTAGACATTATTCTAACAAATACCCCCCATTAATACACAGCCAGTGTTTTTTTTCCAAATGATATCAGTGACCACTGCTCTATTGCTTGTATTAGAGATACCAGGCTGAAACACTCTGATCCCTGTATAATCTCTAAGAGAAATTATAAACATTTATCACAGCAAGCTTTTATCCTTGACTAATATCACTCTGAGCTTTTATCCACTTGCTGCTTTCTGGACCCGGTTTTAGCCCTTGCTTTTTTCTCTTCTATTGTTACCTCTATTTCTGATAAACATGCCCCGCTTAAGAATCATAGAGTAAGAAACCGAACCAGTTCTTGGTTCTCTCCTGAATTGTCAGGTATTTTTCTGCAAAAGAATCGGGCCTGGGCCTTGGCGAGAAAAATAGGTACTCCAGCTGATTGGCTGTTTATTAGGCAATTGAGATATAAATGTACAGCAGCTGTCAAAAAGGCAAAATCAAATTACTTCCTTAATGCTATGACAGATTCTGCAGGAGATCCTGCAAAATTCTGGAAAACCGTTAATTCACTGAAACGGGGGAATTCTGCTGTTTCTCTTCCTAAGCAAATTATCTCAGACTCCTGTATTCTAAGTGAAAAAAATGATATTTGATGCTTTTAATGAGCATTTCATCTTTGCTGGTTTTTTATTTGAAAAGAAAAGTGGCCATTGTGGTACTGGCCAGTTAGTTGATTTTTCGTCTTGCTTTTCAACCGTTACTCTAAAAAATGGTAACCCTGTTTTTAGTTTCCAGGAAATAACTGAAGCAGAGGTTCTAGCTGCCCTGTGTGCCATTGATACTAAGAAATCCTTAGGCGCTGACAATTTAGACCCGTACTTACTTAAGTGTGCTGCACCTATCATTGCTGGTTCAGTGACACACATTTTTCATCTAACATTAAGCACAGGAAATATCCCTAAGGTTTGGAAAGCAGCTTTTGTTCTGCCATTACATAAGGGAGGTGACGGTAGTGATTTGGATAACTATCGACCCATCTCTAGGCTCCCTTGTCTGGCAAAGATCCTAGAATCTATAGTCAACAAACAGTTACAATCTTTTCTTTCTGTTAACAGTATTTTTAGCACCAAACAATCTGGTTTTAGATCTAAACACAGTACCACATCGGCCACTATGCATGTTGTAAATGATATTGCAAATGCCTTTGTCACGCCCTGGCTCTGGGGACTCTTGTATGTTGAGCCAGGGTGTTAGTTTCTTTGTGTAGTGTCTGTTTCATTTTCTATGTTCTATTCTAGGTTATGTGTTTCTATGTTGGCCGGGGTGGTTCTCAATCAGAGGCAACGTGAATCAGCTGTTGCTTGTTGTCTCTGATTGGGAACCATACTTAGGCAGCCTGTTGTGCACTTGTGTTTTGTGGGATCTTGTTCCGTGTAGGTTTGTGTTATTGACCGAGGACTTCACGTATCGTTTTGTTGTTTTTGTTGCTGTTTGAAAAGTACCTATTAAAGTATGTACTCATATCACGCTGCGCCTTGGTCCACTCTTTATGACGATCGTGACAGCCTTAGATGATAGAAAGCACTGTGCTGCGTTGTTTGTAGATTTGTCAAAAGCTTTTGACACTGTAGACCATGCTTTCCTTTTGAGTAAGCTGTCATCTATAGGACTGGGCACTGATGCCTGTCGATAGTTTTATGACTATCTTAAAGATAGAACTCAAGCCGTCATGGTCGACGGGGTCAAGTCTGACCCCTTACAGTTAATTAAAGGGGTCCCTCAGGGTTCAGTAATTGGCCCACTAGTGTTCTCACTTCATATAAACAACATTGGTGATGATGTCAGATATTGTAAATTCCATTTATATGCAGATGACACAGTGATGTACTCTATTGCTCCAACAGCGGACCAAGCTTTAATGCAGTTGGAGTCTGATTTTAGGATACTACAGGGGTCTCTTTTACAGCTTAAACTTGTTTTAAACGCCAAGAAAACAAATGTCATGTTTTTTTTTCTAGGTCTAAACTCTCAATTAGAAACACTTATGTAATCACTAGCTTGGATGGTACCCAAATCAAACAGGTCTCTGCATATAAATACTTAGGGGTGTGGTAGATGATAGGCTTTCTTTTAAAAAACATGTTACTGAATTCAATATAGGGTTCCTTTACAGAAACAGGGCTTGTCTGTCCTCCGTAAATAGAAAACAAATTGTACAGGCTACTTTTATGTTCGTTTTAGATTATGGTGATATTATCTATATGCATGCATCGGCAAACACATTAAAACCACTGGATGCTATTTACCATTGTGCACTCAGGTTTATCACGGGTGATAGTTACAAAACTCATCACTGTTTCCTATATCAACATGTGGGTTGGGCCTCTATCTGTGAGGCGAGAGCAACATGCTCTCTTGTTTATTTATAAAGCACTTCTTTTAAAACTACCTCCATATATATATCATCATTAATTTCCACTAGATATACTAATTTTAAAACCAGATCACAGATGTGGATTACATTAGAGAGACTCCTGTGGTCTCCACAGAGTTGGGTAGGACTGCCTTCAGTTCCTTTGCACCTTATTTATGGAACAAATTGCAGATCCAATTTAAGTTAGACACTCTGGTGTCCCTTGCCCATTCTATGGAGGATCAATATGATGTTGTCTGTGATTGTTTCTGTTGAATTGTGTTTTTGTTTTGTATGTTTGAAATGTTCTAGTCTGTATGTCTAAAACTATACATGTCAACATGTTTACACAGGGCACAGCCGTAAAAGAGATCCAGGTCTGTCTGTTTTTCCCTGTTAAAATAAAGATTTAAAAAAAATAAAAAAATAAAAGTTAGCTAGCCAAACGTTGACAGAAACCGTACATTTAGTTATATTCCGCGACAACACTAAGCTAACGTTACGAGCATGGTCGCGAGGCTAACGTTACCACAGCCAGAGATTTTAGCACAGAAAATGGCTAGCTAAAAACGCTCAAGCTAATGTTAGCTAGCAACCTAATCATGATTGGCCAACATATTTAACCTGAATGACCATCAAATTCATAATTTGTAACATTTGTTACTTGCCGTTTTCAGTCAGCCAAAATACCCTTTGTCGGTGTAAATAACGTTAGCCGTTTTCCACTCAGTCGCACTAGAACTAGAAGACTTGCAAGTTTCCACGTCTCAACACATGCTCATGTTCTGGTGGACTTCACACGCTGTGGCGGGAGAATTAACCGACTGGCTGAGTCAAATATCCATAGCCCTGCCAACCTTAATAATCCATCACCAACAACCCAATTTTGCCATTTTTACAGAAATCAACCCATCTATTGACCGAATACCTGCAACCCAGCAATTGGGTCATCCAAAACTTGTAACTGATTGCTTCTAGAAAGAGAGAAGGAACACATGATCAATATGCGCTAGCTACTAGTTTAAAGCAAGTAAAGATCTAATTGTTACAATGCATTAATGTATGGGCTGTCATTTCGCGCTGGTTAACATGTAGTAAGTCTACCTCACTTCAATATTGGACCATTCCCAGTGAAATCTCCATTCACACACTGGTAGGAACGGGTGAAGACCCAGTACAACGCCTATAGTCTTGAAATGCAAGGTTTATGGCCTGGGCTCTAATGTAACATGTTTAATTGGTAGCACTGGTGCTCATAGCTTTAAAAAGTTATGCGCACCACAATTGTTTTATTTTTTTAATGAGAGCTAGCCTACATTGGGCCTATATGAATTCTACTTACTTTTGCACATCTCCTGAAGATACCCTTTCTTTCTGTGCCACCAAATGTTTGCATAATGGCAAAGTCACAAGGTTGTTAGGCCAATATGGACAACAACAAAAGTGATTTTAACCAAATATTGCAATTTGACTTGCAATATACACTTTAGTGCACAAAACAGACTGACCGGGTGAAAGCTATGATCCCTTATTGTCACTTGTTGAATCCACTTCAATCAGTGTAGATGAAGGGGAGAAGACTTGAAAATTGACATGGATTGTGAATGTGTGCCATTCAGAGGGTGAATGGGCAAGACAAAATATTTAAGTGCCTCTGAACAGGGTGTGGTAGGTGCCTGGTGCACCGGTTTGAGAATGTCATTAACTGCAACGCTGCTGGGTTTTTCATGCTCAACAGTTTCGTGTGCATCAAGAATGGTCCACCACCCAAAGGACATCCAGCCAACTTGAAACTACTGTGGGAAGCATTGGAGTTAACATGGGCCAGCACCCCTGTGGAAAGCTTTCAACACCTTGTAGAATCCATGTCCCGAATTGAGGCTGTTCTGAGGGCAAAAGCGGGTGCAACTCAATATTAGGACAGTGTTCCTAATGTGTTGTACACGCAGTGTAGATCAACACACTTGTGTGAACTGTTGGAATCATATAAATAATTATGCTATTTGGTACGACAAATGAAAAAGATAGGTAGGAGTTATGACAGGGTTGGAACCAAAGTGCTGGTCAGTATTTCTCAGGGGACCCTAATAGCATTTCAATAAATGTTAAATATTTTACAATAACTGATTCATTCAGCTAAAGGGCATTTAACATTAGGCACATGCCAGCTTCCTTAGACTGACGTTTCGCAAATAGCAAGACACATTTTTTTTTACATTCCCCAGCAACAAAACAAAAAATGTACCTCAAACAGAAGGGGGAACTCAAAAATGTCACTGACCAACAGCCAAAACAGGTGGGGTTTTAGGAGGGGTTCTGAAAGACACTCATGGGGGTGGCTACTGAAAGTTGACTAGCAACAACTGGAACCTAAAAGACACCCGCCATAAACACCCACTAACTTTGCCCAAAAGGCAAACAAAAACCCACACCAAACTTAGACAGCAAACAAACCAAAAAGGTGGCGCAAAACATCAGACAAAATAATGTTTTTCTAGAAACCAAATAGACTAAAGGTGTTGACCCTCCATATCGCTCAAGATTACTGGAGCACTGGGCCAGCCACTCTTAAATAGCACCTGGGCCAGCACAGGTGTAACACATACTGACAAATGAGGTGACATCAATCAGTACTCCCTACGTGCTAATGAGCTATATATGCTAAAGTCCAAACCTCAAAACATAATGGAAAAACCAAAGACCTTAAGAAACAAATATATACTATATTTTTGTTGGATAAGTTTGCTCACCACCAATAGAAAACAATTTCCATTGCACAGCATAATCAACTTAAATGCGTCGCTACTTAAATGTGTCACCTTCTCCAATGTAAACATGGCTGTCAACAATTAAATATACGACAAAACAGAATATAAAAGACTATATATATATATATATATACAGTGGGGAGAACAAGTATTGGATACACTGCCGATTTTGCAGGCTTTCCTACTTATAAAGCATGTAGAGGTCTGTCATTTTTATCATAGGTACACTTCAACTGTGAGAGACGGAATCTAAAACAAAAATCCAGAAAATCACATTGTATGATTTTTAAGTAATTAATTTGCATTTTATTGCATGACATAAGTATTTGATACATCAGAAAAGCAGAACTTAATATTTGGTACAGAAACCTTTGTTTGCAATTACAGAGATCATACGTTTCCTGTAGGTCTTGACCAGGTTTGCACACACTGCAGCAGGGATTTTGGCCCACTCCTCCATACAGACCTTCTCCAGATCCTTCAGGTTTCGGGGCTGTCGCTGGGCAATACGGACTTTCAGCTCCCTCCAAAGATTTTATATTGGGTTCAGGTCTGGAGACTGGCTAGGCCACTCCAGGACCTTGAGATGCTTCTTACGGAGCCACTCCTTAGTTGCCCTGGCTGTGTGTTTCGGGTCGTTGTCATGCTGGAAGACCCAGCCACGACCCATCTTCAATGCTCTTACTGAGGGAAGGAGGTTGTTGGCCAAGATCTCGCGATACATGGCCCCATCCATCCTCCCCTCAATACGGTGCAGTCGTCCTGTCCCCTTTGCAGAAAAGCATCCCCAAAGAATGATGTTTCCACCTCCATGCTTCACGGTTGGGATGGTGTTCTTGGGGTTGTACTCATCGTTCTTCTTCCTCCAAACACAGCGAGTGGAGTTTAGACCAAAAAGCTCTATTTTTGTCTCATCAGACCACATGACCTTCTCCCATTCCTCCTCTGGATCATCCAGATGGTCATTGGCAAACTTCAGACGTGCCTGGACATGCGCTGGCTTGAGCAGGGGGACCTTGCGTGCGCTGCAGGATTTTAATCCATGACGGCGTAGTGTGTTACCAATGGTTTTCTTTGAGACTGTGGTCCCAGCTCTCTTCAGGTCATTGACCAGGTCCTGCCGTGTAGTTCTGGGCTGATCCCTCACTTTCCTCATGATCATTGATGCCCCATGAGGTGAGATCTTGCATGGAGCCCCAGACCGAGGGTGATTGACCGTCATCTTGAACTTCTTCCATTTTCTAATAATTGCGGCAACAGTTGTTGCCTTCTCACCAAGCTGCTTGTCTATTGTCCTGTAGCCCATCCCAGCCTTGTGCAGGTCTACAATTTTATCCCTGATGTCCTTACACAGCTCTCTGGTCTTGGCCATTGTGGAGAGGTTGGAGTCTGTTTGATTGAGTGTGTGGACAGGTGTCTTTTATACAGGTAACGAGTTCAAACAGGTGCAGTTAATACAGGTAATGAGTGGAGAACAGGAGGGTTTCTTAAAGAAAAACTAACAGGTCTGTGAGAGCCAGAATTCTTACTGGTTGGTAGGTGATCAAATACTTATGTCATGCAATAAAATGCAAATTAATTACTTAAAAATCATACAATGTGATTTTCTGGATTTTTGTTTTCGATTCCGTCTCTCACAGTTGAAGTGTACTTATGATAAAAATTACAGACCTCTACATGCTTTGTAAGTAGGAAAACCTGCAAAATCGGCAATGTATCAAATACTTGTTCTCCCCACTGTATATATATATATATATATATAGATATATAGATTTAACCATATATATTTTTTCTCTCTACTTTTTGTTATAATTTTTTTTATAGTTGTCTTAAACTCTCAAGTTATGAAAAATGTACGTTTGGAATGACCCCAAACAAAACAAAACGAATCTCCAATACAGAAAAACGTGCAGTCAAAATAAATTGTGCGCCAGGGCAAAACACTGGCAAACACAAAACGTGTTGACTGCCCACCCTTGAGAGATAATCAGCAACCAAGTTGTCCTTACCACGGGGAAACTACTGCAATATCCGTAGTAACTTTCCTCTCGTGATTTTCCTCAGTGGAATGGCCTCAGGGAAAACTGATTACCACTCTTTGCGTTGGGCAAAGGACAGTAAGACATGACATCCTGTAAGACATGACATCCTGTTTCAGACCAGAAGATGTTACGCAAGATAGTCATACATCTTGTCTGCCCCAAGATGGCCTGCCATACTACCATTGTGAACCAACCTCAGTATGTCTTGTCGAAGCGTAACTGGAACGACAATTAGAGATACACTGGGGCAATCGTCCTGCCCAGTGTATCTCTAATTGTCATTCCAGTTACGCTTCGACAAGAGATACTGAGGTTGGTTCACAATGGTAGTATGGCAGGCCATCTTGGGCACCAAAATGCAATTTCCTAAATAGAACACCATCTCTGTCAAAGTAACCCACACAAACTTCATCAAACTCCTCCACTAGACGTAAACTACCAGTCAAAAGTTTGGACACCTACTCATTCAAGGGTTCGTCTTTATTTTTACAATTTATTTCATTGTAGAATAATAGTGAATATATCAAAACCATGAACGAACACTGATAAGATGTTTTTTACACAGGGTTTGTTAATGTCTGATATTACATGGTGTATAGGATTTTGAGGATGAGGACATTCCATGTATTTATTTCTGTCACTGGTGGGTGCCACAAGGTTTGTGTGCCAAGATAGCTTGGGGGCCACTGGTGCTAATCTTAGAAGGAGTACGTGATGGAATATCCTGACTAGGGTGCAACATGATACCATATAGGGTGATACTATTGTGGTGAGGAGTGACACTCAATATTAGTTGGCAAATGTTGGATGGAATTAGCTCGCAAATCAGTATATAAACTGAGAGGTTTTCTATGTAAGTCATTCAAATGACAATAGGCTACTCACGTGCCGCTTGTCATGTTGAATCCGGTACCATAATATTAAATACTTTGGATCAACTTTCCATATAAGAGTTTAAGAATCTTCTTGCATACTGAATTACTTGATGCCAGAGAAACTCATCATAACAGATTGTCGTCTAAACTGACAGGATGCAGTTTACAGCCGAACTAACAGGTAAGCAGACTTTCATTTTTTAGATTTTGTCAAATTCTGCTTATCTGTGGTAAAGCTGAGCTGTAACGAACGTTTAAAATTCAATATTTTTTTGAGGGGAATAGATGAGTGGTATTCGAGTATTTAAATATACAGTGGAAGTCGGAAGTTTACATACACCTTAGCTAAATACAGTAGCTTGCGAAAGTATTCACCCCCCTTGGCATTTTTCCTATTTTGTTGCCTTACAACCATGGAATTAAAATGGATTTTTTGGAGGGTTTGTATCATTTGATTTACACAACATGCCTACCACTTTGAAGATGAAAAATAAATCTTATTGTGAAACAAACAAGAAATAAGACAAGAAAACTTGAGCGTGCATAACTATTCACCCCCCCCAAAGTCAATATTTTGTAGAAAAATTACAGCTGCAAGTCTCTTGGGGTATTCTAGGCCATTCCAAGATATTTAAATGTTTCCCCTTAAACCACTCAAGTGTTGCTTTAGCAGTGTGATTAGGGTCATTGTCCTGCTGGAAGGTGAACCTCCATGCCAGTCTCAAATCTCTGGAATACTGAAACAGGTTTCCCTCAGGAATTTCCCTGTATTTAGCACTATCCATCATTCCTTCAATTCTGACCAGCTTCCTAGACCCTGCCGATGAAAAACATCCCCACAGGGATGGTGTTCTCGGGGTGATGAGAGGTGATGAGAGGTGTTGGGTTTGCACCAGACATAGCGTTTTCCTTGATGGCCAAAAAGCTCAATTTTAGTCTAATCTGACCAGAGGACCTTCTTCCAAATGTTTGGAGAGTCTCCCACATGTATTTTTGAAAACACCAAAAGTGCTTGCTTATTTCTTTCTTTCAACAACGGCTTTTTCTGGCCGTTCTTCCATAAAGCCCAGCTCTGTGGAGTGTTCGGCTTAAAGTGGTCCTATGGACAGATACACCAATCTCCGCTGTGGAGCTTTGCAGCTCCTTCAGGGTTATATTTGGTCTCTTTGTTGTCTCTCTGATTAATGCCCTCCTTGCCTGGTCCGTGAGTTTTGGTGGGTGGCCCTTTCTTGGCAGGTTTGTTGTGGTGCCATATTCTTTCAATTTTTTAATAATGGATGTTCAAAGTTTCTGATATTTTTTTGTAACCCAACCCTGATCTGTACTTCTCCACAACTTTGTCCCTGACCTGTTTTGAGAGCTCTTTGGTCTACATGGTGCCGCTTGCTTGGTGGTGCCCCTTGCTTAGTGGTATTGCAGACTCTGGGGCATTTCAGAACAGGTGTATATATACTGAGATCATGTGACACTTAGATTGCACACAGGTGGACTTTCTTTAACTAATTATTGGACTTTTGAAGGTAATTGATTTCACCAGATCTTATTTAGGGGCTTCATAGCATAGCATATTCACCACTTTATTTTAAGAATGTGAAATGTCAGAATAAAAGTAGAGAGAATTATTTATTTCAGCTTTTATTTCTTTCATGACATTCCCAGTGGGTCAGAAGTACAGATCAGATGTCTCAAGTTTTGAGGGAGCATGCAATTGGCATGCTGACTGCAGGAATGTCCCCCAGAGCTGTTGCCAGATAATTTAATGTTAATTTCTCTACCATAAACCGCCTCCAATGGCGTTTTAGAGAATTTGGCAGTACGTCCAACTGGCTTCACAACTGCAGGCCATGTGTATGGCGTTGTGTGGGCGAGCGGTTTGCTGATGTCAACGTTGTGAACAGAGTGCCCCATGGTGGGGTTATGGTATGGGCAGGCATAAGGTACGGACAGCGAACACAATTGCATTTTATTGATGGCAATTTGAATGCACAGAGATACCGTGACGAGTAGTGTTGGTGGTGTTGGCTAGCTAGCAGTGGCTGCTGTGTTGACTTTGTTTGGGGGGCGGCGTCGCTGTGAGCGAATGTAGCTGGCGAGTTGCTATTAGCAACGGTAGCGACTAAAAACAATATCCTTTTAGCCAGCTACGTTCGCTCACAGCGACGCCGTTTTTCGGGCAGGGTCAACACAGTGGCCGTTGCTAGCTAGCCAACACTACCAGCAGGCTGTGGTAGCTAAATACAATATCTTTGTGCTAGCTACCCAACGTTTAATCATTGCTGCGTTATGAAAGGTAAGCTTGGCTTCTTATATGGTGTTGAGTTAAGCTTAAACCATGTATTTAGATTGTAGGTAGGTATTGTAGTTTGGTATTATAGGTAGCTTACTCCGGTAGTTATTGTAGGTTATTATTGTAGGTAATTATTGTAGGTAAGGATTTTTATTCGGCGGAGCCCAGGCGAAGCACGAGGCTAGCTTACCCACTACCTGGACCAACAAAGCTAGCTAGCTAGAGGGTAGCTACCGGTAACTTTTAGCAACTGTGGTTAGCTGTTTCCAATGTTATTTCATGCTTGAGAGTACCTGTGATTGAGCCAGCTAGCTGCTACCATTCAGCTGTTTTTCTAACCTCATCCGAGGCATTAACGTTAGGTGGTTGGTAGCTGCTGTACTTAATTACAGCTACTGATAACAGTCTGCTGTAGCTTACAACAATTCTAATTTCTAAAGTGGAAGTTGGGAGAGTTTTATTCGGGTGGTTCAGTGAAACAATTATAGTTTCTGAGGTGGAAGTTGGGAGAGTTATATATTTATTTATTTTTTTGGTGAGGGAGGCCTGCTCTCTCCTTTCCCTGATGTTCAGTTCATTTCATCCCGATCTCCTCTGCATTATTGTAGCCATCTGTTGCAGCCTGTCAACTATGCCTCTGCCTATCCCTGTTCTCTCCTCTCCGCACAGGCTACACAAACGCCCCACACCGCGTGGCTGCTGCCTCTCTAACCTGGTGGTCCCTGCACGCACCCCACACCTGGAGTTCCAGGTCTCAGGCAGCCTCTGGAACTGCCGTTCTGCTGCCAACAAAGCTGACTTCATCCCAGCCTATGCTAATCTCCAGTCCCTCGACTTCCTGGCGCTGACGGAAACATGGATTACCACTGAAAACACTGCTACTCCTACTGCTCTCTCCTCATCTGACCATGTGTTCTCGCATACCCCGAGAGCATCTGGTCAGAGGGGTGGTGGCACAGGAATCCTCATCTCTCCCAAGTGGACATTCTCAATTTTTCCCCTAACCCATCTGTCTATCTCCTCATTTGAATTCCATGCTGTCACAGTCACTAGCCCATTTAAGCTTAATATCCTTGTCATCTATCGCCCTCCAGGTTCCCTTGGAGAGTTCATCAATGAGCTTGACGCCTTGATAAGTTCCTTTCCTGAGGATGGCTCACCCCTCACAGTTTTGGGGGATTTCAACCTCCCTATGTCCACATTTGACTCATTTCTCTCTGCCTCCTTCTTTCCACTTCTCTCCTCTTTTGACCTCACCCTCTCACCGTCCCCCCCTACTCACAAGGCAGGCAATACGCTTGACCTCATCTTTACTAGATGCTGCTCTTCTACTAATCTCACTGCAACTCCCCTCCATGTCTCCGACCACTACTTTGTTTCCTTTTCTCTCTCGCTCTCCTCCCACACTACTCACTCTGCCCCTACACAGATGGTAATGCGCCGCCGCAACCTTCGCTCTCTCTCTCCCACTACTCTCTCCTCTTCCATCCTATCATCTCTTCCCTCTGCTCAATCCTTCTCCCTCCAATCTCCTGATTCTGCCTCCTCAACCCTCCTCTCCTCCCTTTCTGCATCCTTTGACTCTCTGTGTCCCCTATCCTCCCGGCCGGCTCGGTCCTCCCCTCCAGCTCCGTGGCTTGATGACTCATTGCGAGCTCACAGAACAGAGCTCCGGGCAGCGGAGCGGAAATGGAAGAAAACTAAACTCCCTGCCGACCTGGCATCTTTTCACTCCCTCCTCTCTACATTTTCTTCATCTGTTTCTGCTGCTAAGGCCACTTTCTACCACTCTAAATTCCAAGCATCTGCCTCTAACCCTAGGAAGCTCTTTGCCACATTTTCCTCCCTCCTGAATCCTCCCCCCCCCGCCCCCCCCTCCTCTCTCTCTGTGGATGACTTCGTCAACCACTTTGAAAAGAAGGTTGACGACATTCGATCCTCGTTTGTTAAGTCTAATGACACTGCTGGTCCTACTCACACTGCCCTACCCTATGCTTTGACTTCTTTCTCCCCTCTCTCTCCAGATAAAATCCTGCGACTTGTGACTGCAGGCCGCCCAACAACCTGCCCGCTTGACCCCATCCCCTCCTCTCTTCTCCAGACCATCTCCGGTGACCTTCTCCCCTACCTCACCTCGCTGATCAACTCATCCTTGACCGCTGGCCATGTCCCTTCCGTCTTCAAGAGAGCGAGAGTTGCTCCCCTTCTCAAGAAACCAACACTCGATCCCACTGATGTCAACAACTACAGACCAGTATCCCTTCTTTCTTTTCTTTCCAAAACTATTGAGCGTGCCGTCTTTAGCCAACTCTCTTGCTATCTCTCTCAGAATGACCTTCTTGATCCAAACCAGTCAGGTTTCAGGACTGGTCATTCAACTGAGACTGCTCTTCTCTGTGTCACGGAGGCTCTCCGCACTGCTAAAGCTAACTCTCTCTCCTCTGCTCTTGTCCTTCTAGACCTGTCTGCTGCCTTTGATACTGTGAACCATCAGATCCTCCTCTCCACCCTCTCCGAGCTGGGCATCTCCGGCGCGGCTCACTCCTGGATTGCGTCCTACCTGACCGGTCGCTCCTACCAAGTGGCGTGGCGAGAAGCTGTCTCCGCACCACGTGCTCTCACCACTGGTGTCCCCCAGGGCTCAGTCCTAGGCCCTCTCCTTTTCTCCCTATACACCAAGTCACTTGGCTCTGTCATATCCTCACATGGCCTCTCCTATCATTGCTACGCTGACGATACACAACTAATCTTCTCCTTTCCCCCTTCTGATAACCAGGTGGCGAATCGCATCTCTGCATGTCTGGCAGACATATCAGTATGGATGACGGATCACCACCTCAAGCTGAACCCTGGCAAGACGGAGCTGCTCTTCCTCCCGGGGAAGGACTGCCCGTTCCATGATCTCGCCATCACGGTTGACAACTCCGCTGTGTCCTCCTCCCAGAGTGCGAAGAGCCTAGGCGTGACCCTGGACAACACCCTGTCGTTCTCCGCCAACATCAAGGCGGTGACCCGCTCCTGCAGGTTCATGCTCTACAACATTCGGAGAGTACGACCCTGCCTTACACAGGAAGCGGCACAGGTCCTAATCCAGGCACTTGTCATCTCCCGTCTGGACTACTGCAACTCGCTGTTGGCTGGCCTCCCTGCCTGTGCCATTAAACCCCTACAACTCATCCAGAATGCCGCAGCCCGTCTGGTGTTCAACCTTCCCAAGTTCTCTCACGTCACCCCCCTCCTCCGCACACTCCACTGGCTTCCAGTTGAAGCTCGCATCCGCTACAAGACCATGGTGCTTGCCTATGGAGCAGTGAGGGGAACGGCACCTCTGTACCTTCGGGCTCTGATCAGTCCCTACACCCAAACGAGGGCATTGCGTTCATCCACCTCTGGCCTGCTGGCTCCCCTTCCTCTGCGGAAGCATAGTTCCCGCTCAGCCCAGTCAAAACTGTTCGCTGCTCTGGCACCCCAATGGTGGAACAAGCTCCCTCACGACGCCAGGACAGCGGAGTCACTCACCACCTTCCGGAGGCATTTGAAACCCCACCTCTTTAAGGAATACCTGGGATAGGATAAAGTAATCCTTCTACCCCCCCCCCCCCCAAAAATTGTAAAGTGGTTGTCCCACTGGCTATAGGGTGAACGCACCAATTGGTGAGTCGCTCTGGATAAGAGCGTCTGCTAAATGACGTAAATGTGCCCTTGAGCAAGGCACTTAACCCTAATTGCTCCTGTAAGTCGCTCTGGATAAGAGCGTCTGCTAAATGACTAAAATGTAAAATGTAAATGTAAGTTTATATACACTCAATTAGAATTTGGTAGCATTGCCTTTAAAATGTTTAACTTGGGTCAAACATTTTTGGTAGCGTTCCACAAGCTTCCCAAAATCAGTTGGGTGAATGTTGGCCCATTCCTCCTGGCAGAGCTGGTGTAACTGAGTCAGGTTTGTAGGCCTCCTTGCTCGCACACGCTTTTTCAGTTCTGCCAACGAATGTTCTATAGGATTGAGGTCAGGGCTTTGTGATGGCCACTCCAATACCTTGACTTTGTTGTCCTTAAGCCATTTTGCCACAACTTTGGAAGAATGCTTTGGGTCAAATGGCCTACCTGTGAATAGATGTTTTGTTTGTTTTGACTATAATTTAACTATAATTTGTCACCTGCTAAAGTAACGTTGGATGGAAAGACAGAGGTAGAGGATAATAGAGATTGTAGAGGGTTTTCTGGGTTAAAAGGAAAGTAGGTTAATTGGTAAATGAGAAATGTCGAATTGAATTGTTTGAGTAGACTGGTATTAAAATAATGCCTTACATTTACATTTTAGCAGACGCTCGTATCCAGAGCGACTTACAGTTAGTGAGTGCATACATTTTTCATACTGGCCCCCCGTGGGAATCGAACCCACAACCCTGGCGTTGCAAGCACCTTGCTCTACCACCTGAGCTACAGGAGGCCTTCTAGTATTGTGAATGCAAATATGTTATTAGGTATTGGTGGTTTGTGGATAGAATTGACTAATGCCATGATTTAGTCCGCGGGTGAAAGAGAGTCGTGCTCGCTGGGCTATATCTGGATGTAAAGGACGCAGAGGGTAATGTAGAGCAGATATCTAAATGGGTGAATAGGAAACGTTCTTTGACAATTTGTAATTATTATTATTCAATTGTATAGTTTGCGTAACACCAGTGAGTTATGCAGACAGTTAATGAATTCTAAAACGACAATCTGTTTCTGGATGTTGAACAGTGGATGGCAGGTCGTTTTGACTATTACGCTGATGGGGAAGTACCAATTTTTTGAAGGTTATAGATTTGTTATTTCAACAGGTTTATATTTTTAATAAATCAATGCAATAGGTTGTGATGATTAGATTACCGGAAAGGGATTATAGGTTTATATTAGAAGGTGTCTATTCCACTTAATGAACCATTGGTATTATCTGATGTGTCTTGAGTAGGATTCTTTCTTCCAGGGCTGGTGGAAGTACCCTATTGTATGTATGTTAAGGAAGTCGTAGGAGACAACGTCTCAAACAACTTCGATTATAGATGCCTGGAAAAATATCAGTGATTCTTTACGCGTAGTAATTGATTATATTTGTGAATGACTAAAATATTACATGTAGAGGGGTAACAGGAACAATCTAAGGCAAAACAGATATTAAATATGTCGTTGGACATTGATCCAGTAACGATACCATGATAATTTGATATAGGATCAAATGGAGCCTATCTTGAGGTTGAATTAAAGACAATGGAGTCTAAAGGGTAAAATACTCATTGCAAACTCAGATAACATTGGGTGGTTTTCATCTTCTAAGAGATTTTATGTCATCTTCATCTGGAATAGTCACGAGGAATTAAATTGAAACAAACAATGTAATTATTTGAGGGAAGACAGTGGAATTATCTGTATCGTGTTGTGTGTGTAATTACTATTTTTGGATTGGTGATTATAACTGAATGTTAACAACATGTCAACTTTAATAAACAGGAAAACGCTCATCTAGATGCAGCGCTCCTAGTGGCCGGGGACTTTAATGCAGGGAAACTTAAATCCGTTCTACCTAATTTCTACCAGCATGTTAAATGTGCAACCAGAGGGAAAAAAACTCTAGACCACCTTTACGCTACACACAGAGACGCATACAAAGCTCTCCCTCGCCCTCCATTTGGCAAATCTGACCATAACTCTATCCTCCTGATTCCTGCTTATAAGCAAAAACTAAAGCAGGAAGCACCAGTGACTCGGTTAATAAAAAAGTGGTCAGATGACGCAGATGCTAAGCTACAGGACTGTTTTGCTAGCACAGACTGGAACATGTTCCGGGATTCTTCAGACAGCATTGAGGAGTACACCACATCAGTCACTGGCTTCATCAATAAGTGCATCGATGATGTCGTCCCCACAGTGACCGTACGTACATACCCCAACCAGAAGCCATGGATTACAGGAAACATCCGCACTGAGCTAAAGGGTAGAGCTGCCGCTTTCAAGGAACGGGACTCTAACCCGGACGCTTATAAGAAATCCCGCTATGACCTCCGACGAACCATCAAACAGGCAAAGAGTCAATACTGGTCTAAGATTGAATCATACTACACTGGCTCTGACGCTCGTCGGATGTGGCAGGGCTTGAAAACTATTACAGACTGCAAAGGGAAGCACAGCCGCGAGCTGCCCAGTGACACAAGCCTACCCGACGAGCTAAACCACTTCTATGCTCGCTTCGAGGCAAGCAACACTGAAGCATGCATGAGAGCACCAGCTGTTCCGGATGACTATGTGATCACGCTCTCCGTAGCCGATTTGAGTAGGACTTTTAAGCAGGTCAACATTCACAAGGCCGCAGGGCCAGACGGATTACCAGGACGTGTACTCCGAGCATGTGCTGACCAACTGGCAAGTGTCTTCACTGACATTTTCAACATGTCCCTGACTGAGTCTGTAATACCAACATGTTTCAAGCAGACCACCATAGTCCCCGTGCCCAAGGACTCTAAGATAACCTGCCTAAATGACTACCGACCCGTAGCACTGACGTCTGTAGCCATGAAGTGCTTTGAAAGACTGGTCATGGCTCACATCAACAGCATTATCCCAGAAACCCTAGACCCACTCCAATTTGCATACCGCCCCAACAGATCCACAGATGATGCAATCTCTATCGCACTCCACACTGCCCTTTCCCACCTGGACAAGAGGAACACCTACTTGAGAAGGCTATTCATTGACTACAGCTCAGCATTCAACACCATAGTGCCCTCTAAGCTCATCACTAAGCTAAGGATCCTGGGACTAAACACCTCCCTCTGTAACTGGATCCTGGACTTCCTGACGGGCCGCCCCCAGGTGGTAAGGGTAGGTAACAACACATCTGCCACACTGATCCTCAACACGGGGGCCCCTCAGGGGTGCGTGCTCAGTCCCCTCCTGTACTCTCTGTTCACCCATGACTGCATGGCCAGGCACGACTCCAACACCATCATTAAGTTTGCCGACGACACAACAGTGGTAGGCCTGATCACCGACAACGATGAGACAGCCTATAGGGAGGAGGTCAGAGATCTGGCCGTGTGGTGCCAGGACAACAACCTCTCCCTCAACGTGACCAAGACAAAGGAGATGATTGTGGACTACAGGAAAAAAAAGAGGACTGAGCACGCCCCCATTCTCATCGACGGGGCTGTAGTGGAACAGGTTGAGAGCTTCAAGTTCCTTGGTGTCCACATCACCAACGAACTATCATGGTCCAAACACACCAAGACAGTCGTGAAGAGGGCACGACAAAGCCTATTCCCCCTCAGGAGACTGAAAAGATTTGGCATGGGTCCTCAGATCCTCAAAAAATTCTACAGCTGCACCATCGAGAGCATCCTGACTGGTTGCATCACCACCTGGTATGGCAACTGCTTGGCCTCCGACCGCAAGGCACTACAGAGGGTAGTGCGTACGGCCCAGTACATCACTGGGGCAAAGCTTCCTGCCATCCAGGACCTCTATACCAGGCGGTGTCAGAGGAAGGTCCTCAAAATTGTCAAAGACTCCAGCCACCCTAGTCATAGACTGTTCTCTCTGCTACCGCACGGCAAGCGGTACCGGAGTGCCAAGTCTAGGTCCAAAAGACTTCTCAACAGCTTCTACCCCCAAGCCATAAGACTCCTGAACAGCTAATCATGGCTACCCGGACTATTTGCACTGCCCCCCCACCCCATCCTTTTTACGCTGCTGCTACTCTGTTAAGTATTTATGCATAGTCACTTTAACTCTACCCACATGTACATATTACCTCAACTACCTCAACTAGCCGGTGCCCCCGCACATTGACTCTGCAACGGTACCCCCCTGTATATATAGCCTCCCTACTGTCACTTTATTTTACTTCTGCTATTTTTTTCTCAACACTTTTTTTGTTGTTGTTTTATTCTTACTTTTTTTGTTTAAAATAAATGCACTGTTGGTTAAGGGCTGTAAGTAAGCATTTCACTGTAATGTCTGCACCTGTTGTATTCGGCGCATATGACCAATAAAATTTGATTTAATTTTATTTGAACTTTCTGTTCCAGGAGAATGGGGGTTTAGTTATCTCTCTGTGGAAAGATTCCCATGTATGTGGTCTTGGAAGAGATGTTAGTTACATTCGGCTGTTTGATAAGTATGAAGATATCCGGATTAGGTCATAAGAGGGAGCTACCAAATTCAATAAGGCCTGGCCATTTTTGTTTGTTGTTTTACCATATGGTTTTTCAAATAACCACACACAACCCACCTATTATGATGGTTATATAGGGTTTTTATTTTGATTTTAGGGGGTTTTCACGGGTTAGAGATGATAAGTCTTAAAGGGGCACAAACATGGAATTTTCTGAAGTTTTTCTTTTCTGAGTGAGTTTTGGGTAAACATGTTATTTATTTTGAGAAGAAATGTAATGAGGACTTACTGTACACTTGGGATACAAAATGTATTAAATGTGTTGACTGTTGTTAATGATTAGTCTACTATACAGTCGTGGTCAAAAGTTTTGAGAATGACACTATTGGTCTTCACAAAGTTCGCTGCTTCAGTGTTATGAGATATTTTTGTCAGATGTTACTATGGTATACTGAAGTATAATTACAATCATTCCATAAGTGTCAAAGGCTTTTATTGACAATTACATTAAGTTTATGCAAAGAGTCAATATTTGCAGTGTTGACCCTTCTTTTTCCAGACCTCTGCAATCCGCCCTGGCATGCTGTCAATTAACTTCTGGGCCACATCCTGACTGATGGCAGCCCATTCTTGCATAATCAATACTTGGAGTTTGTCAGAATTTGTGGGGTTTTGTTTGTCCACCCGCCTCTTGAGGATCTTTGTTATCACTTTTGCCTTATAGCAAGGTGCTCCATCATGCTGGAAAAGGCATTGTTCGTCACCAAACTGTTCTTGGATGGTTGGGAAAAGTTGCTCTTGGAGGATGTGTTGGTACCATTCTTTATTCATGGCTGTGTTCTTAGGCAAAATTGTGAGTGAGCCCACTCCCTTCGCTGAGAAGCAACCCCACACATGAATGGTCTCAGGATGCTTTACTGTTGGCATGACACAGGACTGATGGTAGCGCTCACCTTGTTTTCTCCGGACAAACAATTGGAAAGGGGATTCATCAGAGAAAATTACTTTACCCCAGTCCTCAGCAGTCCAATCCCTGTACCTTTTGCAGAATATTAGTCTGTCGCTGTTGTTTTTCCTGGAGAGAAGTGGCTTTTTTTCTGCCCTTCTTGACACCAGGCCATCCTCAAAGTCGTTGCATCACTGTGCGTGCACTCACACCTGTCTGCTGCCATTCCTGAGCAAGCTCTGCACTGGTGGTGCCCCGATCCCGCAGCTGAACCAACTTTAGGAGACGGTCCTGGCGCTTGCTGGATTTTCTTGGGCGCCCTGACGCCTTCTTCATAACAATTGAACCTCTCTCCTTGAAGTTCTTGATGATCCGATAAATGGTTGATTTAGGTGCAATCTTACTAGCAGCAATATCCATGCCTGTGAAGCCCTTTTTGTGCAAAGCAATGATGACGGCACATGTTTCCTTGAAGGTAACCATGGTTAACAGAGGAAGAACAATGATTTCAAGCACCACCCTCCTTTTAAAGCTTCCAGTCTGTTATTCTAACTCAATCAGCATGACAGAGTGATCTCCAGCCTTGTCCTCGTCAACACTCTCACCTGTGTTAACGAGAGAATCACTGACATGATGGCAGCTGGTCCTTTTGTGGCAGGGCTGAAATGCAGTGGAAATGTTTTTTGGGATTAAATTAATTTTCATGGCAAAGAGGGAGTTTGCAATTAATTGCAATTCATCTGATCACTCTTCATGACATTCTGGAGTATATGCAAATTGCTATCATCAAAACTGAGGCAGCAGACTTTGTGAAAATTAGTATTTGTGTCATTCTCAAAACGTTTGACCACGACTGTAGAATGAAACACTTCTTTGAAGGGTTCTAGTGTGATTTGATCACCCACACTGGAAAACCAAGAGAGATAGGATGATGAATTTAAGGTAATTTATTATACCGAGTTGAGGGTTATTTGTAATACTGATAATTAGGAATATGTTTATAATTTAGCAATAGTCCTATATATGATTCGGACCATAACAAGGACAGAGTGAGAGAGCTAGTCCTGAATGAGGGACACCTGTTGCTAGTCAATTTTACTATTCCTTGAATTACTTTATGGGATACAATTAAGTGAAGATATTATCAAAGTTTGTTATTTTAATTTCATTTATTATTTTGGTTTAACAGGCAATGTTGTTGTTTTGTTTTTTGAACGCATGAATCACGATGTGAGTCATGTGTGCAAAGGGGGAAAGTACAGGTCGCATGGGGCTTTTTGGTAAATATGCAAATATAATTAAGATTAAATGTTTTATGTGCAAGTGTTTTTGTGGTAGGAGGCAGGGTGTAGAGGAGGCCTGTCTCTGAAACTAGTGGACTGCAACAAGCTGCAAGATTGTGCACTTCCTAATCTCAAGGCTTCTCCTGACTGATAAGAAGACATGGTATAGTAGCATACGGTGTCTCACCTAACAATGTTCTTAAGACTTTCTTCCCACAGGTGAAGGCTTCTCTGCCCAACCTAGCAGGAGAATCTGAGCATTGTCTGCGCCCTGGAGACTGGCGGTAAAGGATTACAGAAGTAAGAGATGGACAAACACTAGGTGGAGAGGTCAGTACTAGGTGTTGCTGGCTACCTCGATGGAGGGGAAAGTAGCAGAGAGAGATACCTGCATCCATGTGTCCTACTGTAGGAGTGTTCCAAACCCAGAGGTGGAAGATGGCACCGCCACAGCGGAGCATTGTTTTCTTTTGTGTCTATCTGTGTATCTTTGCAGCAGTGACTCTTAGCTTCCCTATTGGTATGCTGTCGGAAGGACACACTCCACAGAACGATGTTGAAAAATTTAGAAAGATTCTGCCTGAGCCCGAGACCCTAGTGACAGAAGAAGGTTCAGAGCTAAAGGGACCATACATCGTCACCCAGGCTACACCAACGGCTGTACGGATAGAGGGGAGATCGACCTGGTATCATCTAAACCACTGCAACAGAGTACACTAGGAAACTGACGATCTAGAGATGAGGGAGCTGAGGATGATGGAGCTGGCCAGAATCATGAGATTAGAGAAATACAGGATGGGATTAGTGATTACAGCTAGAGATGTATCAGTCAATATCAATGCAAGGAGGGAAAGTACAAATTCTTCATCTATATCATGTTATTCAAGTGTAGAGTCCATTGATAAGGTTGATTGAGTTATATGGGGAATGTACTCCAATCATATGTAAAGCTATGGGAGAATATTTTATTTTGGAAATCAAATGTTATGTGAATTGTTTGGTTTAAGTAAATGTTATATCTGGGGAATTTTACTGACAACAGACAAAGAGAGAAAAAGGTGGATTGATATGACGTTTTTTACACAGGATTTGTTAATGTCTGATATTACGTGCTGCATACATATTCCATGTATTTATTTCTGTCACTGGTGGGTGCCAGAGGGTATGAGTGCCAAGATAGCTGGGGGGGCACTGGTGCTAATCTTAGAAGGAGTACGTGATGGAATATCCTGACTAGGGTGAAACACGATACCATATAGGGTGATACTATTGTGGTGAGGAGTGACACTCAATAAAGGTTGGCAACTGTTGGATGGAATTAGCTCGCAAATCAGTATATAAACTGAGAGGTTTTCTACAGTGAGGGAAAAAAGTATTTGATCCCCTGCTGATTTTGTACGTTTGCCCACTGACAAAGAAATGTTCAGTCTATAATTTTAATGGTAGGTTTATTTGAACAGTGAGAGACAGAATAACAACAAAAAAATCCAGAAAAACGCATGTCAAAAATGTTATAAATTGATTTGCATTTTAATGAGGGAAATAAGTATTTGACCCCCTCTCAATCAGAAAGATTTCTGGCTCCCAGGTGTCTTTTATACAGGTAACGAGCTGAGATTAGGAGCACACTATTAAAGGGAGTGCTCCTAATCTCAGCTTGTTACCTGTATAAAAAACACCTGTCCATAGAAGCAATCAATCAATCAGATTCCAAACTCTCCACCATGGCCAAGACCAAAGAGCTCTCCAAGGATGTCAGGGACAAGATTGTAGACCTACACAAGGCTGGAATGGGCTACAAGACCATCGCCAAGCAGCTTGCTGAGAAGGTGACAACAGTTGGTGCGATTATTAGCAAATGGAAGAAACACAAAGGAACTGTCAATCTCCCTCGGCCTGGGGCTCCATGCAAGATCTCACCTCGTGGAGTTGCAATGATCATGAGAACGGTGAGGAATCAGCCCAGAACTACACGGGAGGATCTTGTCAATGATCTCAAGGCAGCTGGGACCATAGTCACCAAGAAAACAATTGGTAACACACTACGCCGTGAAGGACTGAAATCCTGCAGCACCCGCAAGTTCCCCCTGCTCAAGAAAGCACAAATACATGCCCTTCTGAAGTTTGCCAATGAACATCTGAATGATTCAGAGGAGAACTGGGTGAAAGTGTGGTGGTCAGATGAGACCAAAATGGAGCTCTTTGGCATCACCTCAACTCACCGTGTTTGGAGGAGGAGGAATGCTGCCTATGACCCCAAGAACACCATCCCCACCGTCAAACATGGAGGTGGAAACATTATGCTTTGGGGGTGTTTTTCTGCTAAGGGGACATGACAACTTCACCGCATCAAAGGGACGATGGACAGGGCCATGTACCGTCAAATCTTGTGTGAAAACCTCCTTCCCTCAGCCAGGGCATTAAAAATGGGTCATGGATGGGTATACCAGCATGACAATGGCCCAAAACACATGGCCAAGGCAACAAAGGAATGGCTCAAGAAGAAGCACATTAAGGTCCTGGAGTGGCCTAGCCAGTCTCCAGACCTTAATCCCATAAAAAATATGTGGAGGGAGCTGAAGGTTCGAGTTGCCAAACGTCAGCCTCGAAACCTTAATGACTTGGAGAAGATCTGCAAAGAGGAGTGGGACAAAATCCCTCCTAAGATGTGTACAAACCTTGTGGCCAACTACAAGAAACGTCTGACCTCTGTGATTGCCAACAAGGGTTTTGCCACCAAGTACTAAGTCATGTTTTGCAGAGGGGTCAAATACTTATTTCCCTCATTAAAATGCAAATCAATTTTTTTTTAAATTGACGTGTTTTTCTGAATTTTGTTGTTGTTATTCTGTCTCTCACTGTTCAAATAAACCTACCATTAAAATTATAGACCGATCATTTCTTTGTCAGTGGGCAAACGTACAAAATCAGCAGGGGATCAAATACTTTTTTCCCTCACTGTATGTAAGTAATTCAAATGACAATAGGCTACTCAAATGCCGCTTGTCATGTTGAATCCGGTACCCTAATATTAAATACTTTGCATCAACTCTCCATATAAGTGTTTAAGTATCTTATTGCATACTGAATTAGTTGATGCCAGAGAAACTTATCATAACAAACACAAATGGAATCATGTAGTAACCAAAAAAGTGTTGAACGAATAAAAATATATTTTATTACATTTACCAGACGCTCTTATACAGAGCGACTTACAGTGCAGTGCATACATTATTATTATTTTTATTATTTCATACTGGCCCCCCGTGGGAATCGAACCCACAACCCTGGCGTTGCATATGCCATGCTCTACAAACTGACATCCCATTTATATTTGAGATTCTTCAAATATAGCCCTATATGGTTAATGACCAAGTCCATATAATGTCAAGAACAGCTCAAACAAGCAAAGAGAATCGACAGTCCATCATTACTTTAAGACATGAAGGTCAGTCAATATTGAAAACTTAAAGAACTTTTAACGTTTCTTCAAGTTCAGTCGCAAAAACCATTAAGCGCTATGATGAAACTGGCTCTCATGAGGACCGCCACAGGAATGGAAGACCCAGAGTTACCTCTGCTGCAGAGGATAAGATCATTAGAGTTACCAGCCTCAGAAATTGCAGCCTAAATATATGCTTCATCCTTCAGGTTTCGGGGCTGTCGCTGGGCAATACGGACTTTCAGCTCCCTCCAAAGATTTTCTATTGGGTTCAGGTCTGGAGACTGGCTAGGCAACTCCAGGACCTTGAGATGCTTCTTACGGAGCCACTCCTTAGTTGCCCTGGCTGTGTGTTTTGGGTCGTTGTCATGCTGGAAGACCCAGCCACGACCCATCTTCAATGCTCTTACTGAGGGAAGGAGGTTGTTGGCCAAGATCTCGCGATACATGGCCCCATCGATCCTCCCCTCAATACGGTGCAGTCATCCTGTCCCCTTTGCAGAAAAGCATCCCCAAAGAGTGATATTTCCACCTCCATGATTCACGGTTGGGATGGTGTTCTTGGGGTTGTACTCATCCTTCTTCTTCCTCCAAACACGGTGAGTGGATTTTAGACCAAAAAGCTCTATTTTTGTCCCATCAGACCACATGACCTTCTCCCATTCCTCCTCTGGATCATCCAGATGGTCATTGGCAAACTTCATACGGGCCTTGACATGCGCTGGCTTGAGCAGGGGGACCTTCGTGCACTGCAGGATTTTAATCCATGACAGCGTAGTGTGTTACTAATGGTTTTATTTGAGACTGTGGTCCCAGCTCTCTTCAGGTCATTGACCAGGTCCTGCCGTGTAGTTCTGGGCTGATCCCTCACCTTCCTCATGATCATTGATGCCCCACGAGGTGAGATCTTGCATGGAGCCCCAGACTGACGGTGATTGACCGTCATCTTGAACTTCTTCCATTTTCTAATAATTGTGCCAACACTTGTTGCCTTCTCACCAAGCTTCTTGCCTATTGTCCTGTAGCCCATCCCAGCCTTGTGCAGGTCTACAATTTTTTACCTGATGTCCTTACACAGCTCTCTTGTCTTGGCCATTGTGGAGAGGTTGGAGTCTGTTTGATTGAGTGTGTGGACAGGTGTTTTTTATACAGGTAACAAGTTCAAAAAGGTGCAGTTAATACAGGTAAGGAGTGGAGAACAGGAGGGCTTCTTAAAGAAAAACTAACAAGTCTGTGAGAGCCGGAATTCTTACTGGTTGGTAGGTGATCAAATACTTACAGTGGGGAAAAAAATGTATTTAGTCAGCCACCAATTGTGCAAGTTCTCCCACTTAAAAAGATGAGAGAAGCCTGTAATTTTCATCATAGGTACACGTCAACTATGACAGTCAAATTGAGAAAGAAAAATCCAGAAAATCACATTGTAGGATTTTTTATGAATTTATTTGCAAATTATGGTGGAAAATAAGTATTTGGTCAATAACAAACAGGCAAGAGTTCTGGCTCTCACAGACCTGTAACTTCTTCTTTAAGAGGCTCCTCTGTCCTCCACTCGTTACCTGTATTAATGGCACCTGTTTGAACTTGTTATCAGTATAAAAGACACCTGTCCACAACCTCAAACAGTCACACTCCAAACTCCACTATGGCCAAGACCAAAGAGCTGTCAAAGGACACCAGAAACAAAATTGTAGACCTGCACCAGGCTGGGAAGACTGAATCTGCAATAGGTAAGCAGCTTGGTTTGAAGAAATCAACTGTGGGAGCAATTATTTGGAAATGGAAGACATACAAGACCACTGAAAATCTCCCTCGATCTGGGGCTCCACGCAAGATCTCACCCCTTGGGGTCAAAATGATCACAAGAACGGTGAGCAAAAAAAATCCCAGAACCACATGGGGGGACCTAGTGAATGACCTGCAGAGAGCTGGGACCAAAGTAACAAAGCCTACCATCAGTAACACACTACACCGCCAGGGACTCAAATCTTGCATTGCCAGACGTGTCCCCCTGCTTAAGCCAGTACATGTCCAGGCCCGTCTGAAGTTTGCTGGAGTGCATTTGGATGATCCAGAAGAGGATTGGGAGAATGTCATATGGTCAGATGAAACCAAAATAGAACTTTTTGGTAAAAACTCAACTCGTCGTGTTTGGAGGACAAAGAATGCTGAGTTGCATCCAAATAACACCATACCTACTGTGAAACATGGGGGTGGAAACATCATGCTTTGGGGCTATTTTTCTGCAAAGGGACCAGGATGACTGATCCGTGTAAAGGAAAGAATGAATAGGGCCATGTATCGTGAGATTTTGAGTGAAAACCTCCTTCCGTCAGCAAGGGCATTGAAGATGAAATGTGGCTGGGTCTTTCAGCATGACAATGATCCCAAACACACCACCCGGGCAACGAAGGAGTGGCTTCGTAAGAAGCATTTCAAGGTCCTGGAGTGGCCTAGCCAGTCTCCAGATCTCAACCCCATAGAAAATCTTTGGAGGGAGTTGAAAGTCCGTGTTGCCCAGCGACAGCCCCAAAACATCACTGCTCTAGAGGAGATCTGCATGGAGAAATGGGCCAAAATACCAGCAACAGTGTGTGAAAACCTTGTGAAGACTTACAGAAAACGTTTCACCTGTGTCATTGCCAACAAAGGGTATATAACAAAGTATTGAGAAACTTTTGTTATTGACCAAATACTTATTTTCCACCATAATTTGCAAATAAATTCATTAAAAATCCTACAATGTGATTTTCTGGGAAAAAAATGCTCATTTTGTCTGTCATAGTTGACGTGTACCTATGATGAAAATTACAGGCCTCTCTCATCTTTTTAAGTGGGATAACTTGCACAATTGGTGGCTGACTAAATACTTTTTTTCCCCACTGTATGTCATGCAATGA
The DNA here is from genome assembly GCF_964263955.1 of Coregonus lavaretus. NCBI lineage: Eukaryota > Metazoa > Chordata > Actinopteri > Salmoniformes > Salmonidae > Coregonus > Coregonus lavaretus. The sequence continues at coordinate 1,926,535 of NC_140007.1, read as the reverse complement.
AATGCAAATGAATTACTTAAAAATCATACAATGTGATTTTCTGGATTTTTTTTAGATTCCGTCTCTCACAGTTGAAGTGTACCTATGATTAAAATTACAGACCTCTGCATGCTTTGTAAGTAGGAAAACCTGCAAAATCGGCAGTGTATCGAAGACTTGTTCTGCCCACTGTACATCTCAACATAAACTGTTCAGAGGGGACTGTGTGAATCAGGCCTTCATGGTCGAATTGCTGCAAAGAAACCAGAACTAAAGGACACCAATAAGAAGAAGAGACCTGCTTGGACCACGAAACACGAGCAATGGACATTAGACTAGTGGAAATGTGTCATTTGGTCTGGAGTCCAAATTTGAGATTTTTGGTTCAAACCGCTGTGTCTTTGTGAGACGCGGTGTGGGTGAACGGATGATCTCCGCTTGTGTGGTACCCTCCTTAAAGCATGGAGGAGGAGGTGTTATGGTGTGGGGGTGCTTTGTTGGTGACACAGTATGTGATTTATTTAGAATTCAAGGCACACTTAACCAGCACGGCTACCACAGCATTCTGCTGCAATACACCATCCCATCTGGTTTGGGCTTAGTGGCACTATCATTTGTTTTTCAACAGGACAATGACCCAACACACCTCCAGGCTGTGTAAGGGCTATTTGACCAAGAAGGAGAGTTTTGGAGTGCTGCTTCAGATGACCTGGCCTCCACAATCCCCCAACCTCTACCCAATTGAGATGGTTTGGGATGAGTTGGACAGGAGAGTGAAGGAAATGCAGTCAACAAGTGCTCAGCATATGTGGGAACTCCTTCAAAACTGATGGAAAAGCATTCCAGGTGAAGCTGGTTGAGAGAATGCCAAGAGTGTGCAAAGCTGTCATCAAGGCAAAGGGTACCTATTTGAAGAATCTCAAATATAAAATATATTTTGATTTGTTTAACACTTTTTTGGTTACTACATGATTCCATATATGTTATTTAATAGTTTTGATGTCTTCACTATTATTCTACAATGTACACTACCGTTCAAAAGTTTGGGGTCACTTAGAAATGTCCTTGTTTTCGAAAGAAAATCCTTTTTTTTGTCCATTGAAATAACATCAAATTGATCAGAAATACAGTGTAGACATTGTTAATGTTGTAAATGGCTATTGTAGCTGGAAACTGATGATTTTTAATGGAATATCTACATAGGCCCATTATCAGCAATCATCAGTCCTGTGTTCCAATGGCACGTTGTGTTTGCTATTCCAAGTTTATCATTTTAAAACGCTAATTGATCATTAGAAAACCCTTTTGCAATTATGTTAGCACAGCTGAAAACTATTGTGCTGATTAAAGAAGCAATAAAACTGGTCTTCTTGAGACTAGTTGAGCATCTGGAGCATCAGCAAGTGTGGTTTCGATTACAGGCTCAAAATGTCCAGAAACAAATATCTTTCTTCTGAAACTCGTCAGTCTATTCTTGTTCTGAGAAATAAAGACTATTCCATGCGAGAAATTTCATGGAATAAATAAAGGTAAAAAAAAAAAGAAAAAAAAAAGAAAAAAAGAAACTGAAGATCTCGTACAACGCTGTGTACCACTCCCTTCACAGAACAGCACTGACCTGTGAGGCGTCTGTTTCTCAAACTAGACACTCTAATGTATTTGTTCTCTTGCTCAGTTGTGAACCGGGGCCTCCCACTCCTCTTTCTATTCTGGTTAGAGCCAGTTTGAGTGTGTACATGTATAGCACTTTGTGACATCTGCTGATGTAAAAAGGGCTTTATAAATACATTTGATTGATTGATTGAAGTCAGAATATATCTAATGATAAGAAGTATGTAACTTAGAACCGCTGTGGATCAACGGTAAGCCCTTTGATGAAGGCGACCTCTAAGGTGGGCCAGAAATCCTGTAACACTTTAGGTGGAGTAGGTGAGTCCTGGGGACTGGAGGCCGTGGTATATTGATAATGCATGTTGCCTCTCAGCTAATAGTTGATGAATTATTTGATTGATGTAACCACTCGTAACAATTCCATAGGGATCTCGTGGTAGCACAAATTTAGCTAACAAAAGAAATTTTACGTTACGGCGGAGGGATAAATGCTAACGTGGCCTGCTAATTATGCTTCATGCTACATGCTAATGCTAATGCTAATGCTAAATGCTAATTTTTCATGCTACATGCCAATTTTTGATGCGGGTTATGTTTAATATTTTTTCCTTGGTGGTCCATAGGAATGGGACAAGCCACCAAAAGGTGTGTTTAGATAGTTTGGGCTTGGTGCCTGATGTTTTGTGAGCTCTGTTAAGTGTTATTGTTTGTCTATAAGGGTAAAGGAGAGGAGGTATAGCAGAATGCTAACGTTCTGTTGTCTGGAGTGAAGAGAGCTACTTCCACTGTGAAATCGTAGTGATGAATGTACTGCGCATGCGTGTGATTTTACGACACTAGAGTGACGTAGGGGTAAATAGGTCACTCCTCTGCTACACTGTGCAAGGGGGGAGGCTCAGACGAACGAGGGAACGAACGTAGAGATTTAGAGTCTAATGGTGTATTTTGGTTGTTACATCGGCTGTTGTTTGAAGATGAAACTGTTTTCTTGAGACCTATTGAATTGATAAATGAGAGAGAGATGTTGACGGATTAAAAATAAAAATAATTAAATAAATAAATAAATAAAATAAAAATGTTATTGAGCTATTTGTGCGATTCCTGAGTTAATTCTTAGCGCGAATGTGACTGGAGGATTATTGAATGGTTAAGATAACTCAGTGACTGCATAAACTACTAAATTCTTGTCTGTTTCTTTGTTCTTTTGTCATATGAGAGACGATAAGAGGAACGAGAGGAGAGAGAGAGAAGAGAGGAAGTGCTGACGTGTACATCATGTGACAGGGTGTGACGCGACAGAGTCTGCTGCACCGGATCTCGTCAAATATCAGGCTAGTGCTGTTCTGTTTACAAAGCCTTCCCCTACAGGATATTTATGACCATTTGGCAGGGACTTGGCAAAAGACTGATCAATTTAAGTGATTGCATTTTGGAGTTTTTGTGCATGAGTGGGTTTGATTAGAGTTGTGTTGGGAATCGAGTACTGACATTATTCTGTAAAATTAAGATAATTGGATGCTTATTAAGCAATGGGGTTTATGAGTACTGCAGTGTTGCTGGATTATAGGTATTTTCTTTTTGGATTGCTCTGAAGTTGTCTACTTTCCTGTACTTTTCCTGATTGAAGGGGGTAAGATAGCCACTAATTGATAAAATAGGAAATATAAATAAAACATTATTTTTGATTATTCATAAATTTATTGATTAATTGTTTAATAATAAAAAATAAATAAATACAATTATTTTTGAACATTCATATTTTTATTGATTACTTTTTATTATTTAGATTAAAAAAATAAATAAAATAAAACATTTTTTGTTTTGTTTATATTAATAATTAAAGGGAGGACAATATAACTATATATTCTAAAATTATAAAATAATTCACATTAAAGGAATATAATACAGTTGTTACAATGGGGAAAAAGGACATAAGGAATATGAAGGTAATTACACCTGTTGAGATAGTACAAAATAGTAATCCTTTAGTTAATGGTATTGCTAGGTTATCCGGCAAATGGAACAAACGTTGGCCTGACATTGAACAACCATGGCCAGTGGAAGGGACTCTTAACCCTGACGTAATCAACATAATGAAAGTGCTTCTGTCAATTCATAAAGCAGATCAAAAGAAAGGGGAAAAAAGGGAACATTGTAAAGAAAAGAGACAAAGAGAGCTGAGTGTTCTTAAGCTGTTTGAGAATGAAGGACAAAAACTGATAAAAGATGCCAGCGATGGGATAAACAAAGGTATAGAGACAATGGTGAAACAAGGAAAGGCGACAGAAAAACTAATGGCAGAAGTTAGTACACCTTTCTCACATACGGATTCAGAAAAAAGACCCCCACCTTATGAGAAAGAAGTAGAGCTTAAGGACGTCTATCCTCAGCTTCCGGTGATCGTTCAGGAGGGTGATTACTGCATCAGAGATGAAGATGAACGAATAATAGAGAGAGGACAAGCAGAAACGACCATAAAAATGAATCCAAACTCCAGAAGTAAGAAAAAACCGAGATGTCTGGAAACTAAGGGTAGAATGAGGTTCAGGAGAATGGAACCTGATGAAGATGATGATGATGATAATGATGATGATGATCAGAGTGATTCAGAAGAGATCATGGGTGGATATGACCCTGTGATCAGACGGAGGTTGGCAAGAGCGGAAAGAAGGGGTGATGGATGTTTGAAGAAGAAGAATACAAGAGATTTGAGTTCTGATAAAAGTAAAGATGAAGACAGCGATAAAGAGTGGGAGAGTAAAGGTGCTTCATATTCAAGAGGATTTTATCCAACAATGACTAGCAAAGAAGAAATAGAAAGAGATATAGACCGATGCGTATCATGCCTGGATAAAGCGAATGATTTAGGAGAAGTAAAAGAACTGGAGGAACAATTCAAGAAGCTGAAGATACAGAAGAAGAAACTGCTGAGAAAAGAATCCCAAGAATTTGAGAAAAAATATACATTGAGGCCAAGGAAAGAGGGCACTAGCAAGAACATTTTGCCGGTGATCATTCGAGGTCAAAACTTAGAATATAAGCCTTTGCAAAGTACCGATATGTCAGATATACTTGAGAAGCTGCCTACTCTTCAAGATGGAGCTTATCCTTGGATTTCAAAATTGGAAGAAATTACGGTGGGAACACAGTCTGCTAAAGGAGACATTAAGAGACTTTTGGCTAATCTCCTGGGGATTCCAGGTATGGAAGAAATTTTTCAGAGAGCGGGACTGAATAGATATGTGGGGACTGCAGTGAACGACCCTGAATTGTTGGCTGCAAGTAGGAATCGTCTGTGGAGAGCATTGAAAGATACATTTCCAACAAATGTACATCCTGATAACATTCTGATTGATCCACTAGGACAACAAGAAAATCCGAGAGCCTATGTGTCAAGAGTTCATCAAGTGTGGATAAATATTACTGGAAATGATCCAGATGTGAGTCAAATTGAGCAGTCAATTTTGAGAGCAAAATTGCAGATGGGACTGCCCTCACCAGTAAGGAATAAACTGGTAGAGGTGGTTGGACTTGGAAGCATGACAAAATGTGTCTATATAGATCATATAGCCCATCAAGTGGATTTGTACAGAAAAAAGGAACACAACCAGAAAGAACAGGATCAAGAAACTCTCAGAAAACTCAATCAAATACAACTGGGGGAGAAGAAGAAGGAGAAGAGAAGCTTTGGTTATGAAGAATCAGAGTGAACCAAATCAACAATCACTGCCACAGCTTCAACAGGACCAGTTCCAACCGCAATTGTATCAGCCACCAATAGCGGTTCCAGTTGTTCCATATCCACAGCCAGTTTCTGGACAGACACAGAATTGGAGAGGAAGAGGACGAGAAGGCACAGAAAGAGGAAGAGGAGGAAGATTCAAGCCATGCTTCCAGCAACTTTCAGAAGCATGTTATAATTGCGGACAGGTTGGTCACTTTGCCCGTGAGTGCAATGCGCCAGGAGGAAACATCAGAGGGAATTTCAGAGGAAGATACAGGGGTCAGTCAAGATCATCTGGAGGACCGCTGAACTCCTATAGGGGCCCGGAGCAAGGATTCTAGGGGTGCCCAGAAGATCCGATAGGGGGGTGTCAGCTGGTAGCATCAGGACCGGAAAAAGATCCAACAATTGAGGTGAAAATAAATAACCGACCATTGGAAGTGATGGCGGATAGCGGAGCTGCTTTCACCTGTGTTCGGCCTGAAGATGCTACACATCTCCCTATGTCCAATCAACTCATTAGGACAATCGGATTCGAGGGAGTAAAACAGCTGATTCCTCTTACGGAACCAATTGAGCTCTGCTATAAAAATCAAAGAGAAATTAAAATACACATACTGGTATCAGAACATATAGATATTGCATTGTTGGGAAGAGATGCATTGTGTAAATTGAACTGTACAATAAGATGTACACTAGACGGCTGTCTGGTAGAAGATTTTAAAAGAGTAGGGTTTTTGGGAATCATATTTGCTTGAAAAGATAATTTCCTCCTTCCTATGACAATCTATTAGACTGCTTATTAGACAATCTGTCTGAAAAATAAAGTTAAAAGGGGTGACTGTTATTCTTGGTTACATTCCTACACCAAGAGGGGAAAGAGATTTCAAACTAGGCTAAAAGATGTTCAATCGTTTGCCAAGTCTGTTTGTAAAGAAGTCAGAAGCAGGTGGGGATTACCCGATCACATATTCTAAAAATTAGTGGTAAGGGATTTTGTGAATAAATCAGTGAAAAGGGTTTTTAAAAAGTTAGGAGAAAAGATTAGATAAAAAAAAGTTAGGAAAACTAGGGTTGAAGGAACTCTAGGACAGTTAGTTAAGTTTCAATGTTAGTAGGAAGATGTAGTGACACTAGTGGTGATAGATGGAAATACAAGTAAAGAGTTCAAAGTCTTAGGGAGAATGGATGAAGTAACAACAAGGACATCAACACTTCAGCCTATTATAACAACAGTGAGAAGCAATTTAACTCTTTCAACATTGATAGTTATTAAAGCCATAAATATATCGCATTTGATTACAAGGGAGCAGATAGCTCTAGCACCAATTTTAGAGGAATTTCATAGTCTGGGAAGATAATATAGATAATATTACCTATACTTTGCAGGGTTTTGCAAATGAAACGATAAGAGGGTTTAACCTTCTGTCGAATACTCAAAGAAGTCACAGACTGACGCTGTTGAAACATGATATGGCTCTTGACTATATTCTAGCAAAACAAGGTGGCTTATGTTTGGCTATGAATTTGAATTTTATACTTTGAATCCAGATAGTTCAGATAATATCACTAGTGTTATAGATGCATTGAAGAATATAAGGGATGCATTTGGTAGACCTGAAGGAGCTGGATGGTCAGCGAAGACTTGGTTGCAAGATCAGTTAGGCCCAGTGGGAGCAGTGATGGTTCAGATTTTAGTAGCAGCTTTGATAGCACTGTGTGTGATGTTTTGCTTTTGTAATTTGTTACTGACCTTTGCGAAAGCTATGATATTGAGATGGGTTGGAGTTGTGATGCCTGGAGACAACACTCAGATGCCGTTGTTGACTGTTCCTGATCTGGATGAAGATGGACAAGTGGGACTGGATGGAGTATTGATGGATAAATATCCTTTTTGATTATTTGACCATTTTTCAAATGTTTTTCAATATTAGTGTGATTTTTGTATTTTGTTATGAATCAAAGGGGGGAAATGTATGAATGAATCACATTATTCTATCATTCATATATCATTTTTATATCATTTTTATATTCTTTCATATATCATTTATATATCGTTTTATATTCTTAGTTGATATTGATGTTTTAATTTGAAAGTGTTGTTTTGCAAAAGATACTGTTTGGTCTTTTCTTTTCTTCCAGAAGCATTTGGGGGAATATGTAGAGATTGAAATACTCAAACAAGGACAATATGAAGGGACAATATGAAAGGAGAATATGAAGGGAAAGGATGAGATGGAACAAGGAAGGTGTGGAAATGTTCCAATTCCATCATCGAAGATGGACTACATTCCAGTGTCCGCAATGAAATATAGACATTTGCATGTGTAATACATAATTTGTGTCATATTCTTAGGTATTAATTTTTGTAGAATGATATTTGATGTTATTGGATACATGTGGGGATCTTAGATGTTTTTGTTTATTTCGTGGAAGCTTAGGGACATGGAGTCTAGGCAGGGATAGAGATAATCCACCGTAGGGTCCGATGGGTCGACCAGCCTGAGAGTGGACATTTTGGATAGTATTTTGTTTGCTGGGGCTTTCATGTGTATTTAATTGCATCATAGTTTCAAATGCATTGATAAAGATTTATGAAATGATCTGGAGTACCTAGGTGGTTGCCTGGGGCAGAGGGGCCGTGAGAGAATTTTACTGTCTTGATTGATGGATGGATATTTGGAAAGAAGGCTGCCAGACAGGTTTTTCGCTCTCACACTTCATAAAGATTTGTTCATATTTCATAGTAATGTATTCACACTTCATAAAGATTTGTTATATTTCATAGAAAGGTATTTACACTCCAGAGAAAAGTGTTTTGGGTTTATTGTTAAAGATACTCAATAAGAGAAATTGTTACTTGTCATAATCCTATTATTTTTGTTTTCGAGACTTTTAGTTAGTCTCGAAGGGGGGAAATATGTAGTGTATTAAGATTATGACTTTGCTAATGTTTTCAAGTGGAACCTGAGAGGATGTTTATTTAGTTTCAGAAGGAGTCGTTTTAGGGTGACGCCCCATAGAAGAGAGGGAGTGTGTTGTAGACAGGGGATTGGACAGTAGAGGGAGCCACCCATATTTTGGAGAATATTATAAGTACTGGGTTTAAACAAAGAAGAGCAGAGCAGACATTGTAATTTGGAAAACACTGCTCTCCGGATGCTATAGACATCTGTAAACTTATGCTGAAATCTTGTTATATGAATAAAACTTATGATCAAAGCCCAGTATAAGCGGACTCCTTTGTTACAGCATCATTAGCAACATTAACTCGACACTACAAGCTAAAAATAAACAACTCCCTAAATTCCTATTTGTCGCACCAAGCCATTGAAATGGTTACGGATCACGGTTATAATGGTACTCAGAGTCTGCAATACTCTACACCCCATGACCACAACATTCCGAATGTGACTCCGTAACAACGTAAGAAGCAGTCCTATTATTTGTCAACAAAGCAATCTAGCTATATTGCATCTAGATATCTATGGTAGCTAGCACTGTAGCAGCGTTATCTTGCTATCTAACATTAGTTAGCCAAGTTAAAGTACTACAGCCAATATAGTCAATAAATAATGTCACTAGCTAGTTAACAAATGTTGTACCTAACATGATCATGTTACAAGGACTTCAGTTGTAGGAGTAAGAAATTGAACATTGCAGTTTTGACTAAAACAAGGTAATGTTAGCTGGAAAGCAAAGTTAGCTAGCTAATGTTAGTTAGCTAGCGACCAAGACATAATTGGCTAATGTTAGCTACCCAACATTGGTGGAAGAACTGATAGCTTGGTAGCTAGGTATTCTTACAAGCCTAGTCAAATACAGCAAAGGACAATTGACTGTTTGTTTTTTTTCCGTTGATATAATTAGTTTGGGGGATGCGCGGGCCTGCCAGGAGCTGCTTTGTGCGAGGGAACGGTGCATTACCAAATGAAAGCATGAATTTCCAACAACTCATGTCCAGGCTGAATCAGATGCCAGACTACAACACGGTGGCTGATATGAACAAAAGGCTGATGACACAAGTAGCTCAACTATTCCAACAGCATCAGAAGCAGCTACAGCAGAGCACTCATCCAGCGCCTGCACTGGAACAGGCGATGGGCGTTCATCGAGCAAGACGGAATGAGCTATCCTTAAGTTGGATGATGGTTATCTTAGCATTCTTAAATATGTTACATGAAATAGAGGTGTGAATTTCATGCATAAACTTGATTTAATATTTTTTCTTTGTCTTGTCTCAGGAAGAACAGTCCGCACAACACCTGTGTACTGGGTCTGCTGGACAGGCAGCTGAGATTAAGGTACACAGATGGCGAGTGGAGCATGGCAGATTTTGAAGGTGAGTAGTCTCATAAAGACATGGACTGACTGTAACATACTGTACTTCTACATCTTACAATTTTCTCAAGGATTGCCATGCATATAACCATTGCTAATACATCACACTGACTCCTCAGATGCAGCTGCAAATTGGTATTGGACTGAAAGAGCGACATAAGTTGTCAGATTCCCAAGACAGAGGAAAGGAATGGGACATCAAAAAGCGAAGACAGCGTCACCAGAGACAGGTTAGTTTATAAATGTAAACTAATAAATACATTTTAAATGCTGCACTGAATTTAGAAAAGTTGAGACTTGTTTCACAGCTTTTAGTGTGTGTCCTTCTTTAGCTTATTTTTTTGAGATTCCAGTGTTCAAGACCATTAGTTTATTGAACGGAATAACTTATTGGCTCCTGTAATTTCAAATGCTCTGGCCAGTCGGTCAAAGTAATTATCTGCTGAAGAGAAACAGCGATTTACGAGGGCAACTGAAGACATGATGTCTGATGTGGAGACAGACCCAGAGGACCCCTATGCATTTTTAATAGCCTCCCCACCTTGGTGCTCCCCTGAGTTTGAAGACCTGATTGCGTCAGCAGACCGGGGAAGCGCCAAGCGTGCTTATTGGGAGAAAAGGCTCCGTCAGAACGAAAACCAGAGCAACCGCTCATGTCCACCGTAGCCCTACCCAGATCAACTGATTGTGCAATCTACCACAAACAATCACCTGCAAAGTTCCTCGGTGTCCACATCACTAAGGAATTAACATTGTCCACACACACCCACACAGCTGTGAAGAGGGCACGACAGCACGTCTTCCCCCTCAGGAGGCTGAAAAGATTTGGCATTGGCCCTCAGATCTTCAAAGTTCTACAGCAGCACCATTGAGAACATCTTGACTGGCTGCATCACTGCTTGGTAGGGGGCAACTGCAAGAAACCCGACCGCAAGGTGCTACAGAGGGTGGTGAGTACGGCCCAATACGTCAACGGGGCCGAGCTTCCTGCCATCCAGGACCTCTATACCAGCCGGTGTCAGAAGGCCCAAAAAATTGTCAGACTCCAGCCACCTAAGCAAAATACTTTTCTCTCTGCTACTGCACGGTAAGCGGTACCAGTGCACCAAGTCTGAAACCAACAGGATCCTGAACGGCTTCTACCCCAAAGCCAGTAAGACTACTAAACAAACTGCTAATTATACAACGGGTGTGTCTAATCCTTGATGCTGATTGGTTAAAGCCGGTGTCTATTCCACAAGTTACCACCGGCTAAATCTATTACTTTGAAAAGCCTATTTACTCTGTTCCGTCTGACTACTCATCAGCTAAGGCAGGCAAGTTATATACTAGATCTAGACTGTAAAAAGCATCTAGACATGATCTCCCATTTATTTTAGAGTAGCATTTGGTTTTCAACAGCAGAGATTTGTAGTAACCTTGCTGTCTGTCTCCGACATTTGCAAAAAATAATCAATATTGAAAGTCGATCTCCAGCTGTCCTATGGTAATGAACGTGTCGGGAGTCGGGACGAGACAGACAGGCTGGCAGCTTTTCTCAGCCAGTCTAAATCATGAATCAGCTTCATTTTTGGGGCAAATACAAAGAAAAGACCAAATGCAGCTAGTTTTCTGTCATTCCAGCTTCAGTTTTAAGTGATTGTGCTAGCTTTGTAGTTGGCTATCGCTTCTGAACAGTGGCCTGGTGAGAGAATAAATGTTCTATGCCATGTGAATTTGCACATCATTACCTCATTGTTATGGATGTATCCCAAAAGAATCACTAGAAAACAGCTTAATAAACAAACGTTAATTCAGCTACTTTGCTGTTATTCTGGCTGCACTGATTGAAGTGACTGTGTTAGCCAAAGTTGGCTAGCTAGCAAGAAAGGGATTAGAACGTTGCCAGCCATGATGGCAACGGAACATTTAGAATGAACGACTGGGTCTCGTCCATATATTTAGAACAAAAAGACTTAACAACTGGGTTACGTCTCTGGCTACCGAACTGATAGAACGAACGACCAGCCGACTTGGGTAGCAACCCTGGATTTGGTTTGGGACTATATCTCGTGGAAGGATGAAATAGTATGAATTAATTAATCAAAATAACATTTTTTATGAAAATATGTCAAGCATTATTTGAATATGTTGTTAACCCATTGTATAAAAGTGATAATGCCCTCGAAGCTGGTGTTTGGAGGATATATCAAATCAAATTTTATTGGTAGCATACACATATTTAGCAGATGTTATTGCGGGTGTAGCAAAATGCTTATGTTCCTAGCTCCAACAGTGCAGTAACATCTAACAATGCACAACAATACACATTAATCTAAAAAAGTAAAATAATGGAATTAAGAAATATAGAAATATTAGGACGAGCAATGTCGGAGTCAAAAGTATAAATATATATATTATATAGAGTGCAGTGAAAAAGTATTTGCCCCTTTCTAATTTTCTCTACTTTAGCATATTTTTGATACTGAATGTTATCAGATCTTCAACTAAAACCTAATATTAGATAAAGGGAACCTGAGTGAACAAAAAACACAACAATGATATACTTATTTAATTTATTTCATAAATAAAGTTATGCAACACCCTATGCCTATGTGTGAAAAAGCAATTGCCCCTTTACACTCAATAACTGGTTGTGATTGCCCCTTTACACTCAATAACTGGTTGTGCCACCTTTAGCTGCGATGACTCCAACCAAAAGCTTCCTGTAGTTGTTGATCAGACTCTCACGTTGCTGTGGAGGGATTTTGGCCCACTCTTCCATGCAGAACTGCTTTAAATCAGTGACATTTGTGGGTTTTAAAGCATGAACTGCTTGTTTCAAGTCCTGCCACAACATCTCAATTGGGATTAGGTCTGGACGTTGACTAGGCCCTTCCAAAACTTAAAATGTGTTGCTTTTTAGCCATTTTCATTTAGACTTGATTGTGTGTTTTGGATGATTGTTTTGCCTCATGACCAAGCTGCACTTCAGCTTCAGCTCACAGACGGATGGCCTGATATTCTCCTGTAGAATTCTCTGATACAGAGCAGATTTTATGGTTCCTTCTTATTTAGGCAAGTCATCCAGGTCCTGAGGCAACAAAGCATCCCCAAACCATCACACTACCACCACAATGCTTGACCAGAAGGCGGGTGACTAATAATGAGTAGGGTCTCTCCTCACTTGCCATGCGACCGGTCTGTCTGCGACAGATGTTGTGTGATTGGTGCTTCCGTAGATTATCCTCACCAGCGAATCACATTGTGAGATCCCTCACTCTATTATTATAAGAGAACTGGGGTTACGCAAGTACCCTTTAGTTTTTTCTTAGTTATAGCATGACTGTTCTGTCCCTCTTCAGCAGTCTGGCAAGTCTCCAGATCTCCTTAAGAACGTATTTGTCACAGACTCAACCATCGAGTGCTCATTTGTAACAAACTCTATTGGAATGTGTCTGTTATTTAGGCCTTTTATGGAGCAGCCAGCTAGCCACAAACTCAACCCAACCAGTATCTTATTTGAGGGTTGAGTAAAAAAAAAAACTATGATGTATGTTATATAAGACCGGGGCGCCCCATTGGCTGAGAAAACAGTTTTCAAAATAACCACCAATCAAGGACAGCGTTCCCATCAATCACTCAGAAAAGGCCAGAGAGGAGGGCAAACTACGAGAGCAAGAAAAGAGGAAGAAAGAAGATACAGAAAGAGGGAAAGAGTTTAAGCTAGACTGAAAGGCTGACCATGAGGAGAGTGTGAAGTGCAGAGTGCAGAATCCTGTGGAATTTGTTCAGGTCTTTAGGACTGGTGGTTCTCTTCCTGTCTCCCTTTCTTGGGCCGCTGATTGGCTGCTTGGCTGAGGACGACCATCCGTTACAGCCGCAAATAAATAAATAAATACATTTGGTATGCAACAGGGAGAGATGTGTGAGTTAGTGTGTGTGCCTCATACGTTTGTGTGTGTGTGTGCGCGTGCGTGTATGCATGTGTGTGTACCGCGTGTGTTTGTGTGTGGCCTTTCTCAGGTTACCCTGCCGTCGTCAACACTTTAATTAATGATTTTGGGGCCCAAGAATCAACAAATAGGGCTGTGGCAATCAGGCAGGGCCAAGGCAGGCAGGTTATAAAAGAGACAGCCCTGTCCCTGTGTAGATGGGCCTGAAGACTGTTCCTCTTTCATCTCAGTCAACACCTCACTACCACCACACAACAGACGCTTTCAGACTACAAGTTCACTCAGCACCCCTGAATGACCCTGCATGTTTGAGTACCTGCATGTTAGCGTCATTGTTTGTGTCTGTGGTTGTTATTTTGTTTATATACTTAGGTATAGGTATATATAACTTCAACAATAGAAAATCAGAATAGATTTCACCCCCTCACTCTCCTACCTCTCACCCTATACCTATCTAGGGGCAACTGCATCCAATGCATAGCATAAGTGTTGGTTCATGCTCTTCCATGCTTTGACACAAAATGTCTGCTCGGCATCTGAAACTGAAAGGGGTCTTTGACACAATATGGATACCACACATGAGGTTGCTACAGTACTTTGCATCCTTACTGAATGTTGAGAGGGTGCTCCCACATAGAATAGCAGCGGCCAGAGAATAAGGTAAGTTACACTCTTACACAGTAAAGAACTTTATAATGTTCGGATGGACAGCTCTAGATAGACTTAAAACATAATACAACTTCTCCCACAATACGTAAAATGTTTTGGCATCTTGTTACTGTCTCTGTGCATAAATGAATTTCCTGGCATTTATGTTATCTACTCTGTGCATTCTTATCAACATCAAAAAACTGATGGACCTTAGCTAATGATGTTTCCTCCCTTCTTATGACATTATCCATCTCTATCACCATCCCTCCTTCACACTTTCACACTTCCTCTCATCCCTTCATCTTTCATTCTTTTTCACTCCTCTAATTGGACCGTTAGTTATCTTACCCTCCCACTACACAGTTCTCCCATCACACGTTCTCTTTTCTAGTCTTCCCACAGTATCAGTGGTTCAGACTAAAGTGAAGTCTTTCCCAGGTAAAACTTTATTTGGATAGTTCCAAGTAGGTGGTTTCTAGACAGTTTTTGAACATCTACAAACTGTCAACAACATTTTAACTAACCCTAGCCCTAACCCTAGCACTAACCTTAACCTAACCCTAACCTTACCTAACCCTAACCTAACTTTAACCTTGACCCCCTACCCAACCCTAACCCTTACCATCGTGGACCTAACGACTTAGCAACTTGGTGTGGATGCATGGCAACCGACTGGGGCTGACGATCCTGGAAGGTTGTGGCACTCTATGGTTTTTGCCTGCTCAAACAACAAGGACTTAAGGACAGACCAACCCAGTGCGGATGCATGGCAACCGACTGGGGGCTACGATCCTGGAAGGGAGTGGCCCCCTATGGTTTTTGCCTGCTCAGACACTGGTGACTTAATGACAGAATAGAACCTAACCAACGGACGACACCTACACTCCAACGGGAATCTACACATTCACTCGACCATTGCACCCTATAAACAACTGGACGAGGACGGGCACTGGGGGATGGCGGATGGAGCATAACACGGCTTGGACCACCTTGGCTGCAACAAAAATCACCTATCCCTAAAGTCCTGGGCTTGTTGTGCCCGGACCCCCGGGTGCTCCTGCCCGGCAAGCGGAGTGCCCACCCCCTCGGTCTCCGCACAGCTGGAAGGTGTTGGATCGACATTGGGGATTCATTACAATAGAACCTAACCCTTATTCTCCCTTTTTGTTTGCAAGGGCCTACTTCATAAACTTCCATCTTATCTAACTTTGCTGTGGAAGTATAGACCCCTAAGTTGCTTAACCTGTTCACAGGATTGGTTAACTCTTGAGGTTCCTAGGGTCTCCATCGAGCTAGCTATATCTGCTTTTAGTTTTAATGCACCGTATTGCTGGAACACAATGGTGTATATTTAGGTCTCAATATGTCTTCCCTGTTAAAAACAAAAAAATTCTAACTGTAACTTTGCTTATCAAAAGACAGTCTGTTGATAGCATGGCCATCTGTTGATCATCTAAATGTGACTATCCAAATAAGGTGTGGCCATTTCCCATATTAATAAGAGTTCCCAGACTTCATGCTATATAATCATGTTTACAAGTGTGTGACTGCTGCTGTGTCAGCATTAAGGCTGAGGCTGTGATAGAAGAGCTCCGCTCTATTTATGTGTGTGTGTTTGTGTGTGTGTGTGTGTGTGCAGGCATGTGTGTGAATATGTGGGGGCATGTGCACGTACATGTGTGTGAGTGTGTGCGTACCAGGACCAATACATCATTGTGCCCGCACATACATGGGATGCTCGTAGGTGCAGTAGGATTTAATTAAGTGATGTACACCTGGAGATAGCTGTGTTGGTCTGAACACAGAGGTGTTGGGTTTGTCTGGGCTGACAGACACAGTCTAATGACAGGAGCTAAAGACCGGTGTAAAGAGAGGGACAGACCGAGAGGGGCACTGGTAGCTAAACACCGTTTGAGTCTGTCTGTTTGTCTGTCTGGGGATTGAATGTCGACCCAAATGGTCTGGATTTGAGTGAGTCGGGCTGCTCTCTGCTCTTTTTTGTCTTTAAGTGGTACTAATGTAAACTGCTTGTAAAACGGATCCTTGAAGAGCTTGGGGACCACCTATGTAAGAACTCAGTTCTTTCACCAGCAATTATCCTATGACTCTTGTTCTTTTTCAGAAGAAAAAAAAAATCACATAAATTAAATTACCGGTACAAAGTTTCCCCCTCACTCCACCAAGCAGAGAGATGTAAAATGTGCAATTCTGCAGGATGAAGGGGGAGGAGGAAGGATGGAGGGAGGGCGGACATATTGGAGGAAAATGCACAGAGAGAGAGAAGTGACAGCTGAGTCTAAACAGAAAAAAATCCCTAAATAAAATGAGGCTGAGGAGCTTATACAGTTGAAGTCAGAAGTTTACATACACTTAGGTTGAAGTCGTTAAGTGCAAGGAACCTTGGCGTGACCCTGGACAACACCCTGTCGTTCTCCGCTAACATCAAAGCGGTGACCCGATCCTGCAGGTTCATGCTCTACAACATTCACAGAGTATGACCCTACCTTACACAGAAAGCGGCACAGGTCCTAATCCAGGCACTTGTCATCTCCCGTCTGGATTACTGCAACTCGCTGTTGGCTGGCCTCCCTGCCTGTGCCATTAAACCCCTACAACTTATCCAGAACGCTGCAGCCCGTCTGTTGCTCAACCTTCCCAAGTTCTCTCATGTCACCCCGCTCCTCCGCACAATCTACTGGCTTCCAGTTGAAGCTCGCATCTACTACAAAACCATGGTGCTTGCCTACGGAGCTGTGAGGGGAACGGCACCTCTTTACCTTCAGGCTCTGATCAGACCCTACACCCAAACGAAGGCACTACGTTCATCCACCTCTGGCTTGCTAGCCCCCCTACCTCTACGGAAGCACAGTTCCCGCTCAGCCCAGTCAAAGCTATTCGCTGCTCTGGCACCTCAATGGTGGAACAAGCTCCCCCACGACGCCAGGACAGCGGAGTCACTGACCACCTTCCGGAGACACTTGAAACCTAAGGAATACCTGTAATAGTATAACAGTAATCCTAATATCCCCACTCCCCCACCCCCCCCATAAAATAAAAACTGGCTATCCTAAGTTGAATGCATCGATTTGTAAGTCGCTCTGGATAAGAGTGTCTGCCAAATGACTTAAATCTAAATGTAATTTAAAACTAGTTTTTCAACCCCTCCACTAATTTCTTGTTAACAAACTATAGTTTTGGAAAGTCAGTTAGGACACCTAATTTGTGCATGACACAAGTAATTTTTCCAACAATTGTTTACAGACAGATTATTTCATTTATAATTCACTGTATCACAATTCCAGTGGGTCAGAAGTTGACTAAGTTGACTGTGCCTTTAAACAGCTTTTGAAAAGTCCAGAAAATGATGTCATGGCTTTAGAAGCTTCTGATAGGCTAATTGACATAATTTGAGTCAATTGGAGGTGTACCTGTGGATGTATTTCAAGGCCTACCTTCAAACTCAGTGCCTCTTTGCTTGACATCATGGGAAAATCAAAAGAAAACAGCCAAGACCTCAGATAAAAATGTGTAGACCTCCACATGTCTGTTTAATCCTTGGGAGCAATTTCCAAATGCCTGAAGGTACCACGTTCATCTGTACAAACAATAGTATACAAGTATAAACACCATGGGACCATGCAGCCATCATACCGCTCAGGAAGGAGACGCGTTCTGTGTCCTAGAGATGAATGTACTTTGGTGCAAAAAGTGCAAATCAATCCCAGAACAACAGCAAAGGACCTTGTGAAGATGCTGGAGGAAACAGGTACAAAAGTATCTATATCCACAGTAAAACAAGTCCTATATCGACATAACATTTACATTACATTTTAGTCATTTAGCAGACGCTCTTATCCAGAGCGACTTACAGTTAGTGAATGCATACATTTATTAATTTTTTCCTACCCCCTGTGGGAATCGAACCCACAACCCTGGCATTACAAACACCATGCTCTATCAACTGAGCTACATCCCTGCCGGCCATTCCCTCCCCTACCCTGGACGACGCTGGGCCAATTGCGCGCCGCCCCATGGGTCTCCCGGTCGCGCCGGCTACGACAGAGCCTGGATTCGAACCAGGATCTCTAGTGGCACAGCTAGCACTGCGATGCAGTGCCTTAGACCACTGCGCCACTCAGGAGACCTGAAAGGCCGCTCAGCAAGGAAGAAGCCACTGCTCCAAAACCGCCATAAAAAAGACAGACTATGGTTTTTAACTGCACATGGGGACGAAGATCGTACTTTTTGGAGAAATGTCCTCTGGTCTGATGAAACAAAAATAGAACTGTTTGGCCATAATGACCATTGTTATGTTTGGAGGAAAAAGAGGGTCTTGCAAGCCGAAGAACACCATCCAAACCGTGAAGCACGGGGGTGGCAGCATCATGCTGTGGGGGTGCTTTGTTTGCTGCAGGAGGGACTGGTGCACTTCACAAAATAGATGGCATCATGACGAAGGAAAATTATGTGGATATATTGAATCAGCATCTCAAGACATCAGTCAGGAAGTTAAAGCTTGGTCGCAAATGGGTCTTCTGAATGGACAAAGACCCCAAGCATACTTTAAGTTGTGGCAAAATGGCTTAAGGACAACAAAGTCAAGGTATTGGAGTCGCCATCTCAAAGCCCTGACCTCAATCCTATAGAAAATGTGTGGGCAGAACTGTAAAAGCGTGTGCGAGCAAGGAGGCCAACAAACCTGACTCAGTTACACCAGCTCTGTCAGGAGGAATGGGCCAAAATTCACCCAACTTATTGTGGGAAGCTTGTGGAAGGCTACCCAACGTGTTTGACCCAAGTTAAACAATTTAAAGGCAATGCTACCAAATACTCATGGAGTGTATGTAGACTTCTGACCAACTGGGAATGTGATGAAAGAAATAAAAGCTGAAATAAATCACTCTCTACTATTATTCTGACATTTCACATTCTTAAAATATAGTGGTGATCCTAACTGACTTAAGACAGGGAATTTGTACTAGGATTAAATGTCAGGAATTGTGAAAAACTGAGTTTGAATATATTTGACTAAGGTATATATTAAATTCCGAATTCAACTATAGATATTTTCTCACTGAGTTAAAAGTCGTAGATCCTACAGGCAGAGAACAATGTAGTCCAGTGACTCTGGTCTGCACTGTAACAAGTCAGAGATGGAGGTTAGCTATGATGTAGCCAGTTGGTTGGAAGACTAGAAGAGGACTAGAAAAATTACCTCATAATTACAATGAAAAAGTCTCCATTCTATCTTATTCTATCCTTTACTTTTCTATAGTATACTGTATAGCCCAAGCCCCAATAACTATTATTGTGTAGTAGTCAACAGTGGTTACCATGTAGCAATCAGAATAGGTGAGCTGAAAACTATTTTACGCATTATGCCAACGCATACCTTTGGATGGAGCACATAACATACATGTATAGACGTACACACACACACACACACACACACACACACACACACACACACAAAAACATACACAATGAGCATCACTAAACAGTTTTTGATGTCTGCCATAACACTCTAAATTTTGCTTTAGCCTCCCTGTTGCACAATAAAAACACAGACATATACCCACACAAAATTGCATGATCACGTGTGCATTCACATAAGCATTGGAACGATGCCCTTTTACAAACCCTGACAAAAAAAGATGGTCTCCATCAACCAGCCCAGGGAGGCAGAACATCTCCTATGGAACAATTGCTTCAAGAGCGAATTTTTTTTTTTTGTACTTCACTTTTTATAACTTCCTCCTGGTTGGGGCTGCAGTTTTAACCCAAACAAAACTCAATCTTTTAGTTATTGGCCCTCATGGCATGTAATGGAGAATCAAGCTAATTATCCATACAGCTGTTTTCACTTACTTTTTATGTAAGCAATACCTGGCTGATCCTGGGAGCAACAGTGAGGCCCTTCTTAGTGTTCCACTCCAGGCCTCCAGGCCTGCTGGAATTAGAGAGCAAAATGCCAGCTTTTCCTCCCCTGCACCCCCACCCTGCACCCGTTCGCCCGAACCCCCTCCCACCACCTCCCCCCACCTGCCCCAACCATGAACCCCCCTCACACACACTAACAACCCCCCAGTCCCTATTTCCACTCCTGCCTATACACACACACCTCTCAACTCAACTGTTTGATGTCAAACAAAACTGCTATTGAACAATTAACAGGTATTGGAGAGAGACAGAGAGAGTTTAATTTATCTTTCTGAAGCTGTGAGTGGATTAATGAGAAAGAGGAACAAGGGTGTGGCTTTGCTTGAATTGGAACCATCTCTCACTGTCACTGAGAGTGGAAGGAAGGAGGGAAAGATAGAAAAGGGGAGAGAGAAAGAGGGAAAGAGAGAAAGAAAACGATCCCTGGCTGGCTAATTACTTCATCTGAGCAAACACGCTGCGTGAAAGCAAGCGTGAGCTAGTGGTATAGATGCTAGGCTGAGAGGTGCTGATGTGAGCTAGCGTGTCTCTCAGGAGAGAGACATGGGCAGGCTCACCCGAGAACATTGGACTGCTAAAGGCCGTGGAATACTGGACTGCTAAAAACACTGGTAGACCTTTGTTTTTGCAACGTTGGCCCAGCTGGCAGGAGGGAGCGCTGGGTTCTGGGCCATGACATATTGACTAAAGTTATTTTGTAAATGCTTTCTTTAGCTGTTGTTGTTTTGTTTTTTGGGGGGGTTGTTTGTAGACTAAAGAGAATGGAGCTGCTCGTAGGGAACTGGTCTGGGTTTTATGTCTGGTTTCTCCCTGGTTTTGTTACTTTGGCCATTCCATGGAGCACGGCTGTATAACTTGATTGTTCATTACATAACTTTTGACGCTTTTACTAATTGTATGATTATTGAAGCTCTACTATTTATTGCATGATAATGGCGTGGTACAGATGCTAGGCCGAGAGGTGCTGATGTGAGTTAATGGTACAGTAGCCGATGGGATGCTGCTAGTAATAAAGAGGCTAGTCCAATGGTGCTAACGTCTACCAGCGACACAGATGCTAGGCCAACTGACGTGAGCTAGTGGTAGAGAGGGGAATAGTGCTAACATGCAGTACAGAGGCTAAAATGGCACTAAGCTAACATGGACTAGTGAGACAGGCAAGTCTGATTGGTACACACCAGTGGTAGAAAAAGTAGCCAATTGTCATATTTTAGTAAATTGAAAATGACTCAAGTAAAAATGAAAGTCACCCAGTAAAATCCTACTTGAGTAAAAGTCTAAAAGTATTTGGTTTTAAATAAACTTAACTATCAAAAGTAAAAGTATAAATCGTTTCAAATTCTTTATATTAAGCAAACCATATGGCAACATATTCTTGTTTTTTAAAATTACGGATAGCCAGGGGCACGCTCCAACACTCAGACATCATTTACAAACGAAGCATGTGTTTAGTGAGTCCGCCAGATCAGAGACAGTAGGGATGACCAGGGATGTTCTCTTTATAAGTGTGTGAATTAGACCATTTTCCTGTCCCGCTAAGCATTCAAAATGTAACGAGTACTTCTGGGTATCAGGGAAAATGTATGGAGTAAAAAGTACATCATTTTCTTTAGGAATGTAGGGAAGTAAAAGTTGTAAAAAAATACAAATGGTAAAGTAAAGTACAGATATCCCAAAAAACTACTTAAGTAGTATTTTCAAGTATTTTTACTTTACACCACTGGTACACATGCTCTATGATAGATTGTCTTTTTAGTGTGTTTAGTGGGTAGTAGATACAATATAGCATTTAGTAGATGCACCACTAGGAGGAGTTTACTGGCGGCAAAGGGAGCATCACAATAATGAAATTATTGAAGGAGAAGTGAATTAGGTAGAAACACTACTTTATACTTTCATATTTAATCTGCACAACAGAAACAGCCAACAGAGAGTAACTAGATAACATTATTCCTCTCTAGGCCTTCTATCAACCCCCCTCCTCTCTCTCTCTCTCTCTCTCTCTCTCTCTCTCTCTCTCTCTCTCTAATCCTCTTGGGAATGATAGAGGGCTAGTTTCAGTGGGATTGTGGTGAGCTTTCTATGTACAGTCAAGGTGTGCCAAACCGTACAACTGATACGGGTGGAATATGCAGCTCCTACTACTTAGTTGTTTTGACATTCACACACACGTGTACGCACACAAAGACACATACATGCACACACACACACACACACACATGCACACATCTCTTTGCAGACACACACTTCACAACGAGGGGGAGAAAATGAAGGTTGTCAGAAGAAGGCGTTGAAATATGCATTTATCACGCTCAAGGCAAGACATAAAATATGTTGATAAAAGTGTATAATTGTCACGATCGCCTAAGAAGTATGACCAAAGCGCAGCGTTGGGAGTGAACATCTTGACTTTAATAATCACACGAGAATACAAAACAAACCACGATCGTGAAGTCCTCAGTGATAACTACTGAACAATGAACAAAAACCCACAACCACAAGGTGAACACAGACATTTAAATATGGCTCCCAATCAGAGATAACGAGCCGACAGCTGACACTCGTTACCTCCGATTGGGAGTCACTGACCAAACATAGAACGCGAACACCTAGACACTACCCACAGTACACAACACACGGAAATCTACACACCCTGACTAAACACAAAAAGTCCTAGAACCAGAGTGTGACAGTACCCCCCCCCAAAGGCGCGGACTGCGACCGCGCCTAACTACAAGCAAACAGGGGAGGGCTGGGTGGGCATTCCTCCTCGGCGGCGGCTCCGGCTCCGGGCTTCCTCCCCACTTCCTCTCCAACCCCCCAAAGTACCCCTGGTCCTGTCTAGCCCCGCTGGCCGGAACCGGACTGACGACACGCGCCCCTGGCTTGGTGCGTGGATCCTGGCTGGACGGCTCTGGCGGATCCCGGCTGGACGGCTCTGGCGGATCCCGGCTGGACGGCTCTGGCGGATCCCGGCTGGACGGCTCTGGCGGATCCCGGCTGGACGGCTCTGGCGGATCCTGGCTGGACGGCTCTGGCGGATCCTGGCTGGACGGCTCTGGCGGATCCTGGCTGGACGGCTCATGGCTGGCTGACGGATCTGGCTGCTCATGGCTGGCTGACGGATCTGGCTGCTCATGGATGGCTGACGGATCTGGCTGCTCATGGCTGGCTGACGGATCTGGCTGCTCATGGCTGGCGGAAGGATCTGGCTGCTCATGGCTGGCGGAAGGCTCTGGCTGATCCTGTCTGGCGGAAGGCTCTGGCTGATCCTGTCTGGCGGACGGCTCTGGCTGCTCATGGCTGGCTGACGGATCTGGCTGCTCATGGCTGGCTGACGGATCTGGCTGCTCATGGATGGCTGACGGATCTGGCTGCTCATGGCTGGCTGACGGATCTGGCTGCTCATGGCTGGCGGAAGGATCTGGCTGCTCATGGCTGGCGGAAGGCTCTGGCTGATCCTGTCTGGCGGAAGGCTCTGGCTGATCCTGTCTGGCGGACGGCTCTGGCTGGACAGGGCTGACGACGCACCCCGTAGGCTCGGTGCGTTGAGCAGGGACAGGCCGGGCTGGGCTGGCGAAACGCACCACAGACTTGGTGCGGGGCGCAGGAACAGGCCGAGCTGGGCTGGCGACGCACCCCGTAGGCTTGGTGCGTTGAGCAGGGACAGACAGAACCGCACTGGGGACACACACCCCTGGCCCTACACGGGGATCAGGAACGGGCCGGACCGGACTGGAAACACCCCCCAGTACCTCTCGCCGTGCCTCCACACTTTCCATCCCCTTCGTAACCAGTGGCCCCCTTAAACTGGCGGCCATATCTGCCAACCTCTTGCACTCCTCCGGGCCGTACACCTTCTGCCCCGACGTCGTGAGCCCCCCCCTAAAAATTTTCTGGGAGTCTCTCCTCTCGGTGGACCAGGCCTCCATAGTCCTCTCCCAACCTTCGCTCTTCTGGCTCCACCACTCGTTATCCAACTGCTGCTTGGTCTCGTTGTGGTGGGTTTTTCTGTCACGATCGCCTAAGAAGTATGACCAAAGCGCAGCGTTGGGAGTGAACATCTTGACTTTAATAATCACACGAGAATACAAACCAAACCACGATCGTGAAGTCCTCAGTGATAACTACTGAACAATGAACAAAAACCCACAACCACAAGGTGAACACAGACATTTAAATATGGCTCCCAATCAGAGATAACGAGCCGACAGCTGACACTCGTTACCTCCGATTGGGAGTCACTGACCAAACATAGAACGCGAACACCTAGACACTACCCACAGTACACAACACACGGAAATCTACACACCCTGACTAAACACAAAAAGTCCTAGAACCAGAGTGTGACAATAATGTTCATGCAGGTACAGGTTTTAACAACAACAACAAAAGGTAGCTTGGAATTGTATCTCTTCTTTTCAGGGGCTCTCACTCTCTTCCCCCATTTCACACTCTGATTATCTATGTCAGTGTCTTCTTCCGCCCCTCCCCCCTACATTTACTAAGTTGAGCTCTTCCTACAGTAGTCATAACTCTGATATTTAACTCTTATCTTGTCTTGTTATTTCACTGCATCTCAGTCCATTTCACTGCATCTCAGTTTAATTTCAGTGTTTTCAAACATTATAAGTCATGTATAATAAGGCATTATTTTATTTTGTGATGTGTGTGTATTGTTGTGAATTGTTAGATACTACTGCACTGTTGCAGTAGTATCAAAATACATTTTTTGGCAGAAATACCTTCTGGACCATGTGAACTTTCATGTGCCTTAATAACAAACTTGTATGCCATCTGTAAATACGAATAAAATAAATAACGAGCCTAGTTGGTTTAGCCACGTAAAAATACAGGAACCTTCCCGCTAGCCATGATTGGCTAAGATAATGGATGGGCTGGACATGCCGAGAGATAAGTTTGGATTGGTCTGCCATGTAGCATGCTTCTGTCTATAACATGAGCTACTAAGTATGTGTGGATAATCATGTGTACCGCGGCTTTAAAAAATATATATAATGAAGAACTTAAAAAGTTTTGTTACTGCTCTCAACATTGCTGCCCTGAAATTAATAGCGTTATCAACAAAGCTCAGTGGGAAAACGCTGTGATGGACTACTTTCTGGAGGATGCCATGCTGACACACTCTGAAAATGAATCAGACAATGAGGAAATCCCTGATTTAGGTAAAATCATTTTCATTAAACCAGACATTGTAGAGTCTTCTGATGACAATGGTGGGGAAGAAACGGTGTTGGTATCACGGAAGAAGTTGACAACATTTTGAAATCAGTGGAATGCCCGGTGGAAGCAGAGAGAGTATTTCCAAATGCAGATAGAGTCCAAAAAGATAACACAGAAAGAAGGCTGTTGTATAAAACACCTGTCTCTGGATTGCATCTTCAAACTAAGAGCAACCATGGAAAACATGACAGAGGGAGAATTGTTCATTCATGTATATGGGTAAGAGTCTAGCTACATTTTCAGATATTATACGTTTCTATTTTTGTCTGAAAGTCATTTTCATTGCAAGTTAAAGCATACTGTTAGCTAGATAGCTAACGTTAGCTGGCTGGCTCACTAGCTAACGTTACGTGTATGATCTGTGTAGGAGTTCTATAAAGTGGCCAGAATTCCCAAGTTGGAATTCCGAGTTGGATGACTGTTCAAATCGGTGTTCCCAGTCTGAGTTAGATTTTTTCTGAGTTCCTAATTGTTTTGAACTCGACATTAGAGTTGGGATTATGGTTCATTGTTTAGCTAGCTAGCTAGCTACATGTCTAAACAAAAGACTCCACTATGCAAGTGACCATTTCACTGTACCGTTTACACCTTCTGTATCCTGTGCATGTGACAAATAAACGTCGATTTTATTTGATATAGTGTGTGTTTACCAGAGATGGTAATGTGAAGAACAACATGACCTGCACCAAAGTCAAATAAGGATATAGGCAAAGGACTAGATAAAGTGTATTTTTACTACTACTTTTTGCTACTACTTTCACCACTTTTAGTATTGAAATCTTTGGTTGTTTACTACACTGTGAATCCTTATTGAGATGGGTGGGGATAAGGCTTAAGAGGGTGTGAACGTTGCTGATTGGGTGTAGACAAAGAAGAGCTCTCTAGTAGGTGTACCAAAACATTCACCGGCCATTTTCTCAAAAGTGGGGTTACAAGTTTATCAACTTTTAAAGCAAAATTACTTTCTCATTGTCCCTCAACTGCAGTGTATGATATACCATTAGCTAGCTTGGAGTCAAACAATTTCAAATTCTGCTACATAGGACCGAATCCAGGTGGTGGGTCACATATTGTTTTTGTGCATCTCTGAGCGATGTTCTATCCATTCCCGGGGTCATTTCATGTTTTCGTGTGTATCTGAGCTATTGCCGTTCAAGCAGGCTGACATTCTGCTAATATGACGTAGCATTGCAATACAGTCGCTCTCACTACACTGGAAGCTAGCAGGAATATGACTTTTAGACCATTGATCATATTTTTGCGATATTACTACCTCGAGAAATTTGTAATTTAGGGTCTACCACATTTCTCCTATTTGTCTGCCTCTTCAGTCCATGGTTCATTGCATGGGCGTTGCAAATGTCAGACTCCACTCTGCGAGTCACATCAATCTGCAGGTTGAACATGGTGAGATTGTAGACTCCTAAATTGATACTGCAGTTTGTTTATGCGATTTTAAATCTACTGTAACTAGCTACTTCACATGCTGATATTGACTTTGGTATTATTGTGTGTAGCCAAGTTTGCTAGTTAGTCTGTAGCGTCCGAACAGTTTGGGCTACACACTAATATGACCCCTCTGTGGAAAGGTGAGTCATAAACACGTACATGTTTTGCTCTAGGACCCCCACAGGCCTCACAATACTCATCTGAAGGTCCCCCGGTACCAGTTGAAACAATTTATGGAAGTATACAGTATATGGAGACTGTTTATTGTGGAAAATAAGGGGATAAAAAAATAAATGTAAAAAAATAACAAATGTTTCCTGGTCTTTCTTATATCTCTCAGATATAGGGCAGACACTTCAGAACAAACTTCCTTTAGACCATATGTTCCATGTCGTGAATTTGTTATTCAATGCATTTGTATGGGCTAATAGCAGTAAGGCCAAATAAAAATGTTCATCAATTCATACAAAACAATTATTGACTTCAAGGGGTCTTACATTTCTAAATCAAATAGCAAAATGATCCTTGGTATGATATTCTTAAAACCATTCTATATAAATTGCTTAGTAAACCCTTTGTCCAACGAACCATGGTGGAGTTAGTGCCTACAAAAAGACGCCATTACTATTTTTCTCTATTCGAGTTATATTCTTCCACGAGAAATTCCATAATTTGGGGTTTTGTTGATTGTGGTGGAGAACGCTGTCTCAGATGCCACTCCCGAATCTCCCATAAGTATTCAACTGGGTTGAGATCTGGTGACTGAGACGGCCATGGCATATGGTTTAAATCGTTTTCATGCTCATCAAACTACTCAGTGACCACTCATGCCCTGTGGATGAGGGCATTGTCATTCTACGGGGGCATAGCCATGGTAGCCAAAATAATGGCCATAATATTGACCTGGCTAGCATTTTTATACATGACCCTAAGCATGTTCATTGCTTAATTAACTCAGGAACCACACCTGCGTGGAAGTGCATGCTTTCAATATACTTTGTATCCCTCATTTACTTGACTGTTTCCATTATTTTGGCAGTTACCTGTATTTATCACTAAAATGATCATGCAGTGAGTGTGAATACCAGAGCCTAGACCTTGACCCAGATCCAGAGACCAGACCAGCGCTCTGTACGTGCCTGCATCCTGACACCACTACAGGCCCGGTGAAGCAGGGGAGATGGTGAAACCTGAGCCCACATTAAAGCACCTCCATCAGGTAGGAGGCCTCCATGCTCAGGTTCTGTGGGGGTCCGGGTCTCTGAGGGACTCACCACGATCTGGAAAGAGAATCTGAGTTTAGTCTGATGGACCGATAAGAGGCCAGGCAGACTGACACGCACACTCAAACACGCACACACAGTAACAGAGCTTCTAACTCCCATAATCCAGACTGTGGAAGGGAGGAGGGGGGTTCCGGTACGATGCAATACCAGCAACGCTACACTCTCATGGGGGTTGGAGAGAGGGATGTTGGGGTGGTGTGATTTCTTTGAGGATGCAACCCTAATGCCCTGATACAGGCACACAGAGATATACATAGACACACAGATGCGAGTGTACATGCATGCACACACACACTCCTAGGAGCCAGCTCTCAGCTGTAGTAGAGAGAGGGAAGCCGCTCTCCTTGACTTGGTGATATAACTCATAATCATATTTCATATAGCAGGAATCAGAGTTTCCAGAGCAGATAAAAAACTGACTGGAGTCAAGGCCTTGTTCCTGGAACCGCTAAAACGCAGGATGAAACAGTCGTCTGTTGAAAACACAGGCGTCTAATCGCCACAATACATTAGTTCACTCCACGCCAAGCACCCTGATACCAAGCACTCTGCTAGGTCAACATATTTCCTCCCTCTGCTCTCCTTCCCTCCCTCCCTCTCTGACTCTCTTTCTCCCCCTCCTTTTTTTGTAATTCTATCTCACTTTCTCCTTCTATCTCTCTCCTTCTCTCAGTCATGTTGGAATGAGAGGGCAGACACATTTTCTCATTCATACTTTCATCTGTTTATTTTTCCTTTGTTTCTCAGGGTGTTATGAAGGCTCCACCCTTCTTCTAATGTCTCTGTAACCCAGGCAAACCAAATCTCAATTTTGAATGCATCCTATAGCAAAGCTGTCGATGAGTGGGGCGACGTTGATCTGTCCCAATCCAACGGATGGACGTTAAGCTCAACTACGCAGCCCATGGGAGACTGGACACTCGCAAGGCTCGATTTTACGCCTGCCTACAATCTGTGGACCGCCCAAGGTCCACTGTCACCCAGGAGCCCTCCTGCCCACGGTTCTGGCCAACTACTCCAATATTGACACCATCGTCACTCACGTATGTTTTACCAACCTTCATTGTAGCCGATCTGAGGAACTGAGGGAGGACTACAAAAAACAATTAAACACCCTCGCTAGCACAGGAAAGAGAATCATTATCTCTGGCCCCCTCCTGTGCTACTGAAGGGGTTCGGAACGTTTCAGCCGACTCTTTGCCCTGAACGAGTACCTGAAGAAACTTTGCAACGACAGGAATGTCTCTTTTTGTGACAACTTCGATTTGCTGTGGGAGCAACCAGCACTTTTTAAAAGATACAGGATTCACCCTAAATGCAGGGGTTCCAGGATTATTTCCAACTGTTTTAGAGACTGACAGACAAGACAGGGTATGGTAGTGCTCAAGTTCTCCCTGTCAGAATAAGCAACAGAGGACTTGGAAAGCATATCAACTCCTGTAGAAATGGCACTACGGTTATTGTGAGTAATCTAATTTTTGTTCCTTTTACTCCACCTTCTAGTGATTTTATACAAACTGTCATCTCCTACCATTCTGATAGATTGGAGACTGTCAGAAAACGTAGTTGTAACGTTCATAATTTGGTTGTTATTCAATTTTTGTAGCTTCTATCAATGTAATTGTGTGCATCATTTCCAATCCCCCCATATATCTTTTGGGTAAATATAAATATACACTACCGTTCAAAAGTTTGGGGCCACTCAGAAATGTCCTTGTTTTCCATGAAAACCTACACGAAATGAGTTTGAATAGGAAATATAGCAAAATGCATAGGAAATGTAGTCATTGACGAGGTTAGAAATAATGATTTATAATATAAATAATAATTGTGTCCTTCAAACTTTGCTTTCGTCAAAGAATCCTCCATTTGCAGCAATTAAAGCTTTGCAGACCTTTGTCAATTTGTTGAGGTAATCTGAAGCACCTCCCACAAGTTGGATTGGATTGATGGGCACTTCTTACTTACCATACGGTCAAGCTGCTCCCAAAACAGCTCAATAGGGTTGAGATCCGGTGACTTGTGCTGGCCACTCCATTATAGACAGAATACCAGCTGATTGCTTCTTCCCTAAATAGTACTTGCATAGTTTGGAGCTGTGCTTTGGGTCAATGTCCTGTTGTAGGAGGAAATTGGCTCCAATCAAGCGCCGTCCACAGGGTATGGCATGGCGTTACAAAATGGAGTGATAGCCTTCCTTCTGCAAGATCCCTTTTACCCTGTATACAGATCTCCCACTTTACCACCACCAAAGCATCCCCAGACCATCACATTGCCTCCACCATGCTTGACAGATGGCATCAAGCACTCCTCCAGCATCTTTTCATTTGGTATGCGTCTCACAAATGTTCTTCTTTGTGATCCAAACACCTCATTACTTCGATTCGTCTGTCCATAACACTTTGTTCCAATTTTCCTCTGTCCAGTGTCTGTGTTCTTTTGCCCATCTTAATCTTTTCTTTTTATTCGCTAGTCTGAGATATGTCTTTGCCAGTTGAGGACCTGTGAGGCGTCTGTTTCTCAAACGATATGGCTTTTTCTTTGCAACTCTTCCTAGAAGGTCAGCATCCCGGAGTTGCCTCTTCACTGTTGACATTGAGACTGGTGTTTTGCAGGTACAATTTAATGAAGCTGCCAGTTGAGGACCTGTGAGGCGTCTGTTTCTCAAAATAGACACTCTAATGTATTTGTCCTCTTGCTCAGTTGTGCACCGGGGCCTCCCACACCTCTTTCTATTCTTGTTAGAGCCAGTTTGCGCTGTTCTGTGAAGGGAATAGTACAAGGCGTTGCACGAGATCTTCAGTTTCTTTGCAATTTCTTGCATGGAATAGCCTTCATTTCTCAGAACAAGAATAGACAGATGAGTTTCAGAAGAAAGTTCTTTGTTTCTGGCCATTTTGATCCTGTAATCGAACCCACAATTGCTGATGCTCCAGATACTCAACTAGTCTCAAGAAGGCCAGTTTTATTGCTTCTTTAATCAGCACAACCGTTTTCAGCTGTGCTAACATAATTGCATAAGGGTTTTCTAATGATCAATTAGCCTTTTAAAATGATAAACTTGGATTAGCAAACACAACATGCCATTGAAACACAGGACTGATGGTTGCTGATAATGGGCCTCTGTACGCCTATGTAGATATTCCATTAAAAATCAGCCGTTTTCAGCTACAATAGCCATTTACAACATTAACAATGTCTACACTGTATTTCTGATCAATTTGATGTTATTTTAATGGACAAAAAAATTGCTTTCCTTTCGAAAACAAGGACATTTCTAAGTGACCCCAAACTTTTGAACCGTAGTGTACATACATACAGTGGGGAGAACAAGTATTTGATACACTGCTGATTTTTGCAGGTTTTCCTACTCAAAAAGCATGTAGAGGTCTGTAATTTTTATCATAGGTACACTTCAACTGTGAGACATGGAATCTAAAACAAAAATCCAGAAAATCACATTGTGTGATTTTTAAGTAATTCATTTGCATTTTATTGCATGACATAAGTATTTGATACATCAGAAAAGCAGAACTTAATATTTGGTACAGAAACCTTTGTTTGCAATTACAGAGATCATACGTTTCCTGTAGGTCTTGACCAGGTTTGCACACACTGCAGCAGGGATTTTGGCCCACTCCTCCATGCAGATCTCCTCTAGAGCAGTGATGTTTTGGGGCTGTTGCTGGGCAACACGGACTTTCAGCTCCCTCCAAAGGTTTTCTATTAGGTTCAGGTCTGGAGACTGGCTAGGCCACTCCAGGACCTTGAGATGCTTCTTACGGAGCCACTCCTTAGTTGCCCTGGCTGTGTGTTTTGGGTCGTTGTCATGCTGGAAGACCCAGCCACGACCCATCTTCAATGCTCTTACTGAGGGAAGGAGGTTGTTGGCCAAGATCTCGCGATACATGGCCCCATCCATCCTCCCCTCAATACTGTGCAGTTGTCCTGTCCCCTTTGCAGAAAAGCATCCCCAAAGAATGATGTTTCCACCTCCATGCTTCACGGTTGGGATGGTGTTCTTGGGTTGTACTCATCCTTCTTCCTCAAAAAATGGCGAGTGGAGTTTAGACCAAAAAGCTCTATTTTTGTCTCATCACACCACATGACCTTCTCCCATTCCTCCTCTGGATCATCCAGATGGTCATTGGCAAACTTCAGACGGGCCTGGATATGCGCTGGCTTGAACAGAGGGACCTTGCGTGTGCTGCTGGATTTTAATCCATGACGGCGTAGTGTGTTACTAATGGTTTTCTTTGAGACTGTGGTCATTGACCAGGTCATTGACCAGGTCCTGCCGTGTAGTTCTGGGCTGATCCCTCACCTTCCTCATGATCATTGATGCCCCACGATGTGAGATCTTGCATGGAGCCCCAGACCGAGGGTGATTGACCGTCATCTTGAACTTCTTCCATTTTCTAATAATTGCGCCAACAGTTGTTGCCTTCTCACCAAGCTGCTTGCCTATTGTCCTGTAGCCCATCCCAGCCTTGTGGAGGTCTACAATTTCATCCCTGATGTCCTTACACAGCTCTCTGGTCTTGGCCATTGTGGAGAGGTTGGAGTCTGTTTGATTGAGTGTGTGGACAGGTGTCTTTTATACAGGTAACGAGTTCAAACAGGTGCAGTTAA
This sequence comes from Coregonus lavaretus, assembly GCF_964263955.1. Taxonomy (NCBI): domain Eukaryota; kingdom Metazoa; phylum Chordata; class Actinopteri; order Salmoniformes; family Salmonidae; genus Coregonus; species Coregonus lavaretus. Next base: position 1,893,743 of record NC_140007.1, on the reverse strand, counting down.
TACAGGTAATGAGTGGAGAACAGGAGGGCTTCTTAAAGAAAAACTAACAGGTCTGTGAGAGCCGGAGTTTTTAATGGTTGGTAGGTGATCAAATACTTATGTCATGCAATAAAATGCAAATTAATTACTTAAAATTCATACAATGTGATTTTCTGGATTTTTGTTTTAGATTCCGTCTCTCACAGTTGAAGTGCACCTAGTAGGAAAACCTGCAAAATCGGCAGTGTATCACATACTAGTTCTCCCCACTGTACATACATACACACACACATATATATATATATATATATATACACACCTTATAAAAATATATTTTCCTTTATTATTTTCCACTAACACTACCACCCCTCCCACAATTGGAGTAAACTAATAAACAACAACACTTAGGGTTCTACTTCCAGCTTATACATACTAGATACATTTTACGGACACAATCATTTTTACAATAGTTATCTTTTGTTTGTTTTTACTCCTATCCTTCCGCTACCCTCAAACCCTCCCATCTAAAGTGGGGAAAAAAAGTATTTAGTCAGCCACCAATTGTGCAAGTTCTCCCACTTAAAAATATGAGAGAGGCCTGTAATTTTCATCATAGGTACACGTCAACTATGACAGACAAATTGAGAAGAAAGAAATCCAGAAAATCACATTGTAGGATTTTTTATGAATTTATTTGCAAATTATGGTGGAAAATACGTTTTTGGTCACCTACAAACAAGCAAGATTTCTGGCTCTCACAGACCTGTAACTTCTTCTTTAAGAGGCTCCTCTGTCCTCCACTCATTACCTGTATTAATGGCACCTGTTTGAACTTGTTATCAGTATAAAAGACACCTGTCCACAACCTCAAACAGTCACACTCCAAACACCACTATGGCCAAGACCAAAGAGCTGTCAAAGGACACCAGAAACAAAATTGTAGACCTGCACCAGGCTGTGAAGACTGAATCTGCAATAGGTAAGCAGCTTGGTTTGAAGAAATCAACTGTGGGACCAATTATTAGGAAATGGAAGTCATACAAGACCACTGATAATCTCCCTTGATCTGGGGCTCCACGCAAGATCTCACCCCGTGGGGTCAAAATGATCACAAGAACGGTGAGCAAAAATCCCAGAACCACACGGGGGGGGGGCTTAGTGAATGACCTGCAGAGAGCTGGGACCAAAGTAACAAAGCCTACCATCAGTAACACACTACGCCACCAGGGACACAAATCCTGCAGTGCCAGACGTGTCCCCCTGCTTAAGCCAGTACATGTCCAGGCCCGTCTGAAGTTTGCTAGAGTGCATTTGGATGATCCAGAAGAGGATTGGGAGAATGTCATATGGTCAGATGAAACCAAAATAGAACTTTTTGGTAAAAACTCAACTCGTCGTGTTTGGAGGACAAAGAATGCTGAGTTGCATCCAAAGAACACCATACCTACTGTGAAGCATGGGGGTGGAAACATCATGCTTTGGGGCTGTTTTTCTGCAGATTTTGAGTGAAAACCTCCTTCCATCAGCAAGGGCATTGAAGATGAAACGTGGCTGGGTCTTTCAGCATGACAATGATCCCAAACACACCGCCCGGGCAACGAAGGAGTGGCTTCGTAAGAAGCATTTCAAGGTCCTGGAGTGGCCTAGCCAGTCTCCAGATCTCAACCCCATAGAAAATCTTTGGAGGGAGTTGAAAGTCCGTGTTGCCCAGCGACAGCCCCAAAACATCACAGCTCTAGAGGAGATCTGCATGGAGGAATGGGGCAAAATACCAGCAACAGTGTGTGAAAACGTTTGACCTGTGTCATTGCCAACAAAGGGTATATAACAAAGTATTGAGAAACTTTTGTTATTGACCAAATACCTATTTTCCACCATAATTTGCAAATAAATTCATTAAAAATCCTACAATGTGATTTTATGGATATTTTTTTCTCATTTTGTCTGTCATAGTTGCCGTGTACCTATGATGAAAATTACAGGCCTCTCTCATCTTTTTAAGTGGGAGAACTTGCACAATTGTGGCTGACTAAATACTTTTTTCCCCACTGTATTTCTGCATAGCATCCAGTTTGATTTCTATTTGCCATATATTTTTGACTGTGCTGTCTCACAAAAGTTAACTTCCATCAATGTAATTGTCTGTATCACTTCCAATCCCCCATGTTTTTTATATATATACTCACCTTTATCCTTTTCAACCCCGCCATCCTTTCCCTACTTGGGGTAAATTAGTGAACTACAATGCCCTCAACTTCCAGCCTATACTTACTATCTACACCTTATGGACACAGTCAATTTTACAATAATTATATTTTATTTGTTTTTGCTCCTGAACTTCTTCTACTCTCAACCTCTCCGATCATTTTCATGATGTCCATCCGGGTTGCTTCTATATGCCATATCTTTCTAACTGTGCTCTTTCCCAAAAGCTCCCAACATACAACCTATATACTTATTATGGACACAGTATGCATACATTATTAGTTATCTTGTTATTATTTGTTGTTATTTGTTATTAGTCCCATCCTTCAACTCCATTCAATACCTCCCATGTATCTCTTAACACCATCCATATAGGATTTCTATTTGCCATATATATTTCAACCGTACTGTGATGTTTTACAAAAGTTCTGAACCTGTTCTCATTTCTTCTACAGATTGTGAATTAAAGATAAACATTTTTTCTAAAAGTATTATTACATTATTGATCGATTGACTATGACTTTTCAAATCACCCAGTAGTGCTATCTGCAGAGTTAGCTCCAGGTAAATGTTGCAATTCTTCAGCCATTCCTGGACCTGCGACCAAAAACAAGCTACATATGGACAGTACCAAAACAAATATTCTAATGATTCTGTCTCTTCGCAGCAAAATCTGCAGAGCTGGGATGGTTGTATCCCCATATATATATATATATATAACATTATATTGGTAGCAAGAATTTTGTATAATAATTTAAATTGAAACATTCAAGGTTTTGAATCCAGCGTCGATTTGCGTATCAGTTCATAAACCATGTGCCATGGAATCGGTACATCGAAAATGTCTTCCCAACTATTTTGCAATCTATATGGCACAGCTGTCCATTTTTTGGTCCTTAAATGAAACTGGTATACTTTTTTATTTATCACAATTTTCTTCAACCAATTTTGTTTTTTAATGCAGGGCTGACAGACAAGTTCCTTACTTTCTCTCTCTTCCACTTGCCTCTTCAATTTTTGCGGTAATGCTGCAATTAGTTTCTTGTAATTTTGGGTAGAGCAGACATTTCCATGTTTTTGTTCGCTGCATGTGCGATATAACTCCCCAGTTCTATTTATGATATAATTTACAAAGAGTATACCTTTTTTTTGTAAAAAGAAATACATGAAATAATGTTTTTTTTTAAATGATCAATTAGTTTATTTGAGTTTAACAACAATATTTGTTGTAATATTTGTTCTGGTGGATTAAACTGACATTGCAACCAAATTGTCACGATCGTCGAACAGAGAGGAGGACCAAGGCACAGCGTTGAAGGCGAACATATTTATTTATAGAATGATCACACGATCAAAACAACAAAACGATGACGTGACAGTCAATGGTAATACACGAACCAAATACGAACAAGAAACCACACCCAATGAATGCCTAACGGCTACCTAAGTATGACTCCCAATCAGAGACAACGAGCTACAGCCGTCTCTGATTGGGAGCCACCCTGGCCAACATAGAATTACAAAACCAGAAAGTGAAACCTAGAACACACATAGACTATACACACCCTGGCTCAACATATTAGAGTCCCCAGAACCAGGGCGTGACAGTACCCCCCCCTAAAGGCGCGGACACCGACCGCGCCCACCAAATACCACAGGGGAGGGACCGGGTGGGCACTCCGCTTAGGCGGCGGATCCGGCTCCGGGCCTGATCCCCGCTCCCTCTCCAACCCCCCAAAGTACCCCTGGTCCGGTCTGGCCCCGCTGGCCGGAGCTGGACTGCACACTGGTGGAGCGGATTGCTCTAGCTCCGGCGTGAAGCATCTGCCCGGTGCCGGACCAGCCACCGGTGGAACAGGCACGGGCCGTGCCGGACTGACGACGCACACCACTGGCTTGGTGTGGGGAGCAGGAGCGGGCCGAGCCGGGCTGTCGAAGCGCACCACTGACTTGGTGCGGGGAGCAGGAACGGGCCGAGCCGGGCTGACGAAGCGCACCACTGACTTGGTGCGGGGAGCAGGAACGGGCCGAGCCGGGCTGACGAAGCGTACCACTGACTTGGTGCGGGGAGCAGGAACGGGCCTAGCCGGGCTGACGAAGCGCACCACTGACTTGGTGCGGGGAGCAGGAACGGGCCGAGCCGGGCTGACGAAGCGCACCACTGACTTGGTGCGGGGAGCAGGAACGGGCCGAGCCGGGCTGACGAAGCGCACCACTGACTTGGTGCGGGGAGCAGGAACGGGCCGAGCCGGGCATGACGAAGCGCACCACTGACTTGGTGCGGGGAGCAGGAACGGGCCGAGCCGGGCTGACGAAGCGCACCATTGACTTGGTGCGGGGAGCAGGAACGGGCCGAGCCGGGCTGACGAAGCGCACCACTGACTTGGTGCGGGGAGCAGGAACGGGCCGAGCCGGGCTGACGAAGCGCACCACTGACTTGGTGCGGGGAGCAGGAACAGGCCGGACCGTACTGGGGACACACACCACTGGTCCTACGCAGGGATCTGGAATGGGCCGGACCGGACTGGTAACACACCCCAGTACCTCTCGCCGTGCCTCTACACCTTCCACCCCCTCTTCGACCAGTGGCCCCCGTAACCTGGCGGCCTCCTCTGCCAATCCGCTGGGCCGCTCTGCCGCGGTCTCCTGCTGGCCCGTCGTCCACAGCGTTAGCCCCCCCCTAAAAAATTTCTGGGCGTCTCTCCTACCCGTGGACCAGGTCTCCATGTCCCTCGCCAGCCTTTCGCCCTTCTGCCTCAATGTCAAGCCCTTCTCTTCCTCACTCGGCTTGACCCAGTCGAGGAGGCGAAGGAGATCTGCTAGAGATCTCCCTGGCGATGGCTCCTGGACACGCTGCTTGGTCATGTCTTGTTGGTTTCTTCTGTCACGATCGTCGAACAGAGAGGAGGACCAAGGCGCAGCGTTGAAGGCGAACATATTTATTTATAGAATGATCACACGATCAAAACAACAAAACGATGACGTGACAGTCAATGGTAATACACGAACCAAATACGAACAAGAAACCACACCCAATGAATGCCTAACGGCTACCTAAGTATGACTCCCAATCAGAGACAACGAGCTACAGCCGTCTCTGATTGGGAGCCACCCTGGCCAACATAGAATTACAAAACCAGAAAGTGAAACCTAGAACACACATAGACTATACACACCCTGGCTCAACATATTAGAGTCCCCAGAGCCAGGGCGTGACAAATTTCTTTGGCTTGTTTTAAAAATTGCGATATTTTGGAGATTATTTCATTTTCAAATAACCAAAAATGAGAGGTTGTAATCGGAATAAAGGGAAAAAGGCCCTTCTTGAACATGGGGTGAGACATTTTTACTAATCTGCTAGAGACAAGTTAGGATATAAGTCTAACTTTTGTATGACTGACACCTTTAGTGAGCGGTCTAATTTAATTTAATTTAATTTTTAATAATTTCTGCCCACCGAATTCATATTCATTATATAAATAGGCCCATTTCATTTTGTCTGGCTTGCCGTTCCAAATAAAATTGAATATTTTTTTCTCATATAAGATCGCTAGGTGAAGGCAAGACCATAAGCAAATACAGTGCATTCGGAAAGTATTCAGACCCATTCCCTTTTTCCACATTTTGTTAATTTACAACCTTGATCTGAAATGGATTCAATAAAACATTTCCCTCATAAATCTACACACAATAACCCAAAATGACGAAGCGAAAACAGGTTTGGTCTACTGTTATTTTACTGCTGCTCTTTAAATAATGGGATGGTTGTATCCCCCATACATATGACATTATATTGGTCGCTATTTAATTATTTTTTTATTTTTTATTTTGTACTGATCTTTTTTTTACTTAACACTTATTATCTTAACTGCATTGTTGGTTAAGGACTAGTAAGTCAGCATTTCACTGCAAGCATTTCACTGTGATGAATAACATTTGATTTGATTTTTTATTTAAAAATATATATAAAGACTTGAAATTGAGCTCAGGTGCATCCTGTTTCCATTGATCATCCTTGAGATGTTTCTACAACTTGATTGGAGTTCACCTGTGGTAAATTCAATTGATTGGACATGATTTGGAAAGGCACACACTTGTCTATATAAGGACCCACAGTTGACAGTACTTGTCAGAGCAAAAACCAAGCCGTGAGGTCGAAGGAATTGTCCGTAGAGCTCCGAGACAGGATTGTGTCGAGGCACAGATCTGGGGAAGGGTATCAAACAATTTCTGCAGCATTGAAGGTCCCCAAGAACACAGTGGCATCCATCACTCTTAAATGGAAGAAGTATGTAACCACCAAGACTCTTCTTAGACCTGGCCGCCCAGCCAAACTGAGCAATCAGGGGAGAAGGGCCTTGGTCAGGGAGGTAAAGTTTTGTGGGGTTACTAAGTTTTTCAGCGGCAGGGACTGGGAGACTAGTCAGGATCTAGGGAAAGATGAACGGAGCAAAGTACAGAGATCCTTAATGAAAACCTGCTCCACAGCGCTCTGGAACGCAGACTGCGGCGAAGGTTCACCTTCCAACAGGACAACAACCCTAAGCACACAGCCAATACAATGCAGAAGTGGCATTGGGACAAGTCTCTGAATGTCCTTGAGTGGCCCAGCCAGAGCCCGGACTTAAACCCGATCGAACATTTCTGGAGAGACCTGGAAATAGCTGTGCAGTGACACTCCCCATCCAACCTGACAGAGCTTGAGAGGATCTGCAGAAAAGAATGGGAGAAAATCCCCCAAAACAGGTGTGCCAAGCTTGTAGCGTCATACCCAAGAAGACTCTAGGCTGTAAACATAATTTTGCAAAAAAAATCTAAAAACCTGTTTTTGCTTCGTCATTATGGGTTATTGTGTGTAGATTGATGAGGGGGGAAATAATTTAATACATTTTAGAATAAGGCTGTAACGTTACAAAATGTGGAATACGTCAAGGAGTCTGAATACTTTCTGAATGCACTGTAGGTAAACTGGGATATGTCTAAAGAGTTAATCAGGGTGATTTTTCTACAAATAGACAGGTATTTGTAGAAAGATCTTATCTATTTTTGCAAACTTTCTAGAAAAAATTAATTGTGGTGAGATCATTTCTTTCTTTCGGGAAATCTATACCGAGTATGTCCACATCACTGTCAGACCATTTTATTGGTAAACTATACGGTAATGTAAAAGTTGTATTTTTATGTGATCCAATACATAATATCCTTATCATAATTTGGTTCTAATCCAGAGAGGTTAGGGGAAAGTATCTAGATCCTCCACAAGGCTGATTTTAATAGCTAACATTTCAATGGCCATAAGAAATAGATGCCGATAGCTGACAGCCTTATTTTACTCCTCTTGACAGTTTAATACTTTCTGAAAAGTAGCCATTATTTACTATTTTACACCTAGGGTTACTATACATAACTTTATCCCATTTTATAAGAGATTCTCCAAAATTGAAATATTCCAGGCATTTATATTTAAATTACAGCCGTACTTTATCAAAAGCCTTTTCAAAGTCAGCTATGAATACAAGGCCTGGTTTCGCAGATTTTTCATAGCATTCTATTGTTTCCAGTACTTGTCTTGGATCCTGTTTCAGTAATAATTAAATCAGAACTTCTTGTTGAGTATCTGATAATCTAACATTTGTATAGGAGTGGTTAAAACATGCTAATAACGGTCTTCTGAGTATATCAAAAAAGGTTTGGTATACCTCCACTGGTATGTATTTCCTAGACTTAAAGGCTTTAATTGCATCAAGAAGTTCTGCCTCTGTAATTTGTCATTCACTTGAGTATGTCTGTACAGCTGTTAATTTTACATTATTAATAGAAAAAAAATACATACAATTAACTTTGGTTAGTGGAGATGGAGGAGACTGAAACTAAAACATATGCTTAAAGTACTTTGCTTTCTCTTTCAAAATATTGTTTGGTGAATCATGGTGACTCCGTCATTTGTAACAAGTTTTAGTCAATTATTTTTTATATAATTTCTATGTTGAAGATACAAAAATAATTTGGTGCATTTTTCCCCATATTCCATCCAGTTCGCTTAATTTTTTATAATATATCACACTTGATCTTTCTTGAATAAGTTCCTTGATTTCTTTTTGTTTTTCCACTGATTTATTCTGTGCCTCTATGGTACCGTTTTTATTGCTATCTATCTGTACTGTTAGTCCTTCTATTTCCTTTATTAATATGGACATTAATTGCTTTAGTTTTAGAGATGAGTACTGAATTGAATGGCCTCTAAAGGTATATTTAAAAGTGTCCCATACAATAAGGGGATCTATTGAACCTATGTTATGTTGGAAAATGTCAGTTATCAATTATTCTGTCCCAGATAAAAACAAGTTATAATCCAATAGGCTTCGATTACATTTCCAATATCCTCGCCCACGTGGAAATTCTGTAAGAGTAATGTACAGTCATGGTCAAACGTTTTGAGAATGACACAAGTATTGGTCTTCACAAAGTTCACTGCTTCAGTGTTATGAGATATTTTGGTCAAATGTTACTATGGCATACTGAAGTATAATTACAAGCATTCCATAAGTGTCAAAGGCTTTTGTTGACAATTACATTAAGTTTATGCAAAGAGTCAATATTTGCAGTGTTGACCCTTCTTTTTCAAGACCTCTGCAATCCACCCTGGCATGCTGTCAATTAACTTCTGGGCCACATCCTGACTAATGGCAGCCCATTCTTCCATAATCAATGTTTGTCAGAATTTGTGGGTTTTTGTTTGTCCACTCGCCTCTTGAGGATCGACCACAAGTTCTCAATGGGATTAAGGTCTGGGGAGTTTCCTGGCCATGGACCCAAAATGTCGATGTTTTGTTCCCCGAGCCACTTAGTAATCACTTTTGCCTTATAGAAAGGTGCTCCATCAGGCTGGAAAAGGCATTGTTCGTCACCAAACTGTTCTTGGATGGTTGGGAGAAGTTGCTCTCGGAGGATGTGTTGGTACCATTCTTTACTCATGGCTGTGTTCTTAGGCAAAATTGTGAGTGATTCCACTCACTTGGCTGAGAAGCAACCCCACACACAAATGGTCTCAGGATGCTTTACTGTTGGCATGACACAGCACTAATGGTAGCGCTCACCTTGTTTTCTCAGGACAAGGTGTTTTCCGGATGCCCAAAACAATCGGAAAAGGGATTCATCAGAGAAAATGACTTTACCCCAGTCCTCAGCAGTCCAATCCCTGTACCTTTTGCTGTTTTTCCTGGAGAGAAGTGGCTTCTTTGCTGCCCTTCTTGACACCAGGCCATCCTCCAAAAGTCTTCGCCTCACTGTGCGTGCAGATGCACTCACATTTGCCTGCTGCCATTCCTGAGCAAGCTCTGCACTGGTGGTCCCCGATCCCACAGCTGAATCAACTTTAGGAGACGGTCCTGGCGCTTGCTGGACTTTCTTGGGCACCCTGACGCCTTCTTCACAACAATTGAACCTCTCTCCTTGAAGTTCTTGATGATCCGATAAATGGTTGATTTAGGTGCAATCTTACTAGCAGCAATATCCTTGCCTGTGAAGCCCTTTTTGTGCAAAGCAATGATGATAGCACGTGTTTCCTTGCAGGTAACCATGATTAACAGAGGAAAAACAATGATTTCAAGCACCACCCTCCTTATAAAGCTTCCAGTCTGTTATTCTAACTCAATCAGCATGACAGAGTGATCTCAAGCCTTGTCCTCGTCAACACTCTCACCTGTGTTAACGTGAGAATGACTGACATGATGGCAGATGGTACTTTTGTGGCAGGTCTGAAATGCAGTGGAAATGTTTTTGGGGGATTAAGTTAATTTTCATGGCTAAGATGGACTTTGCAATTAATTGCAATTCATCTGATCACTCTTCATGACATTCTGGAGTAAATGCAAATTGCCATCATCAAAACTGAGGCAGCAGACTTTGTGAAAATTAGTATTTGTGTCATTCTCAACTTTTGACCACGACTGTACAGTTGAAGTCGAAAGTTTACATACACTTAGGTTGGAGTCATTAAAACTCATTTTTCAACCACTCCACAAATTTCTTGTTAACAAACTATAGTTTTGGGAAGTTGGTTAGGACATCTACTTTGTGCATGACAATTGTTTACAGACAGATTATTTCACGTATAATTCACTGTATCACAATTCCAGTGGGTCAGAAGTTTACATACACTAAGTTCACTGTGCATTTAAACAGCTTGGAAAATTCCAGAAAATATTGTCATGGCTTTAGAAGCTTCTGATAGGCTAACTGACATCATTTGAGTCAATTGGAGGTGTACCTGTTGATGTATTTCAAGGCCTACCTTCAATCTCAGTACCTCCTTGCTTGACATCATGGGAAAATCAAAAGGAATCAGCCAAGACCTCATAAACAACTTTTGTAGACCTCCACAAGTCTGGTTCATCCTTGGGAGCAATTTCCAAACGCCTGAAGGTACCACGTTCATCTGTACAAACAATAGTACGCAAGGATAAACACCATGGGACCACGCAGCCGTCATACCGTTCAGGAAGGAGACGCGTTCTTTCTCCTAGTGATGACCGTACTTTGGTGCAAAAAGTGCAAATCAATCCCAGAACAACAGCAAAGGACCTTGTGAAGATGCTGGAGGAAACAGGTACAAAAGTATCTATATCCACAGTAAAACAAGTCCTATATCGACATAACCTGAAAGGCCGCTCGCAAGGAAGAAGCCACTGCTCCAAAACCGCCATACAAAAGCCAGACTACGGTTTGCAACTGCACATGGGGACAAAGATCGTACTTTTTGGAGAAATGTCCTCTGGTCTGATGAAACAAAAATGGAACTGTTTGGCCATAATGACCATTGTTATGTTTGGAGGAAAAAGGGGGACGCTTGCAAGCCAAAGAACACCATCCCAACCGTGAAGCACGGGGGTGGCAACATCATGCTGTGGGGGTGCTTTGCTGCAGGAGGGACTGGTGCACTTCACAAAATAAACGGCATCACGAGGAAGGAAAATTATGTGGATATATTGAAGCAACATCTCAAGACATCAGTCAGGAAGTTAAAGCTTGGTTGTAAATGGGTCTTCCAAATGGACAATGACCCCAAGCATACTTCCAAAGTTGTGGCAAAATGGCTTAAGGACAACAAACTCAAGGAATTGGAGTGGCCATCACAAAGCCCTGACCTCAATCCTATAGAACATTTGTGGGAAGAACTGAAAAAGCGTGTGCGAGCAAGGAGGCCTACAAACCTTACACCAGCTCTGTCAGGAGGAATGGGCCAAAATTCAACCAACTTATTGTGGGAAGCTTGTGGAAGGCTACCCGAAATGTTTGACCCAAGTTAAACAATTTAAAGGCAATGCTACCAAATACAAATTGAGTGTATGTAAACGTCTGACCCACTGGGAATGTGATGAAAGAAATAAAAGCTGAAATAAATCATTCTCTCTACTATTATTCTGACATTTCACATTCTTAAAATAAAGTGGTGATCCTAACTGACCTAAGACAGGGAATTTTTACTAGGATTAAATGTCAGGAATTGTGAAAGACTGAGTTTAAATGTATTTGTTTAAGGTGTATGTAAACTTCCGACTTCAACTGTATATGCCAATTATTTGATGGTCCGACCGCATTCTGTCCCCATCAACACTTTTTAAACTTATGGTGCCAGCGAGAATGACATAAGAAAGTAGTCAAGACAACTAGCTTGATTGAGCCTCCGCCATGTATATCTCACTAGGTTAGGATATTTAAGCCTCCATATATCCACAAGTTCCAATATATCCATGACATTCGTGATTTCCTTAAGTGCATGAGGGTGATAGTTTGTAGTGTGATTTCCTTTGCTGTCCATTGAGGTATTTAAAACCGTATTATAATCTGCCACCATAATAATAGAGTCCTGCATTGGTTGTAGGTTTGATATATTATTATATATATTTTAAAATAAGTGTGGATCATCATTATTTGTACCGTATTGATTAATGAGGCATATCTGTTTATGGTCCAATAACATATTTAAAATCATCCATCTACCTTGCGAATCTAGCTACACATTTTAATTTACGGGCAATAAAGATAAAACACCTTTTATTTTAGATTCTGAACTAAATTTCGAATCACACATTATCAATGTGACCAAAATAGCTTTTTACCACCTGAGGAACGTTGCCAAGGTCCGGCCGTTTCTCTCTCAGGCTGATACAGAGCGACTCATCCATGCTTTCATTGTTTTTTTATTAAAATTTTTCCTGTAAAGCATATTGCGTTGCATTCCATGTCTGAAATGTGCTGTAGAAATAAAGCTTGATTGGATTTGATTTGACCAGTCACTCTCTACTGACCTGTCTCTCTCTCTCGTGACCCACATTTCTTTCTCTGTCCCTCCTCTCTCTCTCTCCTCCCCACTGTCTGTGTCCATGCAGGATCTGTGGAAGCTACAGAGACATGCCAGCCCACCAGGTTTAAAATGTAATGCATATTCTATCAACCTGCCAGTGAATGGGGCTCTGCACATAATACCAAAACGCAGATTATTTAGCTTTTCCTGGTCCATAGTATTAAAGGGTTCTGCAGGGTGGCCCGTACTGGGCGATGAACAGTGGGGGGCTCTGAGGTTTTAGCAGGGGTGGGGGGATATGTAGTGGGAGTGCAGAATTTGGTTTGGTGTGGGTTAAGGGGGTAGGCCCTATATTTACATTTAATCTCAAATCTATTTAGGATCACTTGAACCAGTTAAGAAAATAAATCTGTTCCTTAAGATCTCAATCTGCTTTGGAGGAATAACAAACGGAGTGCAGTGGCTAGGCTCACATTTACATGGTGGAGAAGGTGTGTGTGTGTAGGGGGGGTGTGTGCTTTGGAGAGGTGTGTGTGTGTGTCCTATCCAAAGGTTCTGGCCAGTACACCTATTCTGCGTGTGTGTGTGTACAGGACTGTTCCAGACTGAACAGAGTCAGCAATTCCCCATGACCACCAGCGGAACGACGTCTCTGTAAACTGGAGCATTTTGGAGGATTTACTCAAGTACAGATAGAGATCTTTTCCAATTTAGCTGAGGTTTTCCCACTAGGACCTGTCTCAAGTTTCAACAGCTCTCTCCAGGTAAAACAGATAGACAAGCTCAAATGCAGAAGACATATAAAACCCTAAGATATCAATATACTCTACACATGAGACCATGTTAAAGATTAAAGAAAGATAACCAGTCATTACTCCGATTAATCATCAATTCCTTTCTCTGTGTGTGTGTGGTGGGCCTGGCCAAACAGTGTGGTCTGGTGGCCGCAGGCATTTTGCGGGTCCAGGGTAGGGTTCTGGTGAGTTTGTGTGTGAGGTGAGGGAAGAGAGTGTGAGGAGGCTGTTTTTTGGGGGGGATTACCTCTGTCAACACCACAGGGCAGGGGAGAGGAATGGGAGGAAGAGAGATGGGAAGAGATCCGAGAAGAGGGGGGGGGGGGGGGTGAGAGAGTGGGATAAGTAGAGAAAGGAGGGGAAGAGAGAGGGAAAGAGGAAGGAAGGAAGGGAAGAAGGGTATAGAAGGGAGAGGAAGGGAGAGAGAGAGTTAGAGGGGGAGAGAAAGAAGGTTGGGTTTGACAGAGATATAAACACTGTAAAGCAGAGCATCTCTGCTGCCATGCTGAGTGCGTACTGCTGAGAACATATCTCTTCTCCTCTCCTCTCCCGTCCCCTTCCCTCTCCTCTCCTCCAACCAATATCGCCGCCAGTCCACTCTCCAATGTTGCTTTGAAGCAGAATATCCTCTCTACTCATTCTAATTCTATTACTAGAGCCACAGCTGCTGACGCTCACACACATACCCACGGAACCATGTAGAGCACTAGTGTAGAACACACAGAACAATCCTTGAGAGCATCTTGGAGCACGGTAAGCTCATCCTGAAGCTTAAGGGATGCGTACCCCATAAATAAGAGCAGTAAATGCTGACAGGAACTTGGATTAGAGAGGGGTGGTGAGTAAACAGCCTTTGTTAGTTCTGACAGAGACCCTCATACCACCTCTATATTAACACTATATTTACTACTGAAACTAGCACTGATAAAGCCATCCGCACTGACAGAGCTAACACTAGCTTGCTACCACACTCTGCTCATACTCAACAGAGGGAGTGAAAACTGTAAGCATTGCTACAGCTCTTCAGTATGACAGCTTATCTTTGTGTGGTGCCTTGACATGATGCAAAATACAGTGGAGGACACAAGCCAATCGACCTTTCCTTGAACTGGTGTTCACAGCAGTAGTAAATTCAAATTCAAGTTTGTTTACGGTCTCACCTACAAAACATGCCCTAGGCTAGAGCTGGACTGGGTAAGGCTTCTTTATGAAATGGCCATTTCTTATGTTCTGGGTGTGTGAGTTTGAATCCAACCCCAGGCATGGTGATCATGGGAGTGATATGTAGGGCAGAAAAAATTCCAACTGCATGCTGCCCTGGGTCATGTGCTAATGTTTAGGTTGAGCTTAAAGGGTCAGAGCACAAGTGACTACTGCGTCCCTTTGTTCTTTAAAACCTCTTCATCACGAGGTTCCCCATATCCGGGGTACTCCTCCTGCAATCTCAAACAATGGCATAGTACGGTTTTTAAACATTTTTTTATCACAACAACAAACTGCGTCTTACCTTTGTTGTTTCTGTAACCAAAAGTAGTGTCTGATCGAATAAAACCACTTGAAAAGATACTCTAGGGCAGGGTTCTTCATTTCCGGTCCTGGAGGGCCGAAACACTTCTGTTTTTTATTTCTGCTCTAGGGTCTCGCTCTCATTCCGAGTCGATTTCAACGAGTTTCCATGGCCAACAATATGTTTGAAGATGAAGTCAGTAGTTTGGTTCAATCACAACAGGCACTGTTTTGTCGCCATCTTCTGGATATATGATGCAATACCCGTGGTTTGCCATTGTGTTCATTTAATTTTACAGATCCAGAGCTTTCGATAGAGGGGTCACATGTCAAAATCGACCAACCGGTTGTTGAAATATCCAAGTGCGCACCTCATTGTCTCATATTAGTTGACTTGCTGCGTTACGCACGGTTACGTAGAGCGCACAACAACACTAGAATTTCGGAGGGAAAACGCAACGTTTATTCAAATATGGCAGGCTCTAGTAACAAATATACAGTTACAGAGGCGTTATTAATTGTAACAGATGGAAGTTGGACTCCATGTATCCCCATTGACTCTGAATCAGATGATGAGGACCTGCTTAGACCGGACGAACCAGACCCCAACGACGAGAACGAAGGTTATCGTGTCCAGGGCCCTACTCAAGCATCAGAAGAGTATGTAATCCCACTGTTATTTATTACTTCTAATACTACTATTACTAATTTATTGTATGAGTACAAAACATACATTCTAAAATATCTATTTGAGTAACTGAAGCTCAACGTAAGTTAGCGCTAGCTTAGCTTAGAGGCCACGCGCAAGTTTACTTACAATAGAATTCTATGTGTATTATTTCTTGTTACATTTACATTTACATTTACGTCATTTAGCAGACGCTCTTATCCAGAGCGACTTACAAATTGGTGTATTCACCTTATAGCCAGTGGGATAACCACTTTACAATATGTTTTTTTTTTTTGTTTGTGGTGGGGTAAGGTGGGGTAGAAGGATTACCTTATCCTATCCCAGGTATTCCTAAAAGGTACGGAGGTGCCGTTCCCCTCACAGCTCCGTAGGTAAGCAAAATGGTCTTGTAGCAGATGCGAGCTTCAACTGGAAGCCAGTGGAGTGTGCGGAGGAGCGGGGTGACGTGAAAGAACTTGGGAAGGTTGAACACCAGACGGGCTGCGGCATTCTGGATGAGTTGTAGGGGTTTAATGGCACAGGCAGGGAGCCCAGCCAACAGCGAGTTGCAGTAATCCAGACGGGAGATGACAAGTGCCTGGATTAGGACATGTGCCTCTTCCTGTGTAAGGCAGGGTCGTACTCTCCGAATGTTGGAGAGCATGAACCTACAGGATCGGGTCACCGCCTTGATGTTAGCGGAGAACGAAAGGGTGTTGTCCAGGGTCACGCCAAGGCTCTTCGTACTCTGGGAGGAGGACACAACTGAGTTGTCAACCGTGATGACGAGATCATGGAATGGGCAGTCCTTCCCCGGGAGGAAGAGCAGCTCCGTCTTGCCAAGGTTCAGCTTGAGGTGGTGATCCATCATCCACACTGATATGTCTGCCAGACATGCAGAGATGTGATTCGCCACCTGGTTATCAGAAGAAGGAAAGGAGAAGATGAGTTGTGTGTCGTCTGCGTAGCAATGATAGGAGAGGTCATGTGAGGATATGACAGAGCCAAGTGACTTGGTGTATAGCGAGAATAGGAGAGGGCCTAGAACTGAGCCCTGGGGCACACCAGTGGTGAGAGCACGTGGTGCGGAGACAGATTCTCGCCATGCCACTTGGTAGGAGCGACCGGTCAGGTAGGACGTAATCCAAGAGTGAGCCGCGCCGGAGATGCCCAACTCGGAGAGGGTGGAGAGGATGATCTGAGGCAGCAGACAGGTCTAGAAGGACAAGAGCAGAGGAGAGAGAGTTAGCTTTAGCAGTGCGGAGAGCCTCCGTGACACAGAGAAGAGCAGTCTCAGTTGAATGACCAGTCTTGAAACCCGACTGGTTTGGATCAAGAAGGTCATTCTGAGAGAGATAGCAAGAGAGTTGGCTAAAGACGGCACGCTCAAGAGTTTTGGAGAGAAAAGAAAGAAGGGATACTGGTCTGTAGTTGTTGACATCAGAGGGATCGAGTGTTGGTTTTTTGAGAAGGGGTGCAACTCTCGCTCTCTTGAAGACGGAAGGGACATAGCCAGCGGTCAAGGATGAGTTGATGAGCGAGGTGAGGTAAGGGAGAAAGTCACCGGAGATGGTCTGGAGAAGAGAGGAGGGGATAGGGTCAAGCGGGCAGGTTGTTGGGCGGCCGGCCGTCACAAGTCGCAAGATTTCATCTGGAGAGAGAGGGGAGAAAGAAGTCAAAGCATAGGGTAGGGCAGTGTGAGCAGGACCAGCAGTGTCATTTGACTAACAAACGAGAATCGGATGTCGTCAACCTTCTTTTCAAAATGGTTGACGAAGTCATCCACAGAGAGGGAGGAGGGGGGAGGGGAGGAGGATTCAGCAGGGAGGAGAAGCTGGCAAAGAGCTTCCTAGGGTTAGAGGCAGATGCTTGGAATTTAGAGTGGTAGAAAGTGGCTTTAGCAGCAGAAACAGATGAAGAAAATGTAGAGAGGAGGGAGTGAAAAGATGCCAGGTACGCAGGGAGTCTAGTTTTCCTCCATTTCCGCTTGGCTGACCGGAGCCCTGTTCTGTGAGCTCACAATGAGTCGTCAAGCCACGGAGCAGGAGGGGAGGACCGAGCCGGCCGGGAGGATAGGGGACATAGAGAGTCAAAGCATGCAGAAAGGGAGGAGAGGAGGGTTGAGGAGGCAGAATCAGGAGATTGGAGGGAGAAGGATTGAGCAGAGGGAAGAGATGATAGGATAGAAGACGAGAGAGTAGCGGGAGAGAGAGAGCGAAGGTTGCGACGGCGCATTACCATCTGAGTAGGGGCAGAGTGAGTAGTGTTGGAGGAGAGCGAGAGAGAAAAGGATACAAAGTAGTGGTCGGAGACATGGAGGGGAGTTGCACTGAGATTAGTAGAATAACAGCATCTAGTTAAGATGAGGTCAAGCGTATTGCCTGCCTTGTGAGTAGGGGGGGGACGGTGAGAGGGTGAGGTCAAAAGAGGAGAGGAGTAGAAAGAAGGAGGCAGAGAGAAATGAGTCAAAGGTAGACGTAGGGAGGTTTGAGTCACCCAGAACTGTGAGGGGTGAGCCATCCTCAGGAAAGGAACTTATCAAGTCGTCAAGCTCATTGATGAACTCTCCAAGGGAATCTGGAGGGCGATAAATGACAAGGATGTTAAGCTTGAATGGGCTAGTGACTGTGACAGCATGGAATTCAAATGAGGAGATAGACAGTTGGGTCAGGGGGAAAAGAGAGAATGTCCACTTGGGAGAGAACAGGATTCATGTGCCACCACCCCGCTGACCAGATGCTCTCGGGGAATGCGAGAACACATGGTCAGACGAGGAGAGAGCAGTAGGAGTAGCAGTGTTTTCAGTGGTAATCCATGTTTCCGTCAGCGCCAAGAAGTCGAGGGACTGGAGGGTAGCATAGGCTGAGATGAACTCTGTCTTGTTGGCCGCAGAACGGCAGTTCCAGAGGCTGCCGGAGACCTGGAACTCCACGTGGGTCGTGCGTGCAGGGACCACGAGGTTAGAGAGGCAGCAGCCACGCGGTGTGAGGCGTTTGTATAGCCTGTGCGGAGAGGAGAGAACAGGGATAGACAGAGGCATAGTTGACAGGCTACAGAAAATGGCTACAATAATGCAAAGGAGATCGGAATGAAATGAACTAAACATCTGGGAAAGCGAGAGAGCGGGGCCTCCCTCACTTACGTTTCACTGAAACACCCAAATATAACTCTCCCAACTTCCACCTCAGAAACTTAAAAAAACTATAATTGTTGTAAACTACAGCGGTCACTGAATTATCACTTTAGTCAACATTCTCATAGTTCTAACTATTTATTTTATATATCTGACTGTTTTGAGTCAGATTTGTCAATGAATGAATAAAAGTGTGTTTTAGTCATGGTTTTCTTTTCTCTTTTGTCTTGTTTGTAGAGTGAAGATGATTATAGGGGTGATGAGCCACAGCCAGAGCATCTGCCTCCTCAGCCACAGCTTCCCCTTCCTCAGGCAGAGCCTCCTCTTCCTCAGCCTGGCCGCTTGTCTAGACAACGCACTTCCGCTCCCCTCCCTCAGCCACGGTCTTCATCGGATACTGAGTCCCCTGTAAAGAGCCCTCATCCCAAAGAAAATGAAAAGCTTTCTCAAAGTCTGCGCATCCAAGTCAGCGTGGTGGAGGGAGGCCTGCCACTCCTAGAGTCGGGGAGGAAGAAGAGGAAGAAGAAGATAGGTGGCATTATAGAGAAGAGAAAAAAGGGTCTACATTTTGTGTGACAGCCCACCCATGGACACCATATCATTGTTTATAGTTTTGGGATGTGTGTAATTTTTGTTTTAAAATTTGTTGTTTATAGTTTCTAATAACTCTGCTCAGTTTGGAGTCAAACTTTCCCATTGTATGGTTTATTTTAATGGGAACACGTATAGAGGTCTGGGAGAACATGGGAAACAACATCAAAACAGTTGTATTTTGATGGAATGTACACATATATTGATATGTTAATTAAATTAAATGCCTTTTGCTGTCTGGTACTTGATACAAGTCAAATGGCACTGATGGTGCCCAAATCTACCCAAATGTCTCCATTTGGTAATCTGCCTAAACATACTTCAACTAAAACCCCTACAACTTTGGTTTACTTTACTTTCTTGGCATCAAACTTCACATAAGTACTCATCAGATATTGGGCTATGGTCCCATAGTGTTTAGGGGCTGCAGCTGCATAAGTCCAATAAATTATTCTCTATAAAACCTGAAGTTACTTTCAGGCGGAATCAAAACCTCCCAATTTATGCTGTGTTCTAGCTTCATGTACTCTGACACAGTAATACCCACATTAATTACATCTCACATGTGTTACCTTTCTTTTGCTACCAAGATTATGTTGATAGCCCTTGTCGTTTTGGAGATATACTCTATTCAATTTGGGCATACATTTTCGAGGCAGGCACTTTAGCCAGGTGCCTAGTGATGAAGAGGTTAAAGGAACATTTCACCTCTGCTCTTTCACTATATAATGTATGTCCATTAATATGTTATTATCATATAATATGTGTCATAAAAACCTAACATTTCTTCAATACATGCAAATATGAGCGTTTTTGAATCTCACCGGTAGAAACGGGCCGTCTACATTTCCTGGTTGTAAACAGAATTCATAGCGATTTCAGGGCATGGTACCACCCCTGTCGAGGTGGATCCATTTGAAAATGGGTGTCAACAGGTAGCTAACGTTACTCGCTACACCAGCCACTCGTTAATAAAACATCAGCTCGCAAATAACTATTTATTTAACTTTAAAGTTCAGTCATGGTGTGGTGCTCAGTGCCTGGATGTGCAAACTACAAGCAATTACAGGCTGCTGGGGTAACATTTAATCAGTTACATTACTAAAAAGTTGGGCAGAGGTAATGTAGCTAGCTAGCTAGCAAACTATATTTCTTTATATAAACCTAACTCTAGCAAGCTAGTGTTCATAATATGCTGGCTAGACATTCCAAAGCAAATCAATGTAAATAGCCAGCTGCTCTCTGTCGAGGTGATTTGTATCTTTGCAAGCTAACTTTAGCTACGTTAGGTTACGTTAGCTACAGCCTACCGGACCGTATCTAACAATTAGCTAGCTAACTAATTACCGCAGAGGCTAACGTGACTGGCCTATATGTTGTATTTACAGAGTCCGATCCCAACAACATCTGCAGCGGCATCAACATCAAGCTCAGCACCAGGAACTAGTGTAAGTCACCTTTGCTAAATCTTTCCATGACTCCATGATCAGCAAACAAATATACTGGAGCTAGGCATAAACATGGTCCGTGTTTCGTTGTCATAGTTGGTGTGTTTATACGAAAGCTACAACTTATACTGTAGTTCTCTGTATCATGGAGACTTAGTTGATTGTTTATGCTAAGCTTGATGTCTAAATTGGAGAAAAGCAGAGTTCTTAGTAAGGAGCGGATGGTATGGGTGACTGACTAGTGTCTGTTGGGGGTGGGTATTGTGTGTGTGAAGATTGCATCATCTGACTCTGAAGAGGAAAAGACTGCACGGGGCTGGCAAAAGCCAAAGTGTATAGTCGATGTCCAAAGTAATTTCAAATCAAATACAATTGTATTTGTCACATGGCCGAATAAAACAGGTATACCTTTCAGTGAAATGCTAACTTACAAGCCCTTAACCATCAATGTAGTTTTAAGAAAAATAAGTGTTAAAATAGATAACTAAAATAGATACAAATAATAATAATAAAAGTAAAAGAACAGTAGCGAGACTATGTATACAGGGGGTACCAGTACAGAGTCAATGTGCGGGGGCACATGTTGGTCAAGGTAATTTAGGTAAAATGTACCGTACAAGTCAAAAGTTTGGACACACCTACTTATTCAAGTGTTTTTCTTTATTTACTATTTTCTACATTGTATAATAATAGTGAAGACATCAAAACTTTGAAATAACACATATGGAAACCAAAAAAGTGTTAATCAAATCAAATTATATTTTAGATTCTTCAAAGTAGCCACCCTTTGCCTTGATGACAGCTTTGCAAACTCTTGGCATTCTCTCAACCAGCTTCATGAGGAATGCTTTTCCAACAGTAGTGAAGGAGTTCCCACATTCGGTGGCTTGCGAAAGTATTCACCCACCTTGGCATTTTTCCTATTTTGTTGCCTTACAACCTGGAATTAAAATGAATTGTTGGGGGATTTGTATAATTTGATTTACACAACATGCCTACCACTTTGAAGATGAAAAATATTTTTGGGGGAGAAATAAACAAGAAATAAGACAAAAAAACTGAACTTGACCATGCATAATTATTCACCCCCCCCAAAGTCAATACTTTGTAGAGCCACCATTTGCAGCAATTACAGCTGCAAGTCTCTTGGGGTATGTCTCTATAAGCTTGGCACATCTAGCCACTGGGATTTTTGGCATAACTGTTCCAGCTCCTTCAAGTTGGATGGGTTCCGCTGGTGCACAGCAATCTTTAAGTCATACCACAGATTCTCAAAAGGATTGAGGTCTGGGCTTTGACTAGGCCATTCCAAGACATTTACAGTGAGGGAAAAAAGTATTTGATCCCCTGCTGATTTTGTATGTTTACCCACTGACAAAGACATGATCAGTCTATAATGTTAATGGTTGGTTTATTTGAACAGTGAGAGACAGAATAACAGCAACAAAATCCAGAAAAACGCATGTCAAAAATGTTATAAATTGACTTGCATTTTAATGAGGGAAATAAGTATTTGACCCCCTCTCAATCACAAAGATTTCTGGCTCCCAGGTGTCTTTTATACAGGTAACGAGCTGAGATTAGGAGCACACTCTTAAAGGGAGTGCTCCTAATATCAGCTTGTTACCTGTATAAAAGACACCTGTCCACAGAAGCAATCAATCAATCAGATTCCAAACTCTCCACCATGGCCAAGACCAAAGAGCTCTCCAAGGATGACAGGGACAAGATTGTAGACCTACACAAGGCTGGAATGGGCTACAAGACCATCGGCAAACAACTTGGTGAGAAGGTGACAACAGTTGGTGCGATTATTCGCAAATGGAAGAAACAGAAAATAACTGTCAATCTCCCTCGGCCTGGGGCTCCATGCAAAATCTCACCTTGTGGAGTTGCAATGATCATGAGAACGGTGAGGAATCAGCCCAGAACTACACAGGAGGATGTTGTCAATGATCTCAAGGGAGCTGGGACCATAGTCACCAAGAAAACAATTGGTAACATACTACGCTGTGAAGGACTGAAATCCTGATGCGCCCGCAAGGTCCCCCTGGTCAAGAAAGCACATATACAGGGCCGTCTGAAGTTTGCCAATGAACATCTGAATGATTCAGAGGAGAACTGGGTGAAAGTGTTGTGGTCAGATGAGACCAAAATCGAGCTCTTTGGCATCAACTCAACTCGCCGTGTTTGGAGGAGGAGGAATGCTGCCTATGACCCCAAGAACACCATCCCTACCGTCAAACATGGAGGTGGAAATATTATGCTTTGGGGGTGATTTTCTGATAAGGGGACAGGACAACTTCACCGCATCAAAGGGACGATGGATGGGCCATGTACAGTCAAATCTTGGGTGAGAACCTCCTTCCCTCAGCCAGGGCATTGAAAATGGGTCGTGGATGGGTATTCCAGCATGACAATGACCCAAAACACACGGCCAAGGCAACAAAGGAGTGGCTCAAGAAGATGCACATTAAGGTCCTGGAGTAACCTAGCTAGTCTCCATACCTTAATCCCATAGAAAATATGAGGATGGAGCTGAAGGTTCGAGTTGCCAAACGTCAGCCTCGAAACCTTAATGACATGGAGAAGATCTGCAAAGAGGAGTGGAACAAAATCCCTCCTGAGATGTGTGCAAACCTAGTGGCCAACTACAAGAAACATCTGACCTCTGTGATTGCCAACATGGGTTTTGCCACCAAGTACTAAGTCATGTTTTGCAGAGGGGTCAAATAATTATTTCCCTCATTAAAATGCAAATCAATTTATAACATTTTTGGCATACATTTTTCTGGATTGTTTTGTTGTTATTCTATCTCTCACTGTTCAAATAAACATACCATTAAAATTATAGACATGTCTTTGTCAGTGGGCAAACGTACAAAATCAGCAGGGGATCAAATACTTTTTTCCCTCACTGTATGTTCCTCCGTCATCCGAGTGTCACATCTAGAAAGATTTCAACCCACTTAATCCCAAAAAGTTTCATTGCAAAGCCCTATTTATTTTGTTGCTTTGACAAAGTTGTTTCTGAAGATTATTATTTATTTCATGTGATTAGTGATTCATTTACGTATGTCCCTCATTTTAAGGTCAACCCTGTTACGTGAACTGAACTCTCATTTTAATATGGTGAAACTATTCCTTTTAAAATATTATTTTCAAAAGAAAAATTGAACATCTAATAGTTCGATCATAGTGTAAAAGCAGGTGAGCTGGTTCTACTCTTTTTGGCAATTTTCTGATGTTTTGTGGTGGAAAACTGAGCGGGTTGAGCATAACACGTCAACGCTGTTAGCCATAGATAGACAGGCTAGACATTTTTTGGCAATACCATTTTTGGGGTGAACCTTGCATTCAATTGCCACTCCCTATTGCACACAACAAGTTTCCATTCCCCCTGTCATGAGGTGATGTATTGCTGATTTAAGATGAAATTGTCACGCCCTGGCTCTGGGGACTCTCGTATGTTGAGCCAGGGTGTTAGTTTCTATGTTTTTGTGTTCTAGGTTGTGTTGCTTCTAGTTTGGTATTTCTATGTTGGCCAGGGTGGTTCCCAATCAGAGACGGCTGTAGCTCGTTGTCTCTGATTGGGAGCCATACTTAGGTAGCCGTTTGGCATTTGTTTAATGTGGTATCTTGTTCCGTTTGGTTTGTGTAACCGTAGGACTTCACGTTTCGTATCGTTTGTTGTTTTGTTCGTTGTGTGTACACTGAAATAAATATGTACGCATATCACGCTGCGCCTTGGCCCGCTTCTTCTCAAGACGATCGTGACAGAAATAGTCAACCCTGTTATGGACAAGCCTGTTATTTTATTTGGCACTTTATAGAGTACCACAGTATGAGTCATAATACCCATAAAACCTAGTTTTTCCACCATTCATGATTCCCATAGGGGATTTTAGAAACACTTAAAATAAGGGCTGTGTTTTGTGTAGGCTTACCCTGGCATGATGTTTTGATAACAGTGTAAATCTCTTTATCAATATATTCGGCTGTATTTACCCCCCAACAATGAAATGCTAATTAGCTGCTGATGTGGCTATCATTAAGAACTACAAATGCCATGATGATCTGGACCAGACTACCAAATTGAGGCGAAGGTAAGAATCTCTTGTATGATGTCTATTTTGATGCTAATTAGCATTTTCAAATCTGCATATAAATAGAGCTGAATATATTGATAAAAGTCACCTTGTCCGAGAGAGATTTACAAGGTTATCAAAACGTGACGCCAGGGTAAGCCTACACAAAACATAGCCCTTATTTTAAGTGTTTCTAAAATTCCCTATTGGAAAAATGAATAGTGGAAAAATGATTACAACCATTTTCCTGTTTGATCGCTAGGATTTATGTGTAGTATGACACCTCAACTGTGGGGCTCTATTGGCACTTACTATATTAATTGTTTTATTTAACTTCTTTAGATGGGAAAACATGTTTTTTATTAAGTTATTAACAGAACAGATAGATGGCAATAAAAACTGTAACATTGAGGCTCAGAATAAATTAGAGAAAAAACAAAAAGAAATTGACAAAATTATTCAAGAAAGATCAAGTGTAATATATTATAAAAATAAAGCAAACTGGATGGAATATGAGGAAAAATGCATCAAATTATTTTTTTATCTTCAACATAGGAATGCTACCAAAAATAATTTAATGAAACGGGTTACAATTGACGGAGTAACCCATGATTCACCAAATGATATTTTGAAGGAGGAAACAAAATACTTTAAGCATATGTTTTCGTTTCAGTCGCCTCCATCTCCTCTAACTGAAGCTAATTGTAGAGAGTTTTTTTTTCTATTGATAATGTAAAATTAACAGCCATACAGAAAGACTCATGTGAAGGTGTAATTACAGAGGAGGAACTTCTGGATGCAATTAAATAATTTAAGCCCGGGATAACTTCAGGGTTGGATGGCATACCAGTCGAGGTGTACCAAACCTTTTTTGATATACTAAGAGGACCGTTATTAGCATGTTTTAACCACTCCTATGTAAATGGTAGATTATCTGACACTCAAGAAGAAGGTCTGATCTCATTATTAGTGAAACAGGATACAAGTGGAAAATATAAAGGCCCCTTACACTTCAGTGTTGTGATGCAAAAATTCTAGCAAAATGTATAGCGCATAGAATTAAAAAGGTATTGTCGGATATTATTCATTCTAATCAGACAGGTTTTTTACATGGAAGATACATTGGAGATAATATAAGGCAAGTATTGGAAACAATAGAACATTATGGAAAATCGGAGAAACCAGGCCTGCTATTCATAGCAGACTTCTAAAAGGCATTTGATAAAGTACAACTGGGGTTTATATATAAATGCCTGGAGCATTTCAATTTTGGTGAATCTCTTATAAATTAGGTCAAAATCATGTATAGTAACCCTAGGTGTAAAATAGTAAATAATGGCTATTTCTCAGAAAGTTTTAAACTGTCAAGAGGAGTGAAACAAGGTTGTCCACTATCGGCATATCTATTTATTGTGGCCATCGAGATGTTAGCTATTAAAATCCGATCCAACATTAATATCAGGGGATTAGAAATCCAGGGCTTAAAAAAAAGGTGTCATTGTACGCTGATGGTTCATGTTTTCTTTTAAATCCACAACTAGAATCACTCTACAGCCTCATAGAGGATCTAGATACATTTTTTAACCTCTCTGGATTACAACCAAATTATGACAAATGTACTATATTACGTATTGGATCAATAAAAAATACAATTTCTACCTGTAGTTTACCAATTAAATATTCTGATGGTGATGTGGATATACTCAGAATACATATCCTAAAGGAAATAAATGATCTCACTTCAATAAATTATAAATAAAAGTTAGCAAAAATAGATAAGATATTGTTACCATGGAAAGTGAAAAACCTGTCAATTTGTGGAAAAATCACCCTGATTAACTCTTTAGTATTATCCCAGTTTACCTATTTGCTTATGGTCTTACCTACGCCTAACAAACAGTTTTTGAAATTAAATGAGAAAAAAATATTCCATTTTATTTGGAACGACAAGCCAGACAAAATTAAACGGGCCTATTTATATAATGAATATGAATTCGGAGGACAGAAATTATTAAATATTAAAGCATTAGACCTATCACTAAAAGCTTCAGTCATACAAAATGTATACTTAAATCCGAACTGGTTCTCTAGCAAATTAGTAAGATTGTCTCACCTAATGTTCAAGAATGGCCTTTTTCCCTTTATTCAAATTATAACCACTCACTTTCAGTTATTTGAAAAGGAAATCATCTCCCAGATATCACTATTTCTAAAGCAAGCCATAGAAAGTTGGTTGCAATTTCTATTTCATCCTCCAGAAATGACAGAACAAATAATGCAACAAATATTGTGGTTAAACTCAAATATACTAATTGGCAAAAAAAACTTTATTTTTGACAAAATGTTTAAAAAAGGTATAATCTTTGTAAATGATATCATCGGTAGGACTGGTGGAGTTATGTCGCACATGCAGCTAACAAAAACATATGGAAATGTCTGCTCTACCAAAAATTACAACCAAATAATTGCATCCTTACCGCAAAAATGAAAGAGGAAAGTGGAAGGGGGAGAAAGTAAGGAACTTGTCTGTCGGCCTTGCATTAAAGAACATAATTGGTTAAGGAAAACTGTGATAAATAAAAAAGTATATCAGTTTCATTTAAGGACCAAAGGATTGACAGCCGTCCCATATAATGACACTGCTGGTCCTGCTCACACTGCCCTACCCTATGCTTTGACTTCTTTCTCCCCTCTCTCTCCAGATAAAATCTTGCGACTTGTGACGGCAGGCCGCCCAACAACCTGCCCGCTTGACCCTATCCCCTCCTCTCTTCTCCAGACCATCTCCGGTGACCTTCTCCCTTACCTCACCTCGCTGATCAACTCATCCTTGACCGCTGGCTATGTCCCTTCCGTCTTCAAGAGAGCGAGAGTTGCACCCCTTCTCAAAAAACCAACACTCGATCCCTCTGATGTCAACAACTACAGACCAGTATCCCTTCTTTCTTTTCTCTTCAAAACTATTGAGCGTGCCGTCTTTAGCCAACTCTCTTGCTATCTCTCTCAGAATGACCTTCTTGATCCAAACCAGTCAGGTTTCAAGACTTGAGACTGCTCTTCTCTGTGTCACAGAGGCTCTCAGCACTGCTAAAGCTAACTCTCTCTCCTCTGATCTTGTCCTTCTAGACCTGTCTGCTGCCTTTGATACTGTGAACCATCAGATCCTCCTCTCCACCCTCTCCGAGCTGGGCATCTCCGGCGCGGCTCACTCTTGGATTGCGTCCTACCTGACCGGTCGCTCCTACCAAGTGGCGTGGCGAGAAGCTGTCTCCGCACCACGTGCTCTCACCACTGGTGTCCCCCAGGGCTCAGTTCTAGGCCCTCTCCTATTCTCGCTATACACCAAGTCACTTGGCTCTGTCATATCCTCACATGGCCTCTCCTATCATTGCTACGCTGACGACACACAACTAATCTTCTCCTTTCCCCCTTCTGATAACCAGGTGGCGAATCGCATCTCTGCATGTCTGGCAGACATATCAGTATGGATGACGGATCACCACCTCAAGCTGAACCTTTGCAAGACGGAGCTGCTCTTCCTCCCGGGGAAGGACTGCCTGTTCCATGATCTCGCCATCACGGTTGACAACTCAGTTGTGTCCTCCTCCCAGAGTGCGAAGAGCCTTGGCGTGACCCTGGACAACACCCTGTCGTTCTCCGCTAATATCAAGGCGGTGACCCGATCCTGTAGGTTCATGCTCTCCAACATTCGGAGAATAAGACCCTGCCTTACACAGGAAGCGGCACAGGTCCTAATCCAGGCACTTGTCATCTCCCGTCTGGATTACTGCAACTCGCTGTTGGCTGGGCTCCCTGCCTGTGCCATTAAACCCCTACAACTCATCCAGAATGCCGCAGCCCGTCTGGTGTTCAACCTTCCCAAGTTCTCTCACATCACCCCGCTCCTCCGCACACTCCACTGGCTTCCAGTTGAAGCTCGCATCTGCTACAAGACCATGGTGCTTGCCTACGGAGCTGTAAGGGGAACGGCACCTCCGTACTTCAGGCTCTGATCAGTCCCTACACCCAAACGAGGGCACTGTTGGCAATGACACAGGTCAAAGGTTTTCTGTAAGTCTTCACAAGGTTTTCACACACTGTTGCTGGTATTTTGGCCCATTCCTCCATGCAGATCTCCTCTAGAGCAGTGATGTTTTGGGGCTGTCGCTGGGCAACACGGACTTTCAACTCCCTCCAAAGATTTTCTATGGGGTTGAGATCTGGAGACTGGCTAGGCCACTCCAGGACCTTGAAATGCTTCTTACGAAGCCACTCCTTCGTTGCCCGGGCGGTGTGTTTGGGATCATTGTCATGCTGAAAGACCCAGCAACGTTTCATCTTCAATGCCCTTGCTGATGGAAGGAGGTTTTCACTCAAAATCTCACGATACATGGCCCCATTCATTCTTTCCTTTACACGGATCAGTCGTCCTGGTCCCTTTGCAGAAAAACAGCCCCAAAGCATGATGTTTCCACCCCCATGCTTCACAGTAGGTATGGTGTTCTTTGGATGCAACTCAGCATTCTTTGTCCTCCAAACACAACGAGTTGAGTTTTTACCAAAAAGTTCTATTTTTGTTTCATCTGACCATATGACATTCTCCCAATCCTCTTCTGGATCATCCAAATGCACTCTAGCACTTCAGACGGGCCTGGACACGTACTGGCTTAAGCAGGGGGACACGTCTTGCACTGCAGGATTTGAGTCCCTGGCGGCATAGTGTGTTACTGATGGTAGGCTTTGTTACTTTGGTCCCAGCTCTCTGCAGGTCATTCACTAGGTCCCCCCGTGTGGTTCTGGGATTTTTGCTCACCGTTCTTGTGATCATTTTGACCCCACGGGGTGAGATCTTGCGTGGAGCCCCAGATCGAGGGAGATTATCAGTGGTCTTGTATGTCTTCCATTTCCTAATAATTGCTCCCACAGTTGATTTCTTCAAACCAAGCTGCTTACCGATTGCAGATTCAGTCTTCCCAGCCTGGTGCAGGTCTACAATTTTGTTTCTGGTGTCCTTTGACAGCTCTTTGGTCTTGGCCATAGTGGAGTTTGGAGTGTGACTGTTTGAGGTTGTGGACAGGTGTCTTTTATACTGATAACAAGTTCAAACAGGTGCCATTAATACAGGTAACGAGTGGAGGACAGAGGAGCCTCTTAAAGAAGAAGTTACAGGTCTGTGAGAGCCAGAAATCTTGCTTGTTTGTAGGTGACCAAATACTTATTTTCCACTATAATTTGCAAATAAATTCATTAAGAATCCTACAAAGTGATTTTCTGGAGAAAAAAAATCTCAATTCGTCTGTCATAGTTGAAAATGAAAATTACAGGCCTCTCTCATCTTTTTAAGTGGGAGAACTTGCACAATTGGTGGCTGACTAAATACTTTTTTTCCCCACTGTATAACAAAGTATTGAGAATCTTTTGTTATTGACCAAATACTTATTTTCCACCATAATTTGCAAATAAATTCATAAAAAATCCTACAATGTGATTCTCTGGATTTTTTTTTCTTATTTTTGTCTGTCATAGATGACATGTACCTATGATGAAAATTATAGGCCTCTCTCATCTTTTTAAGTGGGAGAACTTGCACAATTGGTGGCTGACTAAATACTTTTTTCCCCCACTGTATATACAAAAAAAAAAAAAAACATGGGGGATTGGAAGTGATGCAGACAATTACATTGATCGAAGTTACAATCTATCTGCAATATTAAGCTTAAAAAAAATTAAAAAATAAACTAGTTTAGCATGTGTTCTTTATGACAGTGAAATCAGTTCTCAAAAGGCATCGAATTGGTGGACCGACCCTCATATCTTCATAACAGTAAGATAACAGGCCCTCTACCTGGCATGGTTTTGTGCTCTCTGGGTTGACATTGTCCTAACCACAGATCTAGGATCAGCTTACCCTCCTCCATATCCTGACCTTAACCTTCAGTGGACAAAAATGCTTAACTGACCTTAGATCAGTGTCTAGGGGCAACTTCATATGTGCTTGGTGCTTTGGTTGGCTTCAGCCGGGCCCAAAACATGGAAAAAAACTAACAGCCCACAGAGCGACACTATCATGGATCTGATTTCTACTGAGTGCCTCCTAGACTTCCTCCTAAATAGAAAACATTTTATTCAATTAGGTCAATTAATAGCTTCCTTCTCTATTCTCCTCTCTCCTTCTTTCCTCTCCTCCTCTCTCTCTCTCTCTCTTTGTCCTTTCAGGTTTTTAGAGCGGAGCGATGCGTTTAGCATATTTTATCTGACCACAGTAAATTAGGATCAGCCTCTGTTTAAAATGTGTGTGTGTGTGTGTGTTAAATGGATAGAGTTTCACAGGGGTAATTACAGTGTGTCTCTCCGCCTGATCTCTCACACATGTTCTACACTCAGACACACCCCACCACCTGGAAGGAAATAACACACCACTGTCTGTCTGTCTGTCTGTCTGTCTTTCTGTGCGAAAAAGGAGAGAATACTATACTGTGGCTACAGTGCAATAATTTAGTCTCGTCTCCTCTCTGTGTGAGAAAGGCATGATGTGCCAGTCTCATTCTCTGTGGTCTGACTAAGGACTAAGGTGTAATTTCCTCTGGCCTCCCAGGATATGGCTTTACTTGATGTTCCCACACTCTTCCATCCTGTCTTTATACCTCTTATATCATCCCTCTCTCCAAAAGAGATGAGAGGAAGGTAGAACGGGAGGAAGAGAAAAAAAATAGAAAGAGATTGAGAAAGTGAAGAAAAAGAGAGAGAGAAACAGAGATAAAGAGAAAGAAAGATAGACATAACAGAGAGGGAGGGAGAGGAGCGCAAGAGAGAGGGCCTGATCTAAAAGAAGCAGTAATAACAGTTCTTAACAGCTACTCTTTCATTGAATTAATCTTTGTGGCTATTTCAGACTGAAGGAATCTCCTGTAGGAAACATCAAACGGGAGAGAGAGACAGGCTGCACAGACTACATAATGAACAGGTGATGGCTCCACCACACGCACGCATGCAGGTACACATGCTCGTCTGGGTGTATGTGTCTGGGTAATGTACAGTATATACAGTATATGATGGATATAAATAGTATTTAATGAACTAGAAGTGAACATATGCCCTTTTTTATCACACACATGCATGCATGCACACACGCAAGCACGCACACACACAAATACATGCAAATAATGTTTCCTTACAAAAATGTTTCCCGGGTAGCCTAACACAAACATACAGCATGTTTCCACTCACATCGGCTCTGCTTTTCAGATCACAAGTGTCGTGACGTGACTTATTTTAATATGGTGACTGTTATTTATCGAATCAACTAACTATGTTTAATTGTCACAAACATTTGACTGTAATGTATCTTCTAAGAGTTTAATTCGGGAGATGGTAACAATTAACTCATTAGGAATTTGGGGACCTACGGAATAAGTTGTTTAACAAGTTACCATCTCCCGAATTAAACTCTTAGAAGATACATTACAGTCAAATGTTTGGACACAACTACTCATTCAAGGCTTTTTCTTTATTTTTTTATTTTTTTACATTGTAGAATAATAGTGAGGACACCACTCTTTGCCTTGATGACAGCTTTGAACACTCTTGGCATTCTCTCAACCAGCTTCATGAGGTAGTCACCTGGAATGCATTTAAATTAACAGGTGTGCTTTCTTAAAAGTTAATTTGTGGAATGTATTTCCGTCCTAATGTGTTTGAGCCAATCATTTGCGTTGTGACATGGTATTTATTTTTATTTATTTTATTTAACCAGGTAAGCCAGTTGAGAACAAGTTCTAATTTACAACTGCGACCTGACCAAGATTATCACAACTTCCGCCAAGCCTGCCTCCCCTTCTTGTTCAGGCAGGTTTCGGCGTTCGGCGTCACCGGCTTTCTAGCTACTGCCGATCCATTTATCATCACTCCATTTATCTTGTCTTCAATCACATACACCTGGTCCTTATTAATTTACATTTTAGTCATTTAGCAGATGCTCTTATCCAGAGCGACTTACAGTTAGTGCATACATTATTTTTTTTCATACCCCCTGTGGGAATCGAACCCACAACCCTGGCATTGCAAACACCATGCTCTATCAACTGAGCTACATCCCTGCCGCCCATTCCCTCCCCTGGACGAATTGCACACCGCCCCATGGGTCTCCCGGTTGCGGCCGACTACGACAGAGCCTGGATTCGAACCAGGATCTTTAGTGGCACAGCCAGTGGCCTTAGACCACTGCGCCACTCGGGAGATCATTAGTCATTGTATAAGTGTTCCCTCTGCTTCCTTGTCTGTGTGGGTGATTGTTTATTGTGGAGGTTAGTGAAGCTCGGTGGAGCTCGTGTATTTTGTATCGACGGGAGTATTTTCCCGTGTGCCTTGTATTTTCCAGTGCGCCTGTTTTGTGCCATGGAGTGTGTTTGATGCATTTCTGCGTAAACCTGTATTTTGCGGATTAAAGTCTGTTATTCTGTGATTTACCCTCCTGCGCCTGACTCCTTCAACACCACCTCATCACAGAATCACCCACCCGACATGGAGTCAGCGGGAGAGACGCGCATGCCTGGAGTCGTGGAACGGGTCCAGGAGCATTCAACTATGCTACCCAGCTTGGGTGAAGCGATGGATCAGGTTCTTCAGGTCGTCCAACGCCTGGAGAGGAGAGAGCCCGATCCGTCAAGACCAGCTGGCCAACCGGATCCCGCCACCTACACCCCAGCACCCGGAGGGATCCAGATATCCCGACCACGGGAGTTCGACGGGACAGCGGCGCTGTGCCAAGGATTCCTTCTCCAACTGGAGCTCTACTTCTCCAGCATCCGGCCGGTCCCATCAGAGCGGGAAAGGGTGTCCGCCCTCGTCTCCTGCCTCTCGGGGAAAGCCCTGAAGTGGCCCAACGCAGTGTGGAACAAAGGAGGAGCCACGTTGGAGAACTACGGGGAGTTCACTCGTCTCTTCTGGGCGGTCTTCGATCACCCGCCCGAGGGTCGAGAGGCGGGCGAGCAGCTGGTCCACCTGAGGCAGGGGATGAGAACTGCACAGGACTTCGCATTGGAGTTTCGAACTCTGGCAGCTGGGTCTGGGTGGAACGAGCGGGCCCTGATCGACCATTTCCGGTGCCATCTGCGAGAGGACATCCGACGGGAACTAGCCTGCCGTGACACCATGTTGTCCTTCTCGTAACTGGTGGACATGGCCATTCGTTTGGACAACTTGCTGGCAACCAGAGGACATCCTGGAGGAGGTCTGCCCGTTTCCATCCCAGCCGACTCGGATCCAGAACCGATGGAGATGGGTGGAACCGCTAGCCGAGAGAGCGGAGGACGACAGCGCCAGTGCCACACTGGTGGCGCGAAGGGACACTTCACCACACGTTTTCGTCAACGCTCTTCTGGGTTTGGAGGAGGCAGGCAGGGCACTCTCACATCAACCCAGGTATCGAACAACCACAATCGTTCAGATTGCTGCGCACTGTAAAATACATATCTCCTTTCGTGAGCACATGGTAGTTCCCCAGTGTAAGGCGCTGGTCGATTCAGGCGCAGCTGGGAACTTTATGGACAGGGCATTTGCACACCGTATAGGCATTCCATTGATTCCCCTATCCATTCTACGCCCCATCAGAGCACTTGATAGTCGACCGTTAGTGTCCGGGTTGGTTAAGGAAGTTACTGCACCAGTCACCATGATTACCCAGGAGACTCATTGTGAGCAGGTTACTTTTTCCATTATTGAGTCTCCTGCTTTCCCTGTGGTATTAGGTATCCCTTGGCTAGCACTCCACAACCCCACCTTTTTAAGGCCGCAGAGGGTTCTCACAGGGTGGTCGTGAGAGTGTCAGGGTAGGTGTCTAGGTGTTTCCGTTGGTGCAACCACGGTGGAAGGTCCAGACAGTACCTCCACCGTGCACATTCCCCCTGAATACCTCGATCTGGTGCAAGCATTCTCTAAAACGCAGGCGACTAAGTTGCCACCTCATTGGGTGGGGGATTGCGCGATAAACCTCTGGGTAGACACTGTACCTCCCAAGAGTCATATATACCCCCTGTCACAGGCTGAAATGGTGGCTATGGAGACATATGTCACCAAGTCCCTGCTCCAGGGGTATATAATAATAATTAATCATTTAGCAGACACACTGATCCAGAGCGACTTACAGGAGCAATTAGGGTTAAGTGCCTTGCTCAAGGGCACATCGACAGATTTTTCACCTACTCTGCTCGGGGATTAGAACCAGCAACCTTTCGGTTACTGGCACAACGCTCTTAACCACTAAGCTACCTCCACTTCACCCGCCTCCAAGTTTCTTCTTTGTGAAGAAGAAGGACGGAGGTCTGCGCCCGTCCATTGATTATCGACCACTGAACAGGGAGACAATAAGATTTAGTCATCCTCTCCCCCTCATTCCTTCAGTGATTGAATCAAAGCATGGGGCGTGCTTCTTCACCAAATTAGATCTCAGGAGTGCGTACAACCTGGTACGTATCCGAGAAGGATATGAGTGGAAGACAGCATTCAGCACAACCATGGGGAATTATGAATACCTGGTGATGCCCTATGGTTTGATGAATGCTCCCTCAGTTTTCCAGTCCTTTGTGAACGAGGTGTTTCGGGACATGCTTGGTCGCGGTGTAGTGGTCTACATCGATGACATCCTTGTGTATTCCGCTACTCGCGCTGAGCATGTGTCCCTGGTTCGCAAGGTGCTGGCCCGACTGTTGGAAAATGACCTTAATGCTAAGGCAGAGAAGTGTATGTTTTTCCAGCAGTCCATCTCCTTTCTTGGATACCGCATTTCCACCTCAGGTGTGGAGATGGAGGGAGATGGCATTTCAACCTTGCGTAATTGGCCGACTCCAACCACGGTCAAGGAGGTGCAGCGCTTCCTTGGCTTTGCCAACTACTATCAGAGAATTTATCCGGGGCTTTGGCATGGTCGCAGCTCCCATTACCTCCTTGTTGAAGGGTGGGCCATCCCGGCTCCGCTGGTCTGCTGAGGCTGACCTGGCCTTCAGCAAACTGCAGTCTGTTCGCCTCAGCCTCAATACTGGCCCACCCCGAATCATCACTACCGTTCGTAGTGGAGGTGGATGCTTCCGAGGTTGGGATAGGAGCTGTCCTGTCTCAACGCTTGGGTACCCACCCAAGCTCTGCCCCTGTGCGTTCTTCTCGAAAAAGCTCAGCCCGGCGGAGCAGAACTACGGCATTGGTGATCGGGAGCTGTTGGCTGTTGTCCGAGCCTTGACCGTTTGGAGGCATTGGCTCGAGGGGGCGAAACACCCTTTCCTCGTCTGGACGGACCACCATAACCTGGAGTATATCCGGGCAGCGAGGCGGCTGAATCTTCGCCAGGCCAGGTGGGCCCTATTCATCACCCGGTTTGATTTCACTCTATCATACATCCCGTGTACAAAGAACGTGAAGCCAGACGCACTGTCCCGGCTGTATGACACAGAGGAGAGGCCCAGCGACAACACCCCCATACTGCCGGCCTCCTGCATTGTGGCGCCGGTAGTATGGGCGATGGACACGGATATAGAGCAGGCATTACGCATGGATCCCTCTCCACCTCAGTGTCCAGATGGGCTACAGTACGTGCCTCCTCTTATCCGTGATCGTCTGATCTTCTGGGCACACACGTCACCCTCCTCGGGTCACCCAGGTATCGGCTGTACAGTGCGCTGCCTGACCGGAAAATACTGGTGGCCTAAGGACGTGAGGGTGTATGTCTCCTCCTGCTCAGTGTGCGCCTAGGCACCTCCCAGCTGGTAGGTTACAACCTTTACCAGTTCCACATCGACCATGGTCTCATGTAAGTGTTGATTTTCTAACTGATCTTCCGCCCTCCCAAGGTAACACCACCATCCTGGTGGTTGTGGACTGCTTTTCTAAAGCCTGCCGCCTCCTTCGTCTGCCAGGTCTCCCCATGGCTCTGCAATCTGCGGAGGCCCTGTTTACACACGTATTCTGGCACTACGGGTACCAGAGGCTAGAGTGTCTGACCGAGGTCCCCAGATCACGTCCAAGGTCTGGAAGGCGTTCATGGAACGTCTGGGGGTCTCGGTCAGCCTGACCTCTGGGTTCCACCCCGAGAGTAATGGGAAGGTGGAACGGGTAAATCAGGACATGGGTAGGTTCCTGCGGTCCTACTGCCAGGACCAGCCGGGGGAGTGGTCGGTGTTCTTACCATGGGCAGAATATGCCCAGAACACTCTCCGCCACTCCTCCACTAACCTAACGCCTTTCCAGTGTGTTCTAGGTTACCAACCGGTTCTGGCACCGTGGCACCAGAGCCAGACTGAGGCTCCTGCGGTTGATGACTGGTTTCGGTGCACGGAGGAGACGTGGGATGCTGCCCACGTTCACCTCCAACACGCCGTGCGTCGTCAGAAGGCCAACGCTGACCGCCACCGCAGTGAGGCCGCCGTCTTTGTACCGGGGGATCGGGTCTGGCTCTCGACCCGGAATCTGCCCCTCCGCCTGCCCTGCCGGAAGCTGAGCCTGCGGTTTGTGGGGCCGTTCAAAGTCCTGAGGAGAGTAAACGAGGTCACTTATAGGTTATTACTTCCCCCTGATTACCGTATTAACCCCTTGTTTCATGTTTCTCTCCTCAGGCCGGTGGTAGCTGGTCTGCTCCAGGAGTCTGAGGTGCGGGAGGTCCCTCCAACTCCTCTGGACATCGAGGGTGCCCCGGCGTACTCTGTCCGTTCCATCCTGGATTCGAGGCATCGGGTGGGGGGCCTTCAGTACCTCCTGGAGTGGGAGGGGTACGGTCCGGAGGAACGGTTCTGCTCCCGGTGAGGGATATCCTCGATCCCTCCATGTTACGGGATTTCCACCATCGCCATCCGGCTCGGACTGCTCCGCGTCCTCCTGGCCGTCCCCGAGGACGGGGGGTACTGTCACGACTTCCGCCGAGGCTGCCCCTCCTCCTTGTTCGGGCAGGTTTCTGCGTTCGGCGTCACTGGCTTACTAGCTACTGCCGATCCATTTATCATCACTCCATTTGTCTTGTCTTCAATCACACACACCTGGTCCTTATTCCCTCATTAGTTATTGTATAAGTGTTCCTTGTTTGTGTGGGTGATTGTTTATTGTGGAGGTTAGTGAAGCTCGGTGGAGATCGTGTATTTTGTATCGACAGAAGTATTTTCCCATGTGCCTTGTATTTTCCATTGCGCCTGTTTTGTGCCCTGGAGTGTGTTTGACACATTTCTGCATAAACCTGTATTTTGCGGATTAAAGCCTGTTATTCTGTGATTTACCCTCCTGCGCCTGACTCCTTCAACACCACCTCATCACAAAGATAAAGCAAAGCAGTGCGATAAAAACAACAAACACAGAGTTACAAAACGTACAGTCAATAACAAAATAGGAAATGTATATGCAGTGTGTGCAAATGTAGTAAGTTATGGAGGTAAGGCAATAAATAGGCTATAGTGCAAAATAATTACAATTTAGTATTAACACTGGAGTGATAAATGTCCAGAAGATGTGCAAATAGAGATACTGGGGTGCAAATGAGCAAAATAAATAACAATGTAAATACCAATATGGGGATGAGGTAGTTGGGTGGGCTAATTACAGATGGGCTGTGTACAGGTGCAGTGATCGGTAAGCTGCTCTGACAACTGACGCTTAAAGATAGTGAGGGAGATAAGTGTCTCCAGCTTCAGAGATTTGTGCAGTTCATTCCAGTCATTTGCAGCAGAGAACTGGAAGGAATGGCGGCCAAAGGAGGTGTTGGCTTTGGGGATGACCAGTGAGATATACCTGCTGGAACGCATACTACGGGTGGGTGTTGCTATGGTGACCAATGATCTAAAATAAGGAGGGGATTTGCCTAGAAGAGATTTATAGATGACCTGGAGCCAGTGGGTTTGGCGACGAATATGTAGTGTGGGCCAGCCAACGAGACGGTACAGGTCACAATGGTGGGTAGTATATGGGGCTTTGGTGACAAAACGGATGGCACTGTGATAGACTACATCCAATTTGCTGAGTAGAGTGTTGGAAGCTATTTTGTAAATGGCATCGCCAAAGTCAAGGATCGTTAGGATAGTCAGTTTTACGAGGGCATGTTTAGCAGCATGAGTGAAGGAGGCTTTTTTGCAAAATAGGAAGCCGATTCTAGATTTAATTTTGGATTGGAGATGGTTAATGTGAGTCTGGAAGGAGATTTACAGTCTAACCAGACACCTTGGTATTTGTAGTTGTCCACATATTCTAAGTCAGACCCGCCGAGAGTAATGATTCTAGTCGGGCGGGCGGGTGCAAGCAGCGTTCGATTGAAGAGCATGCATTTAGTTTTACTAGCGTTTAAGAGCAGTTGGAGGCCACGGACGGAGTGTTGTATGACATTGAAGCTCGTTTGGAGGTTTGTTAACACAGTTGTATGCAAAATGGTGTCGTCTGCGTAGAGGTGGATCTGAGAGTCACCAGCAGCAAGAGCGACATCATTGATATACACAGAGAATAGAGTCGGCCCGAGAATTGAACACTGTGGCACCCCCATAGAGACTGCCAGAGGTCCAGACAACAGGCCCTCTGATTTGACACATTGAACTCTATCTGAGAAGTAGTTGGTGAACCAGGCGAGGCAGTCATTTGAGAAACCAAGGCTATTTAGTCTGCCAATAAGAATGCAATGATTGACAGAGTCAAAAGCCTTGGCCAGGTCGATAAAGACGGCTGCACAGTACTGTCTTTTATCGATCGCAGTTATTATATCATTTAGGACCTTGAGCGTGGCTGAGGTTCACCCATGACCAGCTCGGAAACCAGATTACATAGCGGAGAAGGTACGGTGGGATTCGAAATGGTCGTTGATCTGTTTGTTAACTTGGCTTTCAAATACTTTCAAAAGGCAGGGGAGGATGGATATAGGTCTGTAACAGTTTGGATCCAGAGTGTCACCCCCTTTGAAGAGGGGGATGACCGCGGCAGCTTTCCAATCTCTGGGGATCTCAGACGATACGAAAGAGAGGTTGAACAGGCCAATAATAGGGGTTGTGACAATTTTGGCGGTAAATGTTAGAAAGAAAGGGTCCAGATTGTCTAGCCCAGCTGATATGTAGGGGTCCAGATTTAGCAGCTCTTGCAGGACATCAGCTATCTGAATTTGGGTGAAGGAGAAGCGGGGGGAGCATGGGCAAGTTGCAGCGGAGGGTGCAGAGCTGGTGGCCGGGGTAGGGGTAGCCAGGTGGAAAGCATGGCCAGCCGTAGCAAAATGCTTATTGAAATTCTCGATTCTTGTAGATTTATCGATGGTGACAGTGTTTCCTAGCCTCAGTGCAGTGGGTATCTGGGAGGAGGTGCTCTTATTCTCCATGGACTTTAGTGTCCCAAAACTATTTGGAGTTAGTGCTACTGGATGCAAATTTCTGTTTGAAAAAAAATGCCTTTGCTTTCATAACTGCTTTTGTATATTGGTTCCTGACTTCCCTGAAAAGTTGCATATCGCGTGGGCTGTTCGGGCAGGCTTCGGCGTTCGTCGTCACCGGCATAATAGCCACTGCCGCTCCATATATCATCATTCCATTTGTCTTGTCTTGTCAATTACACACACCTGGTTCATATCCCCTCACTAGTCTGTATATAAGTGTTCCCTCTGCCCCCTTGTCCTTGTGGGTGATTGTTTTATGTGAGTTGAGTGAGGCTCGGTGGAGCTACTCTTACCTTGTATTGCCGGGGTAGATATTTCCCCTGTGCCTGTATGAGAAGAGAACAGGGCCGGAGAAGATGGCTGCTGTTTTACAGCCCTCTAACCAATTGTACTATTATGTGTGTTTTTCCGCGTTATTTGTAATTTATTTTGTACATAATGTTTCTGCCATCGTCTCTTATAACCAAAAAGAGCTTCTGGATATCAGGACAGCGATTACTCACCTCGTATTGGACGAAGATTTTTTCTTCAACGAGGCGGCCGCGAAGGATATCCTACAGACACCCGACAAGGCCCAAATCCCCGTCATTCGCATGAGGAAGAGACGGAGATATCGTGGACGTAGGTCAGGGTGCCTTGTAAGGATCCGACGGCGAGCGAGTAAACTGCCGCTCCCATCAATCCTATTGGCCAATCTTCAATCATTGAAGAACAAATTGGATGACCTAAGATTACGGTTATCCTACCAACGGGACATTAAAAACTGTAATATCTTCATTTTCACCGAGTCGTGGCTGAACGATGACAAGGATAACATACAGCTAGCGGGCTATACGCTACATCGGCAGGATAGAACGGCTGACTCCGGTAAGACAAGGGGTGGCGGTCTGTGTATATTTGTAAACAACAGCTGGTGCACAAAATCAAATACTAAGGAAGTCTCGAGGTTTTGCTCACCTGAGGTAGAGTATCTTATGATAAGCTGTAGACCACACTATTTACCAAGAGAGTTTTCATCTATATTTTTCATAGCTGTCTATTTACCACCACAAACCAATGCTGGCATTAAGATTGCACTGAATGAGCTGTATAAACTGTGTACGCTCATCCAGATACAGCTCTCCTAGTGGCCGGGGACTTTAATGCAGGGAAACTTAAATCTGTTCTACCTAATTTCTACCAGCATGTTAAATGTGCAACCAGAGGAAAAAAAACTCTAGACAACCTTTACTCCACACACAGAGACGCATACATAGCTCTCCCTCGCCCTCCATTTGGCAAATCTGACCATAACTCCATCCTCCTGATTCCTGCTTATAAGCAAAAACTAAAGCAGGAAGCACCAGTGACTCGGTTAATAAAAAAGTGGTCAGATGACACAGATGCTAAGATACAGGACTGTTTTGCTAGCACAGACTGGAACATGTTCCGGGATTCTTCAGATAGCATTGAGGAGTACACCACATCAGTCACTGGCTTCATCAATAAGTGCGTCGATGATGTCGTCCCCACAGTGAACGTACGTACATACCCCAACCAGAAGCCATGGATTACAGGAAACATCTGCACTGAGCTAAAGGGTAGAGCTGCCGCTTTCAAGGAGCGGGACTCTAACCCGGACGCTTATAAGAAATCCCGCTATGCCCTCCAACGAACCATCAAACAGGCAAAGAGTCAATACAGGACTAAGATTGAATCGTACTACACTGGCTCTGACGCTCATCGGATGTGGCAGGGCTTGAAAACTATTACAGACTACAAAGGGAAGCACAGCCGCGAGCTGCCCAGTGACACAAGACTTCCAGACGAGCTAAACCACTTCTATGCTCGCTTCGAGGCAAGCAACACTGAAGCATGCATGAGAGCACCAGCTGTTCCAGATGACTATGTGATCACGCTCTCCGTAGCCGATGTGAGTAAGACTTTTA
The DNA here is from genome assembly GCF_964263955.1 of Coregonus lavaretus. NCBI lineage: Eukaryota > Metazoa > Chordata > Actinopteri > Salmoniformes > Salmonidae > Coregonus > Coregonus lavaretus. The sequence goes on along the minus strand of NC_140007.1, from coordinate 1,851,725 downwards.
AGCAGGTCAACATTCACAAGGCCGCAAGGCCAGACGGATTACCAGGACGTGTACTCCGAGCATGTGCTGACCAACTGACAAGTGTATTCACTGACATTTTCAACATGTCCCTGACTGAGTCTGTAATGCCAACATGTTTCAAGCAGACCACCATAGTCCCCGTGCCCAAGGACTCTAAGATAACCTGCCTAAATGACTACCGACCCGTAGCACTGACGTCTGTGGCCATGAAGTGCTTTGAAAGGCTGGTCATGGCTCACATCAACAGCATTATCCCAAAAACCCTAGACCCACTCCAATTTGCATACCGCCCCAACAGATCCACAGATGATGCAATCTCTATTGCACTCCACACTGCCCTTTCCCACCTGGACAAGAGGAACACTTACGTGAGAATGCTATTCATTGACTACAGCTCAGCATTCAACACCATAGTGCCCTCAAAGCTCATCACTAAGCTAAGGATCGTGGGACTAAACACCTCCCTCTGCAACTGGATCCTGGACTTCCTGACGGGCCGCCCCCAAGTGGTAAGGGTAGGTAACAACACATCTGCCACACTGATCCTCAACACGGGGGCCCCTCAGGGGTGCGTGCTCAGTCCCCTCCTGTACTCCCTGTTCACCCATCACTGCATGGCCAGGCACGACTCCAACACCATCATTAAGTTTGCCGATGACACAGCAGTGGTAGGCCTGATCACCGACAACGATGAGACAGCCTATAGGAAGGAGGTCAGAGACCTGGCCGTGTGGTGCCAGGACAACAACCTCTCCCTCAACGTGACCAAGACAAAGGAGATGATTGTGGACTACAGGAAAAAAAAAGAGGACTTAGCACGCCCCCATTCTCATCGACGGGGCTGTAGTGGAACAGGTTGAGAGCTTCAAGTTCCTTGGTGTCCACATCACCAACGAACTATCATGGTCCAAACACACCAAGACAGTTGTGAAGAGGGCACAACAAAGCCTATTCCCCCTCAGGAGACTGAAAAGAGGTCCTCAGATTCTCAAAAAATTCTACAGCTGCACCATCGAGAGCATCCTGACTGGTTGCATCACCGCCTGGTATAGCAACTGCTTGGCCTCTGACCGCAAGGCACTACAGAGGGTAGTGCGTACAGCCCAGTACATCACTGGGGCCAAGCTTCCTGCCATCCAGGACCGCTATACCAGGCGGTGTCAGAGGAAGGCCCTCAAAATTGTCAAAGACTCCAGCCACCCTAGTCATAGACTGTTCTCTCTGCTACCGCACGGCAAGCGGTACCAGAGTGCCAAGTCTAGGTCCAAAAGACTTCTCAACAGCTTCTACCCCCAAGCCATAAGACTCCTGAACAGCTAATCATGGCTACCCGGACTATTTGCACTGCCCCCCCACCTCATCCTTTTACGCTGCTGCTACTCTGTTAATTATTCATGCATAGTCACTTTATCTCTGCCCACATGTACATATTACTTCAACTACCTCAACTAGCCGGTGCCCCCGCACATTGACTCTGCACCGGTACCCCCCTGTATATATAGCCTCCCTACTGTTATTTTATTTTACTTCTGCTCTTTTTTTCTCAACACTTTTTTTGTTGTTGTTCTAATTTTACTTTTTTGTTAAAAATAAATGCACTGTTGGTTAAGGGCTGTAAGTAAGCATTTCACTGTAATGTCTGCACCTGTTGTATTCGGCGCATGTGGCCAATAAAATTTGATTTGATTTGATTAGATTTTGTTGGAGCTACCCGTACCTTGTATTGCCGGGGTAGATTGTTCCCCTGTGCCTGTATTTTGTGGTCGCTATCCAGCGCAACTGTGTACGACGGAATAAACTCTGCATTCTGTGATTTACCCTCCTGCGCCTGACTCCTTCTAATCACACTCATCACAGGTATTTCCAGGGGTGAAAATACATTACATTTCTTACTGGTACGGGACACCCAAGTGCGCACACACATTTTATTTTTCATACTACAGAAATTACAGGTTGTCTACTCTGCTGACACTGACAAACAGTTCAATAAAAACGATGTTGTCTGATCCATATAATTGGCCAACGGAAAGGGGAGACACAAATACAATATGACGTCCATCTAACATGGAGGAGGAAATGATTGTCCAAAAACAAACAAAAGTGGCCCTGACCCATTGACAAAGATAGGCTACTGTTCGCTCAATTAAGTTAAGAATATTGATAACTAAAAGACAGATTGGAGTCTTTTCATTGTCATCTCTTTATAGCAATAGCTATTTGTATAGCGATTGCATTTTTTATATTGTGATATGTCTCTCTGCTTTTCACTGACAGTCGCAACTCAACAATCTGTACAGACTGTAGGCTATGCGATTTAAAACAATCCACATCTTTTTTTTAAAAGTAGCTAATGATCTTATGTGGCCAAATCAAGCTTTCTGGTGTAGTAGCCTATTTTGAATGGTTTGATTCATTGCTGTATAGACAGGAGTAAGCTAATTAGGCTATATCATTTTGGAAATGTATTTCAATTGCTTTATTGAAAGCTTAGCTTCACCTAGCCTTATGGCTATGCCTTTTAATGGGGCCATAAACACAACAAGTCATTATGTTTTCATCTGATTGTCAAACAATCACTCAACAAAGGAGCTCCTGTAGGCTACCCGCTCACATTCGTCCACAAAATCATTTCAGCATCCAAACCCCAACAGTGCACTGTGCACCCGCAATGTGATGAATGGAAAGAGACATCTGTTACAAAACACCTACGTGTATTGTAATGACATTCTGCGATTGTCATTAGGCTTACACTTGTAGCCTGAAATGATGCATCCACTGTTGTTCACACATGCCTCGGTCTCGGCCACTTAACTCCGCCTTGTCCGCCACAGTCTCGGGCACTCATCTCCGCATTGACAAAATGTAAGTGTTTTCCTCAAACCACAATGCAATTTGGAGCGTATACCACCCGGTTTCCAGTTAATTTGCACCATTTTCATTACTGACATGCAGTAATGTTAAATAATGATGTAATAGCCTATAGTTTTTGGGGCATGTTGTATTCATTGTTATAGGCTCACGTTTTACCCGTTACAGCGTACCCCCACAATATATTTTGCCTGGACGCCCCTGGGTATTCCATAACTATGGTGCATTAAAACTAAAGGCGAGTTTACCAAACTTTAACCTCAAGAGTTAAAGGGACATTTCAAAGTCATCTCCAGCACCACACAAACATCAACATACAGTATGTGAAAATGGCGAGTTTCTATGTTTTGTAGTAAAAAAGATGAAGATAAGTGTTTCCGATTACATCATCAACCCATTAGTAGACAATTAGTAGGCAATTGGTCAGAGTCACACCATGCACACCGATGATGTAATTTATCTCCCCCCACCTTTTTTTTACTACAAAACAGAAACGCACCATTTTCACATATGTTGATGTTGGGGTGGTGCTGGAGAAGATGAATATGAAGTTGAAAAATGACGAAGTTTCTCTTTAAGCATAGGGGAACTCTAGAAACTACACTGAACCAAAATATAAATGCAATATCCAACAATTTCTAAAATGTTACTGAGTTAGAGTTCATATAAGCAAATCAGTCAATTGAAGCCAATTCATTAGGCCTTAATCTATGGATTTCACATGACTGAGAATACAGATTTTTTAAAAGGTAGGGGCGTGGATCAGAAAACCACTCAGTATCTGGTGTGACTACCATTTTCCTCATGCAGCACAACACATCTCCTTCACATAGAATTGATCAGGCTATTGATTGTGGTCTGTGGAATGTTGTCCCACTCCTCTTCAATGGCTGTGTGAATTTGCTGGATATTGGCGGGAACTGGAACACGCTGTCGTACACGTCGATCCAGAGCATCCCAAACATGCTCAATGAGTGAGTATGCAGGCGATGGAAGAACTGGGACATTTTCAGCTTCCAGGAATTGTGTACAGATCCTTGCGACATGAGGCTGTGCGTTATCATGCTGAAACTTGAGGTGATGGTGGAGGATTAGTGGCACGACAATGGGCCTCAGGATCTCGTCATGGTATTTCTGTGCATTGAAATTGCCATCGATAAAATACAATTGTGTTCGTTGTCCGTAGTTAATGCCTGCCCCTACCATAACCCCACCGCCACCATGGGGTGCTCTGTTCACAACGAAGACATCAGCAAACTGCTCGCCCACACAACACCATACCATCTGCCATCTGCCCGGTACAGTTGAAACTGGGATTAATCTGTGAAGAGCACACTTCTCCTGCATGCCAGTGGCCATTGAAGGTAAGCATTTGCCCACTGAAGTCGGTTATGACTGTAGTCAAATCAAGACCCTGGTGAGGACGACAAGCATTCAGATGAGCTTCCCTGAAACTGTTTCTGACAGTTTGTGCAGAAATTGTTTGGTTGTGCAAACCCAGAGTTTCATCAGCTGTCCGGGTGGCTGGTCTCAGATGATCCCGCAGGTGATGAAGCCAGATGTGGAGGTCCTGGGCTGGCATGGTTACACGTGTTCTGCGGTTGTGGGGCCGGTTGGACAAACTGCCAAATTCTTGAAAACGACTTTGCAGGTGGCTTATGGTAGAGAAATTAACATTACATTTCCTGGCAACAGCTCTGGTGGACATTCCTGGAGTCAGCATGCCAAATGCACGCTCAATCAAAACTTGAGACCTCTGTGGCATTGTGTAATGATCATGCTGTTTAATCAGCTTCTTGATATGCCCCACCTGTCTTGTCAAAGGAGAAATGCTCACTGACAGGGATATAAACAAATTTCCTCACACCGCTTGAGAGAAATACGCTTTTTGTGCTATGGAACATTTCTGGGATCTTTCATTTCAGCTCATGAAACATGGGACCAACCCTTTACATGTTGCTTTTATATTTATGTTCAGTATAATATATAACACTGTAAACACATTCGTTTATTATTAAGCTAAAATGTTGACACGAATACCTGCCATTGAAATAAAAAAGTCATTTGTGGAATATTTGGTTTCTACATTGTGTAAAAGCACTATTTTCCTATTGAGATGCATTACATTGACAATTGTACACTCTCTTAAAAATCGTCTGTGATGAAGACATGCAAGAGATATGTCATTGCTATGATCTACTAAAGAAGATATCCCTTTTCCTTTCTTTCTGTGCCCCCAAATTGACCCGTTTCAGAAAGCAGGGTGTATGACGCACGTCACTACTGTCACGGTTTCGGCCGAGACTGCTCCTCCTCCTGGTTCGGGCAGGCAAAGGCGTTCGCCGTCCCCGGAGTACTAGCTGCCACCGTTGGATGTTTCATGTGCGATTGCTTTTGTCTGTCCTTTTCACCTGTGTCTGGTTTGCGTTGATTACATGTCCTATAAGTTCCCTGTGTTTGTATGGATTAGTTGTGTGTTGTTTTTCGCCAGTCGTTTGTGTTACGTGTCGTGTTTTGTGTATTTTGTAATTACGCTTGTTTGTGCGTAATTGCGCATAGTCGCCTCCTTTGTTGTTTGAGGCCGTGCATTTTTGTATATTACATTGTTTCTTTGGGACTTTAGTAAACGTTTTTGGACTATGCCTCGGTGTCCTGCGCCTGACTTCCACCCCACATACACCTCACCTTATGACAACTACTTCAATATCAAAATGTTTTTTCTTGAACATTTGAACTTTCCTGTGTCTTAATAACAAACTTGTATGTCCTCTGTAAATACGAATCAAATTGTTAAATTGCGAGCCTAGTTGCTTTTGCCACGGAAAAAGACAGGAACCTTCCCGTTAGCCATGATTGCCTGAGATAATGGATGGGCTGGACATGCAAAGAGGTGAGTTTGGATTGGTCTGCCATGTGCTGGTCAGTATGTGTAGATAATCCTTGCTAACACAGCTTTTTTGAAAGATATAGCCATGGAGAACTGCAAAAGTGTTGCTACTGCTCTCAACGACATTGTTGCCCTGAAAAAGTTGTGATGGACTTATTTCTGGAGGACAATTGTACCATTCTGACTCTATCTGACTCCGAAAATGAATCAGACGATGAGGAAATCCCTGACTTAGGTAAAACTGTAAGGGATCGGGGGTTGGCTGGGTCTAGACAGAGTCTGACACTTCCCCGATCTACAGAGAGGGGGAGTCATCAGACTCGATCTGGTTCACCTGAGTTCTGAGCACACCTGTCAGTAATTAGTGTAGGATTTAAGGTGTGCTCAGAAGCTCAGTCGGCGCGAGGTATTGTTCCTTTGTGACTTGCTAAGTGTTTTGTTCCGAGAGAGAGTTTGTTGTTTTTGATTACCCGTGTTCCGACCTGTGCCTTGTTGTTTGACTCCCCGAATTGCTTAATCCTCTGCTTGTTTATCCCCGTGATTACCATACTCTGACCCTGTGCCTGTGCCCTCGACTACGACTACGCCCGCTCCCTTGGTACCTCTGCCTGTCTCTGCCTGGCCCGGTTTTGACCACAGCCCGCCCAACTACGATTAAGCTATTCCCTTGTCTGTACTCTAATAAAGCATCGCAATTCTGCGATTGGATCTTACCACTCTGTCCGAGTATTCATTACAGAATACCTCGCCCCTACCATGGATCCAGCGGAATTACAGAGGCGATGGGAGATACAGGAGAAACGGATGGATGAACTCCTGCAGCTACTCAACGCTGGTGCGGCGGAAGGCACCACCCCGAGTACGGTCAGTCCTCGTCATGCACCTCTGATTTCTATACCGACAAGGTACGACGGGAACCTGGCAAATGTCAGGGGTTTCTACTCCAGACGTCCCTGTATATGTCGTATAATCGTACTATGTTTTCCGATGACCGTAGCAGGGTGGATTTCATGATTTCTCTGCTAACGGGTAGAGCACTGGATTGGGCTACTGCGCTTTGGGCAGCTGAGATCCCCGAGTTGAATGCGGAAGTTCAGAGACTGTTTCAAGAGGTGTTCGACCACCCAGTATCTGGGCGTAGCGTGGGAGACCAACTATGCGAACTTCAGCAGGGCCGTCGCACAGTAGCCGACTACGCTTTAGAGTTCCGTACTATAGCAGCCGGTAGCGGATGGAGCGAGACTGCTTTGCTCACCTTTTTCCGAAGAGGGCTGCGCAAAGAAGTACAGACTGAGTTGGCTTGTCGGGGAGATATCACTGCGCTACATGAGTTTATCAACATCGCCGTCTCTATTGATAATCTGATAGTGCAACACAAGGTATCCACAGTCCGGGAGCCCTCGGTCACTGGTCCTACGCAATCGTCAGAGCGGAGGAGACAATCTGAGGAGGAACCTAGGCAACTGGGACGGTCACCCCTACAGGGTTCGGTGAGACAACAACGTCGGCAAGACGGACTATGCCTGTATTGTGGTCAGTCGGGTCATTTCATTCGGCAATGTCCGGTACGACCAAACCGTACCCCAGAATATCGCCTCGGAACTGCCCAACCGGTGAGTGAGACTCATGTTTTCAACATCACATCTAAACAAATGTATGTGCCAGTTACCTTATCTGTTGGAGAGAGAGTGCGCCGATTGGAAGGTCTTATTGATTCCGGGGTGGCTGCCAGTTTTATGGATGTGGGTCTCGCTGAGGAATTGGGAGTTAAACTTATCCCAATTCAACCTCCCCTGCGAGTCAACGCGCTAGACGGTGAGCCCATGGGCACTGGGTTCATTACGCACCGTACCGAGGAAATAAAGTTACAAGTGGGCTCCCTGCACCATGAGAACATCATTCTGTTCGTCATCTCCGCTCCACGGGAGCCGCTAGTCCTCGGCCACCCCTGGCTCGTTACCCATGATCCGGTCATCTCCTGGAAATCTGGCGATATCACGGCTTGGAGTGAGGTATGTAGGGCAGAGTGCCTCATTTTACCTTGCAAAACGTCTACTGTGGAGGATGCGCAAGGTGCGGTGTCTACTGTTGTTCCTACAGAGTACCAGGATTACGCTCTCCAAGGAGAGGGCTACCGTGTTACCACCGCATCGGGCCTGGGATTGTGCAATTGATCTGCTATCCGGGGCTACACCTCCTCGCGGAAGAATCTACCCCTTGTCACAGCCGGAACGAGAATCAATGAGCAAGTATATTGATGAGGCACTACAGCAAGGGGCCATTCGCCCATCTACGTCTCCCGCCGCATCCAGTTTTTTCTTTGTTAAGAAAAAGGATGGCGGACTGCGTCCTTGTATAGACTATCGAGGTTTGAACGATATTACCATAAAAAATCGTTACCCCCTTCCTTTGATTCCAGCAGCCCTCGAGCAGGTGGGGCAGGCCTCCATCTACAGTAAACTGGACCTCAGGAGTGTGTACAATCTGGTGCGCATTAGAGAAGGGGATGAATGGAAGACCGCCTTCATCACCCATCGAGGACATTATGAATATTGTGTCATGCCCTATGGACTTACTAACGCGCCCTCTGTGTTCCAGGCATTCATGAATGACATTTTCAGGGACTTGATTGATCGCTTTGTCATAGTGTACATTGATGACATCCTAATCTACTCTAACTCTCTGAGTGAACATGTGTCCCATGTACGACAGGTTCTGGACCGACTCCGACAACACTCTCTGTTCGTGAAGGCCGAAAATAGTGAATTCCATGTCACTACGATTTCCTTCCTTGGGGCCATACTCACTCCCGACGGGGTAAAACTGGATGAATCCAAGGTGCAAGCTGTACGAGACTGGCCTCAACCCCAGACGGTGAAGGAGCTCCAGAGATTATTGGGGTTTGCCAATTACTATAGACGGTTCGTGCGTAATTTCAGCACAACCGCAGCTCCCCTGTCGGCAATGACCAGCTACAAGGGTAGTGGTCTGAAATGGACGGAGGGGGCAGTGCGGGCTTTTGAGACATTGAAACAACACTTTACCACTGCTCCCATTTTATGCCAGCCGGATCCTACCTTGCCGTTTATCGTGGAGGTGGACGCCTCGGAGGTTGGAGTTGGAGCCGTGCTATCCCAGCGACAAGGTGAGCCGCCTAAATCACGACCCTGTGCTTTTTTTTCTAAGAAGCTGAATCCGGCCGAGCAGAACTACGACGTGGGAAATCGTGAATTACTGGCGGTGAAGTTAGCACTGGAGGAGTGGAGACATTGGCTGGAGGGAGCAGATCATCCGTTCCAAGTGCTCACGGACCACCGCAATCTGGAGTATCTTCACAGTGCTAAACGACTGAACTCCCGACAGGCAAGGTGGTCTTTATTCTTCAACCGTTTCCAATTCACTGTCTCTTATATTCCCGGGTCCAAGAATTGTAAGGCGGACGCGCTTTCCCGACGGTTCGAGCGCGCGGAAAGACCCGTGGAACCAGAACCTATCCTCCCCATGAGTTGCCGTGCTGGTCCTGTGAGGTGGGCTATCGATGACACTATTCAGGAGAGCCTACAAGCGGAACCAGCCCCTCCAGAAACACCGGTGTCTAAGGTGTTTGTACCAGCTCCGCTTCGATCTCAACTGATGGAATGGTGCCACACGTCGCTGGGATCTGGTCATCCCGGAATCACTCGAACTGCACGACTCATCAGCCGAAAATACTGGTGGGATTCCCTCACAGATGACGTCAGAGACTATGTCTTATCCTGTCCAGTATGTGCTCAGTCCAAGGTACCTTGTGCACTACCGGAGGGTAAGCTGATGCCATTGCCAACTCCTCAACGACCCTGGTCGCACATTGCAATGGACTTTGTTACAGACCTACCAGACTCAGAGGGCCATACTGTAATCCTCGTGGTCATCGATCGATTCTCCAAGATGTGCCGGTTAGTACCCATGACCCGTTTGCCTAACGCCACTCAGATGGCTGAGACTATGTTTAACCAGGTGTTCCGGCAGTTTGGTGTCCCGGAGGATATTGTTTCCGACCGGGGACCCCAGTTTGTATCCCGGGTATGGAAGGCCTTCTGCGAACGCTTGGGCATCTCGGTTAGCCTAACCTCCGGATATCATCCCCAGGCCAATGGGCAGACAGAACGGCTCAACCAGGAAATTGGGAAGTATCTACGGCAACAATGTTCACGGCAGCCGCAAGAGTGGAGCCGATTCCTTCCTTGGGTAGAGTATGCTCAGAACTCACTCATTCACACCTCCCTATGCCTAACGCCCTTCCAGTGTGTTCTAGGGTATCAACCACCCCTGTTCCCGTGGGATACCGCATCAGGGATGGTACCGGCGGTGGACGAGTGGTTCCGTCGGAGTGCGCAGGTCTGGGAGACGGCCCATCAACATCTCAGTCAGGCCTCACAACAGCAAAAGACCTACGCCGACCGACGCCGGAGACCTACTCCCACTTATCAACCCGGGCAACGAGTGTGTCTGTCTACCCGGGACCTGCGGTTCCGACGGAGCTGCAAGAAGCTCCAACCAAGGTACATCGGTCCTTTCAAAGTACAGAGACGTATTAACCCTGTCACCTACCGTCTGTTACTCCCTCGACACTACAGGATAAACCCTACGTTCCACGTCTCCCTGTTGAAACCTGTCCACTATAGCCCGATGTACCCCCCAATCGCTCAACAACCTACTACACCACCTTTGGAGGATGAACAGGACACCACCTACACAGTCCACGAGATACTGGAGTCAAGACGGAGACAAGGGGGCATCGAATATCTCATGGACTGGGAGGGATATGGACCTGAGGAACGGTCCTGGGTCCCGGCTAAGGACATACTGGATCCCGCTCTCAAGGCCACTTTCCACCCTGAGCACCCAGATCATCCGACCCAGAGGAAGACCACCCGGTAGAGGTAGAAGGCCGTCAGGAGCCGGCCCTGTGGAGGGGGATACTGTAAGGGATCGGGGGTTGGCTGGGTCTAGATAGAGTCTGACACTTCCCCGATCTACAGAGAGGGGGAGTCATCAGACTCGATCTGGTTCACCTGAGTTCTGAGCACACCTGTCAGTAATTAGTGTAGGATTTAAGGTGTGCTCAGAAGCTCAGTCGGCGCGAGGTATTGTTCCTTTGTGACTTGCTAAGCGTTTTGTTCCGAGAGAGAGAGAGAGTGTTTGTTGTTTTTGATTACCCGTGTTCCGACCTGTGCCTTGTTGTTTGACTCCCCGAATTGCTTAATCCTCTGCTTGTTTATCCCCGTGATTACCATACTCTGACCCTGTGCCTGTGCCCTCGACTACGACTACGCCCGCTCCCTTGGTACCTCTGCCTGTCTCTGCCTGGCCCGGTTTTGACCACAGCCCGCCCGACTACGATTAAGCTATTCCCTTGTCTGTACTCTAATAAAGCATCGCAATTCTGCGATTGGATCTTACCACTCTGTCCGAGTATTCATTACAAAAACATTTTCATTGAACCAGACATTGTAGTCTTTAATGACAGTGATGGGGGAAGAAACTGCGATCAACAGTGTTGTTGTAACGGAAGAAGTGGACCGAATGCACGGTGGAAGTGGAGTATGTGAAGTAGAAGGACAATATTCTGACGTTTGATTGCAAATGCGGAGGGAGTCGAAAAGAGAACACAGAAGGCTGTTGTATAAAACACCTGTCTCCATATTATGTCCTCAAACTAAGGGCAACCATGGCATCTGTGAAAGAGAGGGAGAAAGATATAATGATTCTTATGGCATTGCACACAGTCCGTGTGAACCGGAGTGACCAAGCAAGCTGTACAAACAAAATGCAAATGACAGAGGACGTCCTACTTAATTAAGAGGTACCAGTCTGCCGTGAAGCATTCATCCATGTATACGGGTAAAAGTCTAGCTCCATTTTCAGATATTATCCGATTCAAATTTTGTCAGAAAGTCGTTTTCATTGCAAGTTATATCCTACTCTTAGGTAGCTAGCTAACATTGAACCTAGTTGGTTAGCTTTAGCTACCTGCAGATTCATACTACATCATTTAATTCATGGTGACTAGCTATGATAATCGGTTTGTATTGCTAGTACTCTATGGAATGGGATTATGGTTAATTGTTTAGCTAGCTAGCTAGCCTCATGTCTAAACAAAAGACACCACTTCACCAGATTATTACATGACCCATCAAGTTAGCCAGGTGTGTCTGGGGGTGATTACGGCCATCTATTGTATTTCATGAACATGTGAACAGGTCTAGACAATAGAGACCCATCCACTTAACTAGATGTGGCTGGGGATGGTTATAGCCTCTCTTTCACATGACTTATCAATTTAGACAAGTGTGTCTGGGTAAGCCTTATCTAATAATGCTAAAACTTGTGCATCTGTGAATTTGTCACCTGAAGCATGAGGACTTGCAGCGAGTTGTGAACTTCATCAAAAACTATGCAGAGGATAATGCAATAGTATTACCAGGACACCACCCAGGACACAAACACTTTGCCATCTAATTTGACCAAAGCAGTGGTGTGGCGTCTCTACAAGGAACACTTGGTATGTAAAGCATAAACAACACATCTTTTGATTATTTAATTTATGACCAACATGATTGGAACTACTATGTGTATTTTCCAGAGCAATGTGCAGTCGGGCTGTCTTCCTTCAAGAATCTGTGGAACAATTGCTGCCCCACATCTCAAGCACTAAGCCCAGGACAGACCTGTGCTGGCAGTGCCAGAGGAACAATTATCAGGTCTTCATATATGCCAATATGCTAGAGCAGCGGTCTGTCTATACCAGAAGATGGTTGCTGAGTGCAAGACCACCTGTGAAGAACTGCAGTTGTCTCTGGGGGTCCCATCTGAACCAGCAAGCAAAGACATCAGGAAGCATTACAGCTTTGATTTTGCTCAACAGGTAAGCAACCTTTCCTCCTTTATAAATCGTAAGCAGGCACGCGTCTTGTGACAGACAGACTGACAGGGATGTGACAATTCATTTTCATTTCTCTAATGTTCTTTCTTCTTGTTTGCAGGTGCACTATTCTTCTGACCCTCTGCATCCAGGTCCCATCTACTTTTTAATTCCTCGCAAATGTGGCTTGTTTGGTGTCTGCTGTGAAGGAATACCACAACATGTCAACAACTTGAATGATGAAGGCATGTCATCCATCAAAGGCAGCAGTGCAGTCATCAACTACGTGCACCATTTCTTCACCAAGGGGAAACACATGTGGACCTGAATTGTGACAACTGCAGTGGCCAATACAAGAACAAGTTTGTGCTGTTCTATTGTGCCTGGCTGACCATGCACAAGCTCCACTACAGTCTGGACCTTCACTTCCTGATCACAGGCCATACCAAGTTTGCCCTTGACCGGTGCTTCGGACTCATCAAGCAGCACTTCAGAAAGACTAGAGTGAACACTTTGTCAGAGATTGCTGGTGTGGTGAAGGACAGCACTGTGACAGGGGTCAACATCCCACAGCTGGTTGGACTGGAGGATAGGAACAACACCTGACTCCGTACTTCAGGCCGCTGCCACAGATTAAGCCGTACCAGCACTTCAGGTGAATATCATTTTCACTGCATTGTATGAGGTTCTTCTTCTTATCTAAACTTGATAGGTGAATTGATGTTATGCAAAGTTGTAATGTCTTGTCAATTTTTTGTCTATTTTCCTGTTTTACAGCTTCGATGCTCTGGAGCCTGGTGTTGTTGTCGCCAAGGAGCGTTCAGACTCAGTCGAGACCAGGTTTCAGCTCCTGTGCAACACTGACATCCTTCCTCCCATAGATGGTCTGCCTGTACAAGCATCACCTGGACTGGACACAACTTATCTTTTTGAGAGGCCATGGACATCACATGCCCTGCACCAAAGTCAAGGGCAGGACAGAAACAGGGTCTCCGAATATAGATTCCCTTGTTCATGCGTGGTGCGGACGGCCCAGTTCATCACTTTATATCCTCTCTTTTACATTACCCATCAAGTTAGTCAGGTGTGTCTGGGGGTGATTACGGCCATTTATTTTATTTTATGAACATGTGTCTAGACAATAGTCACCCATCCACTTAGCTAGATGTGGCTGGGGGGTGGTTATAGCATTTCTTTCACATGACCCATCAATTTAGAAAAGTGTGTCTGGGTAGGCATCATCTAATAATTATAAAATAATTTTATCTGGACCCTTTCTTTTTTTGATATTACCACTATGCAAATAACCATTTCACTGTATCGTTTACACATTATATATCCTGTGCATGTGACAAATAAACTTTGATGTGATATAGTGTGTGTTTACCAGAGACAGTAATGTGAAGAACAACATGACCTGCACCAAAGTCGGATTAGGATATAGTCCAAGGATTACAGTGGCTTGTGAAAGTATTCACCCCCTTGCCATTTTACCTATTTTGCTGCCTCAAAACCTGGAATTAAACTATAATTTTTGTTTGTATCATTTGATTTACCACATTGAAGTTGCAAAATATATTTTGGGGTGAAACAAACAAGAAAATATTCACCCCCCCCCCCCCCCCCCCCCCCCCCCCCCAAAGACAAGACTTTGTAGAGCCAACCTTTGCAGCAATTACAGCTGCAAGACTCTTGGGGTTTGTCTCTATAAGCTTGGCACATCTATCCACTGGGATTTTTGCCCATACTTCAAGGCAAAACTGCTCCAACTCCTTCAAGTTGGATGGGTTCCGCTGGTGTACAGCTATCTTTAAGTCGTACCACAGATTCTCAATTTAATTGAGGTCAGGGCTTTGACTAGGCCATTCCAAGACATTTAAATGTTTCCCCTTAAACCACTCAAGTGTTGCTTTAGCAGTATGCTTAGGGTCATTGTCCTGCTGGAAGTTGAACCTCCGTCCCAGTCTCAAATCTCTGGAAGACTGAAACAGGTTTCCCTCAAGAATTTCCCTGTATTTAGCGCCATCCATCATTCCTTCAATTCTGACCAGTTTCCCAGTCCCTGCCGATGAAAAACATCCCCACAGCATGATGCTGGCACCACCATGCTTCACTGTGGGGATGGTGTTCTCGGGGTGATGAGAGGTGTTGGGTTTGCGCCAGACAAAGCGCTTTCCTTGATGGCCAAAAAGCTCAATTTTAGTCTCATCTGACCAGAGTACCTTCTTCCCTATGTTTAGGGAGTCTCCCACATGCCTTTTGAAGAACACCAAACGTGTTTGCTTATTTTTTTCTTCGAGCATTTGCTTTTTTCTGGCCACTCTTCCGTAAAGCCCAGCTCGGTGGTGTGTACGGCTTAATGTGTCCTATGGACATATACTCCAATATCCGCTGTGGAGCATTGCAGCTCCTTCAGGGTTATCTTTGGTCTCTTTGTTGCCTCTCTGATTAATACCCTCCTTGCCTGGTCCATGAGTTTTGGTGGGCGGCCCTCTCTTGGCAGGTTTGTCCCACTCCTCTTTGCAGATCTTCTCCAAGTCATTAAGGTTTCGAGGCTGACGTTTGGCAACTCGAACCTTCAGCTCCCTCCACAGATTTTCTATGGGATTAAGGTCTGGAGACTGGCTAGGCCACTCCAGGACCTTAATGTGCTTCTTCTTGAGCCACTCCTTTGTTGCTTTGGCCGTGTGTTTTGGGTCATTGTCATGACCCATTTTCAATGCCTGGCTGAGGGAAGGAGGTTCTCACCTAAGATTTGACAGTACATGGCCCTGTCCATCATCCCTTTGATGCGGTGAAGTTGTCCTGTCCCCTTAGCAGAAAAACACCCCCAAAAGCATAATGTTTCCACCTCCATGTTTGACAGTGGGGATGGTGTTCTTGGGGTCATAGGCAGCATTCCTCCTCCTCCAAACACGGCGAGTTGAGTTGATGCCAAAGATCTCCATTTTGGTCTCATCTGACCACAACACTTTCACCCAGTTCTCCTCTGAATCATTCAGATGTTCATTGGCAAACTTCAGATGGGCATGTATATGTGCTTTCTTGAGCAGGGGGACCTTGCAGGCGCTGCAGGATTTCAGTCCTTCACGGCGTAGTGTGTTACCAATTGTTTTCTTGGTGACTATGGTCCCAGCTGCCTTGAGATCATTGACAAGATCCTCCCGTGTAGTTCTGGGCTGATTCCTCACCGTTCTCAAGATCATTGCAACTCCAACTGGGTCTTGTAGCCCATTCCAGCCTTGTTTAGGTCTACAATCTTGTCCCTGACATCCTTGGAGAGCTCTTTGGTCTTGGCCATGGTGGAGAGTTTGGAATCTGATTGATTGATTGCTTCTGTGGACAAGTGTCTTTTATACAGGTAACAAGCTGAGATTAGGAGCACTCCCTTTAAGAGTGTGCTCCTAATCTCAGCTCGTTACCTGTATAAAAGACACCTGGGAGCCAGAAATCTTTCTGATTGAGAGGGGGTCAAATACTTATTTCCCTCATTAAAATGCAAATCAATTTATAACATTTTTGACATGCGTTTTTCTGGATTATTTTGTCGTTATCTGTCTCTCACTGTTCAAATAAACCTACCATTAAAATTATAGACTGATCATTTCTTTGTCAGTGGGCAAACGTACAAAGGGGATCAAATACTTTTTTCCGTCACTGTATCTTTTTAAACTCTAGAGTGTTAAAGTTTAAACACTGAGGTAAACACTAATGATCAATGCACTATTTAAAACAAGAAAAAAATACAAGAAAAAAGCTTATTCAGATTCAGAAGCGTTCTATGTAAAGCCCTTCTTACCTTCCAAAAAATCATCAGAAAACCCTTTCTTCCAAAAAAAGTTCTTAGGATGAAAATTTTTATAGGTAGAACCCTTTGCCTTACAAAGAACCCTCGTCTTCAAAAAATAGTTCTCAGATGAAAATGGTATTTGATAGAACCCTATCCCTCTGCAAATAACCTTTTTGGAAGAAAAAAATGGAAGAGTGTAGGGCACTTTCAGCTATAAGCCTTAAACACACACACACACACACACACACACACACACACACACACACACACACACACACACACACACACACACACACACACACACACACTCGTCAAATTGGATCCTTGTGTAAGGTGCTGTTGGTTGCTCCACAAAGGGCTGACTGTGTGTGTTTCAGGCCCACAGGCCAAGTTTCAAGATTCAAGTTTTATTAGTCGTATGTACGTGATACACATGACATACAACGTCCAACGAAATGCTTACGTGCAGGTTCCTTCTCGACAATGCAACAACACTAAAAGTGTGTGTGTGTGTGTGTGTGTGTCAGTCTACCTAGCCTCTTATCGGTCCATCAGACTAACCTCAGATTCTCTTTCCAGATCGGGGTGAGATTGTCCCTCAGAGACCCGGACCCCCACAGACCCTCAGAGCATGGAGTCCTCCCTGATCTCCTACCTGATTTAGGTGCTTTAATGTGGGCTCAGGTTTCACCCATCTCCCCTGCTTCACCGGGCCTGTAGTGGTGTCAGGATGCAGGCACGTTCAGAGCGCTGGTCTGGTCCCTGGTTCTGGGTTTAGTTCTGGGTCAAGGTCTAGGCTCTGGTACTCATGCTCACTGCATGATACTTTTTGTGATAAATACAGGTGACTGCCAAAATAACACTTGAGTAAATGAGGGATACAAAGTATATTGTGTGCGTAAGTGCAGAAAATCAGAGCAGGTGGTCAGTCCAGTTCATGTGCTCAGCAGTCTGATGGCTTGTAGATAGAAACAGTCTCTGAGCCAGTTGGTATTGGAAATCATGCTCCGATACTATCTGCCCAACGATAAGGGAGTGAACAGCTCATGGCTGGGGTGTGTGGTGTCCTTGATGATGATGCATCCTCAGGCACCGTTTCGAGGAGGTCTCCTGGATGGGTGGGAGCATGGTCCCAGTGATGTACTGGGCTGTATTCACCACCCACTGGAGGGCTTTGTGGTCATGGACAGAGCAATTCTCGTACCAGGTCATGAGGCAACTGGTCAGGACGCTCTCGATAGTGCAGCGGTAGTATTTGGAGAGGACCCCGTGGTGGCATGCCGAATTTCTTCAGCCGCCTTAGGAATTAGTGGTGGTGTTGTTGGTCCATGTCCGTCAGGAAGTCCAGGATCCAGTTGTAAAGGGTGGTATCCACACCCAGGGCTCTGAGCTTGGTGTCAAGCTTGGAGGGAACAATAGTGTTGAATGCTGAACTGTAGTCAATTAACAGCATTCTCACATAGGTGTTCCTCTTGTCCGGATGTGTTACGGCCATGTGAATAGTGATGGAAATGGCATCTTCCATGGATCTGATGGAGCGGTAGGTAAATTGGAGTGCCTTAAAGCGAGCATAGAATGTGTTAAGCTTCTGGGAGGGAGGCTTCGGTGGGCACCACACAGCTGGATTTAATTTTGTAGTCCGCGATAGTCTGTAGTCCTTGCTACATGTTTCTCAAGTCTGAGCTGTAGAACATCAATTCAACTTTGAGTCTGTATCGTCTTTTTGAGTCCCTAATGGATTTAAGGAGCTCATACCTGCTTGCCTTGTACTCGGCGTGTGCCACCGAGTCAATCTCGGTTTGTGCTGCTGACATTGAATAATGTAGTACGGGCTTTCAGCATGGGACAGATATCTCCGTTCATCCAGGGTTTTTGGTTGGGGTTTCTCCAGATTGTTATTGTGGGTACAACATCATCAAATGTGACTGATGATGTACAGTACCAGTAAAAAGTTTGGACACACCTACTCATTCAAGGGTTCTTACAGTTACAGTGAGGGAAAAAAGTATTTGATCCCCTGCTGATTTTGTACGTTTTCCCACTGACAAAGAAATGATCAGTCTATAATTTTAACGATAGGTTTATTTGAACAGTGAGAGACAGAATAACAACAAAAAAATCCAGAAAAACGCATGTCAAAAATGTTATAAATTGATTTGCATTTTAATGAGGGAAATAAGTATTTGACCCCCTCTCAATCAGAAAGATTTCTGGCTGCCAGGTGTCTTTTATACGGGTAACGAGCTGAGATTAGAGCACACTCTTAAAGGGAGTGCTCCTAATCTCAGTTTGTTACCTGTATAAAAGACACCTGTCCACAGAAGCAATCAATCAATCAGATTCCAAACTCTCCACCATTGCCAAGACCAAAGAGCTCTCCGAGGATGTCAGGGACAAGATTGTAGACCTACACAAGGCTGGAATGGGCTACAAGACCATCGCCAAGCAGCTTGGTGAGAAGGTGACAACAGTTGGTGCGATTATTCGCAAATGGAAGAAACACAAAATAACTGTCAATCTCCCTCGGCCTGGGGCTCCATGCAAGATCTCACCTCGTGGAGTTGCAATGATCATGAGAACGGTGAGGAATCAGCCCAGAACTACACAGGAGGATCTTGTCAATGATCTCAAGGCAGCTGGGACCAAGTCACCAAGAAAACAATTGGTAACACACTACGCCGTGAAGGACTGAAATCCTGCAGTGCCCGCAAGGTCCCCCTGCTCAAGAAAGCACATATACATGCCCGTTTGAAGTTTGCCAATGAACATCTGAATGATTCAGAGGAGAACTGGGTGAAAGTGTTGTGGTGAGATGAGACCAAAATCAAGCTCTTCGGCATCAACTCAACTCGCCGTGTTTGGAGGAGGAGGAATGCTGCCTATGACCCCAAGAACACCATCCCCACCGTCAAACATGGAGGTGGAAACATTATGCTTTGGGGGTGTTTTTCTGCTAAGGGGACAGGACAACTTCACCGCATCAAAGGGATGATGGACAGGGCCATGTACCATCAAATCTTGGGTGAGAACCTCCTTCCCTCAGCCAGGGCATTGAAAATGGGTCGTGGATGGGTATTCCAGCATGACAATGACCCAAAACACACGGCCAAGGCAACAAAGGAGTGGCTCAAGAAGAAGCACATTAAGGTCCTGGAGTGGCCTAGCCAGTCTCCAGACATTAATCCCATAGAAAATCTGTGGAGGGAGCTGAAGGTTCGAGTTGCCAAACGTCAGCCTCGAAACCTTAATGACTTGGAGAAGATCTGCAAAGAGGAGTGGGACAAAATCACTCTTGAGATGTGTGCAAACCTGGTGGCCAACTACAAGAAACGTCTGAACTCTATGATTGCCAACAAGGGTTTTGCCACCAAGTACTAAGTCATGTTTTGCAGAGGGTTCAAATACTTATTTCCCTCATTAAAATGCAAATCAATTTATAACATTTTTGACATGCATTTTTCTGGATTTTGTTGTAGTTATTCTGTCTCTCACTGTTCAAATAAACCTACCATTAAAATTATAGACTAATCATGTCTTTGTCAGTGGGAAAACGTACAAAATCAGCAGGGGATCAAATACTTTTTTCCCTCACTGTACATTTGACATTTTAGTCATTTAGCAGACGCTCTTATCCAGAGAGTGCATACATTTTATTTTTTATTTTTACTATTTTCTACATTGTAGAATAATAGTGAAAACATCAAAACTATGAAATAACACACATGGAATCATGTAGTAACCAAAAAAGTGTTAAACAATTCAAAATATATTTTATATTTGAGATTCTTCAAATAGCCTCCCTTTGCCTTGATGACAGCTTTGCACATTCTTGGCATTCTCTCACCCAGCTTCACCTGGAATGCTTTTTCAAAAGTGGTGTTTGCTTGTGGCAGTATGTACACAGCTGTGATAATAACATACAGTAGGTGAATTCCGTCAGAAACTCCTAACTGAAAATGGAAAAGCCGTCTGGTTGAATAGCAGAGTTGAGTGTATCATCCGTAAGTCATGTCTTTGTAAAAACAAAGACACAACATTCCCTCGTGTCCCTCTGTGATTGAAGCCTTGCTCTGAGTTCACAAAGTTTATTTTCCAGCGATTGGACCTTAGCCATCAGGATACTTTGAAGAGGAGGCCATGTAGCCCGTCTTTTCAGCCTAGCTTTCCTTCTTCTTCTTCGTCGCCGTTGATGCTTTCAGTCATCTTGGTCAGCAGCAACAGGTAAGGGACCGGTCAAAATGCACATAATTATTATCCAGAGTAAAATGGTGCAGGGCCATGCTTTTTCAATTTCACTCGGGGAGGTTTTAGTATTTTTGTTATTTAATCGAGGGAAA
Source organism: Coregonus lavaretus (assembly GCF_964263955.1). Lineage (NCBI taxonomy): Eukaryota > Metazoa > Chordata > Actinopteri > Salmoniformes > Salmonidae > Coregonus > Coregonus lavaretus. The sequence goes on along the minus strand of NC_140007.1, from coordinate 1,830,918 downwards.
GTCATGTAATATATTATCATTTAAATGTCATCATTTGTCATCATTTTGTAATTTACTTATTGAATTTGACTATGTGTAACTTTGGTGTACAACCCTGCTCTCTCTCTCTCTCTCATTCTCCTCGCTGTCCCCAGCTAGGTGGGCATTTCGCTTTTGCCTTTCAATTGGCTGTTCGATCAGTCCCTCTTTGTGCTTGGCGTATCCAGGACGTGGGAGTGTAGAGTATCTTGCGAATAAAATAGTGCTTGTAGTGATGAAGTATAGAGCAAGCGCACAACAGAAATGCTTCTTTCAAAACAACTGGGATATCTGAAATCTTCCGACTTCGGTAAACAAACAAACGCTGACTGAGGAAATCGTTTTGAACTGTCATGCAACTTTATATTCAAAGTCGGAAACTCTGGCATCTTTCTAAAGCTCTGACTTTCCGACCTGAAGATCACTGACATCATGATTTGGCCTAGTTTGTTTTAGTTCCCAGTTTTCTTGAAAGCAACAAAAAACTGTGGTGTATCACAATAACAAGGATAGCGTCGCACAATTACACAAGGTCCACAGCTCGTGAAAAGTTATCTTCACAATAATTTAAGGGGTTCTTGCAGTCTCTGTCTGCTGAAGAGAGTCTAGAAATGTTCAATAGAATTTTGGAGTCAGAAGGAGATGGTTCCTCAATGCTGATAAAAGTGAATGGATTAAATCAGGTGTTGGAGGAGTTGCTACTGAATGAGGAGGACAACAGTCCATGTGGATGGCTGGACTATCTGTATGTCTACGAGATGTTGTCCTCCTTTTTCAAGGGATATGTTTATCCTAGGCTGCCTGTCATTTCATATAAATCTGATTTGTAAAAACATATTTCACTGTGTAAATTCATTGGATAGGCCAATAGGCTAGGCCTATTCACTGCAGTAGTATTATTAATAACTCCTCTTTAGCTCTTGGAGTCCCTGGAAAAGCTAGACTAGGCCTAGAATAGCTTGTTGTACACTTATTTAGAGCATTTCATTTACCACTACAGTTTGCTCTTGCTTGCTGAATGTTAAATACAGAAAGCAAAAGAACTGGGGGTGTATTCATTATGCCAATTCTGTTGCGTACCTTTCTGGACCATGTAAACTGTCGCGAATAGACCCATAACTGATCCAAATGGTTGGATAATCAGGCCTAGGTTGTATGGTACTCCCTGTATATAGTTCCATTCTTGTGTATTTTATTTTATTCCTCTTGTGTTACTATTTTATTTTTATTACTATTTATAAACTGCATCGTTGGGAATGGCTTGTAAGTAAGTATTTCACAGTAAAGTCTACACCAGTTGTATTCAGCGCATGTGACTAATATGATTTGATTTTATGCTGTTATTTCTTCATGAAGCATTCAAAACGGGACTTTTGAGTGGTTATTGTCTTGCTCTTCACTGTAATCAGAGGGCTAATATCAATACTATGCATGCCAGTCTCTTTTGGCACAAAGTAAAGGAGAGACTGACTGCATCACTTTTTGTTTTAATATAAGAAGCATTCATGTGTTAAATTCCAAATTGTTTGCATAGCCAACTTACACACAGCACTGACACACACACACTTACCCCACCAGCTATGTGTGACGTTTTAAATGTACAGTGGGTAAAAAGTATTTAGTCAGCCACCAATTGTGCAAGTTCTCCCACTTAAAAAGATGAGAGAGGCCTGTAATTTTCATCATAGGTACACGTCAACTATGACAGACAAATTGAGAAAAAAAATCCAGAAAATCACATTGTAGGATTTTTAATGAATTTATTTGCAAATTATGGTGGAAAATAAGTATTTGGTCACCTACAAACAAGCAAGATTTCTGGCTCTCACAGACCTGTAACTTCTTCTTTAAGAGGCTCCTCTGTCCTCCACTCGTTACCTGTATTAATGGCACCTGTTTGAACTTGTTATCAGTATAAAAGACACCGGTCCACAACCTCAAACAGTCACACTCCAAACTCCACTATGGCCAACACCAAAGAGCTGTCAAAGGACACCAGAAACTAAATTGTAGACCTGCACCAGGCTGGGAAGACTGAATCTGCAATAGGTAAGCAGCTTGGTTTGAAGAAATCAACTGTGGGAGCAATTATTAGGAAATGGAAGACATACAAGACCACTGATAATCTCCCTCGATCTGGGGCTCCACGCAAGATCTCACCCCGTGGGGTCAAAATGATCACAAGAACGGTGAGCAAAAATCCCAGAACCACACGGGGGGACCTAGTGAATGACCTGCAGAGAGCTGGGACCAAAGTAACAAAGCCTACCATCAGTAACACACTACGCCGCCAGGGACTCAAATCCTGCAGTGCCAGACGTGTCCCCCTGCTTAAGCCAGTACATGTCCAGGCCCGTCTGAAGTTTGCTAGAGTGCATTTGGATGATCCAGAAGAGGATTGGGAGAATGTCATATGGTCAGATGAAACCAAAATATAACTTTTTGGTAAAAACTCAACTTGTCGTGTTTAGAGGACAAAGAATGCTGAGTTGCATCCAAAGAACACCATACCTACTGTGAAGTATGGGGGTGGAAACATCATGCTTTGGGGCTGTTTTTCTGCAAAGGGACCAGGACGACTGATCCGTGTAAAGGAAAGAATGAATGGGGCCATGTATCGTGAGATTTTGAGTGAAAACCTCCTTCCATCAGCAAGGGCATTGAAGATGAAACGTGGCTGGCTCTTTCAGCATGACAATGATAATAATAATATCCAAAGCGACTTACAGTCATGCGTGCATACATTTTTTTTTGTGTGTGGGTGGTCCCGGGGATCGAACCCACTACCTTGGCGTTACAAGCGCTGTGCTCTACCAGCTGAGCTACAGAGGACCACGATCCCAAACACACCGCCCGGGCAACGAAGGAGTGGCTTCGTAAGAAGCATTTCAAGGTCCTGGAGTGGCCTAGCCAGTCTCCAGATCTCAACCCCATATAAACTCTTTGGAGGGAGTTGAAAGTCTGTGTTGCCCAGCGACTGCCCCAAAACATCACTGCTCTAGAGGAGATCTGCATGGAGGAATGGGCCAAAATACCAGCAACAGTGTGTGAAAACCTTGTGAAGACTTACAGAAAACATTTGACCTGTGTCATTGCCAACAAAGGGTATATAACAAAGTATTGAGAAACTTTTGTTATTGACCAAATACTTATTTTCCACCATAATTTGCAAATAAATTCACAAAAAATCCTACAATGGGAATTTCAGGATTTTTTTTCTGATTTTGTCTGTCATAGTTGATGTGTACCTATGATGAAAATTACAGGCCTCTCTCATCTTTTTAAGTGGGAGAACTTGCACAATTGGTGGCTGACTAAATACTTTTTTTTCCCCACTGAATGTAATTCTGTCCTTAAGCTGTTGTTGTCAATTAATGTTCTGAATTATGACATGTTTCATGTTTTGTGTGGACCCCAAGGAGAGTAGCTACTGCAATCGCCACAGCTAATGGGAATCCTAATAAAATAAAAATACAACAATTAAAATTAGCCTACATCTCTGCAGTTTACAGCCTGAGACAATAATTGTACTCACTTGATAACAATGTTGTTGTAGCCTATATAGAATAATGTTATTGTCAAAAGATGTAAGCCTAATCAATAGTGGAGCCTTGCGTGCCTGACTGCTGTGGGGTGCAGCCTGGAGCAACGTACAGATTTCATAACCTACCTTTTTTTATTTCACTTTGGCAGGTAAATATATATAGCCCGTAATGTTTAGCTAATAAGTGGCAATTATCTAGCGAATATTTAGCTTCTTCGGCTACACAACTCTAGCCTCTCTCTTCCAGCTATTCCCGTGCGCAATAGGCTATAGCCTACTGATGCAAGACTCAGCTATTCATCTTATCGTGAAATTCCAGGAAAAACTATAAGCTACAAAATCTATAGGAATTTTTATTTTTATTTTTTATTCTAGGCCTAATAGGCTATTCGTGGAGAGAAGGATGGCTTGCTGTTGCTGAATGTAAAATAGGCCTAGGCCAAATTAACTGTTGGGGAAAGTTGCGGACAGAGTGCATCACTGGCCACCAGTGATGATAACATTGTTGCATTGATGCATTAAATGGTTGCACAGGACAGACAGTGATGAGCACAGTGAAAAAAGAAGATCCAAACATTAGATAAATGGAAATCACTTGCAAACCACTTGAGCAATGAGGCAAGCAATGACAAGATGTAAAAGATGTGCAGGCTAAACAGCGTTTGTTGTTGAATATGTACATTTAATTTAAATACACGTTTCTATATTATATGTTTCATTAGGCTACATGTAGCCTACATTGAAGTATTATTTGCAGTTGTCACTATGACAATGAGCACACGCTGAAGAACTAAATGGTCTTTGTTACTACCTTAATAATAGGCCTATACTGCGTGCAGTAGGATGCTTTGATCAGTTGATTGACAGGTGTAGGCTAATGTAGAACGATAAACTTTCCTCTAATGTGGATGCTCGTGAACAGTTTATAGTTATGTATATCATTATAGTTATCTTCCTTGGTGTGGACGGCCCTTAACGCCTAAATTGGTAAATGCTGCCCTCTAGTTTAAATTGGTAATCCCACCCTCTAGCGGATAACATGAATATGGTATGAATATAGCATTTATTTGATAGAAATCATGACTGCAACATTGATAGCCTACTAAAACGAGATTTAATAATCCCTGCTATTTGGTTTCAATTATCATTTTGGGGGGAGGGTTATGTGTTTTTTACACTTGGGGAGGGCCAGGTAAAAATATATTTTCCTTAGGGGGAGGGCCATCCATTTTGTTCTTGCTTGCTGGATATAAAACAGGCTACAGTGTTCACAATGAACTGGCGGGGATGTTTGAATGTTCCAGTTAGTTCTTATTATACAATTTTAATATGGAACCCCAAGTCATTCTCAAACTGCCTCAAATAGCTCCTTTGTTCCACCCCCCATACACGCCGAGACCGGCTCAATCGGTGCCTCCAGTGATGCTATCTCTTTCATTGTTACCCAACGCTTAGGTTTACCTCCACTTTACACCCGTCGCTATGGGCGGGCCATAGGGGGCTGGGCCCGCCCCCAAAAATGCTTGTGCCCCCCCCCCCCCCCACTTGAGGGAATATATTATTAAATATACGTACTGTAGGCTAATAATAATTGTGCCCTGCCCTCCCATGCATTTCATATGCCCACCTTAAGACTGAGGTCTGGCGACGGGTCTGCTCCACTGTACTCATATCCTTCCATATCCTTGTCTGTACATAATGCCTTGAATCTATTCTACAACGCCCGGAAATCTGCCCCCTTTATTCTCTGTACCCAACGCACTAGAAGACCAGTTCTTAAAGCCTTTAGCCGTATCCTTATTCTAGTCCTCCTCTGTTCCTCTGGTGATGTAGAGGCTAACCCAGGCCCTGCAGCCCCCAGTATCACTCCTACTCCCAGGAGCTATCATTTGTTGACTTCTGTAACCGTAAAATCCTTTGTTTTCAGCACGTTAACATCAGAAGCCTCCTTCCTAAGTTTGAGTTATAGCACACTCCGCCAACCCTGATGTTCTAGCAGTGTCTGAATCCTGGCTTAGGAAGGCCACAAAAAATTAAGAAATGTCCATCCCCAACTACAACATTTTCCGTCTAGATAGAACTGGCAAAGGGGGTGGAGTTGCAATCTACTGTAGAGATAGCCTGCAGAGCTCTATCATACTATCCAGGTCTGTGCCCAAACAGTTTGAGCTCCTACTTCTAAAAATCCACCTTTCCAAAAATAAGTCTCTCACTGTTGCCGCTTGCTACAGACCCCCCTCAGCCCACATCTGTGCCCTGGACACCATATGTGAATTGATTGCCCCCCATCTATCCTCAGAGTTCGTACTGCTTGGTGACCTAAACTGGGATATGCTTAACACCCCGGCCATCCTACAATCCAAACTAGATGCCCTCAATCTCACACAAATTATCAAGGAACCTACCAGGTACAACCCTAAATCCGTAAACATGGGCACACTCATAGATATCATCCTGACTAACCAGGATCTCAGCGATCACTGCCTTATTGCCTGCGTCCGTAACGGGTCCGCGGTCAAACGACCACCCCTCATCAATGTCAAACGCAGCCTAAAACACTTTAGCGAGCATGCCTTCCTAATTGACCTGGCCCAGGTATCCTGGATGGATTTCAATCTCATTCCGTCAGTAGAGGATGCCTGGTTGTTCTTTAAAAGTGCTTTCCTCTCAATCTTAAATAAGCATGCCCCATTCAAAAAATTCAGAACTAAGAACAGATATAGCCCCTGGTTCTCCTCAGACTTGACTGCCCTTGACCAGAACAAAAACATCCTGTGGCATACTGCATTAGCATCGAATAGCCCACACGATTTGCAACTTTTCAGGGAAGTTAGGAACCAATATACACAAGCAGTTAGGAAAGCAAAGGCTAGCTTTTTCAAACATATATTTGCATCCTGTAGCACTAACTCCAAAACGTTTTGGGACACTGTAAAGTCCATGGAGAATAAGAGCACCTCCTCCCAGCTTCCCACTGCACTGAGGCTAGGAAACACTACCACCACCGATAAATCTACAATAATCGAGAATTTCAACAAGCATTTTGCTACGGCTGGCCATGCTTTCCAGCTGGCTACCACTACCCCGGCCACCAGCTCTGCACCCTCCGCTGCAACTTGCCCATGCCCCCCCCTCCTCTCCTTCACACAAATTCAGACAGCTGATGTTCTGAAAGAGCTGCAAAATCTGGACCCCTACAAATCATCTGGGCTAGACAATCTGGACCCTTTCTTTCTAAAAATAGCTGTCGAAATTGTCGCAACCCGTATTACTAGCCTGTTCAACGTCTGAGATCCCCAGAGATTGGAAAGCTGCCGCGGTCATCCCCCTCTTCAAAGGGGGTGACACTCTAGATCCAAACTGTTATAGACATATGTCCATCCTGCCCTGCCTTTCGAAAGTTTGTGAAAGCCAACCTAACAAACAGCTCACCGACCATTTTGAATCCCACCGTACAGATGGCAATCCGGTTTCCGAGCTGGTCATGGGTGCACCTCAGCCACGCTCAAGGTCCTAAACGATATTATAACCGCGATCGATAATAGACAGTACTGTGCAGCCGTCTTTATCGACCTGGCCAAGGCTTTTGACTCTGTCAATCACTGCATTCTTATTGGCAGACTAAATAGCCTTGGTTTCTCAAATGACTGCCTCGCCTGGTTCACCAACTACTTGTCAGATAGAGTTAAATGTGTCAAATCGGAGGGCCTGTTGTCTGGACCTATGGCAGTCTCTATGGGGGTGCCACAGTGTTCAATTCTTGGGCCGACTCTTTTCTCTGTGTATATTAATGATGTCGCTCTTGCTGCTGGTGACTCTCAGATCCACCTCTACGCAGACGACACCATTTTGTATACATCTGGCCCTTCATTGGACACTGTGTTAACAAACTTCCAAACGAGCTTCAATGCCATACAACACTCCTTCCGTAGCCTCCAACTGCTCTTAAACACTAGTAAAACTAAATGCTCTTCAATCTATCGCTGCTGGCACCCGCCCACTTTGACTAGAATCACTACTCTCGACGGGTCTGACCTAGAGTATGTGGACCAGTGTCGCTCAATTGGTAGAGCATAGCGCTTGCAACGCCAGGGTTGTTGGTTCGTTTCCCACGGGGGGCCAGTATGAAAATATATGCACTCACTAACTGTAAGTCGCTCTGGATAAGAGGGTCTGCTAAATGACTAAAATGTAAATGTGGACAACTACAAATACCTAGGTGTCTGGTTAGACTGTAAACTCTCCTTCCAGACTCACATTAAGCATCTCTAATCCAAAGTTAAATCTAGAATCGGCTTCCTATTTTGCAACAAAGCCTCCTTCGCTCATGCTGCCAAACATGCCCTCGTAAAACTGACTGTCCTACCGATCCTTGACTTCGGCGATGTCATTTACAAAATAGCCTCCAACACTCCACTCAGCAAATTGGATGTAGTCTATCACAGTGCCATCCGTTTTGTTACCAAAGCCCCATATACTACCCACCACTGTGACCTGTATGCTCTTGTTGGCTGGTCCTCACTACATATTCGTCGCCAAACCCACTGGCTCCAGGCCATCTATAAATCACTTTGGCAAATCTCCACCTTATCTTAGCTCATTGGTCACCATAGCAACACCCACCCGTAGTATGCGCTCCAGCAGGTATATCTCACTGGTCATCCCCAAAGCCATTCCTTCCAGTTCTCTGCTGCCAATGACTGGAACGAATTGCAAGTATCTCTGAAACTGGAGACTCTTATCTCCCTCAATAACTTTTAGCATCAGTTGTCAGAGCACCTTACCGATCACTGCACCTATACACAGCCCTTTTGAAATTAGCCCACTCAACTACCTCATACCCATATTGTTATTTATTTTGCTCATTTGCACACCAGTATCTCTATTTTCACATCATCTCTTGCACATCTATCATTCCAGTGTTACATTTTCGTCATTTAGCAGACACTCTTATCCAGAGCGACTAACAGGTAGTATACATGTTTAAAAAAAAAATCATACTGGCCCCCCGTGGGAAATGAACCCACATCCCTGCCGGCCAAACCCTCCCCTACCTTGGACGACGCTGGACCAATTGTGCAACCCCCATGGGTCTCCCGGTCGCAGCCGGCTGCGACAGAGCCTGGACATGAACTAGGATCTCTAGTGACACAACTAGCACTGTGATGCAGTGCCTTAGACCATTGCACCACTCGGGAGTGTTAATACCAGTTGTAATTATTTTGAACTATGGCCTATTTATTGCCTTACCTCCATAACTTGCTACATTTGCACCCATCTGTATATATATTTTCTGTGGTATTTTTGACTTTATGTTTTGTTTTACCCCATATGTATCACTGTGTTGTTGTTTTTATCCCACTGCTTTGCTTTATCTTGGACAGGTCACAGTTGTAAATTAGAACTCAACTGGCTTACCTGGTTAAATAAAGGTTAAATAAAAAAATAAAAAAATGGTGAGAGCTTCTCTGTTATGATGTGATCACATTGGTGGTAAAAATCCAATGAACGAGAATCCTATGTTTTCCCCGCACCGAATGTTTATGTTTACAATTAAATGTATTACATCAGAATGCCCAATGTTAGAATGTTTCCAATCAAATGTTTGAATTAAGTGTTCCTATCAGTCAAATTTGCATAAACATTTTGATTGGATGATATCTGTGAAGGTTATCGAATCAGGATAAAATCCTCTGATCATCTCGAGCTCATTAATGATAGAATATTAATATTTGAAGATTGCCGAAAGGCCAGTCTCTTTGGCAATGGCAAGGAGTGGCATGGAGTGGAATGTTTGCTAAAGAGACTGGTACCCAGGCTAGCTGGGCACGCCCCCAACCTCATCAATGGGGCTGCTGCGTAGATGGTCAAAAACTAAAAGTTCCTTGGCGTACACATCTCAGAGGAGCTGAAATTATCAAACCACACAGACACCGTGGTGAAGAAGGCCCGACAGCGACTGTTCAACGTCAGGAAGTGACTCCTCAAATTTGGCCTGTCCCAGAGGGCCCTCACAGCGTTCTACAGGAGCACCATCGAGAGCATACTGACTGGCTGCATCACAGCCTGGTATGGCAATTCCATCGCCGCGGACCGCAAGGCACTACAGAGGGTGGTACGCTTAGGCGAACGCACCATTGGGTGCACACTGCCTGCCCTCCAGGACACCTACAACACCAGGTGTCGCAGGAAGGCCAAGAAGATCATCAGGGACCCCAGCCACCCGAGCCATGGCCTGTTCTCCTCGTTTCCATCGCTCAGACGCAGGCAATATAGGAGCATCACTGCAAAAACTGTAAGACTGGCTTCTACCCCAGACCAAATCAATTCAAATCATTGTATTAGTCAACTGGTTTATTTCAACTGGTGTAGTAACACGAGGAATAAAATCAAATTCAAAAGAATGGAGCTACATACAGGGAGTACCAGTACCAGATCAATGTGCAGAGGTACGAGGTATTTGAGGTAGATATGTACATGAAGGCAGGGTAAAGTGACTAGGCATCAGGATAGATAATAATAAGATTAAAATAAAGAACAGAGTAGCAGCAGCAAATGATGAATAGTGTAATGTGTATGTATGTGTGTTGGTGATGTGTCGGTATGCGTGTGTGTGCGTATGTAATATATGTGAATGTGTGTGGGGTTTTATGTGGGAGTATCTGGAAACAGCATTTTGAAAACCTTTATAAATTCCAAGAAAAATAACATCAGTAATAGAAATGTAAATAATTTCAATTAGCAGCAAAAGACCAACAAAACCAGCTTGACAATCCTATTACATTGTCTTAACTAAATTATAAAATAAAGGCCCTCAAGAGCAGTAAAGCCAGACAGCGTTTAAATGGAGATGCTGAAACACAGCAGCCCTAACATGAGAAGCTATTCTCAAGCTGTTTAACCTAGTGATGCTGTCTGTTTAACCTAGTATTTACACCCCTTGACTTTTTCCACATTTTCTTGTGTTACAAGGTGGGATTCAAATGGATTTAAATGTCATTTTTTTGTCAACGATCTACACAAAATAATATGTAATGCCAAAGTTTATTTAATTAAATTTTTATTTGTAAAGCATTTATGAAAAATAAAACACTAACATATCTTGATTACATTAGTATTCAACCCCCTGAGTCAATACATGTTAGAATCACCTTTGGTAGTGAGTACAGCTGTGAGTCTTTCTGGGTAAGTCTCCAACAGCTTTGCACTCCAGGATTGTAGAATATTTTCACATTATTCTTTAAACATTTCTTCAAGCTCTGTCAAGTTGCTTGTTGATCATTGCTAGACAGCCTTATTCAAGTCTTCCATAGATTTTCAAGCCAATTTAGGTCAGAACTGTAACTATGTCACTGAGGAACATTCAATGTCGTCTTGGTAAGCAACTCCAGTGTATATTTGGCCTTACGCTTTAGTTTATTGTCCTGCTGAAAGGTGAATTTGTCTCCCAGGTCTGTTGGAAAGCAGACTGAATCAGTCCACGTTCTAGATCATCATAGATCAGCTTTAATATTGCAGATAGATTATGGGTTATATCAATGTAATTGTTTGCATAATTTCCAATCCCCCATATATTGTTTTCTTGTAATTGTAAAACATTTTTTCCTTGATTATTTTCCCCTAAGCCTACCTCCCCTTCCCTAAATGGAGTAAACTAATGGACAACAACACTTTGACTTCTACCTCCAGCATATACATTCTATATACATTTTACGGACACGGTAAATGGTACACGAGCACGGTACATTTTACATTAGTTAACTCTTTAAAAAAATTATTATTATTTTTATCACACCCTTTAGCTACCCTCAACCCCTTGCCAAATATGTTTCAACTGTGCTGTGATGTTTCACAAAAGTTCTGAATCTTTCTATTCTCATAGTTTCCACATTCTAAATTAAAGATGAACACCTTTACTAAAGGTACTATTATATTATTGATCGACTGACCATGGCTTTTCAAGTCACCCAGCAGTGCTATTTGCAAAGATAACATTATGTAAAGGTTGTGAATTTTCAACCATTCCTGAACCTGCGACCAAAAACAAGCTACATATGGGCAGTACCAAAACAAACGATCTAATGATATCTTCGCAGCAAAATCTGCAGAACTGGGATGGTTGTATCCCCCATATACATAACATTCTATTGGTTACAATAATTCTGTATAATAATTTAAATGGAAAAACTCGAAGCTTGGAATCCAGCGTTGTTTTGTGTATCAGTTCATAAACCTTGTGACATGGAATCTGCACATCAAAAATCTATTCCCAACTATTTTGCAACCTGTATGGCACAGCTGTCAGTGTTTTACTTTTTTATTTATCACATTTTGAAAAAACAATTTTGGTCTTTAATGGAGGGCCGACAAACAAATTCCTTGCCTTCTCCCCCTTCCACTTGCCTCCTCCACTTTTGTGGTAATCCTTCAATCAGTTGGTTGTAATTTTGGATAGAGCAGACATTTCCATATATTTTGTTAGATGCATGTGTGACATAACTCCCCCAGTCCTATTTATGATATCATTAACAAATATTATACTGTTTTTAAACATTTTCCTCCTAAATATATGTTTTTAATCAATTAGTATATTTGAGTTTAAGCATAATATTTGTTGACATATTTGTTTTCTGGTGGATTAAACTGAAATTGCAACCAGCTTTCTATCGCTTGTTTTAAAAATGGAGATATTTTGGAGATTATTTCACTTTCAAATAAGCGAAAGTGAGAGGTTGTAATCTGAATAAATGTTAGGGTGAGCCATTCTTACTAATCTGCTGGAGAACCAGTTCATATTTATGTCTAACTTTTGTATGACTGAAGCCTTTAATGACAGGTTCAATGCTTTAATATTTAATAATGTGACCCCATTATATAAATAGGCTCATTTAATTTGATCTAGTTTGCCGTTCCAAATGAAGTGGAATATTTTTTGCTCATATAATTTAACAAACAAGTCGTTCGGTGTAGGCAGGGCAATCTGTAAATAGGTAAACTGGGATATGATTAAACAATTAATCAGGGTGATCTTTCCACAAATTGACAAGTATTTACCTTTCCATGGTAGCAAGAGCTTATCTATTTTTGCTAACTTTCTATTAAAATGTATTGTATTGAGATCATTTCTTTCTTTCAGGATATGGATACAGAGTATGTCCACATCACCGTCAAACCATTTTATTAGTAAAGTACACCGTAATGTAAAAGTTATATTTTTTAGCAATCCAGTATGTAATATGGTACACTTATCATAGTTTGGTTGTAATCCAGAGAGGTTAGATACATTATCTAGATCCTCTATGAGGCTGTGCAGGGATCCATATTGCGAAGAAAACATGAGTCGTCACTGAAAAATTACGCATTTGTTCTGGATTTCAAGCCAATTGATATTACTATTGGATCTGATTTTAACAGCTAACATTTCTATGGCCATAATAAATAGAAATGTTGATAGTTGACAAACTTGTTTCACTCCTCTTGACAGTTTAATACTTTCTGAGAAGTAGCCATTATTTACTACGGTGGGGGAAAAAAGTATTTAGTCATCCACCAATTGTGAAAGTTCTCCCACTTAAAAAGATGAGAGAGGCCTGTAATTTTCATCATAGGTACACGTCAACTATGACAGACAAAATGAGAAAAAAATATCAAGAAAATCACATTGTAGGATTTTTTATGAATTTATTTGCAAATTATGGTGGAAAATAAGTATTTGGTAAATCTATTCCAGTTTCCTGTTTCCAGTACTTGTCGTATATTATCTCCTCTGAAGTGTATGGGGCCTCCAGTTTTTTAGGGGGACGATATATTTCTATTTGCCACCTGGGCCCTGTTTCAGTAATAATGAAATCAGAGCTTCTTGCTGAGTATCTGATAGTCAACCATTTGTATAGGAGTGGTTAAAACATGTTATTAACGGACCTTTGAGTACCTTGAAAAATATTTGATATACCTCAACTGGTATGTATTTGTATTTGTATTTATTAGGGATCCCCATTTTCTTCCTGGGGTCCAAAACACATTAATGCACTTGCATTACAAATAAAACAATATATAAAAAAGTACATCAGATAATATTATTACACCACTACATATCTACAATACAAAATGTATAATACCACCATACAACGTTATTTCAATATACGTGTGTGTAGCGTGCTAGCGTTTGTGTGTGTATGCGTGTGTCTGTACATGTCTGTGTGTCTCTTCACAGTCCCCGCTGTTCCAGAAGGTGTATTTGTATCAGTTTTTTAAATCTGATTCTACTGCTTGCATCAGTTACCTGATGTGGAATAGAGTTCCATATAGTCATTGCTCTAGGTGGTACAGTGAGCCTTCATAGTCTGTTTACATTTACATTTACATTTTAGTCATTTAGCAGACGCTCTTATCCAGAGCGACTTACAGTTAGTTCGTTTTTTTATTTTTTATTTTTTAAATCTTTCATACCCCCCGTGGGAATCGAACCCACAACCCTGGCGTTGCAAACGCCATGCTCTACCAACTGAGCTACATCCCTGCCGGTCATTCTCGACTTGGGGATTGTGAAGAGACCTCTGGTGGCATGTCTTGTGGGGTATGTATGGGTGCATTCAGCTTGTCAACACTTCTTACAAGAACAAGTAGTGATGAAGTCAATCTCTCCTCCACTTTGAGCCATGAGAGATTGACATGCATATCCCATGCATGCCCTGTTCTGAGTCAATTGTAAGTCTCTCTTTGTGGCACCTGACCACACGACTGAACAGTAGTCCAGAAGCGACAAAACTTTGGGCCTGTAGGACCTGCCTTGCTGATAGTGTTGTTAAGAAGGCAATGCAGCACTTTATTATGGACTTAGCTACTGTTATATCAACATGTTTTGACCATGACAGTTTACAATCCAGGGTTACTCCAAGCAGTTTAGTCACCTCAATTTGCTCAATTTCCACATTATTCATTACAACATTTAGAGGTTTAGGGTTTAGTGAATGATTTGTCCCAAATACAATGCTTATAGTTTTGAAATATTTAGGACTAACTTATTCCTTGCCACCCAACTGCAGCTCTTTGTTAAGTGTTGCAGTCATTTCAGTCGCTGTAGTACCTGATGTGTATAGTGTTGAGTCATCCGCATACATAGACACTCTGGCTTTACTCATGTTAGTAAAGATTGAAAAAAGTATTAGGCCTAGTCAGCTGCCCTGGGGAATTTCTGATTCTACCTGGATTATTTTGGAGAGGCTTCCATCTGTTAGGCAGGCAACTCTTTATCCACAACATAGCAGGGAGTGTAAAGCCATAACACATACACGAGCAGTCAAACATTTGGACACACCTACTCATTCAAGGGTTTTCTTTATTTATACTATTTTTTACATTGTAGAATAATAGTGAAGACATCAAACTATGAAATAACACATATGGAATCATGTAGTAACCAAAAAATGTTTAAAAAATCAAAATATGTTTTATATTTGAGATTCTTCAAATAGCCACTCTTTGCCTTGATGACAGCTTTGCACACTCTTGGCATTTTGATTTGTTTAACACTTTTTGGGTTACTACCTGATTCCATTTGTGTTATTTCATTGTTTTTATTGTCTTCACTAGTATTATACAATGTAGAAAATAGCCAGGTACTGTACAATAACCCAGGTACTGTATGTTTTTCCAGCAGCAGACTATGATCGATAATGTCAATAGCCGCACTGAAGTATAACAAAACAGCCCCCACAATCTTTTTATCACCAATTTCTCTCAACCAATATATCAGTCACTTGTTTAAGTGCTGTGCTTGTTGAATGACCTTCCCTATAAGCGTGCTGAAAGTCTGTTGTCAATTTGTATCAGGTCAAACACAATTTTTTCCAAAAGTTTACTAAAGGTTGGTAGCAGGCTGATTGGTTGGTTATTTCAGCAAATAAAGGGGGCTTTATTCTTGACTTTTGCTTCCCTCCAGGCTTAAATTGAACATATGGCAAATAGGAGTGGCAATATCGAAGTTGTCAAACCCCAATGGCTTGTCATTGTTGATAGACAACTATAATTATTTCACCTCCTCCACACTCACTTTATGGAATTCCAAATTAAACTGCTTGTCTTTCATAATTTGGTCAGATATACTTGGATGTGTAGCGTCAGTGTTTGGTAATCTTGCCAATGAAAAAATAATTTAAGTAGTTGGCAATATCAGTGGGATTTGTGATGAATGAGCCATCTGATTCAATGAATGATAAATAAATAAATAAAATATGCCATTTAGCAGACACTTTTATCCAAAGCGACTTACAGTCATGTGTGCATACATTTTTACATATGGGTTTTCCTGGGGATCGAACCCACTACCTTGGCGTTACAATGATGGAGCTGAGTTTGCCTTTTTTCCTTAAATGTCATTTAAGTTGTTCCAAAGCATTTTACTATAAGTCTTTATATCATTTTTTTTTTCATAGAATAGTTTCTTCTTCAGCCTGAAGTTTTCAAAGACTTGAAGGCTTTTATTGCATCTGAAAGTTCCTCCTCTGTAATTTGTCCTTCCCATGAGTCTTTCTGTACAGCTGTTATTTTTACACAATTAATATAAAAAAATTAACTTCAGTTAGTGGAGATGGAGGAGACTTAAATTAAAACATATGCTTGAACTACTTTGCTTCCTCTTTCAAAATCTAATTTGGTGAATCATGGATGACTGTCATTTGTAACAAGTTTCTGTAAATTATTTTTGTCAGCATTTCTATTTTGAAGATTACAAAATATATACAACAACATTTGATGCGTTTTCCCCCATATTAAATCCAGTTTGTTTATTTTTAAATATATATTACACTTGATCTTTCTTGAATAAGTTCCTCCATTTATTTTTGTTGTTCCTCTAACGTATTATGTTCCTCTATGTTACAATGTGTATTGCTATATATCTTTCCTCTATTTCGATCCTCTTTAAAGATGAGTATATCTCCATATATCCACTAGTTCCAATATACAGTGCATTCGGAAAGTATTCAGACCACATTACTTTTTCCAAATTTTGTTACGTTACAGACTTATTCTATAATGTATTAAATATTTTTTTTTCACACATCAATCTACACACAATGCCCCATAATGACAATGTGAAAACAGTATTCAGACCCTTTACTCAGTACTATGTTGAAGCACCTTTGGCAGCGATTACAGCATAGAGTCTTCTTGGGTATGATGCTACAAGCTTGGCACACCTGTATTTGGGGAGTTTCTCAATTTTTCTCTGCAGATCCTTACAAGCTCTGTCAGGTTGGATGGGGAGTGTCACTGAACAGCTATTTTCAGGTCTCTTCAGAGATGTTAGATCGGGTTCAAGTCTGGGCTCTGGCTAGGCCACTCAAAGACATTCAGAGACTTGTCCCAAAGCATTGTCCTGGCTGTGTGCTTAGGGTCATTGTCCTGTTGGAAGGTGAACCTTTTACTGAGGGGTGGCTTCCATCTGGCCACTGTACCATAAAGGCCTGATTGGTGGAGTGCTGCAGCGATGGTTGTCCTTCTGAAAGGTTCTCCCATTCCACAGAGGAACTCTTGAGCTCTGTCAGAGTGACCGTCGGGTTCTTGGTCACCATCCTGACCAAGTCCCTTCTCCCCCGATTGCTCAGTTTGGCCGGGTGGCCAGCTCTAGGAAGAGTCTTGGTGGTTCCAAACTTCTTCCATTTAAGAATGATCAAATCAAACGTTATTTGTCACATGTACCGTGAAATGCTTACTTATAAGCCCTTAACCACCAATGCAGTTCAAGAAATAGAGTTCTGAAAATATTTACTAAATAAACTAAAGTAAAACATTTTATAAAAAGTAACACACTAAAATAACAATAACGAGGCTATATACAGGGGGTGCCGGTACAGGTTAGTCGAGGTCATTTGTACATATAGGTGGGGGTAAAGTTACTATGCATAGATAATAAACAGTGAGTAGTCTGGGTGGCCATTGGGTAGAAGCTGTTAAGGAGCCTTTTGGACCTAGACATGGCGCTGTGGTACCGCTTGCCATGCGGTAGCAGAGAGAACAGTTGATGACTTGGGTGACTGGAGTCTTTGACAATTTTTTGGGCCTTCCTCTGACACCGCCTAGTATATAGGTCCTGAATGGCAGGAAGCTTGGCCCCAGTGATGTACTGGGCTGTACGCACAACCCTCTGTAGTGCCTTATGGTCGGATGCTGAGCAGTTGCCATACCAGGCAGTGATGCAATCGGTCAGGATGCTCTCTACGGTGCAGCTGTTGAACTTTGAGGTTCTGGACACCCATGCCAAATATTTTCAGAGGTTAAATATGTTGAAGTGCCCTCTTCACGACTGTATTGGTGTGTTTGGACCATGATAGTTTGTTGGTGATGTGGACACCAAGGAACTTGAAACTCTCTACCCGCTCCACTACATCCCTGTCGATGTTAATGGGGGCCTGTTCGGCCCTCCTTTTCCTGTAGTCCACAATCAGCTCCTTTGTCTTGCTCACATTAAGGGAGAGGTTGTTGTCCAGGCACCACACTGCCAGGTCTCTGACGGAGGGGACTAAGCACGCACCCCTGAGGGGCCCAAGTGTTGAGGAACAGTGTGGCAGATGTGTTGTTGCCTACCCTTACCACCTGGGGGCGGCCTGTCAGGAAGTCCAGGATCCAGTTGCAGAGGGAGGTGTTTAGTCCCAGGGCCATTAGCTTAGTGATGAGCTTTGTGGACACTATGGTGTTGAACGCTGAGCTGTAGTCAATGAACAGCATTCTCACATGTTCCTTTTGTCCAGGTTGGAAAGGGCAGTGTGGAGTGCGATTGAGATTGTGTCATCTATGGATCTGTTATGAGAATTGGAGTGGGTCTAGGGTTTCCGGCATGATGGTGTTGATGTGAGCCATGACCAGCCTTTCAAAGCACTTCATGGCTAATGACGTGAGTGCTACGGGGCGGTAGTCATTTAGGCAGGTTACCTTCACTTTCTTGGTCACAGGGACTATGGTGCTCTGCTTGAAACATGTAGGTATTACAGACTCGGTCAGGGAGAGGTTGAAAATGTCAGTGAAGACACTTGCCAGTTGGTCCGCGCATGCTCTGAGTACACGTGCTGGTAATCCGTCTGAATGTTGACCTGTTTAAAGGTCTTGCTCACATCGGCTATGGAGAGAGTGATCACACAGTCATCTGGAACAGCTGGTGTTCGCATGCATGCTTCAGTGTAGCTTACCTCTAAGCGAGCATAAAAGGCATTTAGCTCGTCTGGTAGGCTCGCGTCACTGGGCAGCTCGCGGCTGGGTTTCCCTTTGTAGCCAGTAATAGTTTGCAAGCCCTGCCACATCCGAGAAGCGTCAGAGCCGGTGTAGTAGGATTCAGTCTTAGTCCTGTATTGACGCTTTGCCTGTTTGATGGATCGTCTGAGGATTAGTGTCCCACTCCTTGAAAGCGGCAGCGCTAGCCTTAAGCTCGGTGTTGATGTTGTCTGTAATCCATGGCTTCTGGTTGGGATATGTACGTATGGTCACTGTGGGGACGACGTCGTCGATGAACTTATTGATAAAGCCTGTGACTGAGATGGAATACTCCTCAATGCCATTTGATGGAGGCCACTGTGTTCTTGGGGACTTTCAATGCTGCAGAAATGTTTTGGTACCTTTCCCCAGATTTGTGCCTCGACAAAATCCTGTCTCGGAGCTCTACGGACAATTCCTTCGGCCTCATGGCTTGGTTTTTGCTCTGACATGCACTGACAACTGTGGAACCTTTATAAACAGGTGTGTGCCTTTCCAAATCATCTCCAATCAATTGAATTTACCACAGTTGGACTCCAATCAAGTTCTAGAAACATCTCGAGGATGATCAATGGAAACAGGATGCACCTGAGCTCAATTTCGAGTCTTATAGCAAAGGGTCTGAATACTTATGTAAATAAGGTATTTCTGTTCTTATTTTTAATAAATTTGAAAACAAATCTAAAAACCTGTTTTTGCTTTGTCATTATGGGGTATTGTGTGTAGATTGCTGAGGATTTTTATTTTTATTTAATCCAATTTAGATTAAGGCTGTAACGTAATTTTTTGGGGAAAAAGTCAAGCGGTCAGAATACTTTCCGAAGGCCATGTAAATGTGATATTTCAGATTTTATATTTTGTATTTTTTGCAAACTTTTCTAAAACCTGTTTTTGCTTTGTCATTATGGGGTATTGTGTGTAGATTGATTAGGAAAAAATATATATTTAATCCATTTTAGAATAAAGGCTGTAACGTAACAAAATTTTGAAAAGGTCAAAATACTTTCCGAATGCACTTCATCCATAATATTTGTGATTTCCTTAGGTGTATGAGGGTGATAGATTGTAGTGTGATTTCCTTTACGGTCCAGTGAGGTACTTAAAACCGTTTTATAATCTCCCACCATAACAATTGAGTCTTGTAAGCTCAATAAATTATTACATATATTTTAAAAGAAGCGTGGATTATCATTATTTGGACTGTATAGATTAATGAGCCAAATCTGTTCATGGTACAATAGCATATTTAAAAGGATCAACCTTCCTTGTGGATCTGTTTGAACAGTTTGCACATTCGGATCGAAATTATTGTTCATTAATATCATAACCCATTTTGAGTTTCTTCGCCCATGGTGGAAATATATTTAGCCTCCGCAGTCCTTTTTCCACACAACTTCATCTAAAGGTGTAGAATAAGCTTCCTGTAAACAACAGATATTATATTATTTCTCTTTTAACCAAGTAAATACTTTTCTTATTATCTACTAAGCCATTACAATTATAACTAGCTATACTTTTTTCACCACTTACCAAAATAAGATAGAAGTTGCGGTTATACTTACCATAATATATGTTTGTAAATTTACCATTAAGAAGTACCATGATAATTGAGTGTCCATATAGCTGTACCATGATATTTGCACTGTTAAGCATACTGAAACTGCGACTAAGTAAACCTCTAATTGTCCTCCAATATTCCATCTGCCAAAGCCTCCCCCCGTCCCAAGTTGGGGGCGGCAGGTAGCTTAGTGGGTAAGAGCGTTGTGCCAGTAACCGAAAGGTCGCTGGTTCTAATCCCCGAGCCGACTAGGTGAAAAATCTGTCGATGTGCCCTTGAGCAAGGCACTTAACCCTAATTGCTCCTGTAAGTCGCTCTGGATAAGAGCGTCTGCTAAATGACTAAAATGTAAAATGTAAATGTAAGTTGGGTTGTCATCCCAGTGACTGGCTGACAACCCCTGTACACATGGATCCTAGGGCCTTTGAGAGATTAGAACCCATCCTTTAAAAAGAGCACATGGTGCCACCTACAGCACAGAACCAGATTCGCAGCCAACAAAATTTCCAATGCCTTCGCCTCGGTTGTACTGCATCTAGTTATACAAATAAAAATATATATATATATTTTTTTTGCATATATTAATTCATTCACACAATTGACTAATATTATGCATAATAATATAGCCACTTCTACGAAGGATTGTTACCTATAACAAGGACTGGCAGTAGAACATTTACATTTTTGTAAACAGATGTGGGATGCATACACTCACTCATCCCACCCCTTCCACACAAACACCTCTGCCCCTCTCTCCCCTTCCGCCCATAGATCAACCTACACCCCCGGCCAGGCAGGATCAGACTCTTGAGGGGGCGGAGCTGCTTTAGTGGGTCTCTGACCGCGTTCCTTTCTGTCTTGTCTGCGTAGGCTAATTGCAGTAGGCCTATAAAACTGACTTCTCATTAGTGGGTGGGTTGCTCAGGTGGGTGTCTAGGATATAGTGTTGTCACCTTTTCATCATGATAGGACAAACAATAAACAAACAATATATTTGTAATTTATTTTAAAATCTACAGTACCAGTCAAAAGTTTGGACACCCCTAATCCTTCCAGGGTTTTTCTTTATGTTTGCTATTTTCTACATTGTAAAATAATAGTGAAGACATCAAAACTATAAAATAACACATATGGAATTATGTAGTAACCAAAAAAGTGTTAAACAAATCAAAATATATTTTACATTTGAGATTCTTCAAAGTAGCCACCCTTTGCCTTGATGACAGCTTTACACACTCTTGGCATTCTCTCAACCAACTTCATGAGGAATCCTTTTCCAACAGTCTTGAAGGAGTTTCCACATATAGTGAGCACTTGTTGGCTGCTTTTCCTTCACTCTGCGGTCCAAACTCAACCCAAACCATCTCAATTGGTTGGGTGATTGTGGAGGCCAGGTCATCTGATGCAGCACTCCATCATTCTCCTTCTTGGTCAAATAGCCCTTACGCAGCCTGTGTGTTTTGGGTCATTGTCCTGTTGAAAAACAAATGATAGTCCCACTAAGCGCAAACCAGATGGGATGGCGTATCGCTGCAGAATGCTGTGGTAGCCATGCAGGTTAAGTGTGCCTTGAATTGTAAATTAATCACAGACAGTGTCACCATAAATAAATCATAAGGAATAAGGTTTTGAATTGTCTGTCTTATATCTAGGAGTTATCAGAATGCTCTGGAGATGTGTTTGTTTATTTTGACACATATTTAACCCCATATTTGATTGATGCAGAAAACTACCTCCATACTTCCATTTGTTTGTATGGGTTACCTTCAGACAAGTCCCCTGACACTTGTGGGGTCGTAGAGAAAAATGTGTTCATGAGAGTCTCGCCTTTCCATAGAGTGGGCATAATACTTTGTAGGCCAGACACTTAAAGATTAAAAATGGTCTCTTTGCTGTAATACAGATTAAAATATTTCCAGTGGATTGACAATGAAACCTCCTTCTTAAATGAAGCCATACAGAGTTGAATGCAATTCCAATTTTCTCCTCCAGAAGAGGCAAATATATATTACAGCAAATAATATGGCTAAACACCAATGTATTGATAGAGGATAAACCAATTTTCTTGGAAAGAATGTATAAGGAAGGAATCATGTTTGTGAATGACATTGTAAACAACGACAGTAAGATTATGTCACACAAGCAATGAATGAAGGTGTATGGAGATGTATGCTCAATACAAAATTATAACCAACACATCACAGCTCTGCCACAAAAATGGAAGAGGCAATTGCTTAAAAGAAAAAGGAATGAATTTGTTTGTCTGCCACCAATAAAAATTATAAATGTCATAAAATGACCTATATAAATCAGAAAATGTATCAGTTTCACATAAGGTCAAGAAGTTTGACAACTATGCCGCATAAAATTCAAGATAGTTGGGAACAGATTTTCACAGTCCCAATACCATGGCATCGGGTTTATGAACTGATATACAAAACAACAATTGACGCATCAATCCGTTGTTTTGAATTTAAGCTATTATTATAGAATCCTTGCGAAAAACAGTAATGCTCAGTATTTGGGGTATTGAACAGTCAGACCGGTGCATACTCTGCCACGTCGAAACAGAATGAACAGAGCATCTCTATTGGTACTGCCATCGTTGGCTTGTTTTTGGAGTCAGGTCAAGGAATGGTTGTTATGACATACAGTTGAAGTCGTAAGTTTACATAGACCTTAGCCAAATACATTTAAACTCAGTTTTTCACAATTCCTGACATTTAACCCTAGTAAAAATTCCCTGTCTTAGGTCAGTTAGGATCACCACTGTCACACCCTGGCTATGGGACTCTAGTTGTTGAGCCAGGGTGTGTTTGTTCTATGTGGTGTATTTCTATGTTGGGGGTTCTAGTTCGTCTATTTCTATGTTTTGCCTGAGTGACTCCCAATCAGAGGCAACGAGTGTCAGCTGTTGGCTGGTTGTCTCTGATTGGGAGCCATATTTAAACTGTATGTTTTCCCTTTGTGTTTGTGGGTTTTTGTTCCGTGTTCGGTCATTGTCACCGTGGACTTCACGAGTCGTTTGTTGTTTTGTTCGTGCTTTAATTTAATAAAGTAAACATGTTCGCTCAACACGCTGCGCATTGGTCTCTCCCTGACGATCGTGACAACCACTTTATTTTAAGAATGTGAAATGTCATAATAATAGTAGAGAGAATGATGTATTTCAGCTTTTATTTATTTCCTCACATTCCCAGTGGATCAGAAGTTTACATACACTCAATTAGTATTGGGTAGCATTGCCTTTAAATTGTTTAACTTGGCTCAAACATTTCGCGTAGCCTTCCACAAGCTTCCCACAATAAGTTGGGTGAATTTTGGCCCATTCCTCCTGACAGAGCTGGTGTAACTGAGTCAGGTTTGTAGACCTCCTTGCTCGCACACGCTTTTTCAGTTCTGCCCACACATTTTCAATAGGATTGAGGTCAGGGCTTTGTGATGGTCACTCCAATACCTTGACTTTGTTGTCCTTAAGCCATTTTGCCACAACTTTGGAAGTATGCTTAGGGTCATTGTCCTTTTGGAAGACCCATTTGCGACCAAGCTTTAACTTCCTGACTGATGTCTTGAGATGTTGCTTCAATATATCCACATCATTTTCCTTCCTCATGATGCCATCTATTTTGTGAAGTGCACCAGTCCCTCCTGCAGCAAAGCACCCCCACAGCACAGGTCTCCCGAGTGGCGCAGTTGTCTAAGGCACTGCATCGCAGTGCTAGCTGTGCCACTAGAGATCCTGGTTCGAATCCAGGCTCTGTCATAGCCGGCCGCGACCGGGAGACCCATGCGACGGCGCACAATTGGCCCAGCGTCGTCCAGGGTAGGGGAGGGAATGGCCGGCAGGGATGTAGCTCAGTTGGTAGAGCATGGCGTTTGCAACGCCAGGGTTGTGGGTTCGATTCCCACGGTGGGCCAGTATGAAAAAACGGGGGGGGGCAGTATGAAAAAATATATATAAAAAGTACGATCTTTGTCCCCATGTGCAGTTGCAAACCGTAGTCTGGCTTTTTTATGGTGGTTTTGGAGCAGTGGCTTCTTCCTTGCTTAGCGGCCTTTCAGGTTATGTCGATATAGGACTCATTTTACTGTGGATATAGATACTTTTGTACCTGTTTCCTCCAGCATCTTCACAAGGTCCTTTGCTGTTGTTTTATCATGATGTTAAGCAAAGAGGTACTGAGGTTGAAGGTAGGCCTTGAAATACATCCACAGGTAAACCTCCAATTGACTCAAATGATGTCAATTAGCCTATCAGAAGCTTCTAAATCCATGTCATCATTTTCTGGAATTGTCCAAGCTGTTTAAAGGCACAGTCAAATTAGCCTATGTAAACTTCTGACCCACTGGAATTGTGATACAGTGACTTATAAGTGAAATAATCTGTCTGTAAACAATTTTTGGAAAAATGACTTGTGTCATGCAGAAAGTAGATGTCCTAACCGACTTGCCAAAACTATAGTTTGTTATCAAGAAATTTGTGGAATGATTGAAAAACGAGTTTTAATGACTCCAACCTAAGTGTATGTAAACTTCCGACTTAAACTGTAATATCATGGCACGGTTGGGCCTGGGAACTGTATTGTTGGGGGATTTGAAGACCACAGTCAGTCAATAGGAATATCATTGTTCTCTTGGGTAAAATGTTTATTTTTGTGGCAATTCTGGCAGAAATGTTACAGATAGGGAGGTTCAAGTCCTTAGTGAGACACCTTGGAAGAATGGAGGGCTGTATTGCAAAAGGAAATGGTAGAATGATGATTTACAAGGAAAGATGGGTTGATCTGTGGATGTCTGAAGGTTGGAATTAATGAGTGTTGGAATTTTAAAAAATACACACATGCATAGTATAAAGGTTTGAGGTCCTCCAACTAGGGGTGAGGGTGGGGATGTGATTGTATGTTTTGTGATTTGGTTTCATGCTGTGAGCAGTGTGTGTGCTGGTCCTGGTGGTTATGGGTGCGCTTGCTTGGTCCTTCCCACCGTTGGAAAATCCCTTTAGGCCAGGGGTGGGGACTTCACCTTGCCGGAGTCTCGGAGCGTGTGGGGGCAAGTGCACACACTGACCAGAGACCCCACTGATGGGACTGGCCATTTGTATTGTCTTTGTATTGTATTGTTGTTGTTTTAGTAAAAATACATTTAAAAAAGAAGGCTGAACCAGGTTTTCTTCTAGGATTTTTCCTGAGTGGTACTCAGTGATGTGTTGTAGCTCCAAAAATAACGCTTCGTATTCAGGACATAAAGTTAATTTATTTTACACATTTCTTTCAGTTTTACTTTATTGCAAGCATATCTCTATCTCTCTCTCTCTGGGGCTAGGCCTAAGCTGGCTTCTCTTCCTTTATATTTATTTTTTAAATATGAATATGATACGGTGGATGCCTAAGAATATAGGCCTATGCATGCCATGCCCTGATGCTTTTAGTGCTCAAATCTCTGACAGCTGAACCGTGAGGTGGACAATAATTTTTTAAGAAAGTAAAAAACTATAAGAAAGTAAAAAACAATAATACAATAAATATTATAAATATAAATAAATAATATATATATATATATATATATATATATATATATATATATATATATATATATATATATATATATATAATATAATATATAGCTATAACGTTTTGCACAGAAAACACAAGGAATAGTGTTTTTGTAATTTGTTATAGGGTGTTTTTAAAGACATGTAAATGTGGCTCATTTCGCCAATATCCCTCGTTTATTTATGGCACTGGCTGCGTGGGTGTTTTAGTTTAGTTTTTACTTTAGTTTATTAATTCGACCGTTTCAAAAAACAAGCACACATAAAACTTGAAAAAGCCATACATACACATGAGTAAAATAATCGAGGATAACACACAATAAAGTCTGGGACTTATTTCCATTGTGGTCCTCTTGAAGCAAGATGGCTAGGCAAGATCGAACACGGTTGAACACAATATGACAGCGAGATAATAAAACATAAAAACAAAGAAGAAGAACATCTATCTCATCATTGCATTTACATCGTAGGGTACATTCATATGGGCACAGCAGACATCAAACAGTTTTTTTCATTATTTTTAAAGCTGCTCAGAGAGGATGTCGTTTTTATGGGCAGAGGCAACTCATTCCACTCTGAGGCTCCAGTATACAAGAAAGCACCTTTCCCAGCATTACTCCTGAACCTGTATAAGCACACATAGCAACACCTGATCTGGTGCTGTGATTGTGTGCATCCCTAACATGGGGAAAGTAATCAGTTAGATATCTGGGCGCAGAACCATAAATACTCCTGTAAACCAAACCCAGTCTAATCTGGGACACCCTAGCCTCAACAGGCAGCCAGTTGAGTTCCTGAAAGCAGCTCCTGCCTATGTGAGTATGTGGACTCACCTTCAAACCTACACTGATCAGCATATTCTGGGCTATCTGGAGCTTCCCCTTCAGAAGCTAAGATAAGCCCAGTGGCGACCCGTCATTCAGGGCAGGTGGGGGAGACCCTGTTTTGCATGTTATTTTGGCATTAATATGTGTCACATATCTGTTTGCAGACAATGTACCAAAAAAAAATCATTGAGTTAATAAAGCCGCATACAAACATGGTCTCTTTTTAGCTTTGTTGATTAAATCAGCTCCAAAATGCAGTTGTTTCAGCCTACCTCAGTGCTTTCTGTGGTAGTGGGGCAGCCAGCGGAAAATGCGGAGCATAGGTGTTGGTAATGTTCTCTAGTAAAATGATGTCAAATCACGTTATATCTCAGTAGCTTTGATTCGACTGATCATGCCAACATCATACTTTCAAAATCTTTTTTAATCCTTTTTAATCCTTGCCAAATACATAATGAAGAGAAATTATAGATAAAACATATCGGTGCTCATCGGCCATTGGACGTAAACATTACACAACAAGTTGGAAATCGCAAATTCAACCATGAGTGGTTGGGAAGGAATCAGTGGCTAACTGCAAGCATTGCAACGCAATCACTAGCCTGCTATTCAGTGGAGTGGCTGTGTGGGCCCAAGTCTGGGATTAAGGGTCTAATTTCTAATTTTAAAATGATAAACATTAAACATTGGCAATGCTGTCAATGAAGCATGATTTGTGCCGTGCTCAAAACAACTGTTAACTCAGAACTGCGAAATCTGACTTCAGTGAGTTTAAGACAACTGGGAACTCGAGCTACGACTGGGAAAATACGTTTTGAACAGTCATCCAACTCGGAATTGTAAATCCGGAACTCTGGCCTCCTTCTATAGCTATGACGTGATGATCACTGACGTCATCATGATTCTACCTTGTTTTTTTCAGAGTTCCCAGTTGTCTTGAAAACACCATAAATCCAGAGAATGTCAGACTTTGATGACAAAGTTTGATGAAAATATTTGCCCACAAAGGACCGCCATGCCACCTTCCTGTACAAGTGAACACAGCACAACAAGGTGAGTCAAAAAATGTCTTGTATGCTGCTGCATAAATGATGCAATATGCCAGGATAAATGATGTAATATGCCAGGGAGATATGTATACTGTAGCTAGGAAAGTAATACTAAGTGTATGTTGTGTAGTAAGATGTTAGTAGCCCATGTGCCCTATTTCCCCCTCTAAATTTCACCTACTGTTCTGACTTGGTGGTGCACATGTAGCCTATAACCTGTTTTAGAGAAATGTAATCATCAAATATTGTAAGAACTTTCATTGTCTGCTTCTATGCCCCCTTTATTTATCCTACGGTTCTGACTTGGTGTATAGGGAGAACACTGTAAGAATGGCCCATGTTCTGGATTCTGTCACTGTACATTTCTAAAGTGATGAACAAGTAGTTATATTGACTACGTCCGTCCTAGCTCGCTCATTAATGTCTTAATCGAAATTACGGATTGCCTCTTATTCGCTTGTCGTCCCCTTATGCCAATGTTTGTACATCTCAATTGTCAGTAGAAACCACATTTGTTTAAGCAAGTCAACCATATCAGCTATGTTTTTTTTAAAGGCAGTAAATGAGGCTGAATGAACTGTTTCGCTGCCAGACAAGGCTCCACTGATAGCCAGGTGTAGCAGTGGTAAGATGTTGGGACTGCTTTTGGGACTCTGCTGTTGGGACAGCTTTATGTAGGCCCTAACAGTTTGTGGGCACTGTTTGTCACCATTATAGTGCAAGGAATGTATTACATTTGCTCATGTACAACTCTCTCCAGGATATTTGATGTTATACTGAGGATAGATACTACAATTCCCAGGGTCAGACTTTGCCCCCTTTTTTTTACAGAGCTACACTACCGGTCAAAGGTTTTAGAACACCTACTCATTCAAGGGTTTTTCTTTATTTTTACTATTTTCTACATTGTAGAATAATAGTGAAGACATCAAAACTATGAAATAACACATATGGAATATGTAGTAACCAAAAAGGTGTTAAACAAATCAAAATATATTTTATATATGAGATCTTCAAATAGCCACCTATAGCCTTGATGACAGCTTTGCACACTCTTGGCATTCTCTCAACCAGCTTCACCTGGAATGCTTTGCTGTGGCTTTGGAGCATTTAAACTCTGCTAGCATACTGGCTATTTTAGCTGTTGCTACCTTTGCAAAAGAAAAAGAGTTCGGCTGAACCCCTAACTCGGCATATGTCACAGCGACGTGTATGCGGTAGGCGAAGTCAAGAGCAGGACACCGAGCTACTGGCAGAAACTTTACTGGATGCAGTGCAAATACAAAGTACAAAGGCAACCTCAAACAGCGAGGAAATAATAAGACCCGCACACATGGGCAACTGCCGCAAAGACAAAAACAATTACGC
Organism: Coregonus lavaretus; assembly: GCF_964263955.1. Classification (NCBI taxonomy): domain Eukaryota; kingdom Metazoa; phylum Chordata; class Actinopteri; order Salmoniformes; family Salmonidae; genus Coregonus; species Coregonus lavaretus. The sequence goes on along the minus strand of NC_140007.1, from coordinate 1,801,757 downwards.
ACAATACACAATGAGAAACAGAGGGTTATAAAGGGAACACAATAAAATATAATGGGAAACAGGTGTAAACAATAAAGACCAAACAAGACAAACACCGAAACATCGATCGGCAGCAGCTAGTACTCCGGGGACGACGAACGCCGAAGCCTGCCCGAGCAAGGAGGAGGAGCAGCCTTGGCTGAATCCGTGACAGCATAATACTTCTTGACTTGTTCTTTTCCATACAAACCAGAACTGGTGGACAGCTTGCTAACCAGTTTGCTGGTAACAGCAGTAAAAATAAAAGTTGAATTCATTGGCAACCTCTGATTTTTCATATACCATTTCCCCCCCTAATGTTCAGTCCAGTACTGTTTAGTTTGTTTTTGCTAGTACTACTACAGCCTAGTTCCTTCAATGATTTCCAAAGCTTTTTAGGGTCATTTTTGTTCTCAATGATTTTATCAGCAAAGTAACCCCTCTTAACTTCATCCATCCTGCTCTGTGCTTCATTTTTGTGACATTTATATAGGACAAAATCAGGCTGCGCTTGAGAGTTCTTACATTTCTTCAAGGCCTTATTCCTTGCTTGGATAGATTCTAAAATCTCATGAAAAAACCAAGGGCTAGATCTCTGCTTTACCCTGACCCGTCTAATGGGAGCCATCACATTCACCACATCAAGGAATCTACATTTAACCTTTTCACACGCACCAACAAACGGGTGTGATCATTCTACAGTGGTCCCTGCAGCGTACGCTCAAACCGGTGTGATTAGAATGCTTATTTAGAACATTTAGTTTCGATTGACGCAACAGTCAGCTTTTAAGCTGGCCACACTGTTTTTTCACAGAAACATTTTGCACAAACACAGTCCTTACAAAGTTATGTCCTGAATGTGACCAGTTTATTTTTGGATGCAATATTCAGAAATTCACAGAAGTAACGACAGCATGACACAATCATCCAAACTGGAAAATGTAGGCTACATTACTCCTAGCGCTAACTGAGGAAAGATTGATGTAACACAAGCGGTCATATTTAGCTAACTCTCGGCTGACAGAAACCACTAATATGAATTAGCTAATAGCAATTACTATTTACAATTCATCACATCACGGGTGAGCTCATCATTGATCGAAATAATGTAGTAAAAGACACTCAAAAAATCGAAAGTAATCCAACGATGGGTAGTTTGTGCTCGCCACCATGTTTGTTTTTTCACGTCAACCAAAGATAAGAAGAGAACACAAGATGAGTTTGGTCTGTTTGCAGTATGCATGTTGAAGGGGGTGTGTCGTCTATGGTCATTCACTTCCCTTCATTCACCTCTGGAAGTTTATATGAAAAATGAGTGAACCATTGCTTAACCTCATTATAACATATTTGGTCTGATAGATGTTTTCGTAACACCCAGAATGCATTGTATAATGTCAACAAACATGGCGCCACACATAGCTGGCAAATGGCTTAGCATTAGCTCATCATAATCAATACAACCTTAAAAAAAGTATTTTACACACACATAATTGTCCATTACAATATATGCAATAATTGGAATGCATTATGTCACCAGTACTTGAAAACATGTGAATAAACTGTAAATACATTATACTCCATAGATACATACTCTATGCTACAGTAGAAATGGCAACACGATATAAAGAAAATAAGGCACTTACTTTGAAAGGAACACACACATGTCCAAAGTTATTATTTGTAAGGAAAACCACAAAGAAGGCAATGCAAGCGCCAGCCAGAAAATGTGCCAGTTCGTGCAAGACCGCGCAAATGTCTGCATACTTGATCTGCGGAAACACTGGGGAGGTGCTTGGACTCTCCTCGAGTCAAAGAGAGAATAAGTTTGTCCGGCTCAGTAAAGCCTCAAACATAAATTGTCCGCAACAGTGAAATTAGCTACTTCTATCTGAATTAATGAGGAGGCGGAACACACTCAATTCAAACTGTTGTTAGAAAATAATTTGAAATTGACAAATTGAAACATAGCCTATAGATAATTAGCAGGCAGTGCATGTTAACTGTCCTGTTGCGTAACAATCATATTTGGAACAATGAGTGCATTTTGACATCACATGCAAAAACAACTCACGCTGGGGCGACCGTTAGAGATATTTGGAACCCACATGTGAAAAGGTTAAAGACTTACCAGGCACCGCCTACCCCTACACTATCCAGCACAGGAGACTAGTCAATTTTACCCACTTGCTCCCTAAACATTTCAACACAGTATTTTTTGAGTCATCTGATTCGAACAGTTTTGTGACACTTAAATATATCTTTAAAAACCCTCCATGTGCAAAATGTAAAAAAATTATCACTGACTACAATATTTTGGATTTATCAGACACCAATATTTAGTCAATTGTACTTTGCACTGTTTCACATACCCTGGTGGGATCTTTTATAATTTGGGTCAGAGCAAATGATCTACAGAAATGCATAAATACATTGGGCTATCCCTTTTGCAGACATCAGAATTGATATCCCCTAACAAAATTATTTCCTTCACCAGGGACTCATTACAGTTTGACAAAACAATTTCGAGACCTTCATAGAATGCATTCTGATTGGGCGGCCTGTAACGGCTTGGTTTTGGGAAGGCAGATATCCAGCCAGACAATCTCCAGATCATCTCTTAAATCCAATCTGACGTTATAAGCAATGTCCGATCTTACAAAGGCACATATCCCCCCACCGTTCCGATTCCGATCCTTCCTGACAACAGAGTAATTGCCTATCTCAATTTCTGAGTCACAAACAAATTAATCCAACCATGTCTCTGTAAAACATGAGACACCCACATCTGATTTGCAAACCAACAGGCGCATCTCATTAATCTTCAGTAGTAGGCTTCGGACGTTTAAGTGCACAAAATGTAAACATTTATTCCCAAAGACCTCTCTGAATTCCTGATCCACTTGTAACTCGCCTCCCGCTGAACTATCATCTGCACCACCTCCGGTGGCCTCTCTGCCGCCATGAAGCACCCCTTCCCAGGTGCTGCTCCATCGTCATCACCACCGTGTCCTCCGTCTCTTGCCTCTGGTGGCCTCTGTGCCGCTGCGGAACCCCCCTCCTCTGGTGCGCTCTCCGTCGTAGGTAAGTCCTCTGTTCCCACTCCACCTTCAATGCTCACACACCCCGCGGGTACAGCATATCGACAGCAAAGGTCAGTTTCATTGACCCCATGCCCAAAGCTAGGATCACTGCATATTAGATGATTGTGGACTACAGGAAAAAGAAGAGGACCAAGCACGCCCCCATTCTCATCGACAGGGCTGTAATGGAGCAGGTTGAGAGCTTCAAGTTCCTTGGTGTCCACATCACCAACAAACTAACATGGTCCAAGCAAACCAAGACAGTCGTGAAGAGGGCACGACAAAACCTATTCCCCCTAAGGAGACTGAAAATATTTGGCATGGATCCTCAGATCCTCAAAAAGGTTATATAGCTGCACCATCGAGAGCATCCTGACTGGTTGCATCACTGCCTGGTATGGCAACTGCTCGGCCTCCGACCGCAAGGCACTACAGTGGATATTGCGTACGGCCCAGTACATCACTGGGGCCAAGCTTCCTGCCATCCAGGACCTCTACACCAGGCGGTGTCAGAGGAAAGCCCTAAAAATTGTCAAAGACTCCAGCCACCCTAGTCATAGACTGTTCTCTCTGCTACCGCACGGCAAGTGGTACTGGAGCGCCAAGTATAGGTCCAAGATGCTTCTAAACAGCTTCTACCCCAAAGCCATAAGACTCCTGAACATCTGATCATATGGCTACCCTGATTATTTGCATTGCCCCCCCTTTACGCTGCTATCACTCTCTGTTTATTATCTATGCATTGTCACTTTAATAGCTCTACCTACATGTACATATTACCTCAATTACCTCGACTAACTGGTGCCCCCGCACGTTGACTCGGTACCGGTAACCCCTGTATATAGCCTCACTATTGTTATTTTTACTGCTGCTCTTTAATTATTTGTTACTTTTATTTTATATTGTATTTTTGTGTGATTTTTTTTGTTATTCTTCTTAAAACTGCATTGTTGGTTAAGGGCTTGTAAGTGAGTATTTCACTGTAAGGTCTACACCTGTTGTATTCGGCGCATGTACAAATACAATTTGATTTGATTTGATTTGAATCCACTGCGTGCATTCCAAACATACCACAGCTTTGCTGTTACACTTAACCGAACGTTCGCAGGAGGTGCATGGGTGCGTAGGCCGTTTGATGGTGTTCGTGATAAACTCCAGGGCATTGATGGATATCACCCGATAAAAGAAGGCATAGTTATTATAAGATCTCCACCATTAATTTGAGATTTCAGATTGGCCTTCGATGATTGTTTTGGTTTGTGCCAAGTAGTAATGAAAATTTGGTATATAACATTCCTTCCAAATCCAAAGTGCTGGATGCCATCAAAAGTGTTGGCATGACTGAGAAGTTGCTGAGAATTTACCGTTCTTTCATTTAGATTGCAGATGCGATTATTTCCAGTGATATTTAAATCAAACACATAAAGTAAAAGTGCTGCCACCATGCTGAACTTGCCGGTCGCCACCTTGATTTCCTAGGTGGACGCCTTAATAGGTTACTCACCCAATGCATATGGATGACCGGTAAATTTAGCAAATATCCGATAAATTTTAATCTTACCAGTCACTTGTACACTTTCCTAACATATACCCTGATATATAGTATATACACTGAGTGTACAAAATATTAGGAACTGTGTCAAGAACTGCAACGCTGCTGGGGTTTTCTACGCTCTACAGTTTCTCATGTGTATTAAGAATGGTCCACCACCCAAAGGACATCCAGCCAACTTGACACAACAGTGGGAAGCATTGCAGTCAACCCTTTCAACACCTTGTAGAGTCCATGCCCTGACGAATTGAGGCTGTTCTGAGGGCAAAAGGGGGTTCCTAATGGTTTGTAAACTCAGCAAAAAAAGAAACGTCCTCTCACTGTCAACTGCGTTTATTTTCAGCAGACTTAACATGTGTAAATATTTGTATGAACATAACAAGATTCAACAACTGAGACGTGAACTGAACAAGTTCCACAGACATGTGACTAACAGAAATTGAATTTCTCCGAACAAAAGGGGGGTCAGATTCAAAAGTAACAGTCAGTATCTAGTTTGTTCACGCTTCATTAAGTACTGCAGTGCATCTCCTCCTCATGGACTGCACCAGATTTGCCAGTTCTTGCTGTGAGATGTTACCCCACTCTTCCACCAAGCCACCTGCAAGTTCCCGGACATTTCTGGGGTAATGACCCTAGCCCTCACCCTCCGATCCAACAGGTCCCAGACATGCTCAATGGGTTTGAGATCCGGGCTCTTCGCTGGCCATGGCAGAACACTGACATTCCTGTCTTGCAGGAAATCACGCACAGAACGAGCAGTATGGCTGGTGGCATTGTCATGCTGGAGGGTCATGTCAGGATGAGCCTGCAGGAAGGATACCACATGAGGGAGGAGGATGTCTTCCCTGTAACGCACAGCGTTGAGATAGCCTGCAATGACAACAAGCTCAGTCAGATGATGCTGTGACACACCGCCCCAGACCATGACGGACCCTCCACTTCCAAATCGATCCCGCTCTATAGTACAGGCCTCAGTGTAACGCTCATTCCTTCGACGATAAACGCTAATCCGACCATGACCGACCATGACCCCTGGTCAGACAAAACCGTGACTCGTCAGTGAAGAGCACTTTTTGCCAGTCCTGTCTGGTCCAGCGACGGTGGGTTTGTGGCCATAGGCGACGTTGTTGCCGGTGATGTCTGGTGAGGACATTACAACAGGCCTACAAGCCCTCAGTCCAGCCTCTTTCAGCCTATTGCACAGTCTGAGCACTGATGGAGGGATTGTGCGTTCCTGGTGTAACTCGGGCAGTTGTTGTTGCCATCCTGTACCTGTCCCGCAGGTGTGATGTTTGGATGTACCGATCCTGTGCAGGTTTTGTTACAGGTGGTCTGCCACTGCGAGGACGATCAGCTGTCCGTCCTGTCTCCCTGTAGCGCTGTCTTAGGCGTCTCACAGTATGGACATTTCGATTTATTGCCCTGGCCACATCTGCACTCCTCATGCCTCCTTGCAGCATACGTAAGGCACGTTCACACAGATGAGCAGGGACCCTGGGCATCTTTCTATTGGTGTTTTTCAGAGTCAGTAGAAAGGCCTCTTTAGTGCCCTAAGTTTTCAACTGTGACCTTAATTGCCTACCATCTGTAAGCTGTTAGTGTCTTAACGACCTTTCCACAGGTGCATGTTCATTAATTGTTTATGGTTCATTGAACAAGCATGGGAAAACAGTGTTTAAACCTTTTACAATGAAGATCTGTGAAGTTATTTGGATTTCTACGAATGATCTTTAAATGACAGGGTCCTAAAAAAGGGACGTTTCTTTTTTTGCTGAGTTTAGTATAGGCTACAGTAGGCTACAAAATAAACTTTCCAATGACACTGACTCACCCAATGATGTGCTCGTGCCAATATCAAGATAAGCTACTTCGAAAAACAGAGCTGCCTGCTCTGAATCGCTCAAAAGTTGTTCATAAAAAGGTGTTCGCTTCTACAGACATATTAGTCTTCAATTTTCAGCAGAAGGCATTTGTTTTCCAAACAGTACGTTTTTTTTGTGATTATATTTTGAAATTTGAGAAAGGGAAAATTACAGCCGCAACCAACCATAAAAATATTATCCATAGATGGCAGTTCCCATTCAAGTCAGGTTTGGCAGCCATTGCTAGTGTACCCATGAGTTTACCAGTCAAAGTGCCAGGGTTTCCAAAATCCTTCAATGGATTATATCTATGGCCTCATTGCAACAAGCTGTTGTATACACCGCTGGACAAGTCAAATACTGATCATAGAAAACAGATTGGCTGAAGAACATGGGAGGTCCTCAAATGAAGGAGAGAGAGAAAGAGGAAGAGAGAGAGAGACAAAAAAGAAAGAAAAAAGAAAGAGAGATTGAGGAAGAAAGAGAGAGAGAGAGAGATTTCTTAATGTGTGTGTGTGTGTGCATGTGTGCGTGTGCATGTGTGTGTGTATATGTGTGTGTGTTAGCTGTCCACAGCTTGCCTGAGGGTCCTAGAGAGGTCTTAATGGTTTACTATAATCAGGACCACATGACTAAGTCACAGGAAGTCCTCCAGCACTGGACAGGAAGCAGGAACAAGGAACAACCAACCACCACATAATCTGTCTCGGAATGTCTCCAAGACTGAGAGCCAATCGGAGACTGTAACAAGAGCGGAGGGGGCGGGGCTGGGTAAAATGCTGTTTCAAGTTTTAATGTCACGTGCACAAGTACAGTGAAATGCCTTTGTTGCAAGCTCTAAACCAAACAATGCAGTAATCAATGTGAATGTTGTACTGAAAATAACACAAGGTGAACAAAAACACACAAGAAATAAAAATAAGAAAAAAGAAGAACATGAGAAGTAAGTAAGCTATATACAGGGTCAGTTCAAATACTATGGGTGTTTCTCAATATGCATACTACCGTGCTCCACACTCTGATGCTCAGAGTGCATTCTCCGACCATGTTCTCTTAATTTTTATTATTATTATATTTTTTTAGTCATTTAGCAGACGCTCTTATCCAGAGTGACTTACAGGAGCAATTAGGGTTAAGTGCCTTGCTCAAGGGCACATCGACAGATTTTTCACCTAGTCGGCTCAGGGATTAGAACCAGCGACCTTTCGGTTACTGGCACAACGCTCTTACCCACTAAGCTACCTGCCGCCCAAGAACGTCTTAAGTACGTTCTTGTGAGGATGAGAGTGTGGAGAATGCATAAAACAATACATTTGAGAAGCACTCGCACCCCCCCTACTGTATTACCTCACGCTTCACCTCCCTTCTTCCAAGATATACACAAAGCAAACGATTTACTTCATAATTATCAGCTAGTTATGTGCTAGTTAAACAGGAAGAATGACCTAAAACTAATGTTATGCAATGTAAATTTTTTGTGGGTAGCTACAAATTATTTGTGGCTATGTAGCTAGCCAGTTAGCCGTATTGACTTACTATGGACTTATCCATTCACTGAACCGTCTTCCAGCGATGACAACAATGGCAATACAGACAAGATATACACAAAGCAACTATTAGCTAGCTATATGTGAATCATAATTATGTAGCTAACCAGATAGTTTAACAGGCAAAAATGACCTAAAACTAATATTATGCAAGATAGATGTCAATTCTTCGTGAGTAGCTAGCTAACAACTCGTTGTGGCTATCTGGCTAGCTAACCGTACTTGTAGGTAGCCAGTTAGCCCTATTTACTTATTATGGGCTTGCGATCTATGGTGCGTAGGCAGGAAACATTCCAAAATGAACACTGCATGTATTTATTAATGTATCAAGATAAAATATTATAGTCAGGCAAAATATGAGACGTGAATAGGCAACATTTCATTCCGAAGTCGGAGTGTATTTTCTCTCGCTTCAGCTCAAATAATGGCTGCCATTGATTTCAATAAGTTTTGCATAATTTTTTACATGGTTGCAAGATATTTCTTTGCTTATTTTCCGTAGAAGCTTGCATCGATACATGCTTCAAAATATGTGCAAACCGCGTACGCATTCGAGAAGTGCCATCCATGCTTCGTTTCGCATACTTAGATTTGGACTCATACTCCATCCCTCCTGTGCTCCAATTTGCATGCTCGGAGCACGGTAATATACATTTTGAGAAACACCCTATATTTAAAATGTGCAGGGATACTAGTGTTATAGAGGTAGATATGTATGGGGTAAGGTGACTAAGCATTAGGATATATGATAAAGAAAGTAGCAGCAGCGTATATGATGATTTTATGTGAGTGTGTGTGCATGTGTATAGAATCAGTATAAATGTGTGCGTGCGAACAAATGAAGTGAGTGTGTGTGTGTGTCTGTCTGTGTGTGTGTCTGTGTGTTTGTGTGTGTGTTGGTGTGTCAGTGTGCGTGAATGTGTTGAGTCCTGTGAGTGTGCATAGAGACAGTGCAAAACTAGACCGGTACCACTTGCCGTGTGGAAGCAGAGAGAACAGTCTATGGCTTGGGTAGCTGCGGTCTTCACAAATCCCAAAAAATATCAAACACAGACACACACCTCAAAGGCACCAGGCACACACACCAACCACATAACTACTTCAATATACGTGGACAGGCTGTTAACACACACGCATGCGCGCACACACACACAAACGCACACACACACCATTGCAGTATCCAGGTTTTACATGCATTATAAGAAAAAACATGCCCTTCAGTATACTGTAGATGTCGAGCCTACTCTCACAGTTACCCTGCAAACGACAGGCTGAGAGAAGAAGGAATCAAATAAGACAGATTATGGAAATATGAAAGACTGGCCAAGCACTGTAAGTATGATAGATGGTCCAAAGTTAACAATCACTTTTCCTTATTTTCCTATATTTTTTTATCATTCACAACCTCTTTCTCTACATTCCCTTGCTTTATTTTATATCTCTTCCCCTCTCCATCTTCCTGGCTCTCTGTAGTTGACTGAATGGAGGTTAGGAGTAGTGCTGCCAAATTATAAGACTGTCCTGAAATACTGAGCCAACCCTAGATAAACCACCTCTCTCGCGCTCTCTCTGTCGCTCTCTCTCTCTTTCTCTCTCTTTCTCTCTCTATCGCTCTCTCACCCCCCTTCTCCCTCACTCATATCTCTCTCCTCTATCTTCATTCCGTCTCTCATCTCTACCTGTCAATAAACCCCCAACTCTCCATCTCATTGCCCCTTTCTCTCCCTGCTATCAACAGTTCTACCTCTCGGTCCAGCATCCCCCTTTCTCTTGCTCTCTCTCCCTCCTCCTCTCCATCTGTCTGGGTCAGAAGAGGTGTGTGTGTGTGTGGGTACAGGTTGTGTTGCAGCTCATTAAACACACTTCTGGAGCCTGGAATTGGTTTGAGGGATCGTGCTGATAGTGAGCACAAACAAACGCACGTGCATACTTAAGCACACTCACTTACTCATGCATACACACACACACACACGGAAGTGTGAACACACACTCATGCACTCCTATGCCAGTAAAAAATTATGTTGATGGCTTACGGCAGGGCCGGCTCTAGCCTTTTGGGGGCCTCGCAACAAAACATTTTAGTAGCCCCCCTCTTGACAGTGGAGAGAAGATTTGTAGTTTTAAAGTTAATTTCCTGCAATTCTACACATTTTGCCATTGGGCGTAGAGAAAATGTTGTAATTTTATAACAGATTTCATGCAATTCTACTCATTTTGCCATGGGGCAGAGAGAAAAATGTGCAGTTTTAAAGCTAGTTTCCTTCATTTTTGCCCACTTTGCCATAGGGTTGTGTCACGATCGTTATTAGAACCGGACCAAGGCGCAGCGTGATAAGCGTACATCTTTTAATGAGTACTTCAAATCAACAACAAAACGATACGTGAAGTCCAAAGGTTAAACCAAAACAAACCTATACAGAACAAGATCCCACAAATGACAAGTGCACAACAGGCTGCCTAAGTATGGTTCCCAATCAGAGACAACAAGACACAGCTGCCTCCGATTGGGAACCACCCCGGCCAACACAGAAACACACGATCTAGAAAAGAACACATAGAAAACAAAACATAGACACTACACATATAAACTAACACCCATATAAGAGTCCCCAGAGCCAGGGCGTGACAGGTGGAGAGAAATATTTGCAGTTTTAAAGCTAATTTCCTGTTTTACAAATGTTGTAATGACTTATGCCACGTTATGATGATATCTGAGTGAGAATGACTAACAAAATCAATATGGGCCCCCTGGAGGTCAGGTCGGTATTCAGCTTTGATTACTACTATTAAGTTACTATGTTTAGATGGCTGGCTAGACTAACTACCAATCTAAAAATTGTTAGCTGACATGGCTAATTGAGAGACTGTCAGTGACTGACATACCAAGATATACTGTATATATATATATTTTTTTTTAATGGAAACTGGTGTATTGTATTATTCTTACTCTCAAAAGTAAGTTGAGGCCCCGACTGAGTCGGGGGCCCCTTAGTGGCTGGGGGCCCTAAGTGACTGCTTATGTCATTTATGCCTGGAACCGGCCCTGGCTTACGGTCTTCTGTTGATGGCTTACAGTCTTTTGTTGATGAAGAGGTCTTTGAAGCAGTGTCACTGTGCAGAGTGATAAGATGAAATCCTGTCAAACAGACCTCTACCCCTCATGCACACAGCCTATGAGCACGCTCATGGATCAGGATTGGACAACAGGAGCCATGTCACTGCTATGTGCCTCTGCTATCAGCTCACTGATTGGGCAGTAATTATATTTTACAACTTTGTGATTAAAGACGAAAAAAGAACACGTTTAGAAAAATGTCCACAAAAATGTCCTTTGAAGAAAGTCAAATACCAGCATTTTCTACCCTTTTCTCCACCAGTTACATTTCACACAGGGGTAAACACAGGGAGTACAGGGATTAAAGCATATAGATGTGATTTAAAGAGTAAATATTATTAGTTGTACAAATCAGTGGAGGCTCCTCAGAGGAGGAAGGGGAGGACCATCCTACTCAGTGAATATCAGATTTTCTTTAAATAGTGAAACATTAAAAAAGTTATCCTTTTTAGATAAAACTGTACTAAATATATTCACGTCACCAAATACCTGATTAAACCTCACTGTTTTGCAATGAAGGTCTACAGTAGTCTCAACAACACACTCTAGGCTAGCACCATGGTGTAGCCGGAGGACAGCTATTCCCGATACTCCTCTGGCTGCATTGACTTCAATACAAAACCTAGGAGGCTCGTAGGACTTACCCTCTTCCATAGACCTATAAGGTAATTATGACCACTTTCGGAGGACGTCCTCCAACCAATCAAAGCTTTTGCTAAGGACCCTGGGACTAAACACCTCCCTCTGCAAATGGATCCTGGACTTCCTGACGGGCCGCCCCCAGGTGGTAAGAGTAGGTAACAACACATCTGCCATGCTGATCCTCAACAAGGGGGCCCCTCAGGGGTCCGTGCTCAGTCCCCTCCTGCACTCCCTGTTCACCCATGACTGCATGGCCAGGCACGACTACAACACCATCATTAAATTTGCCGTCAACGACAATGATGAGACAGCCTATAGGGAGGAGGTCAGAGACCTGTTCGTGTGGTGCCAGGATAACAACCTCTCCCTCAATGTGATCAAGACAAAGGAGATAATTGTGGACTACAGGAAAGAAAAGAGGACTGAGCACGCCCCCATTCTCATCGACGGGGCTGTAGTGGAATAGGTTGAGAGCTTCAAGTTCCTTGGTATCCACATCACCAACACACCAAGACAGTCGTGGAGAGGGCACAACAAAGCCTATTCCCCCTCAGGAGACTGAAAAGATTTGGCATGGGTCCTCAGATCCTCAAAAAGTTATACAGCTGCACCATCGAGAGCATCCTGACTGGTTGCATCACTGCCTGGTATAGCAACTGCTCAGCCTCCGACCGCAAGTCACTACAGAGGGTAGTGCTTATGGCCCAGTAAATTACTAGGGCCAAGCTTCCTGCCATAAAGGACCTCTATACCAGGCGGTGTCAGAGAAAGGCCCAAACAATTATCAAAGACTCCAGCCACCCTAGTCATAGACTGTTCTCTCTGCTACCGAATGGCAAGTGGTACCGGAGCGCCAAGTCTAGGTCCAAAAGGCTTCTTAACAGCTTCTACCCCCAAGCCATAAGACTCCTCAACAGCTAATCATGGCTACCCAGACTATTTGCATTGGCTACCCAGACTAAGCAATCAATCAATCATATTCCAAACTCTCCACCATGGCCAAGACCAAAGAGCTCTCCAAGGATGTCAGGGACAAGACCATCGCCAAGCAGTTGGTGTGATTATTCGCAAATGGAAGAAACACAAAAGACCTGTCAATCTCCCTCGGCCTGGGGCTCCATGCAAGATCTCACCTCGTGGAGTTGCAATGATCATGAGAACGGTGAGGAATCAGCCCAGAACTACACGGGAGGATCTTGTGAATGATCTCAAGGCAGCTGGGACCATAGTCACCAAGCAAACAATTGGTAACACACGACGCCGTGAAGGACTGAAATCCTGCAGCGCCCGCAAGGTCCCCCTGCTCAAGAAAGCACATATACAGGCCCGTCTGAAGTTTGCCAATTAACATCTGAATGTTTCAGAGGAGAACTGGGTGAAAGTGTTGTGGTCAGATGAGACCAAAATGTAGCTCTTTGGCATCAACTCAACTCGCCGTGTTTGGAGGAGGAGGAATGCTGCCTGTGACCCCAAGAACACCATCCCACCATCAAACATGGAGGTGAAAATATGGGTTTTATCTGCTAAGGGGACAGGACAACTTCACCGCATCAAAGGGACTATGGACGGGGCCATGTACCGTCAAATCTTGGGTGAAAACCTCCTTCCCTCAGCCAGGGCATTGAAAATGGGTCGTGGATGGGTATTCCAGCATGACAATGACCCAAAACACACGGCCAAGGCAACAAAGGAGTGGCTCAAGAAGAAGCACATTAAGGTCCTGGAGTGGCCTAGCCAGTCTCCAGACCTTAATCCCATAGAAAATCTGTGGAGGGAGCTGAAGGTTCGAGTTGCCAAACGTCAGCCTCGAAACCTAATGACTTGGAGAAGATCTGCAAAGAGGAGTGGAACAAAATCCCTCCTGAGATGTGTGCAAACCTGGTGGCCAACTACAAGAAACGTTTGACCTCTGTGATTGCCAACAAGGGTTTTGCCACCAAGTACTAAGTCATGTTTTGCAGAGGGGTCAAATTGCATTTACATTTTAGTCATATAGCAGACGCTCTTATCCAGAGCGACTTACAGGTAGTGGTACATTATTTTATTTTTTATTTTTTATTTTTCATACTGGCCCCCTGTGGGAATCGAACCCACAACCCTGGCGTTGCAAACGCCATGCTCTACCAACTGAACTACATCCCTGCCGGCCATTCACTCTCCTACCCTGGACGACGCTGGGCCAATTGTGCGCCGACCCATGGGTCTCCCGGTCACGGCCGGCTATGACAGAGCCCTCATTAAAATGCAAATCAATTTATAACATTTACATGCGTTTTTCTGGATTTTTTGTTTGTTATTCTGTCTCTCACTGTTCAAATAAACCTACCATTAAAATCATCGACTGATCATGTCTTTGTCAGTGGGCAAACGTACAAAATCAGCAGGGGATCAAATACTTTTTTCCCTCACTGTACAAGTTTCAAATCTATTTGTCATTATATATGTTTGTAAATTTACCAATAGAAAAGACCATAGTGATTGAGTGTCCATATAGCTATACCATGATATTTGCAATGTTACTAAATAACCCTCCAATTGTTCTCCACTAATTCCCCCGCTAAAACCCCTCCCCATCCCAAGTTGGGCCGTCATCCCAGTGATCAGCATACCACCCCTGTCCCCTCGGATCCCTATGCCCCCGAGGGGCCAGGACCCATCCATCGAAAACATCACATAGAGCCACCAACAAAACAGAAGCAGATCAACCGCCAAAAGCATTTCCAATGCTCTCACCTCAATATATTTATATAGCTTTTAAAAAATATATAGTCAAATATCTTGCATATCTTATTTTCCATCATTATCAATTAATGTGTGTAAAAATGTTGGCAGTTCATGCAAATGGATTTTAACCTATAACCCGAATTGCCATTGTATTACATTACATTTTTAACAAGCAACTACCACTTCAGCAAACAACCACTGCGATTCAAAAACGCACACCACATGGCTAATTGCGGAGGATAGGGGCCGAGCACTCAAGCGCACGCGTCTGCATCCCACACCTGCCGCAAGGGGGAAAGGACGCCAGGGAGAACACAGGACCAACCACAACAACCGTCCGCCAAAACAACAATTGCCTGCCAAAAATGCAATGTTCTAATTAGTTGTATTTGAAGATGTATTATTCTGTTTGTTATCTTTTCCTGTTATATCGTTTTATCCTTTTATAAAATACTATACATGTTCTTTAATATTACAATCCCTATCATGGCTAGTATTGGGTGTTCCATTATTCGACTCCTCTATTAGAACTTTCAGAATAGCCATGGAGTAATCTTTGTGTCTCTGAACATTTGGTTGTCAATATACAGTTTATCGACAACGAGTGCAACACGTTTCCCTTTTATTCTATTTTCCTTGAAGATTGGGTACAGAACTTTGCGCCTTTCTGCAATCTCCCTCGGAAACTGATCATTCATGCCTATTTTCCTTTAAAAAAGCAAATTTGGCAACGATTGGACGCTCGTATTTCTGTCCTCTTTGTCCAAAACGGTGTACACGTTCGAGTTGGTTTCACGACAGCCTCGAGTGGGATTTGAAGCGCTGTAAGAAAAGTCCTTCACAGTATTCTCAGTTACTTCTCCCTCTTTTTCCTGAATACCCGTAAGTACTAGATTTTCTCTCATTGATCTAGTTTGGATGTCTAGTAAGGCTTCTCTCAGAAGGTTGTTCTCCTTTTTAAGTTCCCTAATGTCCATTTCCATCTTAGTGACTGTCACTTTAAATGTTTTGGTTTCTTTCCCCATTATCGCAGATTTTCGTCACTCATTTCAAGACTCGCTTTCAATTCCTTTACATCCTTGCTGACCAACTCTAGTATGCCCAGTTTGTCATTTATCGACTTCAACAGGTCGCTTTCCACACTTACCAGACCCAGTGGTGAAAAGCATATATCATCTGTATCAGTCGACGAGTCGCGTTTTCTCTTGGCGATTGGTTCTCCTGGTTTATCTTCCAACATGTTTGGGTGTTGCGTGTTGTTGTAATATTTCTCTAGCCTTATGATTTGTTTTGTATTATTATCCAGATTTAATTTTATTAACTGTGAATTTATGAAATGCTAATATTTTGTCTAACTTACTGATTTTGAATATTATGTTTTTATCTTGAGGTGATTTGTACCGCTGTCTATTCAATATGCCATCTTGTCTCTTAAATCTTAGCAAAACAAGGAAGCTTTGAAATGTGGTGATAATTATTGAGTGGCAGCACAAGTGCTGATTTCCATACTTTTGGAATATTTCCTGATAAGAATGTTAAATAAAAAATGTGGGTTATTGAGCCAACAATGAGGGGCGCTGCACACTTAAGCAGACCGGGATCCAATTGGTCGGCCCCTGTGGATTTCTTGTTGTCTATTGTCGTAAGTATACTTGATAGGTCCCTTGATACTGATTGAATTCTTTGTGACTGTCATGTTCGTTGTATAAAGGATCGGACCAAGGTGCAGCGTGGTATGCGTACATAGTTGTTTATTTTAATAAACACCGACAAAATAACAAAATCCAACAGAACGTGAAGTTCAAGAGGCTAAACATCAAACAAGCCAAACAGAAACAAGATCCCACAACTAAAGGTAGGCAAAATGGCAGCCTAAGTATGATCCCCAATCAGAGACAACGATCGATAGCTGCCTCTGATTGGGAACCACACCAGGCCAACATAGAAATATATAACATAGATATGTCAACATTCACACCCTGACCAAACTAACTAGAGAATAACAGGGTTCTCAAGGTCAGGGCGTGACAGTGGCATGGATTCTTCAAGGTGTCGGAAACACCTTCTAGAATCCATGCCACAAAGAATTCAGGCTGCTCAGGAGGCAAAGGGGGGTACGACCCGGTACTAGATGAATGTACCTAATAAACTGTCCAGTGAGTATATATATTGTGCACTCGGAAAATATTCAGACCCCTTGACTTATTCCACATTTTGTTTTGTTACAGGCTTATTCTAAAATAGATGTTGGAAAAAATTATCCTCATCAATCTACACACAATACCCCATTATAACTAAGCAAAAACAGGCTTTAAGAATTTTGTGCAAATTTATACAAAATCAAATTAAAATTAAAATACCATATTTACATAAGTATTCAGACCCTTTGCTATGAGACTCGAAATTGAACTCAGGTGCATCCTGTTTCCATTGATCATCCTTGAGATGTTTCTACAACTTGATTGGAGTCCACTTGTGGTAAATTCAACTGATTAGAAATGATTTGGAAAGGCACACACCTGTCTATATGAGGTCCCAAAGTTGACAGTGCATGTTAGAGCAAAAACCAAGCAATGAGGTCAAATTAATTGTTCGTAGAGCTCTGAGACAGGATTCTGTCGAGGCACAGATCTGGGGAAGGGTTCCAAAAAATGTCTGCATCATTGAAGGTCCCCAAGAACACAGTGGCCTCCATCGTTCTTAAATGGAAGAAGTTTAGAACCACCAAGACTCTTCCTAGAGCTGGCCGCCTGGCCAAACTAAGCAATAAGGGGAGAAGGGCCTTGGTCAGGGAGGTGACCAAGAACCCGATGGTCACCATGACAGAGCTCCAGAGTTCCTCTGTGGAGATGGGAGAACCTTCCAGAAGGACAACCATCTCTGCAGCACTCCACCAATTAGGCCTTTATGGTACAGTGGCCAGAAGGAAGCAACTCCTCAGTAAAAGGCACATGACAGCCCACTTGGAGTTTGCCAAAAGGCACCTAAAGGACTTTCAGACCATAAGAAATAAGATTCTCTGGTCTGATGAAACCAAGATTGAACGCTTTGGCCTGAATGCCAAGCGTCACTTCTGGAGGAAACCTGGCACCATCCCTACGGTGATGTATGGTGGTGGCAGCATCATGTTGTGGGAATGTTTTTCAGCGGCAGGGACTGCGAGACTAGTCAGGGAAAGATGAACGGAGCAAAGTTCAGAGAGATCCTTGATGAAAACCTGCTCCAGAGCGCTCAGGATCTCAGTCTGGGGCGAAGCTTCACCTTCCAACAGTACAACGACCCTAAGCACACAGCCAAGACAATGCAGGAGTGGCTTCGAGACAAATCGCTGAATGTCTTTGAGTGGCCCAGAAGCGTGGACTTGAACCTGATCGAACATCTCTGGAGAGACCTGATAATAGCTGTGCAGCGACGCTCCCCATCCAACCTGACAGAGCTTGAGAGGAACTGCAGAGAAGAATGGTAGAAACTCCCCAAATACAGGTGTGCCAAGCTTGTAGCGTCATACCGAAGTATGCACAAGGCTGTAATCGCTGCCAAAGGTGCTTCAACAAAGTACTGAATAAAGGGTTTGAATACTATCAACTTTCAAAGCAGAATTACTTTCCCATTGTTCCTCAACTGCAGTGTATGATATACCATTTTCTAGCTCTGAGTCGCTACTTTTATCCAATGTAAAAACCACAATTTCAAATTTTGCTACAGAAGACCGAATCGAGGCGGTCGGTCACATTTGGCAGAGAGAAAAACGTTTTGTAGCAAATTTTCTGCAATTCTAACCATTTTGCCATAGGGTAGAGAGAAGTCTTTCCACTTTTAAAGCAACATTTCTGCAATTCCTTGGAGGGCATAGGCCCACCCATTTAGCAGCCAGGCCTACCTGGGGAGCCAGGCCCAGCCAATCAGAATGAGTTTTTCCCCACAAAATGGCTTTATTACAGGCAGAAATACCCCCCCAGACGATCCCGCAGGTGAAGAAGCCGGATGTGGAGGTCCTGGGCTGGTGTGGTTACACGTGGTCTGCGGTTGTGTGGCCGGTTGGACGTACTGCCAAATTCTCTAAAATGGCATTGGAAGCAGCTTATGGTAGAGAAATAAACATTAATTCCTGCAGTCAGCATGCCAATTGCATGCTCCCTAAACCTTGAGACATCTGTGGCATTGTGTTGTGTGACATAAATGCACATTTTAAAGTGTCCTTTTAATGTCCCCAGCACAAGGTGCACCTTTGTAATGATCATGCTTCTTGATATGCCACATCTGTCAGGTGGATGGATTGTATTGGCAAAGGCGAAATGCTCACTAACAGGGATTTAAACAAATTTGTGCACAACATTTGAGAGAAATATGCTTTTTGTGCGTGTAGAACATTTTGGGGATTTTTTATTTCAGTTCATTAAACATGGCACAAACACTTTACATGTTGCGTTTATATTTTTGTTCAGTGTACATTATTGCCTTTAAAACACCACGTGTGTGTGTGTGTGTGTGAGTGAGTGAGTGAGTGACTAAGAGAGAGAGAAAAAAATAACAAATTAGTGTCTTGTGTGATGATTTGCCTAAATTGTAATCTGTAGTTTGACAAGATGTCAAATAACAGGTGAGAGACAAACATAATTCTAAGTAACTGTTTCCATGTACTGTATGTCTGTCCACCAACTGGGTGGTGAGATGGCTTACAGTCAGAGGAGGCAGATCTTCCTATAGCAGCAGCATTCCTAGAATACATTATGGAAGGATAATACTGGGATTCTTCTTATATTACTTATAAAAATACATTTACTGTTGTTTTTCCACCATTCCATCTGCGTTGGTGTCAATCTTCATCATAAATGTTTGCTTTCTATTAGCCAATTTGAGAGTATGTATTAGTATGTGTGTGTGTGTGTGTGTGTGTGTGTGTGTGTGTATGTGTGTGTGTCAGGCATTACTGCACTGGGATGTAGGCCTGAGAAAAGCTTGCAGGAGGGTACAATATCCCTGAGGTGAGTCTAACTGTGCCAAACACACACATGCACACACACACACATACACGGGCGCATGCACGGACACACACATACACACCACCTTCCCCTCCAGAACATTTTCCAGAGTTGTGTGTGTTTTTGTGCTCCCCTGTAGTGTGTGTGTGTGTGTGTGTGTGTGTGTGTGTGTTCGGATCCCTCAGGCCAAGACTTGATGGAGGGACTAGAGCATCGTAAAAAAAACGGATAAATATTACAGACGCTCTCTTTTTTACCATCACCCCGCCTCTCTCGCCATCTCTCTCTTCCCATCTCTCACAGACACAGACACAGACACATGCAGTACACACACACAGGTGGGTGGGACTTCAAGTTTGATTGACAGCTTGTAGGTAAGTGTAAATGTTAAAAGAAAACTCAGTCAAGGGGGACATGAGGGGGCTTAGCCACAGATCTGATTGGCTTCCCCCAAGACTGGGAACTAACCATGCAACAAGATCTCTGACGTTTGTCCACGGGGGAAAAACATAGATTTTGTATGGTTAAGTTTAGGCATTCATTCTGAGTGGTTAAGTTAAAGTAACTGTCCAGTGAAAATCTCACTTTTAAAAGTTTATATTCTGTTAACTCATACCAAAATAATATTGTTGACTCGTCATATACTCGTATTTGTGGCCAAAGCAAACACTTGAAAAAAACAACAATAGAAAAACCCCACCTCAAACTTGTATCTCAAACAGACCGTTACAAAATTGCCTGCTATTTCCTCATAGAGTATGATGTCATACTCCTGAGGAGGATGAGCTGGCCAATCAGCGGTCTAGAGGAGGATGAACTGGCCAATAAGCAGTCTAATCGCATTAATATTTTTAATAACCGGTATACGCCCACACCATTCCAACACAGAAAAGCTGCTTTTTAACATACTCTCTCTCAATGGCGCTGCCCGTGCACTCACAGACACAATAATAGGACAGATACAATGTTGTGACATCTATACATCTCTATGTGACAATGGGACAGAGAATGAGGAACTGGATAGAATCTCGTTTTTCTCAGTAAAATTGATGAATTTAAAAATATTGATTACAATGTATAGCTTTGTAAGACCATACATGACCAACCACCCAGCTTTGGAGTAGTTAAAAAGGTATATTTCCCTGCTTTTGAGAGGAGCTGGCTACTGTACCGGGAGACTTCTAGCAATTGCGCTAAACTAATGATATACTAACTTAAATAATCTCCAAACTGCACATGGAGACCTAAACATGGTATCCATGAGTTTGTCTGACTCTGGGTAATCTCTAAACCTCGCAGTATCCCTTTAAGGGTTAACATTTTGGAAAGGCTTTAAACAAAATAACTAGTGTCTAGCACTGGGATGGAACCTGTGAGCCTCGGATCCGGAGCTAGCAGTTTATGCCCATCCGCTATCCCCGTCCACAACACCCTAGCAAGCCACGAGCCTACTTGATATTGTGTGTGTGTGTGTGTGTGTGTCAGGAAGTGTGTGAGGTAAACAGCAGGCTCCAACAGAGAGGGACATGCCATGGAGAGAGTTGTGTCATCCATGCTTTACTGACTCTCTTTCTCTCTCTCCATCCCTCTATCCTTCTGTCACTCATTCGTTGTGAATGTTCATACTTTCTCTTTGTCTTCTATAATCTGGGAGGTAGGGAGGATCAGATCGCCGAAGCATCACAGGAGTTTCCACACATATGCACACACACACGCACACACACACACACACAGGTCTCCCCAGCTACAGGTCTCTTCTGAGGGAATGGCGTTTGTGTGTAGCCAGATCTATAATCTCACATAAACATCCTGCTAGTATTTTTGGATCACACACACACACACATAGATGCACGCAAACTGTGCATACAGATGTTAGTTATCTACCCACGTCAAACTCCAATATGGTGGAACATACACACAGGATATATACACTTGTGATTCAAACTCTCTCTAAACCTGTTAGGACTCAAACATTTGTTGTGGTAATGACTTGTGTGTGTGAGAGAGCAATAGTGTAATATCAGAAAGACATACACTGAGTGCACCCACCCTTTTTGCTCTCAGAACAACCTCAATTCGTCGGGGCATGGACTCTACAAGGTTTCGAAAGCGTTTAACAGGGATGCTGGCCCATGTTGACTTTAATGCTTCCCACATTTGTGTCAGGTTTGCTGGATGTCCTTTGGGTGGTGGACCATTCTTGATCCTCACAGGAAACTGTTGAGCATGAAAAACCCAACAACTTTGCAGATCTTGACACAAACTGGTGCACCTGGAACCTACTACCATACCCCGTTCAAAGGCACTTAAATATTTTGTCTTGCACATTCACCCTCTAAATGGCACACATACACAACCCATTTCTCAATTTTCTCAAGGCTTAAAAATCCTTCTTTAACCTGCGTCTTTCAGCACACAGGGGAACAAACATCTACCTGGAGGTGAAGGTATCCCCTCCCAAATATGCCCCCCTTGGCACAACTATGACAAAACAACCAACAAAAAAGGTCAAAATTCCTGCAGCTAGGTCGCATGCTGGGTCTGTACATAGTCAATGGTAAGCTTCGAGGAGACTCCTAAGGTAGGTACACCTACAGCTCATCCCTTGGCATTAGTACTGTAGATTACTTTATCACTGACCTCAACCCAGAGTCCCTCAAAGCATTCACAGTCAGCCCACTGACACCCCTATCAGATCACAGAAAAATCACAATCTACTTGAAAAGAGCAATACTGAATCATGAGGCATCAAAGCCAAAGGAACTGCACAACAGGGGCGCAACTTTGGTTTTAGAAGTGGGGGGGACATAAAATATATATATATTTTTTTTTATCCAGTCGGATAAACACTCCAAACAAGCTACCTGACCGCTCGAAGGCGTCCGCATGTTCCTAAAGCACACCGTAATCTCGTTTTGTATCACATTCCAATGATAAAACTGGGGGGGACAAAAATGCAATTTCAGAATGTGCCCATTGGAAATTACACCACTGCTGCACAATATTAACAAATGCTATAGATGGAAGGAAAGTAGTGTAGAAACCTACCAAAAAACAATTAGGCAACAACAAATGCAATCCCTTTTAGACAACTTCCTGGACAAAAATTAAGCAGACAATTTAAGAAAATGTACAACAATGACAAATGTTTTGATGAAGAATGCAAAAACATAGATACCCAGAAAACCTGAGCCTATGCCTTCACTATGGTGAATTACTAAAACAATACAGAAAGGAAATCAACTCAATGTAATTGAAGAATCCCATAGAATCGACCCACTTCTGGGAAAATTGGAATACACTAAACAAACCACGACACAAAGAGTTATCTATCCAAAACTGACATGTATGAATAAACCACCTCTCCAATATTTTTGGCTCTATAACAAATAACAAACAGCAGAAACATAGACATGATCAAATACAAATCTAAGAATCAACTGTTAAAGACTACCAGAACCCGCTGAATTCTCCAATTACATTGAATGAACTACGGGACAAAAGACAAACCCTCCAACCCAAAAAGGCCTGTGGTGTTGATGGTATCCTAAATTAAATGATAAAATATACAGACCACAAATTCCAATTGGCTATACTTAAACTCTTTAACATCATACTCAGCTCTGGCATGTTCCCCAATATTTGTAAACAAGGACTGATCACCACAATCCACAAAAGTGGAGACAAATTTGACCCCAATAACTACCGTGGGATATGCATCAACAGCAACCTTGGGAAAATCCTCTGCATTATCATTAACAGCAGACTCATACATTTCCTCAATGAAAACAATGTACTGAGCAAATGTCAAATTGGCTTTTTACCAAATTACCGTACGACAGACCACGTATTCACCTTGCACACGCTAATTGATAAACAAACAAACCAAAACAAAGGCAAGGTCTTCTCATGCTTTGTTGATTTCATACAAGCTTTTGACTCAATTTGGCATGACGGTCTGCTTTACAAATTCATGGAAAGTGGTGTTGGGGGAAAAACATATGACATTATAAAATCCATGTACACAAACAACAAGTGTGCAGTTAAAATTGGCAAAAAAACACACACATTTGTTTCCACAGGGCAATGGGGTGAGACAGGGATGCAGCTTGAGCCCCATCCTCTTCAACATATATATCAACGAATTGGCGAGGGCACTAGAACAGTCTGCAGCACCCAGCCTCACCCTACTAGAATCTGAAGTCAAATGTCTACTGTTTGCTGATGATCTGGTGCTTCTGTCCCCAACCAAGGAGGGCCTAAAGCGGCACCTAGATCTTCTGCACAGATTCTGTCAAATATGGGCCCTGACAGTAAATCTCAGTAAGACAAAAATAAAGGTGTTCCAAAAAAGTCAAATTGCCAGGACTACAAATACAAATTCCATTTAGACACTGTTCCCCTACAACACATAAAAAAACGATACATACCTTAGCCTAAACATCAGCACCACAGATAACTTCCACCAAGCTGTGAACGATCTGAGAGACAAGGAAAGAAGGGCCTTCTGCGCCATCAAAAGGAACATACAATTTGAATCAGTTATAGAACCCATTTACCTTTATGGTTGTGAGGCTAACCAACCAAGAAATTACAAAATGAGACAAACACCAAATTAAGACTCTGCATGCAGAATTCTGCAAAAACATCCTCTTTGTACAACGTAAAACACCAAATATTGCATGCAGAGCAGTATTAGGCCGATACTCGCTAATGAACAAAATCCAGAAAAGAGCCATTAAATTCTAAGAATCAAAATCAAATCAAATCAAATTGTATTTGTCACATGCGCCGAATACAACAGGTGTAGACCTTACAGTGAAATGCTTACTTGCAAGCCCTTAACCAGCAATGCAGGTTTAAGAAAAATAAGTGTTCAGCAAAAAATAGATAAGTAAAAAATTTAAATTAAAAATAATTAAAGAGCAGACCTGCCACTGACTTTGAGTAAAGCCAGCGTGTCTATATATGCAGATGACTCAACACTATACACGTCAGCTACTACAGCAACTGAAATGACTGCAACACTTAACAAAGAGCTGCAGTTAGTTTCAGAATGGGGTGGCAAGGAATAAGTTAGTCCTAAATATTTCCAAAACTAAAAGCATTGTATTTGGGACAAATCATTCACTAAACCCTACACCTCAATTACATCTCGTAATGAATAATGTGGAAATTGAGCAAGTTGAGGTGACTAAACTGCTTGGAGTAACCCTGGATTTTAAAACTGTCATGGTCAAAACATATTGATACAACAGTAACTAAGATGGGGAGAAGTCTGTCCATAATAAAGCGTTGCTCTGCCTTTTTAACCTCTACGGGACGGTTGCTGCTCAATATGCGATATGTGACTAGAATGGCGTTGTAAACAACGCAGCAGCTAATGGGGATCCATAATAAATACAAATACAAGTATGACCTCTTATACACTAAATACAGTGGGGGAAAAACGTATTTAGTCAGCCACCAATTGTGCAAGTTCTTCCACTTAAAAAGATGAGAGAGGCCTGTAATTTTCATCATAGGTACACGTCAACTATGACAGACAAATTGATTTTAAAAAATCCAGAAAATCACATTGTAGGATTTTTAATGAATTTATTTGCAAATTATGGTGGAAAATAAGTATTTGGTCACCTACAAACAAGCAAGATTTCTGGCTCTCACAGACCTGTAACTTCTTCTTTAAGAGGCTCCTCTGTCCTGCACTCGTTAACTGTATTAATGGCATCTGTTTGAACTTGTTATCAGTATAAAAGACACCTGTCCACAACCTCAAACAGTCACACTCCAAACTCCACTATGGCCAAGACCAAAGAGCTGTCAAAGGACACCAGAAACAAAATTCTCACCCCGTGGGGTCAAAATGATCACAAGAACGGTGAGCAAAAATCACAGAACCACACGGGGGGACCTAGTGAATGACCTGCAGAGAACTGGGACCAAAGTAACAAAGCCTATCATCAGTAACACACTACGCCGCCAGGGACTCAAATCCTGCAGTGCCAGACGTGTCCCCCTGCTTAAGCCAGTACATGTCCAGGCCCGTCTGAAGTTTGCTAGAGTGCATTTGGATTATCCATAAGAGGATTGGGAGAATGTCATTTGGTCAGATGAAACCAAAATAGAACTTTTTGGTAAAAACTCAACTCGTCGTGTTTGGAGGACAAAGAATGCTGAGTTGCATCCAAAGAACACCATACCTACTGTGAAGCATGGGGGTGGAAACATCATGCTTTGGGGCTGTTTTTCTGCAAAGGGACCAGGACGACTGATCCGTGTAAAGGAAAGAATGAATGGGGCCATGTATCGTGAGATTTTGAGTGAAAACCTCCTTTCATCAGCAAGGGCATTGAAGATGAAACGTGGCTGGGTCTTTCAGCATGACAATGATCCCAAACACACCGCCCGGGCAACGAAGGAGTGGGTTCGTAAGAAGCATTTCAAGGTCCTGGAGTGGCCTAGCCAGTCTCCAGATCTCAACCCCATAGAAAATCTTTGGAGGGAGTTGAAAGTCTGTGTTGCCCAGCGACAGCCCCAAAACATCACTGCTCTAGAGGAGATCTGCATGGAGGAATGGGCCAAAATACCAGCAACAGTGTGTGAAAACCTTGTGAAGACTTACAGAAAACGTTTGACCTGTGTCATTGCCAACAAAGGGTATGTAACAAAGTATTGAGAAACTTTTGTTATTGACCAAATACTTATTTTCCATCATAATTTGCAAATAAATTCATTAAAAATCCTACAATGTGATTTTCTGGATTTCTTTTTCTCATTTTGTCTGTCATAGTTGACGTGTACCTATGATGAAAATTACAGGCCTCTCTGATCTTTTTAAGTGGGAGAACTTGCACAATTGGTGGCTGACTAAATACTTTTTTTCCCCACTGTAAGGCCCAGCCTTTGGAACTTTGGTTTTCCTAGATATGGCTACTATATTGTGATCACAATATGCGATGGATTTGGATACTGCTTTAAAGCAAATTTCTGCAGCATTAGTAAAGATGTGATCAATACTTGTTGATGATTTCATTAGTTCAGGTCTTAATGAAAACAGGTTTGTTCAGGTAAACTCAGGTGTAGAAGTTAAGTCATGTGTTATAGCAAAGTCCTATGTCCAGGTATAGTGGTAAACTCAGGTGTTTCACTATGTTATGTAGAGGCATTGACCCCTTTCCTCTCCTCTTCAGGACTGTGATATAACCTAGTGATAGTGATATAACCCCTGACCCCAGAGCTAGGCCAAACTGACAGGCCGCTGAGGGATGGCCTGGGTCAACGACCTCTTTTGACCCCTCATAAAATGGGTGAGTGGCAACCAGAGGGTCGCTGAGTACCAAATCAAATCAAATCAAATATTTTTGGTTGTCACGTCTCCTCCTGTTGCTCCCCTCCGGCGCTCTGATTCGCCGGTCTACTGAGCCACCGGTCTGAGCGCACCACCTCAGCAACACCGGAATGGAAACCCAACGCACTCTAATCACCTCTATTGCACCTGCACCTCATCATCTCATCACCAACCCTATTTAGCCCTGGACTGTACTGTATGATGTTGTGTGTGATTGTTTAGCTTCGTGTCGTTTACTCTATCTTTGTTAATTCACTTTCTCTTTGTTAAGTAAACCTTGACCTTGTTTATTCCTGCGTCTGCGTCCTGCCTCTTCGTATACTCACTACTCGTCACATTGGTCACATACATATATTTAGCAGATGTAATTGTGGGTGTAGCGAAATGCTTGTGTTCCTAGCTCGAACAGTGCAGTAGTATCGAACAATTCACAAATAATACACACAAATCTAAAAGTAAAAGAATGGAATTAAGAATTGTATAAATATTAGGATGAGCACTGTTTGAGTGGCTTTGACCAAAATACAGTAGAATACAGTATATACATATGAAATGAGTAAAACAGTATGTAAACATTATTAAAGTGACTAGTGTTCCATTTAAAGTGACCAGTGATTCCATGAATATGTACATAGGGCAGCAGCCTCTAAGGTGCAGGGTTGAGTAACCGGGTGGTAGCCAGCTAGTGATGGCTATTTAACAGTCTGATGGCCTTGAGATAGAAGCTGTTTTTCAGTCTCTCGGTCCCAACTTTGATGCACCTGTACTGACCTCGCCTTCTGGATGATAGCGGGGTGAACAGGCCGTGGCTCGGGTGGTTGATGTCCTTGATGATATTTTTGGCATTCCTGTAACATCGGGTGCTGTAGGTATTGGGCAGACTGCACCACCCTCTGGAGAGCCCTGCTGTTGCAGGCGGTGCAGTTGCTGTACCAGGTGTTGATACAGCATGACAGGATGCTCTCAATTGTACATCTGTAAAAGTTTGTGAGGGTCTTAAGGGCCAAGCCAAATTTCTTCAGCCTCCTGAGGTTGATGAGACGCTGTTGCGCCTTCTTCACCATGCTGTCTGTGTGGGTGGACCATTTTAGATTGTCAGTGATGTGTACGCCGAGGAACTTGAAGCTTTTCACCTTCTCCACTGCAGTCCCGTCAATGTGAATAGGGGCGTGCTCTCTCTGTTGTCTCCTGAAGTCCACGATTAGCTCCTTCCTTTTGTTGACGTTGAGGGAGAGGTTATTTTCCTGGCATCACTCCGCCAGGGGCCTCACCTCTTCCCTGTAGGCTGTCTTGTCATTGTTGGTAATTAGGCCTACTACTGTGTCATCTGCAAACTTGATGATTGAGTTGGAGGCGTGCGTGGCCACGCAGTCATGGGTGAACAGGGACTTCAGGAGGGGGCTGAGCATGCACCCTTGTGGGGCCCTTGTGTTGAGGATCAGCGTAGTGGAGGTGTTGTTTTCTACCTTCACCACCTGGGGGCGGCCTGTCAGGAAGTCCAGGACCCAGTTGCACAGGGCGGGGTTCAGACCCAGGGCCCCGAGCTTAATGATGAGCTTGGAGGGCACCATGGTGTTGAAGGCTGAGCTATAGTCAATGCACAGCATTCTTACATAGGTATTCCTCTTGTCCAGATGGGATAGGGCAGTGTGCAGTGCAATGGCGATTGCATTATCTGTGGATCTATTTGGGCGGTATGCAAATTTAAGTGGATCTAGTGTGTCAGGTAAGGTGGAGGTGATATGATCCTTATCTAGCCTCTCAAAGCACTTCATGTTGACAGAAGTGTGTGCTACAGGGCGATAGTCATTTAGTTCAGTTACCTTTGCTTTCTTGGGTACAGGAATAATGGTGGACATCTTGAAGCAAGTGGGGATAGCAGACTGGGATAGGGAGAGATTGAATATGTCCGTAAACACTCCAGCCAGCTGGTCTGCACATGCTCTGAGGACACGGCTAGGCATGCCGTCTGGGCCGGCAGCCTTGCAAGGGTTAACTCTTAAACGTCTTATCCACGTCAGCCATGGAGAACGAGAGCCCACAGTCCTTGGGAGCGGTCTGCGTCGGTGGCACTGCATTATCCTCAAAGCGGTCGAAGAAGGTGTTTAGCTTGTC
The DNA here is from genome assembly GCF_964263955.1 of Coregonus lavaretus. Taxonomy (NCBI): domain Eukaryota; kingdom Metazoa; phylum Chordata; class Actinopteri; order Salmoniformes; family Salmonidae; genus Coregonus; species Coregonus lavaretus. The sequence goes on along the minus strand of NC_140007.1, from coordinate 1,772,766 downwards.
CGGGAGCAAGACATCGGTGTCCGCGACATGGCTGGTTTTCCCTTTGTAATCCGTGATTGTCTGTAGACCCTGCCACATACTTCTCGTGTCTGAACTGTTGAATTACGACTCCAGTTTGTCTCTGTACTGACGTTTTGCCTGTTTGATTGCCTTACGGAGGGAATAATTACACTGTTTGTATTCAACCATATTCCCAGTCACCTTGCCGTGGTTAAATGCGGTGGTTCGTGCTTTCAGTTTTGCGCGAATGCTGTCATCTATCCACGGTATTTGGTTTGGGTAGGTTTTAATAGTCACAGTGGGAACAACATCCCCTATACACTTCCTGATGAACTCAGTCACCGTGTCCGTGTATACGTCAGTGTTATTCTCAGAGGCAACCCGGAACATATCTCAGTCCGCATAATCAAAACAATCTTGCAGCATGGATTTTGATTGGTCAGACCAGCGTTGAATAGACCTTAGCACGTGTACTTCCTGTTTGAGTTTCTGCCTATAGGAAGGGAGGAGCAAAATGGAGTCGTGATCTGATTTGCCAAAGGGAGTTTGGGGGAGGGCCTTGTAGCCATCCTGGAAGGGGGAGTAACAATGGTTGAGAGTTTTTGTAGCGAGAGTACTACAGGCAATGTGTTGATAGAACTTTGGTTGCTTTTTTCTCAAATGTGCTTTGTTAAAAACCCCAGCTACAATAAATGCGGCCACAGGATATGTGGTTTCCAGTTTGCACAAAGTCCAGTGTAGTTCCTTGAGGGCCGTCATGGTATCGGCTTGAGGGGGAATATACATGGCTATTACTATAACCGAAGAGAATTCTCTTGGGAGATAATACGGTCAACATTTGATTGTGAGATATTCTAGGTCGGGTGAACAAAAGGACTTGAGTTCCTGTACATTATCACAATCACACCATGAGTGGTTAATCACAAAACATACACCACCGCCTTTCTTCTTCCCAGAGAGTTCTTTATTCCTGTCTGTGCGATGTACTGAGATCCCAGCTGGCTGTGAGAGAACCATGATTCTGTGAAAGATAGTATGTTACATCCCTGATGTCCCTCTGGAAGGAGATCCTCGCCCTGAGCTCGTCTACTTTATCCAAGGACTGAACGTTAGTGAGTAAAATACTCAGAAGCGGTAGATGGTGTGCACACCTCCTGAGTCGGACTAGAAGTCCACTCCGAATACCTCATCTCCACTTGCGGCGTCTTGGAGCATCCTCTGGGATAAGTTCAATTGCCCTGAGGGGTACGAACAAAGGATTAATTTCGGGAAAGTCATATTTCTGGTCGTAATGCTGGTGAGTTACCGCCGCTCTGATATCCAAAAGTTATTTCCGGGTGTATGTAATAACACAAAAAACGTTCTGGGCTAATAATGTAAGTGTGTAAATAACACACAAAAATACAAAATACTGCAAAGTTGCTTAGGCGCTAGAAGCAGAGCTGCCATGTCTGTCGGTGCCATCTTCAAATGGTTAACACACACAGGACACAGGGACGTGGGATGGGGAGAAACCTAAACAAAGGCTGCAAGAGACTTCAAAGTCAGCCGACGGTGCACATCTATTTCTTGCTATTTACTCCCCCGAGAACCCATCTCCTCTCCTCCAACCTGAAGGAGCCCTCTCTCTTTCCTGCACACAAATATTTCTGCTCAGGCTTGGATAGCCCTCAAGCTTTTTTCACTCAATTCAGTAGAAATGAATTTACAGTGGGATAAAAGCATAACGTTTCCAGAAATCCTCTTTCCCTCTCCCACCCTTCCTCTCTCTCTCTCTCTCCTCCTTCCAAACCCTTTCTCTTTCTCTCTCTCCCCCCAACTCCTTCTCCCTCCATCTCTTGTTCTCCTTCCAGGGGGACATTCTTATTTAATTACAGGGAGATTCCCAGGCCAAGAGGGTAAACACAACATTCACAATCAACACACAAACACACAGAACCCCAATCAGAGTCAACCTCTGGATATACAGAACCCATAACCACCAATCAAAATCAACGTCTGGTTACACTGAAGCCCAACCCTCCAATCAGAGGGAGCGGTTATGTTTTCCTTTGTTGCCCTGGCATTTAAGAAACCGCTAAAACAATGGCAAAATATTACACACAAACGCTCACAAACACATAAACACACACACGTTGTGTCTTCAGTCCTTATCATCTCTTTTTTCTCATATTAAGGGTGGCTCATTCTGAGACAGGATATGAGGACTAGGCATTACTGTGCTACAGCTACACACTGCTAAATGGCTCCTACGTGTTCCCCCATAAAGAACGGCTAATAAACGCTAGCCACTCGCTCGCCTAGCAACCCCAGAATAACAGCAGCGGATAGATGAGCACCACTGATAACGTTAGCTGCTATGCTGCTGAACGCTAAGTGCTAATAGGGCTGGCTTATTCTATTAGGCTGGGATAAGAGGCACTAGAAGAGAGGAGGAGAAAGGAAGAGAGGGGTAGAAAGTGTGAGAGTATCAGGGGAATAGTGGAAGGAGAATGTGGGTTAGGGCTTCTGTTATTGTGTGAGCACACACAGTCGAAAACACATACACACAAAACAAACACACAAATTGAGTTAATATTTGCATGGAGAAACTGTACTGGTGAACATAGCTACTGTTTCCTACTGATAGTTTACTCTTGAGATCACACAGGTAGGGAAAACGGAGGAATACTGTAGAGGAGTAGGAGATGGAGAGAAAGACGGAGTCAGAGAAGTAACTTTCTTTAGGTGAATCTTGACACTGCTGCATTCTCTGAACACATGGAGTGGATTAGAGCATGTAGTCTGGTCCTGCACACCACAGTAATGCAGGCACGCACACACACTCTAGTATGTGTGTGTGTGTGCATGTGCGTTACTGTGTTGTGTAGGGCCAGACCAGACTACATGCTCTAATCCACTTCATGTGTTCAGAGATAACTATACACTATTGTCACAAACCCACATCCTAGAGGTGAAACTCACCCCAAGGTCCATCTACGGTAGATAGGGATACAATAATGAGTATCACACACAAAATGAGTATCACACACACATATGTCCACACACACACCCCTACATACACAACAGGTAAGGACACAATCCCATTATATAGCCGTGGTCTGTTTTTTCAAAGACATCCCGAGTCTATGGGGGGGGGTCTCTAATATAAAAGAGTAGCACAGGTATGAGCCTTGGGCTGTGTACAATTCTAATTAACCAACCCCACACACCGGGGTAGGGTACCAAGGTAAAACTTTACTGGCCTGCATGTGTGTGATTGGAAAAGATAGAGGGAGAGGGAATAGAGAGAGAGCGAAAGTGAGAGAGAGAAAGAAAGCGACAGAGAGAGAGAACGAGAGAGGAGAGAGAGAAGAGAGAGAGAAAATAACTTTTGTTTATTATTTATATCACTTGCTTTGGCAATGTAAACACATGTTTCCGATGCTAATAAAGACCTTTGTATTGAATTGAATTACATTAGAGAGAGAGAGAGAGAGAGAGAGAGAGAGAGAGAGAGAGAGAGAGAGAGAGAGAGAGAGAGAGAGAGAGAGAGAGAGAGAGAGAGAGAGAGAGACTTGCCTATCTCTGCTTTTTCTCACTCTTGTTGTTTTTATCACCTCAGAGTCTGGTCGGGTGGTGAATGCACTTAGGATTTATACCACTACATAGCAGCAGAGCAGTAAACCTTTATGTCAACTACATCAGAGTGGTAGGACCACTGAAAAAGGGGCTGTAAAGAAACCCACTATATTACAGGCAAACTCTACAAAACACATACACACACTCAGTGCACAAACACACACACACACACACACACACACACACACACACACACAAGCACACACACACATGCTTGCGCACATGCAGGCCAACAAGCTCTCACAGTCTCACTGCAGAGTTAGACGTTTATCCACATTTCTCCAAACGTCAAATTTCGAAGTTGCTCCAACCACCCTGGGTTGACTCCTGCTCATCATCATTCTGTTTCTCCAAATTTCAAATATAAGTTAAGGTTTGGGATAGGCATTTATTCCCTATGGTTAAGGCATCTTTTCCCAAACTCGGTCCAAATTATTAAAGCTTGATGATTAGTTGATTATTTGAATCAGCTGTGTAGTGATAGGGCAAAAAAACAAAATGTGCACCCCTTGGGGTCCATAGGACCGAATTTGGGAAACACTGGTTTAAGGTAAGGGATAGTGTTAAAAGAAAAAAAAAGAAAAATGATTGTCCACTGGGATTGAATGTGAGTCATGGGTTAACGCCCATCTACCACCCCCTTCCGCAAAACCCTAGCAAAACCCAAGCATACTTGGTGACTGTGGCTGGTTTTGAAGGCATTTCCCAATGTCTTCAGGATATGGATAGACGTCTCATTTCAAAGTCACTCTTGAGCAATCTGCCTGTGCAGGGACGCATGCACACACACACACTGTTTAAGTCCTCTGTAAAGGACTGTAAAGAAAGCTGTATTACATTACATTCCCCTCAATTAGAGCTGAACAATGTTGTGTTTATTGTGGTAATGAGCAAAACGTACCATTTATAATTATATTTAAGTCATTAAGCAGACGCTCTTATCCAAAGCAACTTAGAAATTGATGCATTCAATTTATGATAGCCAGTGGGACAACCACTCAAAAAAAATGTGTGTGGGGGGGGGGGGGTAGAAGGATTACTGTTATACTATTCCAGGTATTCCTTAAAGAGGTAGAGTTCAAGTGTCTCCTGAAGGTGGTCAGTGACTCCGCTGTCCTGGCGTCGTCGGGGAGCTTTTTCCACCATTGGGGTGCCAGAGCAGCGAATAGCTTTGACTGGGCTGAGCGGGAACTGTACTTCCGTAGAGGTAGGGGGGCTAGCAGGCCAGAGGTGGATGAACGTAGTGCCCTTGTTTGGGTGTAGGGTCTGATCAGAGCCTGAAGGTAAGGAGGTGCCATTCCCCTCACAGCTCCGTAGGCAAGCACCATTGTTTTGTGGTAGATGCAAGCTTCAACTGGAAGCCAGTGGAGTGTGCGGAGGAGCGGGGTGACATGAGAGAACTTGGGAAGGTTGAACACCAGACGGGTTGCAGCATTCTGGATAAGTTGTAGGGGTTTCATGGCACAGGCAGAGAGGACAGCCAACAGCGAGTTGCAGTAATCCAGACGGGAGATGACAAGTGCCTGGATTAGGACCTGTGCCGCTTTCTCTGTAATGGTAGGGTCGTACTCTGCGAATGTTGTAGAGCATGAACCTGCACGATCGGGTCACCGCTTTGATGTTAGCGGAGAACGACAGGGTGTTGTCCAGGGTCACACCAAGGTTCTTTGCACTCTGGGAGGAGGACACAATGGAGTTGTCAACCGTGATGGCGAGATCATGGAGTGGGCAGTCCTTCCCCGGGAGGAAGAGCAGCTCCATCTTGCCATGGTTCAGCTTGAGGTGGTGATCCGACATCCACACTGATATGTCTGCCAGACATGCAGAGATGCGATTCGCCACCTGGTTATCAGAAGGGGGAAAGGAGAAAATTAATTGTGTGTCGTCTGCGTAGCAATGATAGGAGAGACCATGTGAGGATATGACAGAGCCAAGTTACTTGGTGTATAGAGAGAATAGGAGAGGGCCTAGAACTGAGCCCTGGGGACACCAGTGGTGAGAGCACATGGTGCGGAGACAGATTCTCGCCACGCCACCTGGTAGGAACGACCTGTCAGGTAGGACACAAAACAAGAGTGAGCAGCGCCGGAGATGCCCAACTCGGAGAGGGTGGAGAGGAGGATCTGATGGTTCACAGTATCAAAGGCAGCAGATAGGTCTAGAAGGATAAGAGCAGAGGAGAGAGAGTTAGCTTTAGCAGTGTGGAAAGCCTCCGTGACACAGAGAAGAGCAGTCTCAGTTGAATGACCAGTCTTGAAATCTGACTGGTTTGGATCAAGAAGGTCATTCTGAGAGAAATAGCAGGATAGTTGGCTAGAGACGGCACGCTCAAGAGTTTTGGAGAGAAAAGAAAGAAGGGATACTGGTCTGTAGTTGTTGACATTTGAGGGATCGAGTGTAGGTTTTTTGAGGAGGGGTGCAACTCTCGCTCTCTTGAAGACGGAAGGGACATAGCCAGCGTTCAAGGATGAGTTGATGAGCGAGGTGAGGTAAGGGAGAAGGTCTCCGGAAATGGTCTGGAGAAGAGGAGTGGATAGGGTCAAGCAGGCAGGTTGTTGGGCGGCCGGCCGTCACAAGTCGCAAGATTTCATCTGGAGAGAGGGGAGAACGAAGTCAAAGCATAGGGTAGGGCAGTGTGAGCAGGACCAGCTGTGTCATTTGACTTAATAAATGAGGATCGGATGTCGTCAACCTTCTTTTCAAAATGGTTGACGAAGTCATCCACAGAGAGGGAGGCGGGAGGGGGAGGAGGAGGAGGATTCAGCAGGGAGGAGAAGGTGGCAAAGAGCTTCCTAGGGTTAGAGTCAGAGGCTTGAAATTTAGAGTGGTAGAAAGTGGCTTTAGCAGCGGAAACAGAGGAAGAGAATGTAGAGAGGAGGGAGTGAAAAGATGACAGGTCCGCAGGGAGTCTAGTTTTCCTCCATTTCCGCTCGGCTGCCCGGAGCCCTCTTCTGTGAGTTCGCAATGAGTCGTCAAGCCACGGAGCAAGGGGGGGGGGGACCGAGCCGGCCGGGAGGATAGGGGACATAGAGAGTCAAAGGATGCAGAAAGGGAGGAGAGGAGGGTTGAGGAGGCAGAATCAGGAGATCGGAGGGGGAAGAGATGATAGGATGGAAGAGGAGAGAGTAGCGGGAGAGAGAGAGAGCGAAGGTTGCGACGGCACATTACCATCTGAGTAGGGGCAGAGTGAGTAGTGTTGGAGGAGAGCGAGAGAGAAAAGGATACAAAGTAGTGGTCGGAGACTTGGAGGGAAGTTGCAGTGAGATTAGTAGAAGAACAGCATCTAGTAAAGATGAGGTCAAGCGTATTGCCTGCCTTGTGAGTAGGGGGGGACGGTGAGAGGGTGAGGTCAAAAGAGGAAAGGAGTGGAAAGAAGGAGGCAGAGAGAAATGAGTCAAAGGCAGACGTAGGGAGGTTAAAGTCACCCAGAACTGTGAGGGGTGAGCAATCCTCAGGAAAGGAACTTATCAAGGCTTCAAGCTCATTGATGAACTCTCCAAGGGAACCTGGAGGGTGATAAATGATAAGGATGTTAAGCTTGAATTGGCTAGTGACTGTGACAGCATGGAATTCAAATGAGGAGATAGACAGATGGGTCAGGGGGAAAAGAGAGAATGTCAACTTGGGAGAGATGAGGATTCCTGTGCCACCGCCGCACTGACCAGATGCTCTCGGGGTATGCGAGAACACAAGATCAGATGAGGAAAGAGCAGTAGGAGTAGCAGTGTTTTCTGTGGTAATCCATGTTTCTGTCAGCACCAAAAGTCGAGGGATTGGAGGGTAGCATAGGCTGAGATTAACTCTGCCTTGTTGGCCGCAGAACGGCAGTTCCAGAGGCCGACGGAGACCTGGAACTCCACGTGGGTCGTGCGCGCAGGGACTACTGATAAGAGTGGCAGCAGCCACGTGGTGTGAAGCGTTTGTATGGTCTGTGCAGAGGAGAGAACAGGGATAGACAGACACATAGTTGACAGGCTACAGAAAAGGCTACAATAATGCAAAAGAGATCGGAATAAAATTAACTAAACATCTGGGAAAGCGAGAGAGCGGGGCCTCCCTCACTTACCTTTCACTGAAACACTCAAATATAACTCTCCCAACTTCCACTTTAGAAATTATAATTGTTGTAATCTACAACGGTTCAATGTTTTCTAGGAATACATAAAGAATGGCCCATAAGTAAGTATTTTACCGTTAGAATAAAATGTGATTATAAATTAAAGACTGAATAGTGGAGCAGGTTAGAGGGAGTGTGATTTTGGAAGAAAACAGAACCATACTTTGTTTCCATATAGATTCTCTGCATAAGAAAAGGGAAGTACAGACTCACTGTACACTTCTGTTTTGTTTACATGTACCACAAGTGTGTGATATCCAATAATAAATGGTGATATAACAGTTGTGCCATCACTGCCATGACATGTGCAGACGAGTGTAAAACTTGGGACCAACACTTTACATGTTGCGTTTTTATTTGTGTTCAGTATAAATGCTAAATCATACGTGCTGTGCTTATGAATCTAAATTCTAGTGTAGTTAGTGCGTGATTTGACACCATCCACCCCAACATCCCCAATGCCCCCGATTTGTGTTAGTCACGCAGATACACGTGGTTCGATATCAGCCTACCCAGAGAAAAGAAGGATGATGATCCTGGAGAGGTTAAAAGGAGGAAGAACTTGGCAATAACTCACCCCTCAGGTTTGGAGTTTTAGTTCCCATGGTGACGGTTATGCCCAGATGCCCTCCTCCTCCTCCTGTTGAAAAAAATATATCAATCATTTCTTCCATCAATCCATCCATTCAACAATCAAGTAAGCAAGCTAGAAAAACAATCAATCAATCAATCAATCAACAAACCAATCAATCAATCAAATATAATTTGAATATAATTTTTTGCATTTATACTGAAAACAAATAAAAACGCAACATGTAAAGTGTTGGTCCCAAGTTTCATGAGCTGAAAAAAGATCCCTGAAATGTTCCAAATGAGCAAAAAGCGTATTTCTCTCAAATGTTGTGTACAAGTTTGTTTAAATCCCTGTTAATGAGAATGTATCCTTTGCCAAGATAATCCATCCACCTGACAGGTGTGACATATCAAGAAGCTGATTAAACAGCATGATCATTACACAGATGCACCTTGTTCAGGGGACAATAAAATGCAACTCTAACATGTGCAGTTTTGTCACACAACACAATGCCACAGATGTCTCAAGTGTTGAGGGAGCGGGCAATTGGCATGCTGACTGCAGGAATGTCTGCCAGATAATTTAATGTTAATTTCTCTACCATAAGCCACCTCCAATGTCGTTTTAGAGAATTTGGCAGTACGTCCAACAGGCCTCCACATCCGGCTTCTTCACCTGCGGGATCACCTAAGACCAGCAATCCGGACAGCTGATGAAACTGTGGGTTTGCACAACCGAATAATTTCTGTACAAATCGTCAGAAGCTGTCTCAGGGAAGCTCATCTGCGGGCTCATCGTCCTCACCATGGTCTTGACCAGCGTGCCAGTTCGGCATCGTAACCGACTTCAGTGGGCAAATGCTCACCTTGGATGGTCACTGGCATGCTGGAGAAGTGTGCTCTTCACGGATTAATCCCGGTTTCAACTGTACCGGGAAGATGGCAGACAGTGTGTATGGCGTCGTGTTGGCGAGCGGTTTGCTGATGTAAATGTTGTGAACAGAGTGCCCCATGGTGGTGGTGGGGTTATGGTATGGGCAGGCATAAGCTACGGACAGCGAACACAATTTAATTTTCTCGATGGCAATTTGAATGCACAGAGATACCGTGACGAGATCCTGAGGCCCATTGTCGTGCCATTCATCCCCCGCCATCACGTTATGTTTCAGCATGATAATGCACGGCCACATGACGCAAGGATCTGTACACAGTTCCTGGAAGCTGAACATTTGACAGTTTTTCCATTACCGGCATACTCACCAGACATGTCACCAACCATTGAGCATGTTTGGGATGCTCTGGATGGACGTGTACGACAGCGTGTTCCAGTTCCCGCCAATATCCAGCAACTTCGCACAGCCATTGAAGATGAGTGGGACAACATTCCACAGGCCACAATCAACAGCCTGATCAACTCTATGCGAAGGAGATGTGTCTCGCTGCATGAGTCAAATGGTGGTCACAGCAGATACTGACTGGTTTTCTGATCCATGGCCCTACCTTTTTTTCAAGGTATCTGTGACCAACAGATGCATATCTGTATTCCCAGTCATATGAAATCCATCCATAGATTATGGCCTAATGAATTTATTTTCATTGACTGATTTCCTTATATGAACTGTAAGTCAGTAAAATCTTTGAAATTGTTTCATGTTGCCTTTATTCTTTTGTTTAGTATATATTTGCCGCAGAGCCAGACAGGGCGCCAGGATAAAGTGACTAAGAGGGCAGTTGAAATCAGCGAGGTGCCACATTTTTTTAGGGGTTCTTCCATTGGAATTATTTTGAATTCTGCTTATATCACACTACCCACAATAAACATAAAGTTCAAATGCAGAGGCTTCGAGATCATTGAGTGCTTATAAAGTGACAGGTTGGCGTGTAATCTTTAGCCATCTCCGCTGCGCTGTATCAGCGTAAGGACAAAGATTCAGCAGGAGGCAGGCAGGTAGAGGTGAAAATGAGTGTTGGATTTATTTACACAGCGCTGGTATTTCAAAGATGACTGTGATATTCACAAATATACATGAAAAGTTCTGACTTCAAAATGTCAGCATTCAAAAGAAAAAGCCTCTTATCAGGCAAAACCTGTCTTAACCAATAAAGCACAGGTCTACCAGGCTCAGATACAGCCTCCCCTTGAGTTACCCAAAAGTGAACTAACTAGAACATCCCCAAACGGGCACTTAAATACTGCACATTTGGCCATACCTATTCTTGGTGCACAGGCCAGGTATATGTATGCACACTAAAGCGCACGTTCTTTCATCATTAAATATGATGGAGAAACCGGACACATGCTCTCCAAACACCGCTAAGAAAGTGACAGAAAACTGGTAAATGCAATTAAATTAACCAAACGTTATTCATCACAAGTGTTGTGCAGTTTGTGAGCACTCCAAACAACGTTTCCACTTAGAGAATGAGAATGGCATGAATGTATATTATATTTAATTAATTATAAACATTTCCGTAACCGAACATTCTAAATTAATGGAGGGATATGTTGGAATTTTCAGTAACTTCACTGTGAAAATATAGTATATTTCACAGTGCATTGATAAACATTGACACAATGAAACAAATAGTGTGCACATAATTGGTGGGAGTCAGTGTGCAATATAGCTCGTCTTTGCCACACACCCCTCCCCTTATTCTGGTCTCAACATTTTAAATTATGCTCGAGACGCATATCTCACACATAAGTAGAAACCTCATAAGAATTGTCAGGATGTAGCATTGCACATTTTTCCTTCAACTGAAATCATTACGGTTTAGCATTTCTAACCACACCCCTCACGCACACACTACCCAAACTAATGGACATGTGACAGCAAGGCAGAATTGCACATTCCAAACGAGCACTAGGTACATAATACATATTAACCAACATGGTATGTCCATTTGGTGGATGTAGATTGGCGGAGCAAATAAAGGAACATCATAGCAGTTGCCCCGAGGCAGATGAACACTTTGTCCACTAACCTTTTGGCGATGTGGGGGAACAAACTTCCCTGCATGGGCCTTTGTTGAAGCAGGTAAGGTAGCATTCTATCCCAAACGATACACAGTGGACACTAGGGTTGTCTCCAGACCCCCCAGCAGTGACACAACTTCTGTGCCACACCCAGGAAAATGTTCCGGTGCAGTAATTTTCTCTCTAAGCCCGTTGAAAGGGTCAGAGCACACCCTCTCCTCTCAGGCTCCGGAGAGAGCTCAGACATAATCAGTTCAGTGTCAGTCAATGTCAGGATGAAAACCTCACACACCCCATCATAGGGCAGACATTCCTAGAGAGTGCCCCCCATAGGAACAGCAGAGGAGCAGGAAGGATTGGCCTCCAACACAGTGTCTTCACCAGGGCCCAACTGGTAAACTTGACCATGCCCTTATAAAACAAAATCAAATATTACAGGCAGAGGCGATTCATGTTATTCACTTAGCATACCAAAGAGATGAAAAGCATTTTTGTCCTGCTTTTTATGGAAACCCAAAGGAGTCATACCTAACCGTCCCAGTGGCTTTCCATAGCCCCAGTACACACACTGTGGTGTGCTCTGTCCATTGTGCTGACACAAGACAGCGGAGATGCATATTCTTTGGGCGCCAATTTGAACTTTTTTGCTATTTTTACATAGGGACATAAAACTCAAACTGAGGTGGCACAAGTTTGAACTTAGTGGGCTAAGACCTCTTTAGCCCCCTTGTGGAGCCAGGTACGCGCAGAACCCCTAACAAAATACAGACCTAGATTCCAAAGAGCAGGCATTTCCTATGCTTAGTTGTACTATGTCTCCCTGCTAGTCTCACAGCCAGTTATAATCAAAGCTAGCATGTTTTGCTTATTCACCCAGGCTGTAGATGTGTACTGTATGATATCAATGGAATTCATCCCTCTTTGTCAGGAGGCAGTAATGAAGCACAGAGAGGCTTTCCTCAGGCCTGAGTCTAGCAAGACAGAGCCATGAGAACAGTGAGGCTAACCCACATACACAAACACCATTACGTTTCTACAGGCAGCAGAGTAGTGGAGTCGAGCTGTTTCCCTGAGCTTTGCTTGCTTGATGAGCGTACTTGTTTGATACCTGAAGACTCGTGTTGGCTCCCAGAGCTATAGCCTAGGCTTTAGCTCAGCGGGCTAAATGTGGTCTTGAGGCACGCAGACACACCTGCACAATCTGTCAAGAGTTACAACTGTTCCCTCTCAATCGCAATGGCTATGCTACGGCTAATGGTAGGCTATGGCTAGGGATATACTAAACTATGCTATGCTAAATGCTAATAGCTTCAGCTACAGTCTGTCAATCAGTCAGCAGCAGCTAGCCCCAGTGAGTGGCTGTGACAGGCCGTGTAAACACAGCCAAGCCCTCTTGCCAACCTAGCCAGGCTAAAGACACACACACACACACACACACACACACACACACACACACACACACACACACATACACACATACACACACACACACACACACACACACACACACACACACACACAGTCGGGGCTTAATATCATGTGCTACTTGTCATAAAGCTGAAGCAGCCTGTCGAGGAGGAGAATAAGGAACAACAACCAGAGAGAAGGGCCTTGTAATTCTAACTCTGATAAACACTTCATGGCTGTTCTCTATTTCCTTACAGAAGCCTGGTGCCAAGCCCTATAGCTGTGGCTAAATCAGAACAAGATGGACACAACATGCCCCTCAAACTGAGCAAACTCAGTAGAGAGATAGAGAGACCTGTGGTGCACATCAACAGTGTAAAACGTTTTCCTCCCTCTCCTCCTGGTCTCCTCTCCTTCATCTGAACTGATGTGAAAGCAGGTTAAGTGAAAACATGTGGTGGATGCCAACTTGGATGGCCTGATAGGAGAAATAAAGGTGTCTGTTAGCTGCATAATGCAACAAGATCTTATAGTTTCCCTTTGAAATTCGACATATTATGTCTATTTTTGACTAATTAATTCTGCATGGTTACAAGGTTAATTATGCATGGTTACAGTGTATGTATTAATTCCAAGTGGTTAAGGTTAGGGCTATGGTTTTAGGAAGGCTTAAAAGTAAATAATAAAAAACCATGCGCTATTATCATCACGTATCAAGTATTCTCGTGGGTTGCTAGAGCATTGTGAACTGTGGTAGTGTAATGGTCTAAGAAGTGCGCTCCGTCTCCGAGCATCATGAGTTTGCTCCCAGTGCAGGAAAAAACATATTATTTTTATTTATTTTTATTGTGCCGAGGAAGACATATATCGGCGTTCTGGGGACCTTTTCAAACTTCCGAAATGTTGTCTATTTGTAGTGATCAGTCTGGAATAATGACCTAATAATGAGACCCATGAGCTGAGAGATAGTTTGGTCATGGAAAAAATGTACGTGCGTGTACATGTGTGAGAGAGAGCTGTAATGACTGTTGCGTGTGTGTCTTTGTTTATAATGGCTTGGAAAGTATCTCTCCTTCTGACAGCCTTGGAAAGTATTGTGTCTCCAGGGTGTGTCACCAGAACCCCTTCTTCTTCTTAATCATCATCGATAACCTCAAACACACACACACACGGGCGTCTCCAGACTGAGCACTACATTGCACCGCACCGCTGGCCATGGTCAGAAACCCAGCTATTAGGAGAAGAGAAGAGATAAATAGGAAGGAGGGAGGAAAGATGGAGAAGAGGATGGGAGAGAAGGAGGAGGAAAAACAGGAATAAGGGAGGAGATGGGTAAGGAAGAGGAAGTTGGGGAGTCAGAAACATGGGGCAGAGGAGAGGAGAGGTAGGATAAGGAAACCAAGGGGGAAAAGGAGAGACAATGGAGGAAGGAGAGGAGGAGGGGTAGAGAGGAAGAGGTGGTGAGGAAAAATAAATAGTGTAATTAATCATGTTCAGATAAAAGAGAGCGATAAAAGGTGGACTGGGCATGTGTTTGGAGGAAAAAATGATTTAACCTCAGGGACCCTAATCTGACCTCACACACACACACACACACACACACACACATACACAGACACACACACACACACACACACACACACACACACAAATGAAACAAAAACACAGAATAAACTAAATAGCTATTTTGTCAATTTATTTACCTTTATTTCAACAGGGAAGTCATATTGAGACTAAAGTCTCTTTTGCAAATGAGCCCTGCACAATATAAAAATGAACACATCAATGGGCAAGTATAGATAAACATAAATATACACAATACACATTAAATACGCATTAAGATACACAACCCAGTCAATAAAAAAAGACGTATTCTTCATTTAGAAAATCCATTGTCAGATGTCTGAATTGCCTTAGGGACACCAAAGCATCCAATTAAAACATATTTTGGATTTGCCATGCCAAAAGGTTTTTCCCACGGACATTCACTGTGATGCGGATGAGAATTTTTGGCCAAATGCTCAAGACAGGCTTGATCCAAATTATTGCGTGCTAAACATAATGTTTTATTTTCATTACTTTAATTTGTTTCATTTAATTTCTTATATTTTATTACAGACAGTACACCAATGTTGCAATTATATCTGAAAAATAAAAGGGTTTTATTCCATGAATGATTGTAGAGGATGTCTTCATTGATCACACCTTTGATTACACATTGGATAGATATTATGGAAATTATGTTTCTACAACTTGATTGGAAAGGCACACACCTGTCTATATAAGGTACCACAGTTGACAGTGTATGTCAGAGAAAAAACCAAGCCATGCGGTAGAAGGAATTGTCCGTAGAGCTCTGAGACAGGATTATGTCCAGGCACAGATCTGGGAAAGGGTACCAAAAAATGTCTGCAGCATTGAAGGTCCCCAAGAACACAGTGGCCTCCATCATTCTTAAATGGAAGATGTTTAGAACCACCAAGACCCTTCCTAGAGCTGGCCGCCCAGCCAAACTGAGCAATCGGGGGAGAAGGGCCTTGGTCAGGGAGGTGACCAAGAACCCGATGGTCACTCAGACAGAGCTCTAGAGCTTCTCTGTGGAGATGAGAGAACCTTCCAGAAGGACAACAATCTCTGCAGCACTCCACCAATTTGGCCTTTATGGTAAAATGGCTAGATGGAAGCCACTCCTCAGTAAAAGGCACAGGACAGCCTGCTTGGAGTTTGCCAAAAGGCATCTAAAGACACTCAGACCATGAGAAACAATATTCTCTGGTCTGATGAAACCAAGATTGAACTCTTTGGCCTGAATGCCAAACGTCACGTCTGGAGGAAACCTGGCACCATCCCTACAGTGAAGCATGGTGGTGGCAGCATCATGCTGTGGGGATGTTTTTCAGTGGCAGGGACTGGTAGAATAGTCAGGATCGAGGCAAAGATGAACGGAGCAAAGTAAAGAGCGATCCTTGATGGAAATCTGCTCCAGAGTGCTCAGGACCTCAGACTGGGTCGAAGGTTCATCTTCCAACAGGACAATGACCCTAAGCACACAGCCAAGACACCGCAGGAGTGGATTCGGGACAAGTCTCTGAAAGCCCTTGAGTGGCCAAGCCAGAGCCCGGACTTGAACCCGATCAAACATCTCTGGAGAGACCTGAAAATAGCTGTGCAGTAACGCTCCCTATCCAACCTGACAGAGCTTGAGAGGATCTGCAGAGAAGAATGGCATTGCCAAGCTTGTAGCGTCATACCCAAGAAGACTCGATGCTGTAATTGCTGCCAAAGGTGCTTAAACAAAGTATTGAATAAAGAGCAAATACTTATGTAAATGTGATATTTTTTAAATTATATTTTTATAAATGTGGAAAAAATTCTAAAAACCTGTTTTTGCTTCATCGTTATGGGGTATTGTGTGTAGATGGATGAGGGGAAAAAATAATTTAATACATTTTAGAATAAGGCTGTAACATAACAAAAATCAAGGGGTCTGAATACTTTCCGAAGGCACTGTACTTGTGAAAATAGTACAAAAGCGATATAAAAAACCACTAATGTATTGAATGATGTACTGTATTGTTTTATTTATGTTTTTGTATCTGTGTGTGTGTGTGTCTGTGTGTGTGTGTGTGTGTGTGTGTAGTCTCCATCCTCTTTCTATGAATAGTCTAACGTGGCTTTGTTTTCCTGTCCTCCTTCCCCTCCCCTTAACCTCTCCTCATCTCCTAAGGTCTTAAAACAAAGGATAAGTGAAAGCCAAATATACAGGTGAAGGAGATAAAACTAGGAGAAGAGGCCTCTTTAGACTATTGAGTCACAAATGCTCTAATGGCACCGGAAGAGATGGCTGTCGTTTTAAGGGGCTCCTAACCAATTGTGCTATTGTGTGTGTTTTTTCACGTTATTTGTAACTTATTTGGTACATAATGTTTCTGCCATCGCCTCCTATGACTGAAACAAGCTTCAGGATGTCAGGACAGCAATTACTCAGCTCGTACTGGATGAATACTTTTTCTTTAACGAGTCAGACGCGAAGGATTTACTTCAGACACCCGAAAAGGCCCAAATCCCAGTCATTCGCATGAAGAAGAGACGGAGATATCGGGGACTTAGGTCGGGTGCCTTGTAAGGATCCGACTGCTAGTGGTTAATCTGCCTCTACCATCAGTCCTATTAGCCAACATACAATCATTGGATAATAAAATGGATTTGATCAAGAATATCCTACCAACGGGACATTAAAAACTGTAATATCTTATGTTTCACCGAGTCGTGGCTGAACGACGACATCAATTACATACAGCTGGCGGGGTTTTCGGTTCATCAACAAGATAGAACAGCTGCCTCCGGCGTCAGCTGTTCTACATTTGTAAAACTGTTGACCACACTATTTACCAAGAGAGTTTTCATCTATATTTTTTGTAGCTGTCTACTTACCACCACAAACCGATGATGGCACTAAGAGTACACTCAACGAGCTGTATATGGCCATAAGCAAACAAGAAAATGCTCATCCAGAGGTGGCGCTCCTAGTGGCCCGGGGACTTTAATGCAGGGAAACTTAAATCCGTTTCACCTAATTTCCACCAGCATGTTAAATGTGCAACCAGAGGGAAAAAAAACTCTAGACCACCTTTACGCTACACACAGAGAAGCGTACAAAGCTCTCCCTCACCCTACATTTGGCAAATATGACCATAATTCTATCCTCCTGATTCCTGCTTACAAGCAAAAACTAAAGCAGGAATTACCAGTGACTCGGTCAATACAAAAGTGATCAGATGACGCAGATGCTAAGCTACAGGACTGTTTTGCTTGCACAGACTGAAATATGTTCCGGGATTCTTCCGATGGCATTGAGGAGTACACCATATCAGTCACTGGCTTCATCAATAAGTGCATCGATGACGTCGTCCCCACAGTGACCTTACATTCATACCCCAACAAGAAGCCATGGATTACAGGCAACATCCGCACTGAGCTAAAGGGTAGAGCTGACGCTTTCAAGGAGTGACACTCTAACCCAGACGCTTACAAGAAAATCACGCTATGCCCTCAGACGAACCATCAAACAGGCAATGCGTCAGTACAGGACTAAGATTGAAACTATTACGGATTACAAAGGGAAGCACAGCAGAGAGCTGCCCAGTGACACGAGCCTACCAGACAAGCTAAATTACTTCTATGCTCGCTTCAAGGCAAGCAACACTGAAGCATGCATGAGAGCATCAGCTGTTCCAGACGACGTGTGATCATGCTCTCCGTTGCTGATGTGAGGGCCAGACAGATTACCAGGACGTGTAATCCGAGCATACGCTGACCAACTGGCAAGTGTCTTCACTGACATTTGCAACCTGTCCCTGACTGAGTCTGTAATACCAACATGTTTCAAGCAGACCACCATAGTCCCTGTGCCCAAGAACACTAAGGTAACCTGCCTAAATGACTACCGACCCGTAGCACTCACGTCTGTAGCCATGAAGTGCTTTGAAAGGCTGGTCATGGCTTCCATCAACACCATTATCCCAGAAACCCTACACCCACTCCAATTTGCATACCGTCCCAACAGATCCACAGATGATGCAATCTCTATTGCACTCCACACTGCCAAAACCCACCTGGACAAAAGGAACACCTACGTGAGAATGCTATTCATTGACTACAGCTCAGCGTTCAACACCATAGCGCCCTCAAAGTTCATCAGTAAGCTATTGACCCTGGGACTAAACACCTCCATCTGCAAGTGGATCCTGAACTTCCTGACGGGCCGCCCCAAGCTGGTAAGGGTAGGTAACAACACATTTGCCACACTGATCCTCAACACAGGGGCCCTTAGGGGTGAGTGCTCAGTCCCCTCCTGTGCTCCCTGTTCACCCATGACTGCATGGCCAAGCACGTACCCAACACCATCATTAAGTTTGCCGACGACACAACAGTTGTAGGCCTGATCACAGAAAACGATGTGACAGCCTATAGGGAGGAGGTCAGAGACCTGGCTGTGTGGTGCCAAGATAACAACCTCTCCTTCAACGTGGTCAAGACAAAGGAGACGGTTGTGGACTACAGGAAAAGGAGGACCGAGCACGCCCCCATTCTCACCAACAGGGCTGTAGTGGTGCAGGTTGAGAGCTTCAATTTCCTTGGTGTCCACATCACCAACAAACTATTATGGTCCAAACACACCAAGACAGTCGTGAAGAGGGCACGAAAAGCCTATTCCCCCTCAGGAGACTGAAAAGATTTGACATGGGTCCTCCAAAAAGTTCTACAGCTGCACCATCGAGAGCATCCTGGCTGGTTGCATCACCGTCTTTTATGGCAACTGCTCAGCCTCCGACCGCAAAGCACTACAGAGGGTAGTGCAAACGGCCCAGTACATCACTGGGGCCAAACTTTCTGCCATCCAGGACCTCTATACCAGGCAGAAGGCCCTAGAAATTACGAAAGACTCCAGTCACCCTAATCATAGACTGTTCTCTCTGCTACCGAACGGCAAGTGGTTCCGGAGTTCCAAGTCTAGGTCCAAAAGGCTTCTTAACAGCTTCTACCCCCAAGCCATAAGACTCCTGTACAGCTACTCAAATGGCTACCCGGACAATTTGCATTGTCCCCCCACCTCCCTTTTTTACACTGCTGCTACTCTCTGTGTGTTATCAGTGACTTTACCTCTACATACATTTACATTACATTTTACATTTACATATACATACAGTACATGTACATATTACCTAAATTATCTCGACTAAGCTGTGCCCCCGCACATTGACGCTGTAACGGAACCCCCTATATATAGCCTCACTATTTTACTGCTGCTCTTTAAGTATTTGTTAGTTTGTACATGTGACAAATAAAATGTGATTCGATTTTATTTTATTTTTTGTCTTGTGAGTGGTTGATTAGGGGAACTGTACATGCCGGGCACATCGTTGGCAGCACAACACCCTAAATTATTTCTTAGTACATATCATTTCAGAGGCACTATTATCATCAGGAGACGATCCAGACAGCACACCTGATAGCCCCTGAACTGCTTCTGTCAGATACACACACACAGGCATAAGGATAACAGTATATTCATTCAGCTGTCTTCTAACACAGACCAATTTGAGTGTCCTGGAGGGAAGTAGGATGATACTGAGCTGATGATGATAATGATACTACATTTACATTTTAGTCATTTGGCAGACACTCTTATCCAGAGCGACTTACAGTTCGTGAGTTCATACATTTTCATACTGGCCCCCCGTGGGAAACGAACCCACAACCCTGGCGTTGCAAGCGCCATGCTCTACCAACTGAGCAACAGGGGACCTAAGCTCAAGAGAGATGTTTGTGTATATGTGTGTGTATGGGGGGGGGGGGCGTAGGGAACATTCACAGTGTACACTAACCTCACACACATATCAAAAATACTTTGGCAGCTTTCAGCCTCAAGCCTTTTATCTAAATGATATAAACTGTAAGTTGGTGAGGCTACCAGATCTCACAGTCTCACGTCAGAATTAGATGTTCTTCCATGTTCTCAAAAGTAAAACGTAAAGGTTGTTCCAAACGTCAAATATCAAAGTGAAGAAGAAGGGAGGGAAAGAGGGGTGAAAGAGAGAGGGGATTTCTTTGATGACAATCAAACCACAAGTAGCTGGCTCTGAGTATGATGTGTGCGTAATACTGTCAGCTCATACCAAGCTCTCCACTTAGGACAGTTGAGAGCAGAGCAGAACCTAGCATACACCAAATCACTGTATAAACACACCTTTCATCTGTGTGTGTGTGTGTGTGTGTGTGTGTGTGTGTGTGTGTGTGGACATTTTTAACTATACCACACCAGAAGTTCCCACAAGGATAGTAAACAAAGAAAGATTTGATCAACTGGGAACATTTTGCCGGTCCCCTAAAGTAAAAATGCTATTTCTAGGGGATTTACATTTACATTTACATTTTAGTCATTTAGCAGA
This sequence comes from Coregonus lavaretus, assembly GCF_964263955.1. Taxonomy (NCBI): domain Eukaryota; kingdom Metazoa; phylum Chordata; class Actinopteri; order Salmoniformes; family Salmonidae; genus Coregonus; species Coregonus lavaretus. The sequence goes on along the minus strand of NC_140007.1, from coordinate 1,752,119 downwards.
CGCTCTTATCCAGAGCGACTTAATTTAGGGTTAAGGTTAGAATTAGTGTTAGGGTTAGAGGTTAGGTTTAGGGTTAGGAGTTAAGGTTAGGTTTGATTTAATTTAATTTGTTAGGATCCCCATTAGCCGATGCCAATGGCGACGGCTAGTCTTATTGGGGCCCGACACATAACGAAATAGACATCACAGACAAAATGCTTTATCAAATCAAATCAAATCACATTTTATTGGTCACATCCGCCGAATACAACAGGTGCAGACATAACAGTGAAATGCTTACTTACAGACCTTAACCAACAGTGCATTTATTTTTAACAAAAAAAGTACAAATAAAACAACAACAACAAAAAAAAGTGTTGAGAAAAAAAAGAGCAGAAGTAAAATAAAATAACACAAGGGAGGCTATATATACAGGGGGGTACCGGTGCAGAGTCAATGTGCGGGGGCACCGGCTAGTTGAGGTAGTTGAAGTAATATGTACATGTGGGTAGAGTTAAAGTGACTATGCATAAATAATTAACAGAGTAGCAGCAGCGTAAAAAGGATGGGGTGGGGGGGCAGTGCAAATAGCACGGGTAGCCATGATTAGCTGTTCAGGAGTCTTATGGCTTGGGGGTAGAAGCTGTTGAGAAGTCTTTTGGACCTAGACTTGGCACTCCGGTACAGCTTGCCGTGCGGTAGCAGAGAGAACAGTCTATGACTAGGGGAGCTGGAGTCTTTGACAATTTTAAGGGCCTTCCTCTGACACCGCCTGGTATAGAGGTCCTGGATGGCAGGAAGCTTGGCCCCAGTGATGTACTGGGCCGTACGCACTACTCTCTGTAGTGCCTTGCGGTCGGAGGCCAAGCAGTTGCCATACCAGGCGGTGATGCAAGCAGTCAGGATGCTCTCGATGGTGCAGCTGTAGAATTTTTTGATGATCTGAGGACCCATGCCAAATCTTTTCAGTCTCCTGGGGGGGAATAGGCTTTGTCGTGCCCTCTTCACGACTGTCTTGGTGTGTTTGGACCATGATAGTTCGTTGGTGATGTGGACACCAAGGAACTTGAAGCTCTCAACCTGTTCCACTACAGCCCCGTCGATGAGAATGGGGGCGTGCTCAGTCCTCTTTTTTTTCCTGTAGTCCACAATCATCTCCGTTGTCTTGGTCACGTTGAGGGAGAGGTTGTTGTCCTGGCAAACATGGCCAGGTCTCTGACCTCCTCCCTATAGGCTGTCTCATCGTTGTCGGTGATCAGGCCTACCACTGTTGTGTCGTCGGCAAACTTAATGATGGTGTTGGAGTCGTGCCTGGCCATGCAGTCATGGGTGAACAGAGAGTACAGGAGGGGACTGAGCACGCACCCCTGAGGGGCCCCCGTGTTGAGGATCAGTGTGGCAGATGTGTTGTTACCTACCCTTACCACCTGGGGGCGGCCCGTCAGGAAGTCCAGGATCCAGTTGCAGAGGGAGGTGTTGAGTCCCAGGATCCTTAGCTTAGTGATGAGCTTAGAGGGCACTATGGTGTTGAATGCTGAGCTGTAGTCAATGAATAGCATTCTCACGTAGGTGTTCCTCTTGTCCAGGTGGGAAAGGGCAGTGTGGAGTGCAATAGAGATTGCATCATCTATGGATCTTTTGGGGCGGTATGCAAATTGGAGTGGGTCTATGGTTTCTGGGATAATGCTGTTGATGTGAGCCATGACCAGCCTTTCAAAGCACTTCATGGCTACAGACGTCAGTGCTACGGGTCGGTAGTCATTTAGGCAGGTTATCTTAGAGTCCTTGGGCACGGGGACTATGGTGGTCTGCTTGAAACATGTTGGTATTACAGACTCAGTCAGGGACATGTTGAAAATGTCAGTGAAGACACTTGCCAGTTGGTCAGCACATGCTCGGAGTACACGTCCTGGTAATCCGTCTGGCCCTGCGGCCTTGTGAATGTTGACCTGCTTAAAAGTCTTACTCACATCGGCTACGGAGAGCGTGATCACATAGTCATCCGGAACAGCTGGTGCTCTCATGCATGCTTCAGTGTTGCTTGCCTCGAAGCGAGCATAGAAGTGGTTTAGCTCGTCTGGTAGGCTTGTATCAATGGGCAGCTCGCGGCTGTGCTTCCCTTTGTAGTCTGTAATAGTTTTCAAGCCCTACCACATCCAACGAGCGTCAGAGCCAGTGTAGTACGATTCAATGTGTGTGTGTGTGTGTGTGTGTGTGTGTGTGTGTGGGTGTGGGTGTGGGTGTGTGTGTGTGTGTGTGTGTGTGTCTGTGTGTGTGTGTGTGTGTGTGTGTGTGTGTGTGTGTGTGTGTGTGTGTGTGTGAAAGAGTACAAATCTGGTCCATTGGGGATCTGTGGTTGGCCTGTGGTGGTCCTCTCAAAGGGCTTCGGTGTGATGGTTGGGGGTGGTATGATGATGAGTGTGTAGATGTACTTCATCATAGTTGTCTCCTATTAGCTTCATCCTACTCTGGGTCTGAAGGAGGATAGTAGACACAAATCATCACTTGCATTTACAATTTATTGTGCATTTTGCGTTTCTCAATCTCAAAGCCCTTTACATTTTATGGGAGTAAGTCATTCCACCACCAATAAGCAGCACTCACCTGGATGATTCACAGCAGATAGATTGTGCCAGAATTCTCACCTCACATTTGTTATAACAGTGGAAAGGTGATAGCTGCAACAAGATCTCACGGTTTTACTAATTTGACTTCAGATTCTGAAGTTGCTCCAAATGTCAAATTTCTAAGTTATGGGTTAAGGTTTTGGATAGCGTTAAAACATTACGTTTAGGCATTCAGTCCGAATGGTTAAATGAAGGGTTAAGTTTTGTCTACCACTGGGATTGAACAAGCGACTTTCGGATCCGGAGTCATGGGATTACGCCCATCCATCACCCTAGCAAAACCCAGCCTACTTGATGGTAATAGTGCTCCTAGTGGCCAGTTTTGAAGGCATTTCCCGATGTCCTGAGGACATGGCCAGACATCCAATATTGAAATCAATCTTTAACGATGTGGCTGGATAACTAACTTGTATATAATGTTAATAAATTAACTTTGTGAATATCAATTTCCCTCTGAAATGATAAGATTGATTCACGTTTTAAATGATTGGCTGTAGTTTGTGTGGGATAGGGGGACTGCATGTGATGAAGGCAGCAAAGACAAAAAGCATTGCACTAACAAACGACTTTTGACAGGCCATAAATTGAACAAGGCAGAGTGGCTAATGAAACTATCGTAATTCTGTCAGACGTCATCCATATTTCAGTTGAAGGCTTCCTTGGATGATATCAGTGCTGTGACAGTCAGTGATGTGTTGTTCCTCAGCATAGCTGCAGGCGAGGAGGCCTATGGCTGATGAATCACACTCATTTTCTCCACCATTGATTAAAATTACACTGAAATATGCCTTCAGAGGGAGGGGGAGTAGAGAGAGGGGGGGGGGGGATAACAGCTTAGCTGCTCCAGTAATTGTTAACAGTTAGCAAAAAAGAAGACTGCACACTGAAGAATCTTATATCGTACTGTTTATGCACCGAAGTCTGTACACAGCTAGATATCTAGCTGGAAGCTCTGGTCTGATGCTGTATACACTGCAGTAGGACATCAGAGTTAGCCAGAGCCTCTGCTCTGCTAGATACCAGAGTTCGCCAGAGGATCTGGTCTGCCAGACACCAGAGTTAACCAGAGGATCGGGTCTGCTGCTGTATAGACTGCAGTAAAATACCAGAGTTAGCCAGAGGCTGTGGTCTGCTAGATTGCAGTATCAGAGTGGTGGTCAGATAAGCAGCAGAGATAAAGAGGTGAGGACTAATTGGTGAGGAAACGACCCAGTCAAGATGAGAGGAGGGAGGGTGTAGACAGGACTAGAGGAAGTGTAGACAGGGAGGTGAGTGACACTGGTGCTTACTGATAGATTAGAGAGGAGCTGCCTGTATAGGGACAGACAGGTAGTTAGGAAGGGTAGGGAACATACACAGTCACACAAATACACATACACCACACACACCTTAGGAAGGGTATGGGTCAGACAGTAGTGGTTAGTTGTATTAACAGGTGAGATAATGTGGAGTAAGGTGGGATAAGGGAAGAGTAGCCTGTCCTTTATGGAGAAGTTTATGTTCCTCAGGTGAGACTGGGTGGGACAGTGGTGAGCTGACACCAATCATTATGGAGAGGAAAAAAGTGAGATACCTTTTTCCTAAATGACCCTTAGCCTCTTCCCCTCGGTGTAAACAAAATTATTGACACAAACTCAACTCGGACTATCAGAGGGCACAGTGGAACTATTGTCATTTTGCTTACACTGACTATAATCCTTTCATATCCACAATAAGTGCTTAAGGTTAGCAAGGGATAATTTGGGATAAGGTAGAGAAATAAAGATTAGGCAGCGTCTTGTGGAGTCACCTGGCTGCTGATCTAATGATATCCATATATGGATTTCCTGCTGATCTGAATATAGCTATATTAGGTCATGTAAGGAGCTGTGAATTACGCCAGCAACAATGTTTTTCCCAGTATGCATGTGTGCTTGTGTGTGTGTAATCGTGCATGTGTGTATGTGTGCATTTTTGCATTTGTGCGTGTGTGTGTGTGTGTGTGTGTGTGTGTGTGTGTGTGTGTGTGTGTGTGTGTGTGTGCGCGCATTTGTGTGCATGTGCCCATGTGTGTGTGTGTGTGTGCACTGGAATGTGTGTGTAAGTAGTGTTAATTAGTAGTTGTGTTGAGTAAACAGCTCAGTAATAGCCTCCAGCCATGTCTGTGGAGCAGACACAGGTGTTTCTACTGAGGAGGGGAGCAGGGGGCAATAACAGGAGAGGGGATAGTAGAGGAGAGGATGGGGGCTTAGGGGGAAGGGAGGAGGGGAAGAAGGGAGGGTGGGGAAGGGCAGAGGTGGAGGAGGGTAAAGAGGAAAAAGGGCGGTGGAAACAGGAAGTGTTGTAAGAAGGGTTTGATTAGGAGCCAGTATAATGGATCATAGTTTATGTTGTGCATATTGTCTAGTTCTGGTGGAGGGGAGAGAAGAAGAGGAGAGAATGGGTGTATGATGATTCCTCTAATCTCCTGTGAGTAAGACAGTGAGGGAAGGAGGTGGGGTGTGGGTTGTAAACACAAGACTGATGATCCCATAGCAGTAGTCACAGCTGCGTCCTCAAAAACCTCAATCCCAACGTTCCACACATCGCATGCATATTCCCAATCAGAGCATACCACACACACACACACTCACGCACACACACACACACCCGCGCGCGCACACACACACAAACACACACAGACATGACATGAGGCTGGTGTTTGAAGATTAAAGAGAGGACTAAGACAAACAAGCATCTGGAATGCCAGAGGCAAACAGCTGTGGTGCACTGAGGACCACACAGGGCCGTTAGACTCTACACAGGAGGTAGCAGCCTGGGGAGGAGGGTGGCACAAGACTGTTCCATAGCACCAACTGACAGTCTACAATAGACCATAGACAAGAATGTCTACATTGCGTTTTCACACTTTTGGTATTATCTGCTTGTCTTGTTCTTTTGCTACAAGAAAGCTGAGTCTGAGCTGTTGGCCCGCTTCTCACTGGGTTTCGAGGCACTTTATATTACCTGCATGCGTGCGTGTGTGTAACCAAGGCATCATAATAAAATCCCTCCAGTGTGGGAAAGTGACCCTGCTCTGTGCAGACATATTGTCTTACAAAGGCTTTCCTAGCATTGGCACACCTTGGAGAATTCCTAATCCATCTTTCCAGTGGGGGATTGTGTGTATGTTTCACTGCTTTACATTGTTTGTGGGTGTGTGTGTGCGTGTGTGTGTGTGCATTGGCACATCTTTAAGAGTTCCAAATCCATCTTTCCCAGGCTTCAAAGAGCGACTGACCAATGGCCATCCATCACAGAGAGAATTTCCATTCCCAGACACATTTACCCCACTCATCTCCTCAGAATGCCAGAAAACCAGCCCGTGGACTTGTGTGTGTGTGTGTGTGCGTGTGTGTGCGCGTCTGTGTCTATGTGTGTGTGTGTGTGTGTGTGTGTGTGTGTGTGTGTGTGTGTGTGTGTGTGTGTGTGTGTGTGTCTGTGTGTGTGGCAGACCTTCAAAGCCTAACTTTGGCACACACGCTATCTGCAAATCTATCCGCTGTCCCCGGATCATGTTCCCCTTTGAGACTCCGACTCCCATAACTCCCTGGCATTTCCTGGTCAGCTTCCATACTTCCTTCCATTGGCTAGCTCAGGGGTTGAGGAAAAGTGTGTCAATGGATCAAAAGAGAGAGAATAATGTATGCGTGTGTGAGTCTATGTTCTTGATAAATGCAACAACAACAAAAAACATCTCACATAGAACATGTAAAGTGCCTTATTCAATGCTGGGAGACAATTTCCTTAAATGTGTTCTTGTAAGAGATGTTCTTTCAAGATGGGAAATAACATTTCTGAAGTTTCTGGACTAATTGGTTAACTATTCTAGTTCCAGATGCCACCATAACATCCAGCCAGTGTGTTGTTCTCTCTCCCAATTATCAAATGTACAATTGAAGTCGGAAGTTTATATACACTTAGGTTGGAGTCATTAAAACTCATTTTTCAACCACTCCACAAATTTCTTGTTAACAAACTATAGTTTTGGCAAGTCGGTTAGGACATCTACTTTGTGCATGACACAAGTAATTTTTCCAACAAGTGTTTACAGACAGATTATTTCACTTATAATTCACTGTATAACAATTCCAGTGGGTCAGAAATGTACATACACTAAGTTGACTGTGCATTTAAACAGCTTGGGAAATTCCAGAAAATGATGTCATGGCTTTAGAAGCTTCTGATTGGCTAATTGACAACATTTGAGTCAATTGGAGGTGTACCTGTGGATGTATTTCAAGGCCTACCTTCAAACCCAGTGCCTCTTTGCTTGACATCATGGGAAAATCGAAAGACATCAGCCAAGACCTCAGAAAAAAATTTGTAGACCTCCACAAGTCTGGTTCATCCTTGGGAGCAATTTCCAAATGCCTGAAGGTACCACGTTCATCTGTACAAACAATAGTACGCAAGTATAAACACCATGGGACCACGCAGCCGTCATACCGCTCAGGAAGGAGACGCGTTCTGTCTCCTAGAGATGAATGTACTTTGGTGCAAAAAGTGCAAATCAATCCTGAACAACAGCAAAGGACCTTGCGAAGATGCTGGAGGAAACAGGTACAAAAGTATCTACAGTAAAACGAGTCCTATAACAACATAACCTGAAAGGCCGCTCAGCAAGGAAGAAGCCGCTGCTCCAGAACCGCCATAAAAAAGCCAGACTACGGTTTGCAACTGCACATGGGGACAAAGATCGTACTTTTTGGAGAAATGTCCTCTGGTCTGATGAAACGAAAATAGAACTGTTTGGCCATAATGACCATTGTTATGTTTGGAGGAAATAGGGGGAGCTTGCAAGCCGAAGAATAACATCCCAACCGTGAAGCACGGGGGTGGCAGCATCATGCTGTGGTGGTGCTTTGCTGCAGGAGGGAATGGTGCACTTCACAAATAGATGGCATCATGAGGAAGGAAAATTATGTGGATATATTGAAGCAACATCTCAAGACATCCGTCAGGAAGTTAAAGCTTGGTCGCAAATGGGTCTTCCAAATGGACAATGACCCCAAGCATTTTTCCAAAGTTGTGGCAAAACTTCCGACTTCAACTGTATGTGGAGGCTTTTGTGTACTGTAGCTATGTAAAATTGTCTGTGTGTGTGTGTCACATCGCCAAATGGGAAAACATGACGCATCATAGGCGATAAACAGATAATGGGCCTTCCCTGAAATTCATCTGACCGATCGACCCCACCCCACCAGGAACTGTTTAGCCTACTGTTTAAGAGCAAACACACACAAATACACACACACACACACACACACACACACACACACACACACACTAGACACATCTGTTGACTTTCAAACTCTGTACATTTCCCAGAAGCCTGTCTGACTCAGTGGGTCGTGTGCGTGCGTCCTGCTGTTAGCTCGTTACCGTTAGCATCCAGGCTAGCAGACGCACTGATGTGGTCTGACCTGGCCATAATGACCCACATACCTTCATTTATCACCCACAGTACAGCACGGGGGAATGGGAATGTTGGTGTGTGTATGTGCACTGGCATTTACAGGCAGAGGGGTAAATGTTAGGATGCAGTAATGTGGTCTAAGTTGGTTCTAATAACCTCCATCAATCATCCATAGGACAGGAGTGTCAGGCGCCGCTCTCAGTGTGTGTGTGTGTGTGTTTATGTACCTGTTCTGTGGTGGAGGCTAAAGGAGTTACTAAGTCATAATGTGTACATATTGTTTGAGCTGGTGCATGAGTCTGTCCTTCTCTCTCTTCAAAATCCTCACCTCATCCTATGATTTTGTTCCATTTAGAGGAGGACATTTCCAGCAGGGCTATGTTAGCATCCTTCTCACTGATCCCTGCTAGAAGAGCCTGCTGCCTGGAGAGGAGAGGGGGATGAGAGGGAGAGAGAGAGGAAGCGAATGCAAGATGGTTAGGAAGACTAGATACAGTCATAAGTATGCTCAACAAACACTCAGGATGTCACACACACACACACACAAACACACACACAGACATTGAAGTGGCATAGTGTAAGTGCAGCATTAGTCTGTCCCCGACTGAGTCATTGTAGAGGTGAAGGGGTAATGGAGGATAATAGAGTAATAGAGAGGGGAGAGAGGATATGACATACATCCTCTGTCAGGGTTGGTTATCACAGTGGTATACACACAGCAGGGGGGTGGACACAGGTGCAGGGGTTAACATACCAGCAGGCTGCATCACACACACACACAAATGTTTCCTCATGGCATAAGTGTCCTAACCCCTCTGTGTTCACACAATTAGGAGGACCAAACTATAGGGCTGTATTTTCGGGGCTGCTGTGTGGGGAGAGCCATTACTGTTCCATCGTCATCAAACAGGAAGTCATAACTCAGTTCATTGTGTCACACACTCACACATGCATTTAAACCTTTCTGGGAGAGTGTAGAGAGAGAGAGAGAGAGAGAGAGAGAGAGAGAGAGAGAGAGACTCAGAGAGAGAGAGAGAGAGAGAGAGACTGAGTGAGAGAGAGACTCAGAGAGAGAGAGAGAGAGACTGAGTGAGAGAGAGAGACAGAGAGAGAGAGAGACTGAGTGAGAGAGACTTGTAGAGTCCATGCTCTGCCAAATTGAGGCTGTTCTGACAGCAAAAGGGGGGGGTGCAACTCAATATTAGGAAGGTGTCCTTAATGTTTTGTACACTCAGTGTATTTTTCAAATTGACATCAATTGATGTATTAATTCAATCAATCCATGGTGGCAGACATTGCCATGCTCATGCTTTCTGTGGTCCACTGTAGCAGCAGTCTGTTAGTGTGTAAACTGGGCTGGTATTTTTAGCTGTGTAAACACTGCGTAAAATTGCCTGTTTCTGAGTGTGTACAGTACATGTAAATCAGAATATATTTAATGATAAGAAGTAGAAGTCAGAATAATAACAGAGCATGACCAGTCTTGATTAGTCGGCTCTGGAAGTTCATGTTTACACATGCTAATAGACCCTAACACCTTGTCTACTGTCCTCATATCACGCCCCAGTGTCAGCTCAGCAGGCAATCTACTCCAAACATTTATTTAGTAGGCCTTTAACTTGTTCATACATTTTAAGTCTATATTCATACAATCATCAATTAAAGATCCAATATTAAATCAAACTTCAATTCAAACTTTATTTTAAGTGCATTTAAAATAGCAACACACTTGAAACAATAAAATGAAAAACCAAGAATGGCAATAAAATAGATAGAATGTTATAATGTACATAAAACACAAAGTTGTCATTGATTAAAGGCCAAGCTAAAAAGGCTGGTTGACAAATGGGATTTTAACACCTCAAGCAGTTTCACAGTACAATGCAAAGTTCCATATAAAACTAATAATAACATGTGTAAATAAAAAACACATACAATGATGAATGAAAATAATTATAATGACCTCTACAATTTAAGAAATAAACAGTAGCTTTGCTCTCAAATTTCCAATGCTAGGCCCCTTGATTTCTCATAGTTTCACCTCCAAGTAGCCAAATGCCTAAAAAGCAGTCCTACTTGAAACTGGTATACCACAGTTACTGTCTCAGTAATCCTTGCAAACTGCACTTTATACCGACAATATGCACAGTGCCCTTGGGCTTCCAACCACACCTGAACACCGTTTTTAAAAATTTGTTTTTATCTGTATTGTTGTCTATCATTTGTTTTCTTTGGTGCAAATAAATACATAAACATTTAATAAAAGTGCTTCATAATTCTCTGAAGTGGAATAAACTGTGCCTCTGATACAGATTCAAATGCCTTGCACCAAACCTCAACAGGGGGCTTGAAATGATATTGATTCTGATGTTTCCGGAACCAATTTACACGAGCCACGACATGAGACGTGTGTGTTTTCATGTGCTGGACCAACAAGCACATCATAAGAGAACAACTGTGTTGCTATGCCTGGTGTTAGCTCTGCATCTGGTTGAATGTGTAGTAGGCCTAGCTGTCTGTCTGTGGCGAACCACTTTGCAAGTACACATGATGAGTGAAAACTTCTACTTTGATCAGTGCTTATAACCTCTCCCAGCATGTCTACCTTATCACGTTGTTCTGTCAGCTGTATAATGGTGAGATCCTTGTTTGGATACATTAATGTGAAGACACTATACAGATCATTCCTATCTTCACTTGCTTTGACAAACAGCTGTTTAGGGGGCATGTCTGAACTCATTGCAAATTCAACATTGGTCAGATCCTTATTCTCACTCTGATCAATGGCTTGTCAGTACTTGGTACTAGCAGGACCTACATGTATGTCATATCTCAAGACCAGCCTGCTAACAAGTTTCTCATATCCTCAACGTCAGTTGGCCAGACCATGCTCTTAACCTCTTGGGCAGTTAAAACATTTCTCATAAGGTCCACTACAGCCATGTAGGTTGGATTGAAATATGAAAATGTAAATAGTTCAGAGAATCTGGCCCAAGTTTCAGTCTCTATTGTTTTCCTCTCTGCCTTGGTCTTCGCCTGTGTCCACATACTCCTTTGCATTTTGTAAACTTAATTCTGGCCAACATTTCTAATAGAATGACATTGAAAGTAAACAGGGACCTGAAAGGCCCAGCAATAAAGTAGCCAACTTTATAAACTGCTATGATATATTATTGATGTACACTAGTTGTTAGTTTGAGAATAGACTACTGGGGGACTATTCTATGTAAAATTACTGATACAGGCTTTGAACGAAGTCATGAAATGTAGTTTCATGAAACACCGGCACAAACTCATCAGGAATAGAAGGTAGGGCATAGTGATTGAAAAGTAATTATCCAATTAAATAAACAAAACCAGAAGTGAGGGCGTGACGGTTGAAAATGACCAATCAAATTAACGCGATTCGAAAACTCTGCCATACCACTTCTGTCAGAGCTGGCGTAGGGGTGGTGTGGAAATCAGATGCAGGATGCAGAAGTAGTCCAAAAATACTTTAATAAAGTCCACAGAATGAACGGCTACAAACAGAGCCGGAGGCACAAGAATAATAACGCACTCAGCGTAATACACTAAACACGCACAATAGTGCGGACTCTCTACAGCAATAGAGCACAAACTAGACATGGAAACACCTGCTGACAAATGAACAACTACACACAAGCACAAGACAGAAACAACGAGAACTTAAAGGACACATAATCAAGACAAAATGAGAAACAGGTGTACCAAAACAGACCAAACCAAACGAACACAGAAACAACGAACGGTGGCAGCTAGTACTCCGGGGACGACGACCGCCGAAGCCTGCCCGAACAAGGAGAAGGAGCAGCCTCGGCAGAAACCGTGACAGTACCCCCCCCTTGACGCGCGGCTCCAGCCGTGCGCCGACCCCGGCCTCGGGGACGGCCAGGAGGACGCGGAGCAGGGCGCGTGGGATGACCACGATGGAACTCAGTCAGAAGAGACGGGTCTAAGATATCTCTCCTCGGCACCCAGCACCGCTCCTCCGGACCGTACCCCTCCCACTCCACGAGATATTGGAGACCCCCCATCCGGCGTCTCGAATCCAGGATGGACCGAACTGTGTACGCCGGAGCCCCCTCGATGTCCAGCGGGGGCGGAGGAGTCTCTGCTATCTCACAGTCCTGGAGTGGACCAGCTACCACCGGCCTGAGGAGAGACACATGGAACGAGGGGTTAATATTCTTATAATCAATAGGAAGTTGTAATCTGTAACACACCTCGTTCAACCTCCTCAGGACTTTAAAAGGCCCTACAAACCGCCGACCCAGCTTCCGGCAGGGCAGGCGGAGGGGCAGGTTTCTGGTCGAGAGCCAGACTCGATCTCCCGGTGTGTACACCGGTCCCTCACTGTGGTGGAGATTGGCGCTCGCCTTGTGTCGACGGATGGCCCGCTGCAGATGTACGTGAGCAGCGTTCCATGTCTCCTCCGAGCGCCGCACCCACTCATCCACCGCAGGAGCCTCGATCTGGCTCTGATGCCAAGGTGCCAGAGCCGGCTGGTACCCTAGTACACATTGGAAAGGAGTGAGTCTGGTGGAGGAGTGGCGAAGGGAGTTCTGGGCCATCTCGGCCCAGGGAACATACCTCGCCCCCTCCTCCGGCCGGCCCTGGCAATACGACCTCAGAAACCTACCCACATCCTGGTTGAAAACTGTTTTCTGCCCCTCCCAAAAGATAACATTTGTGGATAATTGGCCCTCTTTCTGGGACTCACCCACAAACAGGACCAAGCCTGACCTGCTGAGGAGTGACGGACTCCATCCTAGCTGGAGGGGTGCTCTCCTCTTATCTACCAACATAGATAGGGCTCTAACTCCTCTAGCCCCACAGTGAAATAGGGTGCAGGCCAGGCAGCAGGCTGTTAGCCAACCTGCCAGCTTAGTGGAGTCTGCCAATAGCACAGTCAGTGTAGTCAGCTCAGCCATACCCATTGAGACTGTGTCTGTGCCTCGACCTAGGTTGGGCAAAACTAAACATGGCGGTGTTCACCCTAGCAATCTTATTAGGATAAAGACCTCCTCCATTCCTGCCATTATTGAAAGAGATCGTGATACCTCACATCTCAAAATAGGGTTACTTAATGTTAGATCCCTCACTTCAAAGGCAGTCATAGTCAATGAACTAATCACTGATCATAATCTTGATGTGATTGGCCTGACTGAAACATGGCTTAAGCCTGATGAATTTGCTGTGTTAAATGAGGCCTCACCTCCTGGTTACACTAGTGACCATATTCCCCGTGCATCCCGCAAAGGCGGAGGTGTTGCTAACATTTACGATAGCAAATTTCAATTTACAAAAAAAAAAATGGCGTTTTCATCTTTTGAGCTTCTAGTCATGAAATCTATGCAGCCTACTCAATCACTTTTTATAGCTACTGTTTACAGGCCTCCTGGGCCATATACAGCGTTCCTCTCTGAGTTTCCTGAATTCCTATCAGACCTTGTAGTCATAGCAGATCATATTCTAATTTTTGGTGATTTTAATATTCACATGGAGAAGTCCACAGACCCACTCCAAAAGTCTTTCGGAGCCATTATCGACTCAGTGGGTTTTGTCCAACATGTCTCTGGACCTACTCACTGCCACAGTCATACTCTGGACCTAGTTTTGTCCCATGGAATAAATGTTGTAGATCTTAATGTTTTTCCACAAAATCCTGGACTATCGGACCACCATTTTATTACATTTGCAATCGCAACAAATAATCTGCTCAGACCCCAACCAAGGAGCATCAAAAGTCGTGCTATAAATTCTCAAACAACACAAAAATTCATTGATGCCCTTCCAGACTCCTTCTGCCTACCCAAGGACGTCAGAGGACAAAAATCAGTTAACCACTTAACTGAGGAACTCAATTTAACCTTGCGCAATACCCTAGATGCAGTTGCACCCCTAAAAACGAAAAACATTTGTCATAAGAAACTAGCTCCCTGGTATACAGAAAATACCCGAGCTTTGAAGCAAGCTTCCAGGAAATTGGAACGGAAATGGCGCCACACCAAACTGGAAGTCTTCCGACTAGCTTGGAAAGACAGTACCGTGCAGTACCGAAGAGCCCTCACTGCTGCTCGATCATCCTACTTTTCCAACTTAATCGAGGAAAATAAGAACAATCCAAAATTTCTTTTTGATACTGTTGCAAAGCTAACTAAAAAGCAGCATTCCCCAAGAGAGGATGGCTTTCACTTTAGCAGTGATAAATTCATGAACTTCTTTGAGGAAAAGATCATGACCATTAGAAAGCAAATTACGGACTCCTCTTTGAATCTGCGTATTCCTCCAGGGCTTAGCTGTCCTGGATCTGCACAGCTCTGCGAGGGCCTGGGATCGGGAGAGACACTTAAGTGTTTTAGTACTATATCTCTTGACACAATGATGAAAATAATCATGGCCTCTAAACCTTCAAGCTGCATACTGGATCCTATTCCTACTAAACTGCTGAAGGAGCTGCTTCCTGTGCTTGGCCCTCCTATGTTGAACATAATAAACAGCTCTCTATCCACCGGATGTGTACCAAACTCACTAAAAGTGGCAGTGATAAAGCCTCTCTTGAAAAAGCCAAACCTTGACCCGGAAAATATAAAAAACTATCGGCCTATATCGAATCTTCCATTCCTCTCAAAAATTTTAGAAAAAGCTGTTGCGCAGCAACTCACTGCCTTTCTGAAGACAAACAATGTATACGAAATGCTTCAGTCTGGTTTTAGACCCCATCATAGCACTGAGACTGCACTTGTGAAGGTGGTAAATGACCTTTTAATGGCGTCAGACCGAGGCTCTGCATCTGTCCTCGTGCTACTAGACCTTAGTGCTGCCTTTGACACCATCGATCACCACATTCTTTTGGAGAGACTGGAAACCCAAATTGGTCTACACGGACAAGTTCTGGCCTGGTTTAGATCCTACCTGTCGGAAAGATATCAGTTTGTCTCTGTGAATGGTCTGTCCTCCGACAAATCAACTGTACATTTCGGTGTTCCTCAAGGTTCCGTTTTAGGACCACTATTGTTTTCACTATATATTTTACCTCTTGGGGATGTTATTCGAAAACATAATGTTAACTTTCACTGCTATGCGGATGACACACAGCTGTACATTTCAATGAAACATGGTGAAGCCCCAAAATTGCCCTCGCTAGAAGCCTGTGTTTCAGACATAAGGAAGTGGATGGCTGAAAACTTTTTACTTTTAAACTCGGACAAAACAGAGATGCTTGTTCTAGGTCCCAAGAAACAAAGAGATCTTCTGTTAAATCTGACAATTCATCTTGATGGTTGTAAAGTCGTCTCAAATAAAACTGTGAAGGACCTCGGCGTTACTCTTGACCCTGATCTCTCTTTTGACGAACATATCAAGACTGTTTCAAGGACAGCTTTTTTCCATCTACGTAACATTGCAAAAATCAGAAATTTTCTGTCCAAAAATGATGCAGAAAAATTAATCCATGCATTTGTTACTTCTAGGTTAGACTACTGCAATGCTCTATTTTCCGGCTACCCGGATAAAGCACTAAATAAACTTCAGTTAGTGCTAAATACGGCTGCTAGAATCCTGACTAGAACCAAGAAATTTGATCATATTACTCCAGTGCTAGCTTCCCTACACTGGCTTCCTGTTAAGGCAAGGGCTGATTTCAAGGTTTTACTGTTAACCTATAAAGCGTTACATGGGCTTGCTCCTACCTATCTTTCCGAGTTGGTCCTGCCGCACATACCAATACGTACGCTACGGTCACAAGACGCAGGCCTCCTAATTGTCCCTAGAATTTCTAAGCAAACAGCGGGAGGCAGGGCTTTCTCCTATAGATCTCCATTTTTATGGAACAGTCTGCCTACCCATGTGAGAGACGCAGACTCGGTCTCAACCTTTAAGTCTTTACTGAAGACTTATCTCTTCAGTAGGTCATATGATTGAGTGTAGTCTGGCCCAGGAGTGTGAAGGTGAACGGAAAGGCTGGAGCAACGAACAGCCCTTGCTGTCTCTGCCAGGCCGGTTCCCCTCTCCACTGGGGTTCTCTGCCTCTAACCCTGTTGCAGGGGCTGAGTCACTGGCTTGCTGGTGCTCTTTCATGCCGTCCCTGGGAGGGGTGCGTCACTTGAGTGGGTTGAGTTACTGACGTGATCTTCCTGTCTGGGTTGGCGCCCCCCCCTTGGTTTGTGCTGTGGTGGAGACCTCTGTGGGCTATACTCGGCCTTGTCTCAGGATTGTAAGTTGGTGGTTGGGGATATCCCTCTAGTGGTGCGGGGGCTGTGCTTTGGCGGAGTGGGTGGGGTTATATCCTTCCTGTTTGGCCCTGTCCGGGGGTTTCTTCGGATGGGGCCACAGTGTCTCCGGACCGCTCCTGTCTCAGCCTCCAGTATTTATGCTGCAGTAGTTTATGTGTCGGGGGGCTGGGGTTAGTTGGTTATACCTGGAGTACTTCTCCTGTCTTATCCGGTGTCCTGTGTGAATTTAAGTATGCTCTCTCTAATTCTCTCGTTCTCTCTTTCTCTCTGAGAACCTGAGCCCTAGGACCATACGTCAGGACTACCGGGCATGATGACACCTTGCTGTCCCCAGTCCGCCTGGCCTTGCTGCTATTCCAGTTTCAACTGTTCTGCCTGCGGCTACGAAACCCCTACCTGTCCCAGACCTGCTGTTTTCAACTCTTAATGATCGGCTATGAAAAGCCAACTGAGAGACCTGAGCCCTAGGACCATACGTTGGGACTACCGGCCGTGGTGACTCCTTGCTGTCCCCAGTCCGCCTGGCCTTGCTGCTATTCCTGTTTCAACTGTTCTGCCTGCGGTTATGGAACCCCTACCTGTCCCAGACCTGCTGTTTTCAACTCTTAATGATCGGCTATGAAAAGCCAACTGAGATTTATTCCTGATTATTATTTGACCATGCTTGTCACTTATGAACATTTTTGAACATCTTGGCATGGTTCTGTTATAATCTCCACCCGGCACAGCCAGAAGAGGACTGGCCACCCCTCATAGCCTGGTTCCTCTCTAGGTTTCTTCCTAGGTTTTCGCCTTTCTAGGAAGTTTTTCCTAGCCACCGTGCTTCTACACCTGCATTACTAGCTGTTTGGGGTTTTAGGCTGGGTTTCTGTACAGCACTTCGAGATATTAGCTGATGTAAGAAGGGCTATATAAAATAAAATTGATTGATTTACCCGTTCAACCTGCCCATTGCTCTCCGGGTGGTACCCCGAGGTAAGGCTCACCGAGACCCCCAAGCGCTCCATGAACGCTCTCCAGACTCGAGAGGTGAACTGGGGGCCTCGATCAGACACTATATCCTCGGGTACCCCGTAATGCCGGAAGACGTGAGTGAATAGTGCCTCAGCGGTCTGTAGGGCAGTGGGGAGACCCGGCATGGGAAGGAGACGACAGGCCTTCGAGAACCGATCCACAACGACCAGGATGGTGGTATTTCCCTGGGAGGGGGGAAGGTCAGTAACAAAATCAACCGAGAGGTGAGACCAGGGTCGTTGTGGAACGGGCAGGGGTTGTAGCTTACCCCGGGGCAGGTGTCTGGGTGCCTTACACTGGGCATACACCGAGCAGGAGGAAACATAAACCCTCACATCCCTGGCTAACGTTGGCCACCAGTACTTAGTGCTAAGGCAGTGCACCGTTCGGCCAATCCCTGGATGTCCAGAGGAGGGTGACGTGTGAGCCCAATATATAAGTCGATCCCAAACCTCGAGCGGAACGTACGTCCGACCCACAGGACACTGTGGAGGGCTAGGATCGGTACGCAACGCCCGCTCGATTTCGGAATCGACCTCCCACACCACCGGTGCCACCAGGCAAGACGGCGGGAGTATGGGCGTGGGCTCAACGGACCTCTCCTCCGTGTCATACCGCCGGGACAGGGCATCTGCCTTACCGTTCTGGGACCCAGGGATGTACGTGATCTTAAAAACGAACCGGGCCAGAAACATGTTCCACCTAGCCTGGCGAGGGTTCAGTCTCCTAGCTGCTTCCATGGGTGGTGTGTAGTTCTGTCAGAGCTGGCGTAGGGGTGGTGTGGAAATCAGATGCAGGATGCAGAAGTAGTCCAAAAATACTTTAATAAAGTCCACAGAATGAACGGCTACAAACAGACTCAGCGTAATACACTAAACACGCACAATAGTGCGGACTCTCTACAGCAATAGAGCACAAACTAGACATGGAAACACCTGCTGACAAATGAACAACTACACACAAGCACAAGACAGAAACAACGAGAACTTAAAGGACACATAATCAAGACAAAATGAGAAACAGGTGTACCAAAACAGACCAAACCAAACGAACACAGAAACAACGAACGGTGGCAGCTAGTACTCCGGGGACGACGACCGCCGAAGCCTGCCCGAACAAGGAGAAGGAGCAGCCTCGGCAGAAACCGTGACAACTTCCTTGGGGGTGTTTTCTACTAGCGCGGTTATTACTTTTTTTGTAGTCCTGTAACTAACAATGAACAACTCCCAGAATTTATACTCGTCGCACAAAGCCATGGAAATGGTTACGGACAACGTTTATAATGATACTCTGAGTCTGCAATACTCTACACCCAACGGCCACAACCGTCCGAATGTGACTCCTCAACAAAGTAAGAAGCAGTCCTATTATTTGTCAACAAAGCAATCTAGCTAGCTAGCATAACTATCTCTGCATTTTAACACTGTAGCAGATGTAACATTAGCAGCAGTAGCTAGCTACTGTAGCTAGATAGCGAAGTTAAATTACTACAGCCAATATAGTCAATAACTAATGTTACTAGTTAGTTAAAAAACGTTGTAGTTAACATGATCACATTAAGAAATTGCACGTTGCTGTTTTGACTTAAACAAGCTGTTAGCTGGCAAGCAAAGTTAGCTATCTAGCTAGCTACCAAAGCATAGTTGACTAACGTTAGCTAGCTACCCAATGTTGGTGGAAGGACAGATAGCTTGGTAGCTATCTATCTAACGTTAGCTACAGTTGAAGTCGGAAGTTTACATACACTTAGGTTGGAGTCATTAAAACTATTTTTTCAACCACTTCACAAATTTCTTGTTAACAAACTATAGTTTTGGCAAGTCGATTAGGACATCTACTTTATGCATGACACAAGTAATTTTTCCAACAATAGTTTAAAGACAGATTATTTCACTTATAATTCACTGTATCGCAATTCCAGTGGGTCAGAAGTTTACATACACTAAGTTGACTGTGCCTTTAAACAGCTTGAAAAATTCCAGAAAATGATGTCATGGCTTTAGAAGCTTCTGATAAGCTAATTGACATCATTTGAGTCGAAGGTGAATGGCAAGGTACTGGAGTGTTGAACCACCCTTGCTGTCTCTGCCTGGTCAGCCCTCTCTCTACTGGGATTCTCTGCCTCTGACCCTATTACGGCAGCTGAGTTACTGGCTTGCTCGCGCTCTCCCATCCTTCCTGTCATTGGGCTCGTGCGGTGGGGAAGATCTTTGTTGGCTATACTCAGCCTTGTCTCAGGGTAGTAAGTTAGTGGTCTGTTGAAATTCCTTTGGTGATGTGGGTGCTGTGCTTTGGCAAAGTGGGTGGGGTTATATCTTGCCTGGTTGGCCCTGTCCGGGGGTAGCTTTGGATGGGGCCACAGTGTTCCCCGACACCCCCTGTCTCCAATATCTATGCTGCAAGATTCTATGGGTCAGTCTGTTAAATCTGGTGTAATTGTCCTGTCTTTTCTGGTTTCCTGTGTGATCTTAGGTATGCTTCCTCTATTTCACCCATCTCTATCTCTCTCTCTCTCTCTCTCTCTCTTTTTTTTTTGTTTTTATTTATTATTATTATTTTTTTATTTATTTTTTTTTTATTTTTTTTTTATTTTTGTCATTTAGCAGACGCTCTTATCCAGAGCGACTTACAGGAGCAATTAGGGTTAAGTGCCTTGCTCAAGGGCACATCGACAGATTTTTCACCTAGTCGGCTCGGGGATTAGAACCAGCGACCTTTCGGTTACTGGCACAACGCTCTTAACCACTAAGCTACCTGCCTCTCTTTCTCTCTCTCCCCTCCCGGAGGACCTGCCCTAGGACCATGCCTCAGGACTCCCTGGCCTGACGGCTCCTGGCTGTCCCAGTCCCCAGTCCACCTGGTCGTGCTGCAGATCCAATTTATGCTGTCCTGCCTGTGTAACAGTTGTTCAAATACTTTGTGAATTTCACCAGCTTCATATGTTAATGTTGATTTTATATTATGCATGCCTGCATCCTGGGAATAGGGGAGCGCATACTTACGTTTTGCCCTGTGTGCTCATGCTCAAATAAATTTGATGTCGTCTTCAGAAAAGTTAGATTTCTTTAAGCAAAAAGTCATGGCACAGTGTTTTGTTCATGAATAATGTTGTATATTTAGAGTTTACTCATAAGTGGATGGTATTGTCAAGATGCAATTGTAATTGTAGTTTTTAGGATGATATTAACATTCTGAATTCAACACTTGTTTACAGGCTAGCTAAGGTATAAGGTATTGTATGTGTGAACGATGGCTAGCTCCTCGACTGATCCCAGTCCTTTGCATTGTGCGTCTGTTGTAGAAAGAGGCGACGATTGGCAGAACACATTTGTGCTCTACAACTGTTTTGTCTTTTCTTTTGGATGCATGTATGTGGTTTTATCTATGTAAAATGTACGTTATGTGTTGATAAATTATAAGGTTGAGGCTGTACTCATTTTTGCGTTCTAAAATAATGTTGATGCACTAGGAGAGAAAAAGGCACCGATTGGCAGAACATATGTGCTCTACAAATGTTCTTTTGAATGCAGAGAGAGAATTCTGATAGATTAAAACAACCTGATCGGGGTGCGGTTTCAACATGGCTATGTAAAGACGTGTTCCGAGGCCTCTCCACTAAGGTTTGATACTTTTATGTTTGAAACTTTTATGTATCAATACGAGAACAGACTTTGCACACCTACTGGCTCTACCAACATTTGGGTGGCATTCTTGGATATGTCTGCAACCGGGAAAACGAGACAAAGCGGAAACAGGAAGACATGACGAAGACTAACAACAAGATGGCGGATGCTAACGTTATGGAGATGCTTTTTACCAAATACCCAGAAATGGCTACACTACACTCTGATTTGACCAAACTTCATTCCTCTGCGTCAAGTATACGAGCTGAAATTATGACAGAAGTCCAGCCAACTATGGCGACACTACAAACAACTATCGCGACACAAACCCCAAAAATAAAAGATATGGAAACGTTGTTGACCGACATCGATATGCGAATTGGAGACCAAAAACGACGCGCTTACCTCAGAGAACGTGAAGCTAAAGGTTAGTCTAGATGAACAGGAAAACCATTCCCGGAGACAGAACATACAATTGATGTCGGAAGTTTACAGACATTTAGGCTGGAGCCATTAAAACTCGTTTTTCAACCACTCCACAAATGTCTTGTTAACAAACTAAAGTTTTGGCAAGTCGGTTAGGACATCTACTTTGTGCATGACACAAGTAATTTTTCCAACAATTGTTTACAGACAGATTATTTCACTTATACAGTGGGGAAAAAAAGTATTTAGTCGCCACCAATTGTGCAAGTTCTCCCACTTAAAAAGATGAGAGAGGCCTGTAATTTTCATCATAGGTACACATCAACAATGACAGACAAATTGAGATTTTTTTTCTCCAGAAAATCACATTGTAGGATTTTTAATGAATTTATTTGCAAATTATGGTGGAAAATAAGTATTTGGTCACCTACAAACAAGCAAGATTTCTGGCTCTCACAGACCTGTAACTTCTTCTTTAAGAGGCTCCTCTGTCCTCCACTTGTTACCTGTATTAATGGCACCTGTTTGAACTTGTTATCAGTATAAAAGACACCTGTCCACAACCTCAAACAGTCACACTCCAAACTCCACTATGGCCAAGACCAAAGAGCTGTCAAAGAGCTGTCAAAGAACACCAGAAACCAAATTGTAGACCTGCACCAGGCTGGGAAGACTGAATCTGCAATAGGTAAGCAGCTTGGTTTGAAGAAATCAACTGTGGGAGCAATTATTAGGAAATGGTAGACATACAAGACCACTGATAATCTCCCTCGATCTGGGGCTCCACGCAAGATCTCCCCCCGTGGGGTCAAAATGATCACAAGAACGGTGAGCAAAAATCCCAGAACCACACGGGGGGACCTAGTGAATTACCTGCAGAGTACATGTCCAGGTCCGTCTGAAGTTTGCTAGAGTGCATTTGGATGATCCAGAAGAGGATTGGGAGAATGTCATATGGTCAGATGAAACCAAAATATAACTTTTTGGTAAAAACTCAACTCGTCGTGTTTGGAGGACAAAGAATGCTGAGTTGCGTCCAAAGAACACCATACCTACTGTGAAGCATGGGGGTGGAAACATCATGCTTTGGGGCTGTTTTTCTGCAAAGGGACAAGGACGACTGATCCGTGTAAAGGAAAGAATGAATGGGGCCATGTATCATGAGATTTTTAGTGAAAACCTCCTTCCATCAGCAAGGGCATTGAAGATGAAACGTGGCTGGGTCTTTCAGCATGACAATGATCCCAAACACACCGCCCGGGCAACGAAGGAGTGGCTTCGTAAGAAGCATTTCAAGGTCCTGGAGTGGCCTAGCCAGTCTCCAGATCTCAACCCTATAGAAAATCTTTGGAGGGAGTTGAAAGTCTGTGTTGCCCAGCGACAGCCCCAAAACATCACCGCTCTAGAGGAGATCTGCATGGAGGAATGGGCCAAAATACCAGCAACAGTGTGTGAAAATCTTGTGAAGACTTACAGAAAACGTTTGACCTGTGTAATTGACAACAAAGGGTATATAACAAAGTATTGAGAAACTTTTGTTATTGACCAAATACGTATTTTCCACCATTATTTGCAAATAAATTCATTATAAATCCTACAATGTGATTTTCAGGAATTTTTTTTCTCATTTTGTCTGTCATAGTTGACGTGTACCTATGATGAAAATTACAGGCCTCTCTCATCTTTTTAAGTGGGAGAACTTGCACAATTGGTGGCTGACTAAATACTTTTTTCCCCCACTGTAATTCACTGTATCACAATTCCAGTGGGTCAGAAGTTCACATACACTAAGTTGACTGTGCCTTTAAACAGCTTGGAAAATTCCAGAAAATGATGTCATGGCTTTAGAAGATTCTGATAGGCTAATTGACATCATTTGAGTCAATTGGAGGTGTACCTGTGGATGTATTTCAAGGCCTACCTTCAAACTCAGTGCCTCTTTGCTTGACATCATGGGAAAATGAAAATAAATCAGCCAAGACCTCAGAAAAAATTTGTAGACGTCCACAAATCTGGTCAATCCTAGGGAGCAATTTCCAAACGCCTGAAGGTACCACGTTCATCTGTACAAACAATAGTACACAAGTATAAACACCATGGGACCACGCAGCCATCATACCGCTCAGGAAGTAGACGCGTCTGTCTCCTAGAGATGAACGTACTTTGGTGCGAAAAGTGCAAATCAATCCCAGAACATCAGCAATGGACCTTGTGAAGATGCTGGAGGAAACAGGTACAAAAGTATCTGTATCCACAGTAAAACGAGTCCTATATCAACATAACCTGAAAGGCTGCTCAGCAAAGAAGAAGCCACTGCTCCACAACCGCCATAAAAAAGCCAGGCTATGGTTGCATCTGCACATGGCGTTCAAAAATCTTACTTTTTTTAGAAATGTCCTCTGGTCTGATGAAATACAAATAGAACTGTTTGGCAATAATGACCATCGTTATGTTTGGAGGAAAAATGGGGACGATTGCAAGCCGAAGAACACCATCCCAACCGTGTAGCACGGGGGTGGCAGCATCATGCTATGGGGGTGCTTTGCTGTAGCAGGGACTGGTGCACTTCACAAAATAGATGGCATCATGAGGAAGGAAAATCATGTGGATATATTGAAGCGACATCTCAAGACATCAGTCAGGAAGTTAAAGCTTGGTCGCAAATGGGTCTTCCAAATGGACAATGACCCCAAGCATACTTCCAAAGATGTGGCAAAATGGCTTAAGGAGAACAAAGTCAAGGTATTGGAGTGGCCATCACAAAGCCATGACCTCAATCCTATAGAAAATTGTTGGGCAGAACTGAAAAAGCGTATGCGATCAAGGAGGCCTACAAACCTGACTCAGTTACACCAGCTCTGTCATTAACTTATTGGGGGAAGCTTGTGGAAGGGTACCCAAAACATTTGACCCAAGTTAAACAATTTAAAGGCAATGCTACCAAATACTAATTGAGTGTATGTAAACTTCTGACCCATTGGGAATGTGATTAAATAAATAAAAGCTGAAATAAATCATTATCTCTACTATTATTCTGACATTTCACATTCTTAAAATAAAATGGTGATCCTAACTGACCTAAGACAGGGAATTTTTGCTAGGATTAAATGTCAGGAATTGTGAAAAACTGAGTTTAAATGTCTTTGGCTAAGATGTATGTAAACTTCCGACATCAACTGTAAGTATGGTCATAATCCCAGAAGGGACGGAAGGGTTCAATCCTAGCGAGTTCATGGCCTCTTTCCTGCAAGACGTCCTCGGCTGAGAAATGTTTGACAGGCCCCCAGTCACTGACAGGGTGCATCGCACTCTAGCGGCAAAACCACAGCCAAATCTCCCTCCCAGAGCAATGCTAGTGTAGTGTCGAGTCAATGTTTCTAATTATGCTGTAACAAACAAGTCCGCTTATACTGAGCTTTGATCATACGTTTTATTCATATCACAAGATTTCAGCATAAGTTTACAGATGTCATGATCACCCGGAGAGCAGTGTTTTCCAAATTACAATGTCCGCTCTGACCTTCTTTGTTTAAACCCAGTACTTATAATATTCCCCAAGATATGGGTGGCTCCCTCTTACCTCCAGACCAAAGAGAAAATAATTCGGACCTCCCGCGAAAGAGGATAGCTGAACTACAATTGCAAGCGGATCCATATCTTCCCAGATTACTCGGCAGACCTGGCAAGATGCAGAGCTGCATACAAATATGTGAAAGCCCACCTTCACAAGGCAGGAGTCAGATTTGGCCTGATACACCCGGCTAAACTGAGGATTACTTTCCAGGGGGCTAGCCACACATTTGACGACCCTCAGTCTGCGCTCACCTTCTACCGGGACAATATCCACTCAACAGCGGCACAGAACCCAGATCCGTGAAGGCTGCTAGTTATGTTATTAGGGTGCACACGTGGTCAGTTTACGGACGTGAACGTGAGTAACTTTTATTTGCCCTATTTGGGCAGTCCATGCACTGCATATAGATGGCTGACTGCCTTGGGATGGAAGCGTCTGCCATGCCATGATATACAAAGTAATCGTTAATAAGCGTTATGGTGTAATGTAACTAAGCTTTTCATTTATAGAACTGAGGTTCTTTTTCATTTTTTCATGAATGAATAAGCCAAAGCCCAATGATGTTCCTGTTAATTTGTCCCTTTAGTTGGGCCTCAAGGTAGGCAAAGGGTCGTAATTACTAGGCTATATTCATTTACTTTAGGCCAGCAGTTTTTTTAATTGTATTATTTATTATATAGGCTAGGCTGCATGTGACCGTATGGTGTGTGTGTTAAGGCATGTGCATATGAGTGCAATAGCGATAATGCTTAGGAAAATTAAAAGATAAGGTCTCTGGTCTTGGCCATTGTGGAGAGGTTGGAGTCTGTTTGATTGAGTGTGTGGACAGCTGTCTTTTATACAGGTAACGAGTTCAAACAGGTGCAGTTAATACAGGTAATGAGTGGAGAACAGGAGGGCTTCTTAAAGAAAAACTAACAGGTCTGTGAGAGCCGGAATTCTTACTGGTTGGTAGGTGATCAAATACTTATGTCATGCAATAAAAAGCAAATTAATTACTTAAAAATCATACAATGTGATTTTCTGGATTTTTGGACCTCTACATGCTTTGTAAGTAGGAAAACCTGCAAAATCGGCAGTGTATCAAATGCTTGTTCTCCCCACTGTACATTATCACATTACTGGCTCGACAATCAACTCTCTCCTGTCTCAGCTGCAACTATCTGAGATGTTGCTAAAGCAACCATAAAGGGTTATATCATTTCTCAAGCCTCTCTGATCAAGAAGCTTTGAATGGAAAATAGGGGACAAAATTGTAGGCTGAAGTAAAGCATTTAGAACTTTTTCAAAAACAACAACCAACCCAGTCGAACTGGAATTCACTAGCTTGTGCTAAGGCCAAACTCAATTTAGAGCATACAAAGCATTGTCAAAAAACTGTTGTTTTTTACCAAGCAAAAATATTATGAGTTCGGTAACCGTCTGAGCCATCTACTTGCACACCAACTTAAAAAAGAACAGAATGAAAGCTCGATTGAGTCTATAAGAATGGCAGATGGCTCCACTTCTTATGATCCATTGCTTATCAATAATACGTTTTGCGAGTTCTATAAATCTCTTTAAACTTCACAATGTACAAGATCGAATGACGAAATTACAAAATATCTGAATAAGGTAATCTTGCCCACTATATCAGATGAGCATAGAAATAGACTAAATGCTCCATTTACTCCTGAAGAGGTTTGGGAAACGATTAAGGCAATGCCTTCTGGCAAGGCACCAGGCCTAGATGGCTTCTCTGCAGAGATCTACAAGACGTTCTGGCCTGAGATATACCCTATCTTCATGCCTGCTCTAAATTATATGTTCGAATGAGACATCATACCAGAGTCCTGGAAACTGCATCCATTAGCCTGATACTAAAAAAGGACAAAAGCCAATTAAACCGCTCTTCGTTTAGACCTATCAGGTTGCTAGGAGTTTATGTTAAAATGGTCACTAAGACACTTGCTCGCAGGTTGGAGGTATGACTTCCAGACCTCATTAAACCTGATCAGACTGGCTTTGTCAAATCCAGATTTGGAATGGACAATGTGAGACGTGCTTTGAATATCGTAAATCACCTTGACAGAATTAAAGACCCTGCACTCATTGTCTCTCTCGATGCCGAAAAGGCCTTCGATAGAGTTGAGGGGAAATTCTTGCTGTATTAGTAAAAGTTAATCTGGGTGACCATTTAATTAATTAAGCAAAATTACTTTATTCTGACCCATCAGCGGCAGCTAACACAAATTATAAATTATCAGAAAGATTTTCTATCGGTAGGGGTCGTCGTCAAAGCTGTCCTTTTACCTCCTGCTCTGTTCTCGTTAGTCATAGAACCACTGGCTGAGGCAATAAGGTCTAGTAATAACATCAGGGTGATGATGAGCATAGAATTCCATTATTTGATAATGATTTGCTTTTATACATGTCCAAACCAGAGACCTCTGTCACTGCAGTAATGGACATCATATCTGAATATGGTAACCTGTCAAGGTACAAAATTAACGTGGAATAACCCCTCTACAATCAACATAGAAACGATATCTCAATTCCAATTGACTGAAACGCGCTTAAAACACTTGGGCATATACAGTGAGGGAAAAAAGTTTTTGATCCCCTGCTGATTTTGTACGTTTGCCCACTGACAAAGAAATGATCAGTCTATCATTTTAATGGTAGGTTTATTTGAACAGTGACAGACAGAATAACAACAAAAAAGTCCAGAAAAATGCATGTAAAAAATGTTATAAATTGATTTGCATTTTAATGAGGGAAATAAGTATTTGACCCCCTCTCAATCAGAAAGATTTCTGGCTCCCAGGTGTCTTTTATACAGGTAAGGGTCTGAGATTAGGAGCACACTCCTAAAGGGAGTGCTCCTAATCTCAGCTTGTTACCTGTATAAAAGACACCTGTCCACAGAAGCAATCAATCAGATTCCAAACTCTCCACTATGGCCAAGACCACAGAGCTCTCCAAGGATGTCAGGGACAAGATTGTAGACCTACACAAGGCTGGAATGGGCTACAAGACCATCGCCAAGCAGCTTGGTAAGAAGGTGACAACAGTTGGTGTGATTATTCGCAAATGGAAGAAACACAAAATAACTGTCAGTCTCCCTCGGCCTGGGGCTCCATGCAAGATCTCACCTCGTGGAGTTGCAATGATCATGAGAATGGTGAGGAATCAGCCCAGAACTACACGGGAGGATCTTGTCAATGACCTCAAGGCAGCTGGGACAATAGTCACCAAGATCCCCCTGCTCAAGAAAGCACATATACAGGCCCATCTGAAGTTTGCCAATGAACATCTGAATGATTCAGAGGAGAACTGGGTGAAAGTGTTGTGGTCAGATGAGACCAAAATCGAGCTCTTTGGCATCAACTCAACTCGCCGTGTTTGGAGGAGGAGGAATGCTGCTTATGACTCCAAGAACACCATCCCCACCGTCAAACATGGAGGAGGAATCATTATGCTTTGGGGGTGTTTTTCTGCTAAGGGGACAGGACAACTTCACCGCATCAAAGGGACGATGGACGGGGCCATGTATCATCAAATCTTCAGCCAGGGCATTGAAAATAGGTCGTGGATGGGTATTCCAGCATGACAATGACCCAAAACACACGGCCAAGGCAACAAAGGAGTGGCTCAAGAAGAAGCACGTGAAGGTCCTGCAGTGGCCTAGCCAGTCTCCAGACCTTAATCCTATAGAATATCTGTGGAGGGAGCTGACGGTTCGAGTTGCCAAACGTCAGCCTCGAAACCTTAATGACTTGGAGAAGATCTGCAAAGAGGAGTGGAACAAAATCCCTCCTGAGATGTGTGCAAACCTGGTGGCCAACTACAAGAAACATCTGACCTCTGTGATTGCCAACAAGGGTTTTGCCACCAAGTACTAAGTCATGTTTTGCAGAGGGGTCAAATACTTATTTCCCTCATTAAAATACAAATACATTTATAATATTTTTAACATGCGTTTTTCTGGATTTTTTTGTTGTTATTCTGTCTCTCACTGTTCAAATAAACCTACCATTAAAATTATAGACTGATCATGTCTTTGTCAGTGGGCAAACTTACAAAATCAGCAGGGGATCAAATACTTTTTTCCCTCACTGTATGTTACTACAAATCTTAAAGACCTGTTCACTTCTAATTATATGCCTTTGATCACAAAGATTAAACATGACCTGATTAACTGGTCTACCCTACCAAACTCTCTTTTTGGCAGGATTAATGTCGTCAGGATTAATATCATTCCTCGGCTAAATGATCTATTCCAAAATATCCCCTGCCATCTATCTTAGTCCTATTTTCAGAAAATGAATCCCAAAATATCTAAATATATCTGGAACAATAAGAAACCTAGAA
This sequence comes from Coregonus lavaretus, assembly GCF_964263955.1. Taxonomy (NCBI): domain Eukaryota; kingdom Metazoa; phylum Chordata; class Actinopteri; order Salmoniformes; family Salmonidae; genus Coregonus; species Coregonus lavaretus. Next base: position 1,722,831 of record NC_140007.1, on the reverse strand, counting down.
CCAAATTTAACAAACTAATTAAGCCTAAGGTGGGTTCTCTTTGCCAAATCTGCAACTATATTACTGGTCTGCTCAGATCAAGAACATTATTAGTTGGTGCCTAGACAGACACTTTGGTTTGGGATGGAATCAATAGCATTTTATTATTGCTTTGAAAAGATCCAGGCCTTATCTGACAATTTTACAGTACATAATATACTCTTAGCTTGGAAAGATGCAAAGAGGTACTTGCAGATTCCAGACCATATATCACTCTCATCAACGATTGCCCTTAATCCAGATCCCCCCCCCCCCCCCACCTCCCAAATAAGGAGTATTGAACTTCTTGACTGGAACTCGAAGGGTATTGCTGAAGTTACGTCATTATTTACTCAGGACACCCTTAAATCGTTCCAACAGATAAAACAGAGTTTGACTTACCCAACAAATATTGTTTTAAGTACCTACAACTTAGACACTTCATAGAGGGTCAGAATAAAGTTGATAAACTACGTTTTCAAATGACTGAAGTTGAAAAACTATTTACGAATCCTACTGTTCAGAGAGGTTTAATCTCCAACATATTTTCTATTTTATTGAACAAAAGTGCCTCATCCTATGATGCGTTGAGACATGTTTGGGAGAGAGACATTGCACATGCATTCGGTGAGGAAGACTGGGCATCTATCTGTGAAAGGGTCTACCCAAAATGCACCTCCATAAGCATACAATAACTACATTTCAAAATTTTTAATAGAACCTACTTTACACCTCCACCTTCACAGAATGTTTTCCAATGCATCACATTTATGTTTCAAATATAAACAGGATACTGGCACCTGTTTGCACGTTTTTTGGTACTGTAGCAGAATCCAGTCTTATTGGAATGATATTAATTTACACATCCAGAAGATCTTGGGTAGACAATTTGCTTTTTCACTGAATTTATATTTGCTCTACTTTGATTGTAACTTTGAGTTTGACACTGACTCTGAACGTCTGGTCAATACCCTTGTTTACTTAGCCGAAAAATGTATATTGTTATTATGGTCCACACCTGAAGTACCATCTGTGAGAATGTGGCTTTCTCAAGCTTCTGCTATTCTACCCCTGGAGAAACTTACCTTTGATTTACACCAGAAGTCTGATACATTTTGGAAAATCTGGTCTCCATTGTGGTCCTATGTAGAAAACCTCCCATAAATGCCTGATGTTACAATTGTGATGTTTGTATATCATTTTTTCACTCCATTTTATGACTGCCTTTTTGTATAAAATTTTGCTGTATCCTTCTTCCTTTTATTGTACTTAGTCTGTGTGGTGCACTTTGTTTGGTTGTCTATGTAACCCCTGTTCAAAGAAAATGACATTCAAATAAAACAAAACAAAAACTGATCTCCAACGTCCACATCTTTAGTCTCAATCAATCACATATAATGCAGAGCTACAGCGGTGTAGTACAGCACTGGTTACATTGGAGCCTTCTAGACCCGGATTTCTTTGTTGATCGACGTCAACTCAATCACCGTGGCACTGCTGCTCTAGAGACTCTGTTTACATCATTGAGGTACTGCTGTCGCTTTTTTTGCTGAAAACGATGTATTGAGAGTGCTGTTTATGGTTAACTAACATAGAAGTGTGTTCACCAACAGAAATGTGAACATAACATTAGTGGTTTAGTGACATCGTATAATGGTGATGATGAACTCAAATTCACTGCTGGGAGGGGGAGGTTTTTCTCAAATCCCTGTAAAGCGTGAAGGTGCAGTAGGTTCCCCCATGTTTTGCTCCACTAAAAATACAGATGAAAGCCCTTCATCTAGTGTTAATCAAAATACCCCTGTAGATGGTTTAGCTGAGATGGTCACTCAGCTAGCCCGGGAAGTAGGGAGCTCCATTAGGGAGGAAATACAGAGTGGCAGGTCCAGCACTCATGAGCCACCAGTAAGTACAGAGAAGATAAGTGATCATCACTCAGAGTCAGCAGGATATTTAGACCTCAGTAAAATTAAGTTCATCATGCAATCAGACGTGAAGGAACCTCCTACATACAGTGGAGGAAAAAAGTATTTAGTCAGCCCAAATCTCAATTTGTCTGTCATATTTGACGTGTACCTACGATGAAAATTACAGGCCTCTCTCACCTTTTTAAGTGGGAGAACTTGCACAATTGCTGGCTGACTAAATACTTTTTTTCCCCACTGTACCAGTTGTTATGGTTTCACAGACACAGGCAAAGGCGCCATCTTTCCCCGCCTAGCCCTTCAGGCATAGGGAATGCAGGGTTTGTGGCTCAACAGATCACTCCACTGTGATGCACTGTAGACATGAGAACCTATGCCTCTGGTGCTTTTCCCCAGAACATTGGAAGTAAAATTGTCCAAAACAGGGGGAACGTTATGCCAATACCGGAAGTGAGAGATGCCCAACACAGCAGCAGAGAAACCCACAACAGCAGCAACCGTTAAACTGACACGCCCACAGGTGAAGAGGGGAAATGTGGGTGTTCATCTGTCTGCCCCCAAGAAAGAATCTGATGATCTAGAGAAAACATATGAGATTTTGTGCTCTGATGCGAAAGAAGGAGAGAAAATTGTTATGTTAGGTTCATAAGAGGTTGAGGCTTTTTCAGATTTGTTTTACACCTCTGTGTCTGTACATGGGAAAGTGCAGCTTAAGGGCATGCTTGACACTGGGTCTATGGCCTGTACATTGAGTGAACATGCTGAGTAGAGACTTTTGGAACCAGTTGCACTTCCTCAGCATTATCAGCCTCCTAAAGAGTTAGTGTTAGTGGGTTGTGGGGGGAAGAAGGCCTCACCAAAGTGTTTCTATGACTTGGAGATGCAAATCTATGGTATTGATGTTAAAGTGCCCACCCTAGTTGTTCCTGGACAGCGTGATGATCTTATCCTGGAATTGAATGTCATTAAACATCTATGGCATACTGGAAGCTAGTCAACAACATGGATGGCCAGACTCACTCTACAGTTTCTACAGATGTCACAAGATGGAAGAGACAGGAAGTTGATGGCAAGATTGAGACCGTGAAGCTCACTCAAGCTGTGACTTTTTTTCCCCAAGACTGAACACTTAGTTTGGGGAAAACTTCCTAAAAATGTCCCATTGTCTCCAGACAGCACTGTAATAGTCGAGCCTACCGGGTCAAAGGTCAAGCCCAGAAACATACTTGTGGGTAGAGTTATTACGCCCATGTGTGGAGATGGCTGTGTCCCTTTAAAGGGAGTAAACTGTTCAGATAAACATCTCACTCTAAGACGTAACATGAAGCTGGCTGATGTGTCTACACGCTTTGCTGTTGAGAATGCAACAATCTTTCAGGGCCTTCATGAGGTGGGGAAAACCCCAATGGAACAGAAGCAGGATGTCAATGGCTGCCACAACCTGAAACAAAGACTGTCTGATCTAGGATTAGGATACACCGACATTGATGGATGCAAGGCGACTGACTGGTGGAAGGAGAAGCTTGTGAATGTCATCACAAAATATGAAGACATCTTTTCAAGACATAATCTGGACTGCGGAGAAGCCAGGGTTTATGTTCACCGTATCCACCTGGTTGATGACAGACCCTTCTGTCTACCATACAGAAGGGTTCCGCCTGCTCAATACCTGAAGCTGAGGACGGTGTTAACAGATATGGAGGAAGTAGGCCTTATACGCAAGTCGGTTAGTGAGTATGCCTCCCCTTTAGTCATGGTACGGAAGAAAGACGGGAGTCTGAGGATATGTACTGACTTCAGGTGGATGAATGCACGAACGGCGAAGGATGCCCATCCCCTTTCTCATCAAGCAGATTGTCTCGCAGCCCTTGGTGGCAGTGCATTTTTCAGCACCATGGACTTGACCTCAGGATTTTATAACATCCCAGTTCATGAAGAAGTACACAGCCTTTACCACACCGATTGGACTTTATGAGTACAATCGCATGCCACAGGGTCTGTGTAACAGCCTCTTTCATGAGAATGATGTTAAGTATATTTGGGGACCTACATTTCTCAAATATCCTTTGTTATCTGGATGACTTGTTGGTCTTTGCACCCACTGAGGAACTGGCTCTGCAGCGACTTGAAATTGTGTTTTGCGTCTAAGTGCCAACAACCTCAAACTAGCACCCAAGAAATGCCAATTCCTACGAAGAACAGTGAAATTCCTCTGACATATCATTAAAGAGGACGGTGTGTCAGTGGACACTGAGAAGGTGGAGGCCATTGCCAAGATGAGCCAAGCTCAGCTTACTTAGGCAGACAGATGCACTCCCTCTGCTCAGAGGTTAAAATCCTTCTTGTGTATGGTATTATATTACCAGCACTTCATTCCTGACTGTTTCACCATATCCAATCCTTTGTTTGCACTCACTGGGGGTCAAAAGAGAAGAGGAAGAGATGGGAAAAAGAAGAGCAACAGTGGGACTTTCCGGAAGCTGACGCTGTCGGATTGGACTGAGGAGTGTGTCGTTGCATTCCAGAAGCTGAAGGATGCTCTTCTGAATTGTGTCGTGCTGGCTCACCCTGATTTTGAGAGGCTGACCATTCTCTTCACTGACGCTTCTTTGGATGGTCTCGGGGCTGTGCTTTGTCAAGTGGCTGAAGGTGAAGATAAAGCAAGGCCCATAGCATTCGCGAGAAAGACCCTGAGTAAGTTGCAGAGATGGTATCCAGCACACAGACTTGAAATTCTAGTGCTGAAATGGAGCGTGTATGAGAAATTCAGTCACTGGCTTAAGGGGCGCGAGTTCACTGTCTGGACAGATAGTAACCCGTTAACATACATCATGACAAAACCCAAGCTGGATGCTTGCGAGCAAAGATGGGTCGCCAAGCTGGCACCCTACAACTTCGATTTTAAGCATATTCCAGGCAGCAAGAATACAGTAGCAGAAGCACTGAGCCGCGACCCCTTCGCAGTGACTGTCGCACAGAGACTGATGAGTGTCCTATCAAGCACTTCTGTCTGAGGCTGTTGGGATGGTGAATGATGATGTCCAAGATGCCTTCCGGTGGGCTTCTTATCCCCAGGAGATAACCTCCTTGACCACTGCTGAAGTGAAAGCCATATGTCAGCTCCATATCGACTGGGAATGTTCAGCTGAGATGCAAGCAATCCAGCTTGGTTCCAACATCCAACAGCTGCTTTCTCCTGGTATTGAGACTTTGCCTGAACTCTCGCGTGAGGAACTTCGAGATCTCCAGCTGCAACACTGTGATTTCCAAGGTCATCCCTTTAGTTTTCAATAAGAAACCGTCCACCAGACGAGACCGATATGCTGTTTCTTCTAAAGTGTTGTTGCTGATGAAGCAGTGAGACCGCTTGATCCAAAGAGAGGGAGTTCTGTATCGTGTCATTAAGGACAGTCACACAAACCAGAGAAAGTTCCAGTACGTCTTACCAGAGGTGTTGAGACTCAAAGCAATGACCGGCATTCACGACCTTGCAGGACATCAAGGTCAAGCTAGAACTCTAGCCCTGGCCAGACAGAGGTTTTTCTGGTCTGCAAGGAGTATGCACGCTGCTGCCAGAGATGCATTCTAGCAAAGACTCCAGAGCCAGCGGCTAGAGCCCTGTTAGAGAGCATCAAAACCTGCTCTCCCATGGAGTTGGTGTGTTTGGATTTTTGGACAGCGGAAGACTGGAAGATTCTGGGGAGGAAACACTGTCCAAAAAGAAGAGCTCAGTTGATGTTCTGGTGGTGACTGACCACTTCACTAAACTTGCCCATGCATGGCCATGCAGAAACCAGACAGCCAAGCAACTAGCTCGTGAACTGTGGGATCGTGTCTTCTGTGTCTACGGATTTGCTGCAATAATCCATACTGATCAGGGCGCAAATTTCGAGAGCGAGCTAATAGCAGAACTGCTTAAGCTCTCCGGTGTCCAAAAGTCAAGAACCACGGCGTATCACCCAATGGGGAATGGAGAGACTGAATGCTTCAACATAACTTTAGGCAGCATGCTCAGGAGTCTACCCCTGAAAACCAAAGAACATTGGCCTGAACAAATCCAGTCACTGACATTCACCTACAATGCCACTGTTCACATGACTACGGGCTACGCTCCATTCTTTCTCATGTTTGGTTGGGTCCCTAGGCTACCAGTGGGTGTGATGTTCCACACTGTCTTGGACGACTCCAGTGTTGGGGATTGCAACAAGTATGTCGAGACTCTGATCACTGGGCTGAAGGAAGTTATGAGTGTTGCCCAAAGTCACAATGACAAGAAACAGAGATGACAAGGTTGAGACTACGACAAGCGGGTTAGAGGAATCAGTTTGTCCATAGGCGATCGTGTTCTCATTGCCAACAAGGGTGAAAGGGGCCGCCGGAAGTTGGCTGACAAGTGGAATCACAAGATTTTCACAGTGACTTCAGTCAATCCTTCATAGTACAGTGGTTCACAAAAATATACTGCTGCAGGTGAACTTCCTGCCATTTGAAATAGATGATTCAGAGCACTTCAATGACAGTGATACAGCAGGACCTTCGATCAATGTAGATGCAGGAGAGGCCATGTACTCCGGCGATGGGCTGGACAGGGAAGACATGGAGGACTCTGAGGAGGAAAGTGCATCTTGGATGGTGGAGGATTCAAGCGATTACTCCGAGCTTAGGACATCGGATGGAAAGACAGAACCAGAAGAACCTCCCATGCCTGAGGAAAATGACTTGGAAAGCACTTCTGAGATCATGGAGCTGATTCCTTCAAAACCTCTTCTGATCACTGATCTAAGGCCAGCACCACTATTAGTCACCATGACCCCTAGCCCAGTCCACTGTAATGCATCTGATAAAAACAGCCCAGTGGCAGGTCGCACAAGGGCAGAGAGGGTAGTTAAACCAGTCAAGAGACTATAATTGAGTAAATTCCCCAGAAGGTGCATGTTTAACATAGTACTGAGATAGTACAGAGACATAGTACAGAATGACAGTTTTTGTTTTGTTTTTTAAACGGCTAAGAAGGTAGATATAGTGTAAGAGGCACTATGCATCTAGGGGCAGTTGAAGGCCTGACCAACCTTCACTTGCCCTGAAACCTATGGGTAGCTTTGAACTGAATTAATTATGCTCTGAGCTTGGTAGATTATTTTGTTTAGTTTTACAAGTTTGGTGAAATTCAGAAGGGGTGAATGTAACAGTTGTTAAAATACTTTGTGAATTTCACCAGGTTCATATATTAATATAGCATGGTGATTTGTTATTATGCATGCCTGCATCCTGGGAATAGGAGAGTGCGTACTTACATTTTGCCCTGCATGCTCGTAGTCAAATAATTTTGATGCACTAGGAGAGGTAGGCATTATTTTTCTGTGATCTTCAGAAAAGTTAGATTCCTTTAAGCACAAAGTCAGGACACAGGATTTTCTTAATGAATAATGTTGTATATTTAGAGTTTACTCATAAGTGGATGGTAGTGTCAAGATGCTTTTGTAATTGTAGTTTTTAGGATGATATTAACATTCTGAAATCAACATGTGGTTCCTAGCTAAGTTATTGTATGTGTGAACGATGACTAGCTCCTCGACTGATCCCAGTCCTTTGCATTGTGCGTCTGTTGTAGAAAGAGGCGATGATTGGCAGAACAAATTTGTGCTCTACAACTGTTTTGTCTTTTCTTTTGGATGCAGAGAGAGAATTCTGATACCTTAAAACAACCTGAACTCCAAAGTCCACGTCTTTAGTCTCAATCAATCACACACAACGCAGAGCTACAGCGGTGCAGTACAGCACCGGTTACACCTGCGGCTATGGAACCCTTACCTGTTCACTGGTCATGTTACCTTGTCCCACACCTTGTCCCGCACCTAACTGATATTTTCTCATGAGGTGCTGACCTGTTGCTCTCTCTATAACCACTGTGATTACTATTTGACCCTGCTGGTCATCTATGAACATTTGAACATCTTGAAGAATGATCTGGCCTTAATGGCCATGTACTCTTATAATCTCCACCCGGCACAGCCAGAAGAGGACTGCTTCCTCTCTAGGTTTCTTCCTAGGTTCCATCATTTATAGGGAGTTTTTCCTTGCCACTGTGCTTCTACATGTGCATTGCTTGCTCTTTAGGCTTGGTTTCTATATGAGCACTTTGTGACAACTGCTGATGTAAAATGGGCTTTAAGTATTCTAACAATAGCAGTCACAGCAGAGCACACGTCCAGCTACTGCACCGGAACGGGTGTTTGTCGAGAAAGACGGAATGAGCTATCCGTATGTTCAATGTTTACTTTTACAACTTGCAAACTTGGTAGCTAACGTTGAACATTTGAATCCTGTAGATTTGTTATAACCTCCCCACCCTGGCGCTCCCCTGAGTTGAAGGACCTGATTGCGTCAGCAGACCGGAGAGTAAGGGCCAAGCAGAACAAAAACCGCAACTGTTCACAGCAGCCCTACCCAGAACATCTGCAATAGACCACAGACAACCTTCACACCTAATTCTCAAGATACTTTTTGCACAGACTCCCATTCACTCACCCATCCTTACATATACACACCACACAGAACGTTACCCTCTTCATTTTACTACTCTTTATTACTTATCGTTTTTTTTAATTAATGTCTTGATATTGTGTATTTGTTGATAAATGTGTATTATAATTTGACTTTTGAACACTTTTTTATGGACAAATAAAAGCATGTTTATATAATAAACACTTCGCCTTTCCTTGATTTGATGGGGGGGGCTGTAACAATGGTGAGGTCTGAGTGTCAGGATAACTACATGGCATTTCTCAGACTGCACATATTGGCAGTCACGATCTCTAGTCTCCACCGAGTTTTGTTATCACCCCATGGTTCCCCTTAACCAACAGTCGGTGGAGAAACCAGCTTTTGAGTGTTCAGAGATAAAACACCTAAGTTCTTCCGACTGGTATGGAAGTGGCTAGAGTCTTCAGAGGTGTAAGGATAATTAGGAGTCTGAAACTAGGGTATTTGGTGCAGTGAACCATAACACACCCCAACTCCTGATGGTTAAATAGGGCATGAAATTAAGAGAGCATTGGACGTGTGCAGTAAGGTAAAGGTTTGGGGGTGAGCTATGGGGGAGGCAGGGGGTGGGGGATGTGGGGTATTCAACATAGAATCAGTGCTCATTTAAAAATAGTCCTACATTGGTGTAGGAGCCCATGTTTTTATTCCATGATTTAAGTCCATGTAGAAATATCTGCATTCTGAAAATAAACACTCTTACTATGAATAACGTTGTCTAGCCCTGGAACTCCACATTCTCTGTTTTCAGTGCAATTATCTGAACACTGCATCTGGATTCCCCTTATTCAGGGCGATTAATAGGGTATATCTGTCTCTGTCTCTGTGTGTGTGTGTGTGTGTGTGTGTGTGTGTGTGTGTGTGTGTGTGTGTGTGTGTGTGTGTGTGTGTGTGTGTTTGTGCTGACAAGGATCTGAGCCCTTAATCACACCATTAATCACTGTGCTGGTCCAGGGTGACACCCCTCGTCTCCCCACACCTCTCCTGTTATTCCTTTTAACGTTCGCTACAGAGAGAACTCTCTGTGACCTTTAGCACTTCATTACAGAGTGGAACAGTCAGAATGTTGCAACTAGAAATACACTGCATAGAACACACACTTGTCCAGACCCCACATGATAGAATAGTGTGTTTGGTCTATTCATTCAATTCAATTTATTTCTGAAACAATTTGATGATATCCTCTCATAATAAGCTGCAGATGTATGGCAAACCTGTAAGATAACTGGAAACAATATAAATCTTATAGATGTAAAGTACCAGGAGAAGATACCACCGTCAGAATAAGAGTTCCATACTGACTATCTATTATAACATTGTACCTCTAACCTGCCACAGACCTAACCTGGTGACCAGATCTGTTTGCTTTATAGCTAACCTTCAACTTTCCTTGTCATACTACACATCTGATGTATGGCATCAACAAGTATGTACAGTATCTATATGTCATGTATGCATGGCAACTGGCAAGACAGAGGACTAGTGTAAAGCACAAAAAGATCAGGCCAGCAAGCTACCACAGACATAAAGTACCAGTCAAAAGTTTGGACACAGCTACTCATTCAAGGGTTTTTCTTTAGTTTTACTATTTTCTACATTGTAGAATAATAGTGAAGACATCAAAACTATGACATAACACATATGGAATCATGTAGTAACCAAAAAAGTGTTAAACAAATCAAAATATATTTTATATTTCAGATTCTTCAAAGTAGCAACCCTTTGCCTTGATGACAGCTTTGCACGCTCTTGGCATTCTCTCAACCAGCTTCATGAGGTAGTCACCTGGAATGCATTTCAATTAACAAGTATCCCTTGTACTTTCTTTCCTTCTTAATGCATTTGAGCCAATCAGTTGTGTTGTGACAAGGTAGGGGTGGTATACAGAATATAGATCTAAAATCGTAAAAGAACAAGTCCATATTATGGCAAATACAGCTCAAATAAGCAAAGAGAAACGACAGTTCATCATTAGTTTAAGACATGAAGGTCAGTCAATACGGAACATTTCAAGAACTTGACGTTTCTTCAAGTGCAGTCGAAAAACCATCAAGCGCTATGATGAAACTGGCTCTCATGAGGACCGCCACAGGAATGGAAGACCCAGAGTTACCTCTGCTGCAGAGGATAAGTTCATTAATAATAATATGCCATTTAGCAGACGCTTTTATCCAAAGCGACTTACAGTCATGTGTGCACACATTTTTACGTATGGGTGGTCCCAGGGATCGAACCCACTACCCTGGCGTTACAAGCGCCATGCTCTACCAATTGAGCTACAGAGGACCATTAGATTTACCAGCCTCAGAAATTGCAGCCCAAATAAATGCTTCAAGGAGTTCAAGTAACAGACACATCTCAACATCAACTATTCAGAGGAGACCGTGTGAATCAGGCCTTCATGGTCTAATTAATGAAAAGGAACCACTACTAAAGGACACCAATAATAAGAAGAGACTTGCTTGGACCAAGAAACACGAGCAATGGACATTAGACCGGTGGACATTTGTCCTTTTGTCTGGAGTCCAAGTTTGAGATTTTTGGTTCCAACCGCCGTGTCTTTGTGAGACACGGTGTGGGTGAACAGATGATCTCCACATGTGTAGTTCCCACCGTAAAGCATGGAAGCATGACACTGTCTGTGATTTATTTTGAATTCAAGGCACACTTAACCAGCATGGCTACCACAGCATTCTGCAGCGATACGCCATCCAGTCTGGTTTGGGCTTAGTTCGACTATCATTTGTTTTTCAACAGGACAATGACCCAACGGACCGCAGAGTGAAGGAAAAGCAGCCAACAATTGCTCAGCAAATGTGGGAACTCCTTCAAGACTGTTTGAAAAGCATTCCGGGTGAAGCTGGTTGAGAGAATGCCAAGAGTGTGCAAAGCTGTCATCAAGGCAAAGGGTGGCTATTTGAAGAATATAAAATATAAATATATTTTCAATAGTTTAACACTGTTTTGGTACCTGCATGATTCCAAATGTGTTATTTCATAGTTTTGATGTCTTCACTACTATTCTATAATGTAGAAAATAGTTAAAATAAGGAAAATTCCTTGAATGAGTAGGTGTTCTAAAACTTTTGACTGGTGGTGTATATAAATGGGAAGCAGTCACAAGTTCTTCACTGAGCTGTGTAAAGACAGACTGATAGGGGTGTGTCAATTAATTTTCATTTCTCTTAATGTTATTTTGTTGTTGTTTGCAGGTGCACTCTCCTTTTGACCCTATGCAGCCAGGTCCCATCTACTTTTTAACTCCTCACAAGTGTGGCTTATTTGGTGTCTGTTGTGAAGAAATACCACAAGAAGTCAACTACTTGATTGATGAAGGCATGTCATCCAGCAAAGGCAGCAGCGCAGTTATCAACTACATGCACCATTTCTTCACCAACTACGGAGTTGGGCATACACGTGGCCAAAACAAGAACAAGTTTGTGCTGTGGTATTCTGCCTGGCGGACCATGCACAAGCTCCACCACAGTCTGCACCTTCACTTCCTGATCACAGGCCACACCAAGTTTGCCCTCGACTGGTGCTTTGGCCTCATCAAGCAGCGCTTCAGAAAGACAAGAGTAAACACTTTGTCAGAGGCACTGTGACAGGGGTCAACATCCCACAGCTGGTTGGACTGGAGGATGGTACGGTGCTGGTGGAAAGCTATGGCTGGCAACAACACCTGACTCCATACTTCAGGCCGCTGCCACAGATCAAGGAGTACCAGCACTTCAGGTGAATATCATTTTTATTGCATTGTATGAGGTTTTTTGTGGCGGATCTCCAAATTATAATTTTGCACAACAAGTTCCCAACGCATAAGGCGTTGGTTCTGGTTGTACATTCGGTGGAGAAAAACTAAGGGGTTATGTTAGTATACACTATCACTGGTAGTGCACTGTAACCAACATAGACTTCGAAGTACTGCAGAGCTAACAACAAAGCTAGGGCTTCTTGTTCAATGGTTGAATAGTTAGTTTGACATTTGTTAAATTTCCGCGAAAAATAACAGACAGGATGGTCCAATCCACTCTGGTCCGGCTGCAGTAGAACAGCACCAGCACCTCTGGCACTTGCATCTACCTCCAGTTTAAACGGCCGTTCAAAATCTGGTGCAGCAAGAACAGGGGTACTACATAAGAGTGCTTTAGCAGTGTTGAAAGCAGTGTGACAATCTGCAGACCATACACATTTTCTCGCTGGACTGAGCAAATCCGTTAATGGAGCAACTACGGCAGATACATTCTTACAGAAACTACGGTAGTAGCCAACCATCCCTAAAAAGCGGCGTAGCTCTCTTCTAGTGGTAGGTGCGGGAAATGCATTTATAGCTGAGACCTTGGCATCTACAGGGCGCACCTGAAAATGGCCGACCTGTTTACCGAGATAAGTAACAGTGGCCTTCCCAAACTCGCACTTTGCTAAGTTCAGGGTTAGAGAAGCGGCTGCTAGACGTTCACACACTACCCTTAGAGTGTTAATATGATCTGACCACTCAGTAGAATAAATAACAAGATCATCAAGGTAAGCACTACAATTAGGAACTCCAGCTATACTGTGTTAACCAGGCGTTGGAAAGTGGCTGGTGCGTTCCGCATCCCAAATGCCATGACAGCATATTGTAGGAAGTGGTCTGGGGTCACAAAGGCAGGGATGTCGGATGCACTGTTTGCTGCTCTGGCACCCCAATGGTGGAACAAGCTCCCTCACGACTCCAGGACAGCGGAGTCACCGACCACCACTTGAAACCCTACCTCTTTAAGGAATACCTGGGATAGTATAAAAGTAATCCTTCAACCCCCCCCCCCACCCCACCCCCACAACATTATTTTTAAATACAAAAATATATTTAAAAAATATATATATAAAAACAAAGAAAAAAATACAAAAAGAAATATAAATATTAAAATTAAGATACAAAATAAAAAAGGGGTTACAAAGAAAATTAAAAAGATACAAATAAACAAAATGTAATAAATTGTAAAGTGGTTGTCCCACTGGCTGTCATAAGGTGAATGCACCAATTTGTAAGTCGCTCTGGATAAGAGCGTCTGCTAAATGACGTAAATGTAATGTAAATGTAACACAGGAGAAAGTGTTGACGAGGACAAGGCTGGAGATCACTCTGTCATGCTGATTGAGTTAGAATACCAGACTTAAAAGGAGGGTAGTGCTTGAAATCATTGTTCTTCCTCTGTTAACCATGGTTACCTACAAGGAAACACATGCCGTCATCATTGCTTTGCACAAAAAGGGCTTCACAGGCAAGGATATTGCTGCTAGTAAGATTGCACCAAAATCAACCATTTATCGGATCATCAAGAACTTCAAGGAGAGAGGTTCATTGCTGTGAAGAAGGCGTCAGGGCGCCGAAGAAGGTCCAGCAAGTGCCAGGACCATCTCCTAAAGTTGATTCAGCTGTGGGATCGGGACACCACCAGTGCAGAGCTTGCTCAGGAATGGCAGCAGGCAGGTGTGAGTGCATCTGCACGCACAGTGAGGCAAATACTTTTGGAGGATGGCCTGGTGTCAAGAAGGGCAGCAAATAAGCCACTTCTCTCCAGGAAAAACATCAGGGACATACTGATATTCAGCAAAAGGTACAGGGATTGGACTGCTGAAGACTGGGTAAAGTCATTTTCTCTGATGAATCCCCTTTCCGATTGTTTGGGGCATCCGGAAAACACCTTGTCCGGAGAAGACAAGATGAGTGCTACCATCAGTCCTGTGTCATGCCAACAGTAAAGCATCCTGAGACCATTCATGTGTGGGGTTGGTTCTCAGCCAAGGGAGTGGGCTCACTCACAATTTTGCCTAAGAACACAGCCATGAATAAAGAATGGTACCAACACATCCTCCGAGAGCAACTTCTCCCAACCATCCAAGAACAGTTTGGTAACCAATGCCTTTTCCAGCATGATGGAGCACCTTGCCATAAGGCAAAAGTGATAACTAAGTGGCTCGGGGAACAAAACATCGATCTTAATCCCATTGAGAACTTGTGGTCGATCCTCAAGAGGCGGGTGGACAAACAAAAACCCACAAATTCTGACAAACTCCAAGCATTGATTATACAAGAATGGCCTGGCATCAGTCAGGATGTGGCCCAGAAGTTAATTGACAGCATGCCAGGGCGGATTGCAGAGGTCTTGAAAAAGAAGGGTCAACACTGCAAATATTGACTCTTTGCATAAACTTAATGTAATTGACTCTTTGCATAAACCTTTGACACTTATGGAATGCTTGTAATTATACTTCAGTATACCATAGTAACATATGACAAAAATATCTCATAACACTGAAGCAGCGAACTTTGTGAAGGCCAATACTTGAGTCATTCTCAAAACTTTTGACCACGACTATATAGGTACTGTGTAGAAAAGACAAGTATGCAATTCTTATATAAACATAAAAGAGCAGACAGATACAAAAATACCCAGAGTTATGGGTAAAAAATAAAAAATAAGATATACAGAACAAGGACATGTAAACAGAAAGAGGGCAGATGTCACCCCCCATATCCAGGAATGGTTGGTTAATCTGTTTAGGGTTTCTGACACTCCCAGGATGATCAGAATCGGGTCTGGGTCAATTGAAGTATCCAGAATTTCAGAGAGGATACAAAAAATTCCACACCAATAACCATGCAAGTTAGAGCATAGGGCAAAGCAGTGGAGTAGTGTACCCTCCGCAGCATGACATTTATCACACATAGGGGAGGTAAAAATCAGGAAATATCCTATGCAGCTTAGTTTTGGATTAGTGTAATCTGTGTAATATCTTGAATTGTATGAGACGATGTCTGGAGTTAATGGAGCAGGTGTGGATATACTCCAAGCTATCTTCCCAGTCTGCTACAGAAATGTCAGCGCCTAGCTCTTCCTCCCATTTTGCCTTAATGGCATCTGTAGAAGGTGTGCTAACAGATTGAAAAGTGTCTTATAGACGACATATCAGTTTGCCTGAGGTGGGACAATTTTTTATGCATCGTCAAACATGGAAGGTTTACCATTTCCAAATGTAGGAAGATGTTTTCTAACATAGTCTCTAATCTGTAGGTATCTGAAAAAGTTACTTCTGGGAAGATCATAGGCTTCCCTCAACAAATCAGAGGCAAAGTTCCCTTCTATAGATCCCCTATGGTATTGATCCCTTGCTCTCCCCATCGCTCAAAGGTGTTATCAATGTTAGAGGGGGCAAAGGAGGGATTCCTTGCAATAGGAAGCAGGAATGATATTGGTCTAAGGTCAAAATGGACCTTAACTTGCTTCCAGATATGGACTGTGCTATGTATAATAGGATTGTTACTATAAAGTAACATCTCCAAATTGACAGGGGACAAAATCACAGCGCCAATAGAGACCACTTCTCTATTGGCGCTGTGATTTTGTCCCCTGTCAATCCTCACGCTCCATACTAATCCAGCTGGGTGACGTCATCCAGACAAAATGTAACAGCACGGCGGTTAGCCAATAGTAAAATATAACATTTGGGAGAGACAATCATCCTTCCATCTTGGACTTACAGAGTTGTTTTTTGTCATGAGCCTCTCACTCCACCGGGTTACCACCTTAATTTTCTTCCACTCTGCTCACCACTCTCTCTACTCAGCCTAACTAGCTCCACCTGTCCCTGCTCTGCTCTGCTCTAATTACTCTGCCAGCTGCGCTGCATTACCCACTACCTCTCCCAGTATTTAAGGCCCTGTCTTTCAGCTCTCCGGTGTCAGATCGTCTGCAAAGCTCACTCCCGGAACCTGTTTGCTCGCGCTTCTGGCTCACCCTGGTTTTGTGACCCCGGACCTGCCTGATTTTTGGATCCTCTTCTGCCCCAGGAGATCCAGACCTGCTTCTGCCATTACGACTCCTGACTACTCTTCAATCCCGGTAACTCTGACCAGCCTTCTGCCTTGCTACCACGTATTTTGGATTTCCCTTGAACTGTACTGCTGCCTTGTTTCATTCCGCCCTGTTGTGTCTGTGTCTCCCCCCCCCAGGACTTCTGGACCACCCACCACCGGCTTCATAGGACGCATCGCTGCCACTGGGGGAGGCACAGACCCAGCACATTGGACGGGATCCCTGGTACCCCTGGAGCCTTCATTCACTCCCTACTTCCCTTTTCCCTTAAGTTTTAATAAACTTTCTGGTGTGACGCAATTGTGGTCCTCTGGTCGTCTGTCTGAACCGTGACAGTACGATCTGACCATTATGGACTCAGCGCACACTTTTCCCGACATGGAAACCGATGAGCATGAGCAGCAGTTCCAGCAGCAGCAACAACAACTCGCCATGATCATTCAACTCCTCACCAACCTTACCCCAGCCAGTCTGCCCACCAGCCCTGCCCCCGAGTTACCTGCCCCGGTCATTGCAGCCGCTGCTCCGGAACCCAAGATTGGAAACCCCGAGCGGTTCAACGGCGATTCAACCCAGGTCCGGCCATTCCTGACTAGCTGCCGACTTCAGTTCTCCTTGCAGCCAAGGACCTTCGCCACGGAGGGGGCTAAAGTTGGGTATGCCATCACTCACCTGACGGGCCGAGCTCGACTCTGGGGAACAGCAGAGTTCGAACGTCAAACCCCCGCATGTGCAACCTTCGACCTGTTTGCTGAGGAGATGCTGAAGGTGTTTGACCTGGATTCACCAACCGCAGAGGCGTCTCGTGAACTGTTCAGTATTCGACAAGGCAGACGTACAGTCGCAGACCATTCCATCGACTTCCGAACCCTGGCTAGACGAAGTTCTTGGAACACACCATCGTTGGTGGACGCGTTCTTCCATAGTTTGGCTGACTATATCAAGGACGAGTTGGTCTCCCATGAACTGCCTTCCACTCTTGATGAAGCCATCGCACTGACTGTCAGGATCGACAGAAGGATACAGACCCGTCGTCGTGAGAGGGGGCGCCAAGGTCCACCTACTACCGGCATTCGGAGAGATCCGACTGGGCTCCTGTCATCTACTGCCACTCACCCAGGTCAGCTTGATCAGTCTGAGCCTATGGAGATTGGGCGAGCCTCTCTCACTCCTGCAGAGCGCCAGCGCCGCTTCACTTCAAACCTCTGCCTCTATTGTGGAGGTGATGGACATCGTGTGGTAACCTGCCCTTTAAAGGGCCGAAGCTCACCGGGCATAGGGGGAGTCCGGTTGAGTTCAATGACCATCCAGTCCTCCGACCGCAAACCCCTGCTGCAAGTTCACCTCCGCCTCTCTGACTCAACTCACACCCTGGCTGCTCTGGTGGATTCTGGCGCCGAAGCCAACATAATGGACATCAAGCTGGCACGCCAACTGGGACTGGAGAACCTCCGTTTGACACCTCCTATTCCTGCCCGGGCACTGGACGGACACTTACTCGGATCGGTCACTCATGTCACGGCCCCGGTCTCGATGGGTCTGTCCGGAAACCATCAAGAAACTATCCAGTTTCACCTGCTCCCCTCTCCAGGCCAACCCCTCATCCTGGGTTACCCATGGCTCCGCCGGCACAACCCTCAGCTCGACTGGGTGACCGGGGTGATCAGGGAGTGGGGAGAGGACTGCCACCGAACCTGCCTGCTTGCTGCCGCACTACCCCCTCGGCCAGTACCTACTAACTCCGCTCCTGACCTCTCCAATGTACCAGAATGCTACCATGGTCTCAGAGAGGTGTTTAACAAAGCAAGAGCCACATCTCTGCCCCCTCACCGACCGTACGACTGTGCCATCGACCTCCTCCCTGGAACAGCCCCTCCAAAGGGTCGTCTTTATTCGTTGTCTGCTCCTGAAAGAAAGTCCATGGAGGACTACATCAATGGCTCTCTGTCCGCAGGATTAATCCGTTCATCTTCATCTCCTGCTGGTGCTGGCTTCTTCTTTGTGGGGAAGAAGGACGGATCTCTTCGCCCCTGCATCGACTACAGGGGACTCAACGACATCACAGTGAAAAACCGTTACCCTCTGCCTCTGCTCACCTCTGCTTTTGAGTTGCTCCAGGGAGCCACTGTTTTTACCAAGTTGGATCTCAGAAACGCTTACCACCTAGTGCGGATCCGGGAGGGAGATGAATGGAAAACCGCATTCAATACACCAACAGGCCACTACGAGTATCTGGTTATGCCTTTTGGTCTCACCAATGCTCCTGCTGTGTTCCAGGCTCTAGTGAATGATGTACTGCGGGACATGTTAAACAAGTTTGTCTTCGTTTACCTGGATGACATCTTAATCTACTCCAGAAACCTGTCTGAACACACCCACCATGTCCAGCAAGTCCTTCATCGTCTTCTGGAGAATTCCCTCTACGCCAAGGCAGAGAAATGTGAGTTTCACGTCAAGACAGTGGCCTTCCTGGGGTACATAGTGGCAGAGGGAAGTATCCAAATGGATCCTGCCAAAGTATCAGCAGTCACTTCATGGCCAGTTCCGGAGAACAGAAAGAAGCTGCAACAGTTTCTGGGGTTTGCTAACTTCTATAGAAAGTTTATCCGGAACTACAGTACCGTTGCTGCCCCTCTCACTGCTCTAACCAGCACCAAGCAACCCTTCACCTGGACCCCAGCAGCCGACAAAGCCTTCAGTACCCTCAAGGTGAGGTTCACCTCCGCTCCCATCCTCCAGATGCCTGATGTGGACCGGCAATTCATTGTGGAGGTGGACGCCTCGGACGTGGGAGTTGGTGCTGTGATTTCTCAGTGGGCTGCGGAGGATAGGAAGCTCCATCCCTGTGCCTTTTTCTCACGTCGGTTGTCCCCCTCTGAGTGCAATTACGACATAGGGAACCGTGAGCTGCTGGCTGTGAAGCTTGCCTTGGAGGAGTGGCGTCACTGGCTGGAGGGGTCCACCATTCCATTTCTCGTTTGGACCGATCATAAGAACTTGGAGTACATCCGCACGGCCAAACGGTTGAACTCCAGGCAGTCCCGCTGGGCCCTGTTCTTCACCAGGTTTAATTTCACTCTGTCATACCGGCCTGGATCACGCAACACCAAGCCAGACGCCCTCTCCCGTCAATTCCAGAAGGATGACACCCCCTCCAAGGACCCTGTGTCGATTCTGCCAAGTCCCTGCATCGTTGCAGCTCTGACCTGGGCTGTTGAGGAACAGGTGCTGGAGGCTCTCCGTAACCAGCCAGGTCCCAGCACTTGCCCAGCTGACCGCCTTTTTGTCCCCGAAGACCTGAGGTCCCAGGTCGTTCAGTGGGGACATGACTCCCGCCTAGCTTGTCACCCTGGCTCCACCCGCACTTACAACCTGCTCGCCCAGAGGTTCTGGTGGCCCTCTCTGAGGAAGGATGTACGGGAATTCGTCCAAGCCTGCCCCATCTGCAACCAACACAAGTCGTCCTGCCAGCCCCCAGCCGGATTGCTGCAGCCCCTGCCTGTGCCCAGACGTCCCTGGTCTCACATCGCCCTTGACTTTGTCACGGGGCTGCCCCCTTCAAGTGGCATGACCGTCATTCTCACCATAGTTGACCGTTTCAGCAAGATGGCACACTTCATTCCCCTCCCCAAGCTCCCAACCGCCAAGGAGACCGCCCAGGTGGTCCTGGAACACGTCTTCCGGATCCACGGACTGCCAAAGGATGTAGTTTCTGACCGTGGTCCACAATTCTCCTCCGCTTTTTGGAAGGAGTTCTGTCACCTGCTGGGAGCCACAGTCAGTCTGACTTCCGGATTCCATCCCCAATCCAATGGGCAGTCAGAGCGGGCTAATCAGGAGCTCGAGAAGGCACTGCGATGCATGACTTCACGCAACCCCCACTCCTGGTCGCAGCAATTGACATGGGTGGAGTACGCACACAATTCTCTGACCTGCTCTGCCATCGGTATGTCCCCTTTCCAATGTGTTTATGGATACCAGCCTCCTCTATTTGCCAGCCAGGAAGAGGAGGTTACTTGCCCATCTGCACTTGCTTTTGCCCGTCGATGTCGCCGCACCTGGTCACAAGCCCGAGCCACACTCCTCAGATCCGTTGCCAGCTACACTACCGGGGCCAACCGTCGGAGAATTCCTGCTCCCACCTACCATGTTGGTCAAAGGGTGTGGTTGTCATCGAAGAACCTGCCACTCAGGGTGGAGTCGCAGAAGCTGGCACCTCGGTTCATTGGCCCATTCCCTATCATAAGAGTGATTAGCCCAACTGCTGTCCGGCTCCAACTGCCTAATTCCCTGAGGGTGCACCCCACTTTCCATGTGTCTAAGATTAAGCCCATCCATGAGAGTCCGCTGGTCCCTGCTGCGCCTTGTCCTCCTCCTCCACGGCTCGTCGATGGTGGTCTGGTTTACACCGTCCGCCGCCTGCTTCGGTCCAGACGGAGGGGTAGGGGTCTCCAGTACCTCATTGACTGGGAGGGCTATGGACCTGAGGAGAGGACCTGGGTGCCAGCTAGTCGGATTGTGGATAGGACTCTCATCACCGCTTTCCACCAACGGCATCCTGATCAACCTGCAATCCGTAGGGGCCGCCCCAGAGGGGTCCCTAACCGTCCTGCCCGCTCGGCTTCCTGTCCTGTGCCTGATCCTGTCTCGGGACCTGTCCCATCTCCCGACCACGGCCCTCCGGCTTCCTCCGAGGATGAGGACGTTCACTCGGACCGTTCGGAGGAGTTCTAGCCCTCCTCCGGCTCCCCTCCTCCCGCCCGGCGTGGTGTTGCTCTTGGGACTTCTGGGGCCGTCCCTTGGGGGGGGGGTTCTGTCATGAGCCTCTCACTCCACCGGGTTACCACCTTAATTTTCTTCCACTCTGCTCACCACTCTCTCTACTCAGCCTAACTAGCTCCACCTGTCCCTGCTCTGCTCTGCTCTAATTACTCTGCCAGCTGCGCTGCATTACCCACTACCTCTCCCAGTATTTAAGGCCCTGTCTTTCAGCTCTCCGGTGTCAGATCGTCTGCAAAGCTCACTCCCGGAACCTGTTTGCTCGCGCTTCTGGCTCACCCTGGTTTTGTGACCCCGGACCTGCCTGATTTTTGGATCCTCTTCTGCCCCAGGAGATCCAGACCTGCTTCTGCCATTACGACTCCTGACTACTCTTCAATCCCGGTAACTCTGACCAGCCTTCTGCCTTGCTACCACGTATTTTGGATTTCCCTTGAACTGTACTGCTGCCTTGTTTCATTCCGCCCTGTTGTGTCTGTGTCTCCCCCCCCCAGGACTTCTGGACCACCCACCACCGGCTTCATAGGACGCATCGCTGCCACTGGGGGAGGCACAGACCCAGCACATTGGACGGGATCCCTGGTACCCCTGGAGCCTTCATTCACTCCCTACTTCCCTTTTCCCTTAAGTTTTAATAAACTTTCTGGTGTGACGCAATTGTGGTCCTCTGGTCGTCTGTCTGAACCGTGACAGTTTTTTACCTATCCTGTGTGTTTTATAATCCCAGATGAATGGATTGATAATTGAGACCAGTTGTTTATGAAAGGACTTAGGTATGAATACCGGGATGTTCTGGAATAGGTAAAGCAGTTGTGGGAGGAAGACCACTTTAATGAGATTAATTCTTCCGAGCAGGGAAATTGGGAGAGTTCTCCAAAAATGTATGTTTGCCTTCAGTTTTTGCATCAGAGAGGGGAAATTCTCTTTAAATAGAGAGGAGTATTATTTGCTAACTACAATTCCTAGATAGGTAAATGTATCTGAAGATAACTTAAATGGAATAAGTTCTAACCAAGAGGGGGTTTGCAGCTGTGTGTGCATTAATTCGCTCTTGTTCCAATTTCTTCTATATCCCGAGAAGGTACCAAACAGGTTAATCAAATCAAGAATAGCTGGAATACTAGACTGGGGTTCCATTACATAGAGGAGAATGTAATCTGCGTATAGAGAAATCTTATATTAGAGTATCTTTAGTATTATAGCTGTGTATGGTTGCGTGAGATCTGATCGCTTGAGTGAGAAGTTCAATGGCTAGAGCAAAAAGCGACAGTTCACGTCACAACTCACACGCACACACGCACGCACACATACTGTACACACACACAAAGAGGGAACCCGGAAAATTACAAGTGGCTCAGAACATGGCAGCACGGCTGGCCCTCAAATGTACACGGAGAGCTAACATGAACAATATACATGTACATCTCTCATGGCTCAAAGAGGATAAGAGATGGACTTCATCAGTACTTGTTTTTATAAGAAATGTTGACCTGCTGAATGCACCGAGGTGTCTGTTTAAACTACTAGCACACAGCTCGGACACCCATTCATACCCCACAAGACATGCCACCAGAGGTCTCTTCACAATCCCCAAGTCAAGAACAGAGCCATGGCTACATGGAACTCTATTCCACTTCAGGTAATTGATGCAAGCAGTAGAATCAGATTAAAAAAATATATAAAAATACACCTTATTGAACAGGGCTGTGGACAGACAGACACACATACACATGATAAGACACGCACTCTACACAAACATACACATGGATTTTGTATTGTAGATATGTGATAGTAGAGTAGTGGCCTGAGGGATCACACTTAATGTGTTGTGAAAAGTGTTATGAAGTGTAATATCATGTAATATATTAAAATGTATATAACTGCCTTAATGTTGCTGGACCCCTGGAAGAATAACTGCTGCCTTGGCAGCAGCTAAAAGGGATCCTTAATAAATACAATAATACAAATACAAACGGTTCACATGGCATCAGACTGAACATATGGGCCTCCTCTCAGATCAAATCAAATCAAATTGTATTTGCCACATGCGCCGAATACAACAGGTGTAGACATTACCGTGAAATGCTTACTTACAGCCCTTAACCAACAATGCATTTATTTCTTAATAAAAAAGTCAAATAAAACAACAAGAACAAAAAAGTGTTGAGAAAAAAAGAGCAGAAGTAAAATAAAATAACAGTAGGGAGGCTATATACAGGGGGGTACCGGTGCAGAGTCAATGTGCGGGGGCACCGGCTAGTTGATCTAGTTCAGGTAATATGTAAATGTGGGTAGAGTTAAAGTGACTATGCATAAATAACTAACAGAGTAGCAGCAGCGTAAAAAGATGGGGTGGGGGTGCAAATAGTCTGGGTAGCCATGATTAGCTGTTCAGGAGTCTTATGGCTTGTGGGTAGAAGCTGTTGAGAAGCCTTTTGGACCTAGACTTGGCGCTCCGGTACAGCTTGCCGTGCGGTAGCAGAGAGAACAGTCTATGACTAGGCTGGCTGGAGTCTTTTGAGGGCCTTCCTCTGACACCGCCTGGTATATAGAGGTCCTGGATGGCAGGAAGCTTGGCCCCAGTGATGTACTGGGCCGAACGCACTACCCTCTGTAGTGCCTTGCGGTCGGAGGCCGAGCAGTTGCCATACCAGGCGGTGATGCAACCAGTCAGGATGCTCTCGATGGTGCAGCTGTAGAACTTTTTGAGGATCTGAGGACCCATGCCAAATCTTTTCAGTCTCCTGAGGGGGAATAGGCTTTGTCGTGCCCTCTGCGCGACTGTCTTGGTGTGTTTGGACCATGATAGTTCGTTGGTGATGTGGACACCAAGGAACTTGAAGCTGTCAACCTGTTCCACTACAGCCCCGTCGATGAGAATGGGGGCGTACTCAGTCCTCTTTTTATTCCTGTAGTCCACAATCATCACCTTTGTCTTGGTCACGTTGAGGGAGAGGTTGTTATCCTGGCACCATACGGCCAGGTCTCTGACCTCCTCCCTATAGGCTGTCTCATCGTTGTCGGTGATCAGGCCTACCACTGTTGTGTCGTCGGCAAACTTAATGATGGTGTTGGAGTCGTGCCTGGCCATGCAGTCATGAGTGAACAGGGAGTACAGGAGGGGACTGAGCACGCACCCCTGAGGGGCCCCCGTGTTGAGGATCAGTGTGGCAGATGTGTTGTTACCTACCCTTACCACCTGGGGGCGGCCCGTCAGGAAGTCCAGGATCCAGTTACAGAGGGAGGTGTTTAGTCCCAGGATCCTTAGCTTAGTGATGAGATTTGAGGGCACTATGGTGTAGCTGAGCTGTAGTCAATGAATAGCATTCTCACGCTGAGCTGTAGTCAATGAATAGCATTCTCACGTAGGTGTTCCTCTTGTCCAGGTGGGAAAGGGCAGTGTGGAGTGCAATAGAGATTGCATCATCTGTGGATCTGTTGGGGCTGTATAAAAATTATAATATAATAATAATGTCTTTTAGCAGACACTTTTATCCAAAGCGAAACTAGGGTTTCTGGGATAATGGTGTTGATGTGAGCCATGACCAGCCTTTCAAAGCACTTCATGGCTACAGACGTCAGTGCTACGGGTCGGTAGTCATTTAGGCAGGTTATCTTAGTGTCCTTGGGCACGGGGACTATGGTGGTCTGCTTGAAACATGTTGGTATTACAGACTCAGTCAGGGACATGTTCAAAATGTCGGTGAAGCCACTTGCCAGTTGGTCAGCACATGCTCGAAGTACACGTCCTGGTAATCCGTCTGGCCCTGCGGCCTTGTGAATGTTGACCTGCTTAAAAGTCTTACTCACTTCGGCTACGGAGAGCGTGATCACATAGTCATCCGGAACAGCTGGTGCTCTCATGCATGCTTCAGTGTTGCTTGCCTCGAAGCGAGCATAGAAGTGGTTTAGCTCGTCTGGTAGGCTTGTGTCACTGGGCAGCTCGCGGCTGTGCTTCCCTTTTGTAGTCTGTAATAGTTTTCAAGCCCTGCCACATCCGACGAGCGTCAGAGCTGGTGTAGTACGATTCAATCTTAGTTCAGTATTGACTCTTTGCCTGTTTGATGGTTCGTCGGAGGGCATAACGGGATTTCTTATAAGCGTCCGGGTAGAGTCCCGCTCCTTGAAAGCGGCAGCTCTACCCTTTAGCTCAGTGCGGATGTTGCCTGTAATCCATGGCTTCTGGTTGGGGTATGTACGTACGGTCACTGTGGGCACGACGTCATCGATGCACTTATTGATGAAGCCAGTGACTGATGTGGTGTACTCCTCAATGCTATCTGAAGAATCCTGGAACATTTCCAGTCTGTGCTAGCAAAACAGTCCTGTAGCTTAGCATCTGCGTCATCTGACCACTTTTTTATTAACCGAGTCACTGGTGCTTCCTGCTTTAGTTTTTGCTTATAAGCAGGAATCAGGAGGATAGAGTTATGGTCAGATTTGCCAAATGGAGGGCGAAGGAGAGTTTTGTATGCGTCTCTGTGTGTGGAGTAAATGTGGTCTAGAGGTTTTTTTCCTCTGGTTGCACATTTAACATGCTGGTAGAAATGAGATAGAACGGATTTAAGTTTCCCTGCATTAAAGTCCCCGGCCACTAGGAGCGCTGCCTCTGGATGAGCGTTTTCCTGTTTAGTTATGGCCTTATACAGCTCATTGAGTGCATTCTTAATTGTCATGGGCCTCTCACTCCACCGGGTTACCACCTTAATTTTCTTCCACTCTGCTCACCACTCTCTCTACTCAGCCTAACTAGCTCCACCTGTCCCTGCTCTGCTCTGCTCTAATTACTCTGCCAGCTGCGCTGCATTACCCACTACCTCTCCCAGTATTTAAGGCCCTGTCTTTCAGCTCTCCGGTGTCAGATCGTCTGCAAAGCTCACACCCGGAACCTGTTTGCTCGCGCTTCTGGCTCACCCTGGTTTTGTGACCCCGGACCTGCCTGTTTTTTGGATACTCTTCTGCCTCAGGAGATCCAGACCTGCTTCTGCCATTACGACTCCTGACTACTCTTCAATCCCGGTAACTCTGACCAGCCTTCTGCCTTGCTACTACGTATTTTGGATTTCCCTTGAACTGTACTGCTGCCTGGTTTCATTCCGCCCTGTTGTGTCTGTGTCTCCCCCCCCCAGGACTTCTGGACCACCCACCACCGGCTTCATAGGACGCATCGCTGCCACTGGGGGGGGCACAGACCCAGCGCATTGGACGGGATCCCTGTTACCCCTGGAGCCTTCATTCACTCCCTACTTCCCTTTTCCCTTAAGTTTAATAAACTTTCTGGTGTGACGCAATTGTGGTCCTCTGGTCGTCTGTCTGAACCGTGACAGTACGATCTGACCATTATGGACTCAGCGCACACTTTCCCCGACATGGAAACCGATGAGCATGAGCAGCAGTTCCAGCAGCAGCAACAACAACTCGCCATGATCATTCAACTCCTCACCAACCTTACCCCAGCCAGTCTGCCCACCAGCCCAGCCCCCGAGTTACCTGCCCCGGTCATTGCAGCCGCTGCTCCGGAACCCAAGATTGGAAACCCCGAGCGGTTCAACGGCGATTCAACCCAGGTCCGGCCATTCCTGACTAGCTGCCGACTTCAGTTCTCCTTGCAGCCAAGGACCTTCGCCACGGAGGGGGCTAAAGTTGGGTATGCCATCACTCACCTGACGGGCCGAGCTCGACTCTGGGGAACAGCAGAGTTCGAACGTCAAACCCCCGCATGTGCAACCTTCGACCTGTTTGCTGAGGAGATGCTGAAGGTGTTTGACCTGGATTCACCCACCGCAGAGGCGTCTCGTGAACTGTTCAGTATTCGACAAGGCAGACGTACAGTCGCAGACCATTCCATCGACTTCCGAACCCTGGCTAGACGAAGTTCTTGGAACACACCATCGTTGGTGGACGCGTTCTTCCATAGTTTGGCTGACTATATCAAGGACGAGTTGGTCTCCCATGAACTGCCTTCCACTCTTGATGAAGCCATCGCACTGACTGTCAGGATCGACAGAAGGATACAGACCCGTCGTCGTGAGAGGGGGCGCCAAGGTCCACCTACTACCGGCATTCGGAGAGATCCGACTGGGCTCCTGTCATCTACTGCCACTCACCCAGGTCAGCTTGATCAGTCTGAGCCTATGGAGATTGGGCGAGCCTCCCTCACTCCTGCAGAGCGCCAGCGCCGCTTCACCTCAAACCTCTGCCTCTATTGTGGAGGTGATGGACATCGTGTGGTAACCTGCCCTTTAAAGGGCCGAAGCTCACCGGGCATAGGGGGAGTCCGGTTGAGTTCAATGACCATCCAGTCCTCCGACCGCAAACCCCTGCTACAAGTTCACCTCCGCCTCTCTGACTCAACTCACACCCTGGCTGCTCTGGTGGATTCTGGCGCCGAAGCCAACATAATGGACATCAAGCTGGCACGCCAACTGGGACTGGAGAACCTCCGTTTGACACCTCCTATTCCTGCCCGGGCACTGGACGGACACTTACTCGGATCGGTCACTCATGTCACGGCCCCGGTCTCGATGGGTCTGTCCGGAAACCATCAAGAAACTATCCAGTTTCACCTGCTCCCCTCTCCAGGCCAACCCCTCATCCTGGGTTACCCATGGCTCCGCCGGCACAACCCTCAGCTCGACTGGGTGACCGGGGTGATCAGGGAGTGGGGAGAGGACTGCCACCGAACCTGCCTGCTTGCTGCCGCACTACCCCCTCGGCCAGTACCTACTAACTCCGCTCCTGACCTCTCCAATGTCCCAGAATGCTACCATGGTCTCAGAGAGGTGTTTAACAAAGCAAGAGCCACATCTCTGCCCCCTCACCGACCGTACGACTGTGCCATCGACCTCCTCCCTGGAACAGCTCCTCCAAGGGGTCGTCTTTATTCGTTGTCTGCTCCTGAAAGAAAGTCCATGGAGGACTACATCAATGGCTCTCTGTCCGCAGGATTAATCCGTTCATCTTCATCTCCTGCTGGTGCTGGCTTCTTCTTTGTGGGGAAGAAGGACGGATCTCTTCGCCCCTGCATCGACTACAGGGGACTCAACGACATCACAGTGAAAAACCGTTACCCTCTGCCTCTGCTCACCTCTGCTTTTGAGTTGCTCCAGGGAGCCACTGTTTTTACCAAGTTGGATCTCAGAAACGCTTACCACCTAGTGCGGATCCGGGAGGGAGATGAATGGAAAACCGCATTCAATACACCCACAGGCCACTACGAGTATCTGGTTATGCCTTTTGGCCTCACCAATGCTCCTGCTGTGTTCCAGGCTCTAGTGAATGATGTACTGCGGGACATGTTAAACAAGTTTGTCTTCGTTTACCTGGATGACATCTTAATCTACTCCAGAAACCTGTCTGAACACACCCGCCATGTCCAGCAAGTCCTTCATCGTCTTCTGGAGAATTCCCTCTACGCCAAGGCAGAGAAATGTGAGTTTCACGTCAAGACAGTGGCCTTCCTGGGGTACATAGTGGCAGAGGGAAGTATCCAAATGGATCCTGCCAAAGTATCAGCAGTCACTTCATGGCCAGTTCCGGAGAACAGAAAGAAGCTGCAACAGTTTCTGGGGTTTGCTAACTTCTATAGGAAGTTTATCCGGAACTACAGTACCGTTGCTGCCCCTCTCACTGCTCTAACCAGCACCAAGCAACCCTTCACCTGGACCCCAGCAGCCGACAAAGCCTTCAGTACCCTCAAGGTGAGGTTCACCTCCGCTCCCATCCTCCAGATGCCTGATGTGGACCGGCAATTCATTGTGGAGGTGGACGCCTCGGATGTGGGAGTTGGTGCTGTGATTTCTCAGTGGGCTGCGGAGGATAGGAAGCTCCATCCCTGTGCCTTTTTCTCACGTCGGTTGTCCCCCTCTGAGTGCAATTACGACATAGGGAACCGTGAGCTGCTGGCTGTGAAGCTTGCCTTGGAGGAGTGGCGTCACTGGCTGGAGGGGTCCACCATTCCATTTCTCGTTTGGACCGATCATAAGAACTTGGAGTACATCCGCACGGCCAAACGGTTGAACTCCAGGCAGTCCCGCTGGGCCCTGTTCTTCACCAGGTTTAATTTCACTCTGTCATACCGGCCTGGATCACGCAACACCAAGCCAGACGCCCTCTCCCGTCAATTCCAGAAGGATGACACCCCCTCCAAGGACCCTGTGTCGATTCTGCCAAGTCCCTGCATCGTTGCAGCTCTGACCTGGGCTGTTGAGGAACAGGTGCTGGAGGCTCTCCGTAACCAGCCAGGTCCCAGCACTTGCCCAGCTGACCGCCTTTTTGTCCCCGAAGACCTGAGGTCCCAGGTCGTTCAGTGGGGACATGACTCCCGCCTAGCTTGTCACCCTGGCTCCACCCGCACTTACAACCTGCTCGCCCAGAGGTTCTGGTGGCCCTCTCTGAGGAAGGATGTACGGGAATTCGTCCAAGCCTGCCCCATCTGCAACCAACACAAGTCGTCCTGCCAGCCCCCAGCCGGATTGCTGCAGCCCCTGCCTGTGCCCAGACGTCCCTGGTCTCACATCGCCCTTGACTTTGTCACGGGGCTGCCCCCTTCAAGTGGCATGACCGTCATTCTCACCATCGTTGACCGTTTCAGCAAGATGGCACACTTCATTCCCCTCCCCAAGCTCCCAACCGCCAAGGAGACCGCCCAGGTGGTCCTGGAACACGTCTTCCGGATCCACGGACTGCCAAAGGATGTAGTTTCTGACCGTGGTCCACAATTCTCCTCCGCTTTTTGGAAGGAGTTCTGTCACCTGCTGGGAGCCACAGTCAGTCTGACTTCCGGATTCCATCCCCAATCCAATGGGCAGTCAGAGCGGGCTAATCAGGAGCTCGAGAAGGCACTGCGATGCATGACTTCACGCAACCCCCACTCCTGGTCGCAGCAATTGACATGGGTGGAGTACGCACACAATTCTCTGACCTGCTCTGCCATCGGTATGTCCCCTTTCCAATGTGTTTATGGATACCAGCCTCCTCTATTTGCCAGCCAGGAGGAGGAGGTTACTTGCCCATCTGCACTTGCTTTTGCCCGTCGATGTCGCCGCACCTGGTCACAAGCCCGAGCCACACTCCTCAGGTCCGTTGCCAGCTACACTACCGGGGCCAACCGTCGGAGAATTCCTGCTCCCACCTACCATGTTGGTCAAAGGGTGTGGTTGTCATCGAAGAACCTGCCACTCAGGGTGGAGTCGCAGAAGCTGGCACCTCGGTTCATTGGCCCATTCCCTATCATAAGAGTGATTAGCCCAACTGCTGTCCGGCTCCAACTGCCTAATTCCCTGAGGGTGCACCCCACTTTCCATGTGTCTAAGATTAAGCCCATCCATGAGAGTCCGCTGGTCCCTGCTGCGCCTGGTCCTCCTCCTCCACGGCTCGTCGATGGTGGTCTGGTTTACACCGTCCGCCGCCTGCTTCGGTCCAGACGGAGGGGTAGGGGTCTCCAGTACCTCATTGACTGGGAGGGTTATGGACCTGAGGAAAGGACCTGGGTGCCAGCTAGTCGGATTGTGGATAGGACTCTCATCACCGCTTTCCACCAACGGCATCCTGATCAACCTGCAATCCGTAGGGGCCGCCCCAGAGGGGTCCCTAACCGTCCGGCCCGCTCGGCTTCCTGTCCTGTGCCTGATCCTGTCTCGGGACCTGTCCCATCTCCCGACCACGGCCCTCCGGCTTCCTCCGAGGATGAGGACGTTCACTCGGACCGTTCGGAGGAGTTCTAGCCCTCCTCCGGCTCCCCTCCTCCCGCCCGGCGTGGTGTTGCTCTTGGGACTTCTGGGGCCGTCCCTTGGGGGGGGGGTTCTGTCATGGGCCTCTCACTCCACCGGGTTACCACCTTAATTTTCTTCCACTCTGCTCACCACTCTCTCTACTCAGCCTAACTAGCTCCACCTGTCCCTGCTCTGCTCTGCTCTAATTACTCTGCCAGCTGCGCTGCATTACCCACTACCTCTCCCAGTATTTAAGGCCCTGTCTTTCAGCTCTCCGGTGTCAGATCGTCTGCAAAGCTCACACCCGGAACCTGTTTGCTCGCGCTTCTGGCTCACCCTGGTTTTGTGACCCCGGACCTGCCTGTTTTTTGGATACTCTTCTGCCTCAGGAGATCCAGACCTGCTTCTGCCATTACGACTCCTGACTACTCTTCAATCCCGGTAACTCTGACCAGCCTTCTGCCTTGCTACTACGTATTTTGGATTTCCCTTGAACTGTACTGCTGCCTGGTTTCATTCCGCCCTGTTGTGTCTGTGTCTCCCCCCCCCAGGACTTCTGGACCACCCACCACCGGCTTCATAGGACGCATCGCTGCCACTGGGGGGGGCACAGACCCAGCGCATTGGACGGGATCCCTGTTACCCCTGGAGCCTTCATTCACTCCCTACTTCCCTTTTCCCTTAAGTTTAATAAACTTTCTGGTGTGACGCAATTGTGGTCCTCTGGTCGTCTGTCTGAACCGTGACATTAATGCCATCATTGGTTTGTGGTGGTAAATAGACAGCTATGAAAAATATAGATGAAAACTCTCTTGGTAAATAGTGTGGTCTACAGCTTATCATAAGGTACTCTACCTCAGGCGAGCAAAACCTCGAGACTTCCTTAGTATTTGATTTTGTGCACCAGCTGTTGTTTACAAATATACACAGACCGCCACCCCTTGTCCTACCGGAGTCAGCCGTTCTATCCTGCCAATGTAGCGTAT
The DNA here is from genome assembly GCF_964263955.1 of Coregonus lavaretus. NCBI lineage: Eukaryota > Metazoa > Chordata > Actinopteri > Salmoniformes > Salmonidae > Coregonus > Coregonus lavaretus. The sequence goes on along the minus strand of NC_140007.1, from coordinate 1,691,008 downwards.
AGCCCGCTAGCTGTATGTTGTCCATGTTGTCGTTCAGCCACGACTCTGTGAAACATAAGATATTACAGTTTGTAATGTCCCGTTGGTAGGATAAGCATAATCGTAGGTCATCTAATTTATTTTCCAATGATTGAAGATTGGCTAATAGGATTGATGGCAGAGGCAGTTTACTCGCTCGCCGTCGGATCCTTACGAGGCACCCCGACCTACGTCCACGATATCTCTGTCTCTTTCTCCTGCGAATGACGGGGATTTGGGCCTTGTCGGGTGTCTGTAGGATATCCTTCGCGGCCGCCTCGTTGAAGAAAACATCTTTGTCCTATACGAGGTGAGTAATCGCTGTTCTGATATCCAGAAGCTCTTTTTGGTTATAAGTGACGATGGCAGAAACATTATGTACAGAATAAATTACAAATAACGCGAAAAAACACACATAATAGTACAATTGGTTAGAGGGCTGTAAAACGGCAGCCATCTTCTCCGGTGCCAATGCATAATACAGACATACCTGGGAGAAACACACACTAACAAACGTTAACGACTGAACAAGGACTCTTAGCAGTAAATCTGTGGTTTTGCCTACATGGGAGTATATCTGGGCTGTATCGTGTGTATGGTAGTAATATGAGACAATGCACCCAAAGAACCTTACCAAAGAACAGACACATATGTAGTGTACAGTTGATCGGAAGGCCTTTAAATCCAGCCTTTTCTTTGTGTAAGATATCTGCTAGTCATTTCTGACATGTCTTTTCAACTATAAAGACATTCCTAGGTGGCACATGACAATAAGATATGCACTGCATACTCCTTCAATCAGACTGCTCAAAGGAAACACACATGTAGCAGTAAAACTGACAGATCAGTGAACTATGTACATACAAACACGCTACACACACACACACACACATTGACATATCAGTGAACTTTATTGGAACTATTGGCCAAGGCTCTCTGTGCTCCACCTGTCCTCAATAAGAATAAATATTCACTGGGCTGCAAGTCTATGGCTGCTCCTGCTTTAAAACACTACACACACGTCAAAACCGATGTACTGTACACACACACACACACACACATGCCAGGCATACACACACTCAATGATAACTACAGAGACAAGCACACTTGGCTGCACGCACACACACACACACGCACACGCATACACGCACAAAGAAACTGAGAAAAAAATTGTTAGTGTTGTAGCAACAGAACAACAACACATCTGGCTTGAATATGCCATATTGAGTTCCCTATAGTGTATAATATAGCTGGTACACATTAGCCTGCTGTCTGCTGTTGCTTATGATATAAACTTTACATTATGTTGGGAAACAACTCCAGTATCAAGTCACTGCCCAACTAAAGTAATCTACATGAAACCAGCAACAACTTCCCGAAACACACACGTCTCAACCAAACCTTTCATTCCACGAAAAGCAGAGCAGTGCAGATTGAGAGAGAGAGAGAGAGAAAGAGAGAGAGAAAGAGAGAGAGAGAGAGAGAGAGAGAGAGACTTCACCAAAGAATTCGGAAATACAGACATTGTCATCCAACAAGAAACATGGTATAGAGGAGACGGACTCACTGGTTGCCCCCTAGGTCACAGAGAGCTGGTAGTCCCTTCCACCAAATTACCAGGTGTGAAACAGGGAAGGGACTCAGGGCGTATGCTAATTTGGTATAGAGCAGACCTAACTCACTCTATTAAATTAATCAAAACAGGAACATTTTATATTTGGCTAGAAATTCAAAAGGAAATTATCTCAACAGAGAAAAATGTCCTCCTGTGTGCTACCTATATCCCCCCACTAGAAACCCCATACTTTAATGAAGACAAATCAATCATTTCCAGACCCAGGGACATGTACTAGTCAGTGGCGACCTAAATGCCAGAACTGGACAAGAACCTGACACCCTCAGCACACAGGGGGACAAACACCTACCTGGAGGTGACAGCATTCCCTCCCCCATATGCCCCCCTAGGCACAACTACGACAACATAACCAACAAAAACAGGTCACAACTCCTGCAGCTCTGTCGCACACTGGATATGTACATAGTCAATGGTAGGCTTCGAGGGGACTCCTATGGTAGGTACACCTATAGCTCATCTCATGGTAGTAGTACTGTAGACTACTTTATCACTGACCTCAACCCAGAGTCTCTCAGAGCGTTCACAGTCAGCCCTCTGACACCCCTATCAGACCACAGCAAAATCACAGTCTACTTGAACAGAGCAATACTCAATCATGAGGCATCAAAGCCAAAGGAACTGAATAATGTTAAGAAATGCTATAGATGGAAGGAAAGTAGTGTTGAAACCTACCAAAAAACAATTAGGCAACAACAAATTCAATCCCTTATAGACAACTTCCTGGACAAAACGTTCCACTGTAATAGTGAAGGTGTAAACTTGGCAGTAGAAAACCTAAACGGTATATTTGACCGCTCAGCTTCCCTATCAAATCTAAAAATCTCTAACAGAAAACCGAAGAAAAGTAACAACAGTGACAAATGGTTTGATGAAGCCAAAGAGCTCGATTTTGGTCTCATCTGACCACAACACGTTCACCCAGTTCTCCTCTGAATCATTCAGATGTTCATTGGCAAACTTCAGACAGGCCTGTATATGTGCTTTCTTGAGCAGGGGGACCTTGCGGGCGCTGCAGGATTTCAGTCCTTCACGGCGTAATGTGTTACCAATTGTTTTCTTGGTGACGATGGTCCCAGCTGCCTTGAGATCATTGACAAGATCCTCCCGTGTAGTTCTGGGCTGATTCCTCACCGTTCTCATGGTCATTGCAACTCCACGAGGTGAGATCTTGCATGGAGCCCCAGGCTGAGGGATATTGACAGTTCTTTTGTGTTTCTTCCATTTGCGAATAATCGCACCAACTGTTGTCACCTTCTCACCAAGCTGCTTGGCGATGGTCTTGTAGCCCATTCCAGCCTTGTGTAGGTCTAAAATCTTGTCCCTGACATCCTTGGAGAGCTCTTTGGTCTTGTCCATGGTGGAGAGTCTGGAATCTGATTGATTGATTGCTTCTGTGGACAGGTGTCTTTTATACAGGTAAAAAGCTGAGATTAGGAGCACTCCCTTTAAGAGTGTGCTCCTAATCTCAGCTCGTTACCTGTATAAAAGACACCTGGGAGCTACAAATCATTCTGATTGAGAGGGGGTCAAATACTTATTTCCCTCATTAAAATGCAAATCAATTTATTCTGTCTCTCACTGTTCAAATAAACCTACCATTAAAATTATAGACTGATCATTTCTTTGTCAGTGGGCAAACGTACAAAATCAGCAGGGGATCAAATATTTTTTCCCTCACTGTATCTGCTAATATATTACAATTATAACTAGCTATACTTATTTCACCACTTAATGAGATACAAGTTTCCGTTATACTTACCATAATATGTGTGTAAATGTACCATTAAAAAGAGAATTGAGTGTCCATATAGTTGTACCATGATATTTGCACTGTTAAGCATACTGTAGCTGCGACTGAGTAAATCTCCAATTGTCCTCCAATGTTCCACCCGCTAAAACCTCCCCTCATCCTAAATTGGGTTGTTGTCCCAGTGACTGTCAGACCACACCCCTGTACACATGGATCCTAGGTCCTTTAATAGATTGGGACCCATCCCTTGAAAAGAGCACAAAGTGCCACCTACGGAACATAATCGGATTAGCAGCCAACAGCATTTCCAATTATTTCATCTCGGCTGTACTGTATATAACTATAAAAATATATATTTATTTAAAAAATCTTAATTCCCTCCCACAATTGACAAATAATATTTGTAATAATGTAGGCACTTCCTACTAAGGATTGTTACCTTTAACAAGGACAGGCAGTAGAAAATCTACACTTCCACCCATAGTCCTCTTCCACCCATAGTCCACCCAGACACACACATACACATGCACACACACACATACATACGCACACATACACACTTACACCGACCACCAGCACAGTTGTTCCACAGTTGTTCCATCCCCCGAGCCCAACCCAAGAGTAGCTTGATGTGTGGATGCGCAAAACATAGCAAAAGTATTCATCCCACTTGGCATTTTTCCTATTTTGTTGCATTACAAGTTGTAATTTAAATGGAGTTTTATATGGATTTCATGTAACGGACATACACAAAATAGTCCAAATTGGTGAAGTGAAATTAAATAAAGAACTGAATTCTGAAACATAAATAACAGAAAAATGGTGCGTGCAGATGTATTCACCCCCTTTGCTATGAAGCCCCTTAATGAGATCTGGTGCAACCAATTACCTTCAGAAGTCACATAATTAGTTAAATAAAGTCCACCTGTGTGCAATTTAAGTGTCACATGATAGGTCACATGATCTCAGTATATATACACCTGTTCTGAAAGGCTACAGAGTCTGCAACACCACTAAGCAAGGGGCACCACCAAGCAAGCTGCACCATGAAGACCAAGGAGCTCTCCAAACAGGTCAGGGACAAAGTTTTGGAGAAGTACAGATCATGGTTGGGTTATAAAAAAATATCTGAAACTTTGAACATCCAACGGAGCACCATTAAATCCATTATTTAACAAATTGAAAGAATATGGCACCACAACAAACCTGCCAAGAGAAGGCCGCCCACGAAAACTCACGGACCAGGCAAGGAGGGCATTAATCAGAGAGGCAACAAAGAGACCAAAGATAACCCTGAAGGAGCTGCAAAGCTCCACAGCGGAGATTGGAGTATCTGTCCATAGGACCACTTTAATCCGTACACTCCACAGAGCTGGACTTTATGGAAGAGTGGCCAGAGAAAAGCCATTGCTTAAAGAAAACAATAAGCAAACACGTTTGGTGTTCACCAAAAGGCATGTGGGAGACTCCCCAAACATATGGAAGAAGGTACTCTGGTCAGATGAGACTAAAATTGAACTTTTTGGCCATCAAGGAAATGCAATGTCGGCGCAAACCCAACACCTCTCATCACCCCGAGAACATCATCCCCACAGTGAAGCATGGTGGTGGCAGCATCATGCTGTGGGTATGTTTTTCATCGACAGGGACTGGGAAACTGGTCAGAATTGAAGGAATGATGGATGGTGCTAAATAGAGGGAAATTCTTGAGGGAAACCTGTTTCAGTCTTCCAGAGATTTGAGACTGGGACGGAGGTTCACCTTCAGCAGGACAATGACCCTAAGCATACTGCTAAAGCAACACTTGAGTGGTTTAAGGGGAAACATTTAAATGTCTTGGAATGGCCTAGTCAAAGCCCAGACCTCAATCCAATTGAGAATCTGTGGTATGACTTCAAGTTGGATGGGTTCCGCTGGTGTACAGCAATCTTTAAGGAGCTGGAGCAGGTTCGCCTTGAAGAATGGGCAAAAATCCCAGTGGCTAGATGTGCCAAGCTTATAGAGACATACCCCAAGAGACTTGAAGCTGTAATTGCTGCAAAAGGTGGCTCTATAAAGTATTGACTTTGGAGGGGGGGGGAATAGTTATGCACGCTCAAGTTTTCTGTTTTTTTGTCTTATTTCTTGTTTGTTTCACAATAAAAAATATTTTGCATCTTCAAAGTGGTAGGCGTGTTGTGTAAATCAAATGATACAACCCCCCAAAAATCCATTTTAATTCCAGGTTGTAAGGCAAAAAAATTGGAAAAATGCCTACGGGGGTGAATACTTTCGCAAGCCACTGTACCCCACATACTGTACCTCCTTTGTCCTCTTTCTACTTCCACGTTGTTGATTCGTACCTAATTTCGGGCTTTTGCGTACTTTTGTGTTCCAGTTCCTTGTATTTGGGGATTTATTATTTCATTAGTTGTCCCTTCTTCTTTTGCTGTCTTTTATCAATTTATAAATACTACAAATAAAAATCAAATAAATACTAATCATTTTACAACATTACTGAACTTGATTTGTGTAGCATATTTGTAGTTCATTTTTTAAATCAATTGTTGTATTCTATTATTTCCCCATTTATTTATTTTTTACACTCCCTTGTGTTAATTTCAGCCTGTCTATTTCGTGATGGTATAAATATGTCGGATAATGTCCATGTGCATTATAACATATGTGACCTACCACCTGTATTTGGTCCTTTGTAGCAACATTTGAAATTGTGTTTTTTTACATTGGATAAAAGTAGAGACTCAGAGCAAAAAAATGGTATATCATACACTGCAGTTGAGGAACAATGGGAAAGTAATTCTGCTTTGAAAGTTGATAAACTTGAATGTTTTGGTACACCTACTGGAGAGCTCTTCTTTGTCTACACCCATTCAGCATCATTCACACCCTATTAAGCCTTAGCCCCACCCACTCTCTTTAAGGATTCACCTGAGACCATGTGCTAAACAGAGTGAGTGTTGCAGTAAACAACCAAAGATTTCAAGACTAAAAGTGGTAAAAAGTAGTAGCCTACAATAAGGAAATACTCCAGGTAAAAATACACTTTATCTAGCCCTTGGCCTACATCCTAATCTGACTTTGGTGCAAGTCATGTTGTTCTTCACATTACCATCTCTGGTAAACACACACTATATCAAATAAAATATATGTTTATTTGTCACATGCACAGGTTACAGAAGGTGTAAACGGTACAGTGGAATGGTTACTTGCATATTCAAAAACAGAAAGTGTCAAGATAAAAATATTTTATAAATATTATTTAATTATTAGATGAAACTTACCCTGAAACACTTGTCTAAATTTATGTGTCATCTAAACAAAAATGCTATAATCACTCCCCAGCCACATCTAGCTAAGTGGATGGGTCATTATTGTCTAGACATGTACACATGTTCATGAAATACAATAGATGGCCATAATCACCTCCAGATACACCTGGCTAACTTGATGGGTTATGTAATCATCTGGCGAAGTGGAGTCTTTTGTTTAGACATGTAGCTAGCTGGCTAGCTAAACAATGAACCGGCATAATCCCAACTCATACTATTACCAATACAAACTGATTGTCACAGCTGTAGTATGAATCTGCAGGAAGCTAAAGCAAACCAACAAGGTTCAATGTTAGCTAGCAAGCTAACATTTAACTATAACTAGCAATGCAAAAGGATTTCTGATCAAAATAATATTACTACACAGATCATACACATAACGTTAGCTAGCGAGGCAGCAAGCTAACGTTCGCTAGCTAGCTAACAGTACCTTTTAACTTGCAATGGAAACAACTTGAAAAGTATAATATCTGAAAATGTAGTTAGACTCTTACCCATATATATGGATGAACGCTTCACGGCAGACTGGAACCATTTAACTCTGTTTTGTTTGTAGCTACATCTTGTTTGGCCAGAGTTGTGTCAAGTCACTACGGATCACACTGACCGTGGCGTGTGCAGAAAGTAGCCCATCACATCAACTTTTTTCAACTGATCTGTCGATAGCGCCTGCTAAATTCAGGGCATCAATGTTGTTGAGATAAGTAGCAAAAGTTTTGTAGTTGTCAATGGCTAATGTTATCATTTTTTTTTTTATGTGGTAGAAAGGATTATCTACACATACTCAACAGTGAACTTCATAGACAGAAGCATGCTACATGGCAGACCAATCCAAGCTCTTCTCCCGACATGTCCAGCCTATTCATTATCTCAGCCAATCATGGCTAGTGGGAAGGTTCCTGTCTTTTTCTATGGCTAAACCAACTAGCTCTTAATTTAACAATTGTATTCGTATTTACAGATTTAATAGAAGTTTGTTATTAAGGCGTATGAAAGTTCACATGTACCAGAATGCATTTCTGGCAAAAAACGCATTTTGATAAAAATAATGTTTCAAAGACTTTCGAATGTCTCTCCTGGGAAGCCTCTCCTGTGCTTCCTGAATTGGGTCACATATGGACAATGAAAATGTATTATACTGGAATTGGAAAGACTGAGCGAGCTACGGTCAAGTGGAATGGCACGTTGAACTCAGAACAGCCTAGAGAAAATAGTATTTATTTGTATTTGTATTTGTTATGGATGCACATTAGCTGCTAACAGGACAGCAGCTACTCTTCCTGGGGTCCGACAAAATTAAGTCAGTTAAACAATTTTAAAAACATTACAATACATTCATAAAAGATTTCACAACACACAAAGTGTGTGCCCTCAGGCCCCTACTTCACTAGCACATATCTACAAAACAAAATCCATGTGTATTTGTGTGTATAGTGCGTATGTTATAGTGTGTGTATGCATGTGTCTGTGCCTATGTTTGTGTTGCTTCACAGTTCACGCTGTTCCGTAAGGTGGATTTTTATCTGTTTTTAAATCTGATTCTACTGGTTGCATCAGTTACCTGATGTGGAATAGAGTTCCATGTAGTCATGTTGCATGTTGTTAGCAAAGACTGAAAAAAGTAAGGGGCCTAGACAGCTGCTCTGGGGAATTCCTGTTTCTACCTGGATTATGTTGGAGAGAATTCCATTAAAGAACACACTCTGTGTTCTGTTAGACAGGTAACTCTTTATCCACAATACAGCATGGGGTGTAAAGCCATAACACATACGTTTTTCCAGAAGCAGAATATGATCGATAATGTCAAAAGCCACACTGAAGTCTAACAAAACAGCCCCCACAATATTTTTATCATAAATTTCTCTCAGCCTATCATCAGTCATTTGTGCTGTGCTTGTTGAATGTCCTTCCCTATAAGCGTGCTGAAAGTCTGTTATCAATTTGTTTACTGTAAAATAGCATTGTACAGTGGGGAAAAAAAGTATTTAGTCAGCCAACAATTGTGCAAGTTCTCCCACTTAAAAAGATGAGAGAGGCCTGTAATTTTCATCATAGGTACACGTCAACTATGACAGACAAATCGAGAAAAAAAAAATCCAGAAAATCACATTGTAGGATTTTTTATGAATTTATTTGCAAATTATGGTGGAAAATAAGTGTTTGGTCACCTACAAACAAGCAAGATTTCTGGCTCTCACAGACCTGTAACTTCTTCTTTAAGAGGCTCCTCTGTCCTCCACTCGTTACCTGTATTAATGGCACCTGTTTGAACTTGTTATCAGTATAAAATACGTGTGTCCACAACCTCAAACAGTCACACTCCAAACTCCACTATGGCCAAGACCAAAGAGCTGTCAAAGGACACCAGAAACAAAATTGTAGACCTGCACCAGGCTGGGAAGACTGAATCTGCAATAGGTAAGCAGCTTGGTTTGAAGAAATCAACTGTGGGAGCAATTATTATGAAATGGAAGACATACAAGACCACTGATAATCTCCCTCGATCTGGGGCTCCACGCAAGATCTCACCCCGTGGGGTCAAAATGATCACAAGAACGGTGAGCAAAAATCCCAGAACCACACGGGGGGACCTAGTGAATGACCTGCAGAGAGCTGGGACCAAAGTAACAAACCCTACCATCAGTAACACACTACGCCGCAAGGGACTCAAATCCTGCAGTGCCAGACGTGTCCCCCTGCTTAAGCCAGTACATGTCCAGGCCCGTCTGAAGTTTGCTAGAGTGCATTTGGATGATCCAGAAGAGGATTGGGAGAATGTCATATGGTCAGCTGAAACCAAAATATAACTTTTTGGTAAAAACTCAACTCGTCGTGTTTGGAGGACAAAGAATGCTGAGTTGCATCCAAAGAACACCATACCTACTGTGAAGCATGGGGGTGGAAACATCATGCTTTGGGGCAGTTTTTCTGCAAAGGGACCAGTACGACTGATCCGTGTAAAGGAAAGAATGAATGGGGCCATGTATCGTGAGATTTTGAGTGAAAACCTCCTTCCATCAGCAAGGGCATTGAAGATGAAACGTGGCTGGGTCTTTCAGCATGACAATGATCCCAAACACACCACCCGGGCAACGAAGGAGTGGCTTCGTAAGAAGCATTTCAAGGTCCTGGAGTGGCCTAGCCAGTCTCCAGATCTCAACCCCATAGAAAATCTTTGGAGGGAATTGAAAGTCTGTGTCGCCCAGCGACAGCCCCAAAACATCACTGCTCTAGAGGAGATTGGTCGGCTATTTGAGCCAGTAAAGGGGGCTTTAATATTATTGGGTAGCGGAATTACTTTTGCAAGTCTGAGGGCACACTCTTTCTAGTAGGCTTAAATTGAAGATATAGCAAATAGGATTTCAGCCTGTCCAATTGGTGATGGTAAATCCATGCTTATGTATAAATTTTCAACGGACACTGCCCATGTGCAATATAACATATAACTGCTATAGACATATAACATAAACATATAACATATAACTGCTATCGACCACCAAGTGCTAACAGTCAGTATCCGGATAATATGTGATGAAATGCTTGATAATGTATTTGATATCAACAGAGTGGTATATTTTCTGGGTGATATAAATATTGACTGGCTTTCATCAAGCTGCCCACTCAAGAATAATTTTCAAACTGTAACCAGTGCCTGCAACCTGGTTCTGATTATCAGTCAACCTAGCAGGGTAGTTACAAACAGAACAGGAATGAAATCATCAACATGTATTGATCACATTGCTTTAAAACAAATTTGCTTTAAAACAGTATCCAAATCCATAGGATGTAGTGATCATAATATAGTAGCCATATCTAAGAAAACCAAAGATCCAATGGCTGGGCCTAATATACTGTATAAGAGGTCATACAAGGTTTGTAGTAATTCTTATGTTGGTGATGTAAATACTATTTGCTGGTCTGTGGTGTGTAATGAGGAGCAACCAGACACTGCACTTCACAAATTTATGAAATTGCTTATACCAGTTACTAATAAGCATGCACCCATTAAGAAAATGTAAAAACTGTTAAATCCCCTTGTATTGATGAGGAATTGAAACATTTTATGGTTGAGAGGGATGAGGCAAAATGTATGGCAAATTGAGAAATCATTTGACTAAACTAAATAAAAAGAAATATAAACTATACTAAGAAACAAAAATAAATTTTATAAAGAATGATAGTAAAAAGCTTTGGAGAACCTTACATAAAAATTTTGGCAAAAATAAAAACTCTGATCCATCATTGAATCAGAAGTCTCATTCATCACAAAAATCCCTGATATTGCCAACTACTTCAATGATTATTTCATTGGCAAGATTAGCAAATTTAGGGATGACATGCCAGCAACAAACGCTGACACTACACATCCAAGTATATCGGACCAAATAATGAAAGACAGGTGTTGTACTTTTGAATTCCGTAAAGTGAGTGTCGAGGAGGTGAAAAGATTATTGTTTTTTATCAACAATGACAAGCCACCGGGGTCTGACAACCTGAATGGGAAATTACTGAGAAATATAGCGGACGATATTGCCACTCCTATTTGCCATATCTTAAATTGAATCCTACTAGAAAGTGTGTGCCCTCAGGCCTAGAGGAAGCAAAAGTAATTCCCCTACCTAAGGATAGTAAATCCCCCTTTACTGGCTCAAATAGCCGATCAATCAGCCTGTTACCAACCCTTAGTAAACTTTTGGAAAAAATGGTGTTTGACCAGATACAATGCTATTTTACAGTAAACAAATTGACAACAGACTTTCAGCACGCTTATAGGGAAGGACATTTAACAAGCACAGTACTTACACACTTGACTGATGTTTGGCTGAGAGAAATTAATGATAAAAAGATTGTGGGGGCTGTTTTGTTAGACTTCAGTGCAGCTTTTGACATTATCGATCATATTCTGCTTCTGGAAAAACGTATGTGTTATGGCTTTACACCCCTGTCATGAGAATTTCTATCTCTAATTCAACCTAAGCTTGAATCATTACCAGGGGTTGTAAGGCTCTGGTTTTAATCATAAATGATTCAAGGTCCACAACCAGCAAGAATTATCTGTATTTTTATTCATGGAGAGCTCTGGCGCCAAAAACCCATACATACTGTTTTATACCCCTTGACACACAAAGGCACTTTGCTCCGCCCACGTTTAGGAGGCTTTTTTAAACAGTTTCCGCAGTCTCCTTCACCCTGGAATGTTTAGTCCCGCCCCCCTCTGTTAGTGGGTTGCCACTACATTATAACTCTTAACACCGTTCACACATTTATACTGCATTTGGGGTGAAATCCTTTAGTCATTATTCTTAAAATACAAATTAATCTAACAATCCACCCCTTTGACTAAATGTTTTCACATTCAGGATAAATGTATTTTACAACATGATTAATCTCAGAGATTACGTCAGAACTAATAAACATTGCATCCAATTGCGGTCTTTCAGGGTCCAAATCCTCCTCATCCACCAAGCCTGGAGGATCGTTTTTCACATTCCCCTGGTCAGAGTCCGGAGTCAGTCCATCTCTCATCGTTGTTTAGATACTGCATTTCACCAACGCCTGACTCACCAATCCTCGGACACAGGGAACAAGACAACAACCACATAATACAAGAATACCCATACAAACACTGACCGCTCCTAAAATGGTGGCTGCTATGGTTTTCCATTTACTAAACATTTCATCAAACCACCCTATCCACGATGTACTAACTTCTGAGTTATCAGTTCATTCTTCACTTAGTGCAGTTAATTCTGTAAGAGCTCTGGTGACTGTCCCTTCCAGTGTGGTGTTGTTAGGGATAAATGTGCAACAATGGCTTATCATTCAATAGACACCGGCCCTTTCTGCCTGATCTAGAACCAACCTCTACTAAGTTATGAGCGGGATGGCGGATAATTGCTCGGAGATCCCCTTTTTTTTTTTTTTTTTTTTTTTTTTGGGGGGGGAATGGATCAGCTTAATATTGCAGATAGATTGTATCTTCTATCAATGTAATTGTCTGCATCACTTCCAATCCCCCATGTTTTTTAAAAATATATATATACTCCCCTTTATTACTTTTCAACCCCACCATCCTTTCCCTACTTGGAGTAAATGAGTGAACAACAATGCCCAGGCCTCTACTTCCGGTCTATACTTACTATCTACACCTTATGCACAGAGTTAATTTTACAATAATTCTATTATATATATATATATATATATATATATATACAGTGGGGGGAAAAAGTATTTAGTCAGCCACCAATTGTGCAAGTTCTCCCACTTAAAAAGATGAGAGAGGCCTGTAATTTTCATCATAGGTACACGTCAACTATGACAGACAAATTGAGAGAAAAAAATCCAGAAAATCCCATTGTAGGATTTTTAATGAATTTATTTGCAAATTATGGTGGAAAATAAGCATTTGGTCACCTACAAACAAGCAAGATTTCTGGCTCTCACAGACCTGTAACTTCTTCTTTAAGAGGCTCCTCTGTCCTCCACTCGTTACCTGTATTAATGGCACCTGTTTGAACTTGTTATCAGTATAAAAGACACCTGTCCACAACCTCAAACAGTCACACTCCAAACTCCACTATGGCCAAGACCAAAGAGCTGTCAAAGGACACCAGAAACAAAATTGTAGACCTGCACCAGGCTGGGAAGACTGAATCTGCAATAGGTAAGCAGCTTGGTTTGAAGAAATCAACTGTGGGAGCAATTATTAGGAAATGGAAGACATACAAGACCACTGATAATCTCCCTCGATCTGGGGCTCCACGCAAGATCTCACCCCGTGGGGTCAAAATGATCACAAGAACGGTGAGCAAAAATCCCAGAACCACACGGGGGGACCTAGTGAATGACCTGCAGAGAGCTGGGACCAAAGTAACAAACCCTACCATCAGTAACACACTACGCCGCAAGGGACTCAAATCCTGCAGTGCCAGACGTGTCCCCCTGCTTAAGCCAGTACATGTCCAGGCCCGTCTGAAGTTTGCTAGAGTGCATTTGGATGATCCAGAAGAGGATTGGGAGAATGTCATATGGTCAGATGAAACCAAAATAGAACTTTTTGGTAAAAACTCAACTCGTCGTGTTTGGAGGACAAAGAATGCTGAGTTGCATCCAAAGAACACCATACCTACTGTGGAGCATGGGGGTGGAAACATCATGCTTTGGGGCTGTTTTTCTGCAAAGGGACCAGGACGACTGATCCGTGTAAAGGAAAGAATGAATGGGGCCATGTATCGTGAGATTTTGAGTGAAAACCTCCTTCCATCAGCAAGGGCATTGAAGATGAAACGTGGCTGGGTCTTTCAGCATGACAATGATCCCAAACACACCGCCCGGGCAACGAAGGAGTGGCTTCGTAAGAAGCATTTCAAGGTCCTGGAGTGGCCTAGCCAGTCTCCAGATCTCAACCCCATAGAAAATCTTTGGAGGGAGTTGAAGGTCCGTGTTGCCCAGCGACAGCCCCAAAACATCACTGCTCTAGAGGAGATCTGCATGGAGGAATGGGCCAAAATACCAGCAACAGTGTGTGAAAACCTTGTGAAGACTTACAGAAAACGTTTGACCTGTGTCATTGCCAACAAAGGGTATATAACAAAGTATTGAGAAACTTTTGTTATTGACCAAATACTTATTTTCCACCATGATTTGCAAATAAATTCATTAAAAATCCTACAATGTGATTTTCTGGATTTTTTTTTCTCATTTTGTCTGTCATAGTTGACGTGTACCTATGATGAAAATTACAGGCCTCTCTCATCTTTTTAAGTGGGAGAACTTGCACAATTGGTGGCTGACTAAATACTTTTTTTCCCCACTGTATATATATATATATATATATATATATATATATATATATATATATATATATATATATATATTTATTTATTTTTTTGCTCCTGAACTTCTTCTACTCTAAACCTCTCCGATCATTTTCCTGATGTCCATCCGGTTTGCTTCTATATGCCATATCTTTCTAACTGTGCTCTTTCCCAAAAGCTCCCAACATACAACCTATATACTTGTTATGGACACAGTATGCTTACATTATTAGCTATCTTTGTTATTATTTGTTGTTATTTGTTATTAGTCCCATCCTTCAACTATATTCAATACCTCCCATCTATCTCTTAACACCATCCATATAGGATTTCTATTTGCCATATATATTTCAACCGTACTGTGATGTACGGAGATCCCCTTTACTGCATCTCCAGTCTGGTTAATAAATCGTTGTTGGTTGTAATAGATATAATTTATCCAATCCACATTCTTGTTTATTGTCACCCACCAGAAAAATGTTGTGGTAAAACTCTCCCATATTTGATTCATAGCTTTGTATTCGTCTGGAACACCCCTGGGGATGCCTATACCATCTATCCAAATTGGGCTATATCCTTCCTGACCTATATTTCTTCTCCTCCTGATTATTCTTCCTGTCACTGGTCTTTGATGACTAATTCTTACAGGTTTGGACCAACAATACTGGTGCACAAGTACCCACCCATCCTTCTGGTAATGTCTGTCGAATGCTCCCTTTGTTAGTACATGCCCACCACACATCAGTCAGAGGGATGGTAAGGTTCATAATTTTTTCCCCTCCCTTCCTTATCTAAATCAGTCACATTAATTATCTCCTTACAGCCATCAAAATCACCCAAGTTACGGGTGCCATTTCTATGTCTGTAACACTGGTATTCGCCAGGAGTTAAAGTGAATCTAGGTGGGCTGGCCGAGTAAGTCAACTTTGCCAGCCCAATCCCTGTGAAATTGGGCTCTTTTTGATTGGACCCCAGGTCTAATACACAGGGAAACATTGCCTTTGGCATTGGGGCGGTCAACATTGTCGGTCGCCCAATGGAGCATACATAACAATTGGTCTCCCCGAAGGCCCTAGCGGTGTACTTCATCCACTTTAACCAGAGATTATCATCAGGGACCCCCTCCATTTCCCCTTGGTTCCATTCTTGGAAAAGAAAATCTTTCATAGTGGACGGGTTAGACGAATTGACTCCGTCATCCCTTGACTGATCTACTCGGTCTACTGCTATTAATGGATTAATGACAGTACCTGTGCCCTCCATATCTTTCGACTCCATCAAATGTAATCTTAGACAAGTATCCCGTCCGTATTCGTCCGCACAAGCCCAGTAAGTTATTTTCATGTCCTCTTTAGTGACCTTTACTATTGTTACTACCATCTCCGTGGGGATGTCGTTATACCTTCTTATCCTCCATCTGGACGTCCAGCCCCCCCCCCCCCCGTCTCAGATCTCCGTCCCCCAGTATGTCTAAATACCTGAATCCAGGAACAATCCGCCGAGGGAGCTGAACATAAATACAATGGGATTTTATAATCCCACGTTTCTTGCTTATCCGCCCAGATAAAATCCCTAATCCTAATTTTGAATCTTACTCCCCACCCTTCTCTGACTCCTATTTTGTAGATCACTTGTCCTTGACGGTCAGTATGTTGGGTCGCTTCCCTTTTATTTCTTAATAATGGTAAGGCCATAGCGTAATTGGTGCGAGGTGGTGGTGGATCTTGACATACCAAGACTATGATGCAGCTCAGGGTCACCCATATTCCCAAAAACCGCCAACCCTCTCCTGCCTTTAGTCCTTCTGCTTGGTACCACCCCATACTCACACCCTAAGAACACACTACAGTGATGATAGGTCGGGGTAGGAGATCTTCGTTAACAGAGGTGACCCCCAGACCCTATTGGTCCAGTTCTTCTCTCCAACACTGCGTGTGTTCAGTGGTGCTTGTATGTGGTCTTACCTTCTTGCAGTGGGTAACATGGAACCCGGTTGCTCTTTCTGCTATTCTAATGGCAAAGGCAGTGACCAATATAACCTGATAGGGCCCTTCCCAACAGGCCTGCTTCCAGCTTTTCTTCTTTAGGGACTGGATGCTCACCAGTCACCTGGTTAGATAGAGTGGGTCACCTTCTCCTTTAGTTCACCTGTTGGGCACAAGTATTTTGTCCTCTCCTTCGTATATTATTTAATCCTACCATTAGCCTCTTCCCCCCTCTTGACACATATTTCTGCTCATGTGTCAATATTACCACCTACCTAAACAATCACTTTGGTAATTTATCAACCAATTGCCATGCCTTTTATTTTTGAGACTGTCTTTTGCTTCTTTATTGCTCCTCCCACTTCCTTTGTCTTTTATGGCGGCTAAATTCGACTTTCATTCAGTTCAGAATCAATTAGTAATCCAATCAATCAATCTCTTATCTTGTAAAAACACTTATGTTTAGTTCAAACTCTGTTCTACCCCGGCTCTCCCGGGCTTGACCTGAAGACTGATTGTTGGACATGACAAGTCCATATTTAAATCTTTCAAACCTAACACAACCCCCCTTCATGCTGTAATCAATCAAGAAGATAGCAAAGGAGAGACAGGTTTTAGCCTGAACTCTGCTTAATCCTGGTGCCGCTCCCTTCAAAATGTTTGAAGAGAGACAAAAGACAGCCATGGATTGAAGTAAGAGCAAGCACTTCGACCCTAGGTCACCTAAGTCTTCTGCCTAGCAACAAAGAATAAA
This sequence comes from Coregonus lavaretus, assembly GCF_964263955.1. Lineage (NCBI taxonomy): Eukaryota > Metazoa > Chordata > Actinopteri > Salmoniformes > Salmonidae > Coregonus > Coregonus lavaretus. Next base: position 1,673,719 of record NC_140007.1, on the reverse strand, counting down.
AACCTCTATGTTCGTGATTAACCCAGTTATATCTAATAGCCCACCAAAAAAAAAACATCACCATCTTTAAATCACGACCAATGTCATATCCCTCTTTACTCTCTACCATTTGGGTAGCATCCCTGATATATGTAGGAAAAGCTAAGACTGTTTGGGAAGAGAGCAACAACATAAACTGTTCTTCCTCCTCAGAGTTCCAAATAATTTTACCATGGGCTGCCATGCCTTCCCATAGATAAGATCAATTAATTTACCAGTATGTAGTACATAATGGAGTACCCAAGCTTTACCGCAGTCTATCATTACCAAAAAGCTCATCATTCTTCATCTATTTTTGGACATCTAGTCCCCCCTCTGTTATCTTAATGTTTCAAATATCACCCAACAAACCATTCCATCCCACAGCATAGTAAATACCACCTATGAACTGTTGAAAATCCCCTAAATTCAACATAACAACCCTTTATAAACATCATGCTGGGTGTGTTGTTTTTTTGAAAACCAACAATCAAAGATAGCCAGGCTCAACTTAATTTGGTAGCTCACTTTTATGACCTAAATACTGCCTAACTTCACTACTGCTCCCCCTCGCCCTGAGCAACATTCCAATGAGATAAGCTAATCTCTTTCTCCTGGTTATACATTTTGTTAACCTTCAATTACCATCAGTAATCTAAAGATGGTAGTACACACAAAACATGATACAGATATCCCCAGTCCTAACCCATCATTAATGTTTGTATCAATCTAATTCCTCATAATTAATCCATAAAACCACTCAAAATTCCTAGAGTATACAATGATTATTTAATTGATTACCCTAAATCTGCTACATGTGATCTCATCTCAAATGATCCATAATCAATTATTTGATCAACCCCCTAGGAAAATATGTCTCCCCTTCTATTACACAATTCAGTTATTTTTACCTTTATATTCCCAATTTACTATTACTTTCCTCATTGCAACTTGTTGCATTGATGTTCTTAAAATGTAAACCTATTGTTTAATAACTTCATACTTATAACCAATGTTTTTTCAATCCATCATCCTAATAGTAAAAACGATATCCCATTGTTCACGTAACAAAACTAAATTATTTTTTTAGAATCCACCATTTATTTTCATCCACCACTGGTGTTACTCAACCTATACAATAAAGTAATAACCATTTGAATTCATCAAAGCACTTCCTTTCAGTAAAGTCTTTAGACCTCTACTTGAAATTTTCCAGCTCAATCTAACTCGCTTGATTGTCTCTATTTTTCCCCGCTAACCAGAGCCATAAATTATTCTCCTTTGTCCTCAAATCAATTTTCACAGCTCTATCGCCATTTCAGTTCGCTATTCAATTTCTTTAACTGTTCTTCTCTGATTCGGCCCTAATTAATAAAACAAATACTTGATATTGTTGATAAGCATACATTTAATGATATTCCTATCATCTGAACTATGTACTGTCTCTCACCCCCCCCCCCCCCCCCCCCCCCGCTCCTTCCTGCATTACGGAGGAGGCGCAGGGACCTTCCCTGCAAATCTTCCTTCTTAGGAAATAATGTCATTCATTCTTGTAACATATTTTCATAGACCTATCTAGAATATACTAAAGCTATCTAATGCAACTTTTAATACACGTAAAAACTCTCTCTCTCCACCCATTCCCTATTGAATAAGTGAGTCTTCCTATTTAACCCCCAACCATGCTTCAAATCTTCCATTCAGCATTAACCAACCAAATACTAAGTAGTATCCGGTTACCATTCATACCAGCCGTTGAATTCCCTCATACACACAGATTTCACCTTATGCCATTCAAATACCCAACAAAACATAATAGTTCAATGGAACCCTCTATTGGCTCTCTACTATTTATACATTACTTCTATAACCACTTTAGTTATGGTCCGATTACCCATTAAACCTTATCACATAACCTTATCACCTAATCAAACAACGGCACAACCTTCATATCAGCCGGCTGGTAGCCCAGTAACCAAGAGCACTATGTCAGCAACCGAGAGGTCACCGGCTCCAATCCCCGAGCCGACCAGGTGAAAAATCTGCCGATCTGCCCCCGAGCAAGGCACCCAACTCCAACCGCTCCTGCAAGTCGCTCCGGACCAGAGCGTCTGCCAAATGACCAAAAATGCAAATGTAAATATTCTCTACTCTCATTCTCACTCATGACATACGTCTACGTTTGGGTGAGAAAGTTCATACGTATATATCGTTGGAAATGTATAGGTACCTCTCAAATAATCGCTTCGTGGTGTTTTTAGCCAATTCTTAATCGACACGAATCATTTCTTCAAACATTTTACCCGTGGAACCAAAAAATAGACTGTCCTATCTCCGACACTGCCCTTTCCTTTACCCCTGCAGTCACGATGGTTATGACCTGTTCTGTTACAGTATTTACACGGGGCCTTACACTCCCTTGCCAAATATTCCTCTTTGTTACAGTTAAAGCACTTCCTCTCTCCTTCGCGCTTCCAAAAGCCATACCCTCGCTGTCTCTAGCCCCTCCCCTCGCTGTTTCTTTAAATCCGTTCCACAGTTTACATGCATCTGCTTAATCATAACTTCTAACTTCTCCACATCGAGATGCCCAATAAATCCATACCTCTTCTCCCAAATGGATCCATAAAACATATTTATTAGATCTCTTCCTAACATATATCTTTCATCCCCCCCCCCCCCCGTTAATTCTCGGACCTCTTTAGAATATTTATTTCCCATGGTGGAAAAATAAGAAATCCCCCCGTTTAGTAATAATTCAATCCAGAATTATTTTCCTGGGACATATTATTAGGTGCGACTTTTGAGCCAATGTTATGATCTGCTTTTGTAATTAACCATTTAAATTATCTAACCCGTAATCCAGAGTTTTTTTTTTTTACTCCAGTTTCATGAAAGGGATCGGACAACCATTTTTTCTCACGCGACCTATTTTAGTTCCTTCCTTGAAACAATTATCACGTATTTCGATGGATCATTAAGTCTCACACGTATACAACATTTTATGATTCTTTGCTAACACTATCCGTAACCTAGAGGTCGTAACTGCTCCAGTTTCATGAAATAGACAGAGTTAGAGCAAATCCCCAGTTGTTTACACGACTTTTGACCTGTTTAATGTATCTATCGCACACGACGAAAATTATTCCCCTTCCTGTTTATATTGTAAAGACTGTATCTCGTACAATCTCAATATTAACTAGATTATTTTGGTAATAGCTATTTACCTAGGGTCAATTCCGGACCCCCCCTCCTTCCATTATAATAATTATTATTTCCTTTGAGATTTTGGCAACTATTCTATGCCCTTCACAATAATTACTATTCTTATAAAAGTTCAAATAATTACACCAAAATCCATGAATAAAAATTACTGACCTTCTCCTTGCAGTTTGGATTTAAATGCTTTTTCAATCTCGTTAACGTCTTTATCGTTCATAAGATTAATCACCGGCCTGTTTATAACCTTAACGTCGAAGGCCAGGAATATTCTCCACAGATGCAATCACCCGCCCGTGCACGGTTTCGGTGTCCTTAGAACGACAAAGACGTATTTTTAAGATCCGGCTCGAAGGGCCACTTGTCATGAGAATTTCTATCTCTAATTCAACCTAAGCTTGAATCATTACCAGGGGTTGTAAGGCTCTGGTTTTAATCATAAATGATTCAAGGTCCACAACCAGCAAGAATGATCTGTATTTTTATTCATGGAGAGCTCTGGCACCAAAAAATCCATACATACTGTTTTATACCCCTTGACACACAAAGGCACTTTGCTCCGCCCACCTTTAGGAGGCTTTTTTAAACAGTTTCTGCAGTCTCCTTCACCCTGGAATGTTTAGTCCCGCCCCCCTCTGTTAGTGGGTTGCCACTACATTATAACTCTTAACACCGTTCAAACATTTATACTGTATTTGGGGTGAAATCCTTTAGTCATTATTCTTAAAATACAAATTAATCTAACAACCCCCTGCTGTATTGTGGATAAAGAGTTACCTGTCTAACAGAACACAGCAGGTGTTTAATGGAAGCCTCTCCAACATTATCTAGGTAGAATCAGGAATTTCCCAGGGTAGCTGTCTAGGCCCTGTACTTTTTTCAATCTTTACTAATGACATGCCACTGGCTTTGAGTAAAGCCAGTGTGTCTATGTATGCGGATGACTCAACACTATACATGTCATCTACTACAGCGACTGAAATGACTAGAATACTTAACAAAGAGCTGAAATTAGTTTCAGAATGGGTGGCAAGGAATAAGTTAGTCCTAAATATTTCAAAAACTAAAAGCATTGTATTTGGGACAAATCATTCACTAAACCCTAAACCTCAACTAAATATTGTAATGAATAATGTAGAAATTGAGCAAGTTGAGGTGACTAAACTGCTTGGAGTAACCCTGGATTGTAAACGTTCATGGTCAAAACATATTGATACAACAGTAGCTAAAATGGGGAGAAGTCTGTCCATAATAAAGCTCTACTCTGCCTTCTTAACAACACTATCAATAAGGCATGTCCTACAGGCCCTAGTTTTTTCGCAGCTGGACTACTGTTCAGACGTGTGGTCAGGTGCCACAAAGAGGGACTTTGGAAAATTACAATTGGCTCAGAACAGAGCAGCACGGCTGGCCCTTAAAAGTTAACGGGGAGCTAACATTAATGATATGCATGGCAATCTCTCATGGCTCAAAGTGGAAGAGAGATTGACTTCATCACTACTTGTTTTTGTAAGAAGTGTTGACAAACTGAATGTCCAGAGCTGTCCATTTAAACTACTAGCACACAGCTCAGACACCCATTTATACCCTACAAGACATTCCACCAGAGGTCTCTTCACATTCCCCAAGTCCAGAACAGACTATGAGAGGCGCACTGTACTATGTAGAGCCATGACTACATGGAACTCTATTCCACATCAGGTAACTGATGTAAGCAGTAGAATCAGATTTTAAAAAACAGGTAACAATACACCTTATAGAACAGCAGGGATTGTGAAGAGACACACACAAAGGTACAGAATCATGCATATGGACACAAGCGCTAGCACACACTCTACACACATTGTAATATTGTTGTATGGTGGTATTATAAAGTTTGTATTGTAGATATGTAGTGGTGTAATAATGTTATATGATAGACTGTTTTATCTTTTGTTTCATCTGTAATATACAGTAAGTGCCTTAATGTGTTTGGAACCTAGAAAGAGTAGCTGCTGCCTTGGCAACAGCTAATGGGGATCGATAATAAATACAAATGCAAAAACATTTGGACAATGCCAATTTATTATACTGCAATTGGACAGAGCGAGCAAGCTAATGTGGTACATTGGCTTTGGCCATAGGACATATTGCAAGTTCACACTTCCCTTTTAAGATATGAACGGGTCTGTGTAGTCTCATCATATCGATATCTGGAGGAGTACCGGTGGCCCTGAACGCGTGGCAAAGGAACTTTGCAAATCGCATGCACAGAAACAGAGTGAGAGCATTACCTGTGGGAGAATCTTGGGTGCATTGTCAAACTCCATGATCCGCCAAGCGCAGCTAGAATAACTCTGTGTGGCTTGTTGAAAACGGCATGTCTCTGCATGACCTAGAGGCCGCAATATGTCAAAAGCGTGTTGAAATCACTACTATTCAGGCTTCATTCCAGGCCTACTTTTTTGCATGGTTGCTGCATTCAGACCGAGCGAGCTACGGTCAACATTTACATTTTAGTCATTTATCAGACGCTCTCATCCAGAGCGACTTACAGTTAGTGCATACATGATTTTTATTTTTTATTTTTTTGCATACTGGCCCCCTGTGGGAATCAAACCCACAAACCTGCTCTACCAACTGAGCTACATCTCTGCCGGCCATTCCCTCCTGTACCCTGGACGACGCTGGGCCAATTGTGCGCCACCCCATAGGCCCACACTTTGTCAATCCAACTCGGCTGTGTGTTTGTGATATTTGCCCTCTTTTTTCTGGTGCTTAGATGTCTGATGGGTTATTGTGAGCACTTGTCAGGCTAGAGCAGGTATCTATGGGTCCTAGCTCTGAGTCCTGGGATGATGGGGTGGTTCTTTGGGTCTCAATAGCTAAATGAACAACAGGTGGCTCTTTGACACTGTCCAATTGCAGTATGAAATGTTGGCACTGCAATATATCATATGTCTAATGTACACTGTCCATTCGCAATATACTACAATGGGCATTAACCATCACAAACTGGACACGTCATTAAAGTGCTAAAACTACTGGGACACTGTACAGTACAAATACAATTAAATTGTGCTGTCCTTGGAGTGTTTATGATGATTTTAAGCAATGAGATGTCTGACTTGATGGATGTCCAATTGCAGTACGGTACATTGGCATTGGCCATATGATATATATATATATATATTATTTAACCTTTATTTAACTAGGCAAGTCAGTTAAGAACAAATTCTTATTTACAATGAAGGCCTACACCGGCCAAACCCGGACGACGCTGGGCCAATTGTGTGCCGCCCTATAGGACTCCCAATCATGGGCGGTTGTGATACAGCCTGGAATCGAACCAGGGGGTGAGCTCTACCAACTGAGCTACAGGGGACTGCGTTTGAGCCAATCAGTTGTGTTGTGACAAGGTAGGGTGGGTATACGTAAGATAGCCCTATTTGGTAAAAGACCATTATACATGTTTTACCTCCTGTTTCAGGAAGTGATGTCACTGAGTACTGCCCCTATATATAGGACCTCCCACCCCCACCTGGGATATGGATGTCTGATGAAGACCTAAGGGTGGAAACGTTGTTATAAATAAATATCACCTGGGAGCATGAGTAGCAGTGTGCGGCATTTTCTTTTCTGTTTTTCGTGAATTTGCCTACAACCAGCACCTGCGGAAAGTACCTGGATGTGCGTATGTTCTTCAGCTTTTGTACATGAACTCTCTACCATACAGCACTCCTTTTTGAGACTCCCTTTTCACAAGTCTACCTGTCTTTTGACATTATTGCTGAAATAGCAGACACTCAGTCATTTGAGTTCTCAGAGGTTGATTGTTCCCAAATCATAATGAAGGACTCGCTTTTTGATGAAACTGGCCCAACGATAGACTGCAATGCTGACTTAGTTATCACATCTCTCAAGAATCTACGGATCCGTGAGACAAAACAATACTATCATGCAGTCACCTTAAGTGATTATCTAAGCAATACAATTATTCCACGAGGATTACGGATACAGAAAGCACCTGCTCTTGGTTCAAACAATCCCTCTTTTTGTGACCGATGGTACGAGATTCTTAATAAATGATTGTTTGATTTAATGGCGCTCACCATTCAAGAAGTGACAGAACATTTGAGCACGACTAGAGATCAGGACAAAGAAGAGAACATTTTGACCAATGTGGAAAACATTTGTGATAAACTTGTGGGGGAGACAAAGACAAGCAAGCGGAAAAAGTTTGAGCTTGACAATGCGAACTACAAAAAGGTATATTTCTGGAGGGATGGCCGGAGACAGCCAATTGGCACTCCCCCACGAGTGAACTGGAAGGGTAAAAGCCAGCCCAGCCGTAATCCTAGAGGGCCACTAATGTGGCGATCAACCAACTCCTTCACATCTGACTCCAGTGACTAATTCAGAGCCTGAGCATCTTCTTTTTTTGGGAATCCCGATGGACGACGTCATCAAATAGGCCGTCATCACGATCACCACCCACCCTACTTCCCTGCAAGAAATGCAGGAGAGGATTACGTAGGAAAACAGCAACACCCGAAGTCCCCGCCACATACACAGAGCAAGACACGGTAATGAACTTGTCCAAAGGGTCTATTTCTGACAAATGTTCATCTGCCATTAGTAAGGGACTATCATTTGTCCCAACATCACAGGCAAATGACATTGATACATTTATACACTTTCAAAAGTTTTTCCGCAGTTTGAGAGAGTGTTTTGGTAATGGGGTTGCTCCCTATACACCTGCCAATGTTAATCTATTGAACGATATTAGTAACCAGACAGATAATGGTGCTAATGTTTTTCCCATTGATAACCTGAATGACAATTAACCTGACTCTCGCCCTGAGGACATGACAAGAGAAAATACATATTTTAAGAGGAAAAGCATTTTTAACCCCTAAAAGAATTCCCTCTCTTGAAACATATTGCCGCCTAGTTGAGAAAGATGTACATAATCTCCAGGCTAAGAAAAAAGAATGCTGATGAATTGTCAACAATTTTGAATGAAGGGGAAATTACAAAGACAGAATATGAGTATATGAATGTTGACTGCCCAACCACACCTGTCATATATGCTCGCCCCAAAATTCACAAGAGCATGACACCACCTATACCACGCAGAACCATTGTGAGTAGTAATGGATCTCTCACAGAGAATATCTCTACCTTTGTAGACTATTTTGAGTAGTAACGGATCTCCCTCCCCACGTATACCAAAAATTCTATAGATTTTATTACTTTTCTGTGGACCTTATACCTGAAAATTCTATTCTGTGTACTTTTGATGTTACCAGTCTATATACTAACATCCCCCATCAGGGTGGCCTAGAGGCCCTCAAGTTCTACCTCAATGAACGTGATGTAGAAAATTGTCCTCGTCCTCAGTAAAACAAAAAGTACTTCCATTGTTTTTGTGGAATTAAGATAGACTTTTACATAAGCAGTACAGCCGAGGTGGTCTGCAGAGCAACTACCATTCCACCTCTCAGCTCTCAGTTTATATACAGTTTCATCCTTACTCATATCACATACATTTTAGCTTAACCCCTCCCTGTTTAGTTCCTCAACCATTGTTTCCAAGTTTTCACCTTTTGACCGCTCCGCCCACTTCCTCATTTTATAATAGTGGCGCAATCTGACTTCTGTTCCTTCTATTCAAACTGTTTTATGAAACAATGGTGGCGGGACCAAGCCCTATCATATAAAAACTGTTCCTGGCTCTGTTCTAAACCTTTAACTGATTCTGAAACATAATATATCCATTCTGTTAAACATAACATGCACTTTTTATGTCAATTTCTGAGCCTCTGAGCCTTAATCAATTACAGAAATTGTAGGTTCATTTCCTGAGCCATTTCCTGGCTCTGCTACAAGCCTGGGCCATTTCCTGGCTCTGTTCCATGGCCCTATCTTTTGCACTCTGACCGGCCTCTATCTTTTGCACCCTGCCTGACTATGTCATGTCATGGTTAACTGTGCATTATCAGCTTGTCTTGTTGATTAACTATATGTTGTCAGTTTGTCATGTGATTGACTATGCTCAACTGAAAATGAACTATGCTCAACTGGGAAATCTGAAAAATATCCCCCCTTTGGGACTTTATACAGTTGAAGTCGGAAGTTTACATACACTTAGGTTGGAGTCATTAAAACTCGTTTTTCAACCACTCCACAAATTCCTTTTTAACAAACTATAGTTTTGAAAAGTCGGTTAGGACATCTACTTTGTGCATGACACAAGTAATTTTTCCAACAATTGTTTACAGACAGATTATTTCACTTATAATTCACTGTATCACAATTCCAGTGGGTCAGAAGTTTACATACACTAAGTTGACTGTGCCTTTAAACAGCTTGGGAAATTCCAGAAAATGATGTCATGGCTTTAGAAGCTTCTGATAGGCTAACTGACATCATTTGAGTCAATTGGAGGTGTACCTGTGGATGTATTTCAAGGCCTATCTTTAAACTCAGTGCCTCTTTGCTTGACATCATGGGAAAATCAAAAGAAATCAGTCAAGACCTCAGAATAATAATTGTAGACCTCCACAAGTCTGGTTCATCCTTGGGAGCAATTTCCAAACGTCTGAAGGTACCACGTTCATCTGTACAAACAATAGTACGCAAGTATAAACACCATGGGACCACGCAGTCGTCATACCGCTCAGGAAGAAGGCGCGTTCTGTCTCCTAGAGATTAATGTACTTTGGTGCGAAAAGTGCAAATCAATTCCAGAACAACAGCAAAGGACCTTGTGAAGATGCTGGAGGAAACAGGTACAAAAGTATCTATATCCACAGTAAAACGAGTCCTATATCGACATAACCTGAAAGGCCGCTCAGCAAGGAAGAAGCCACTGCTCCAAAACCGCCATAAAAAAGCCAGACTACGGTTTGCAACTGCACATGGGGACAAAGATCTTACTTTTTGGAGAAATGTCCTCTGGTCTGCTGAAACAAAAATAGAACTGTTTGGCCATAATGACCATCGTTATGTTTGGAGGATACAGGGGGTACTTGCAAGCCAAAGAACACCATCCCATCCGTGAAGCATGGGGGTGGCAGCATCATGCTGTGGGGGTGCTTTGCTACAGGAGGGACTGGTGCACTTCACAAAATAGATGGCATCATGAGGAAGGAAAATTATGTGGATATATTGAAGCAACATCTCAAGACATCAGTCAGGAAGTTAAAGCTTGGTCGCAAATGGGTCTTCCAAATGGACAATGACCCCAAGCATATTTCCAAAGTTGTGGCAAAATGGCTTAAGGACAACAAAGTCAAGGTATTGGAGTGGACATCACAAAGCCCTGACCTCAATCCTACAGAAAATTTGTGGGCAGAACTGAAAAAGCGTGTGCGAGCAAGGAGGCCTACAAACCTGACTGAGTTACACCAGCTTTGTCAGGAGGAATGGGCCAAAATTCCTAAAACTTATTGTGGGAAGCTTGTGGAAGGCTACCCGAAACGTTTGACCCAAGTCAAACAATTCAAAGGCAATGCTACCAAATGCTAATTGAGTGTATATAAACTTCTGACCCACTGGGAATGTGATGATAGAAATAAAAGCTGAAATTGTCACGGTTTCGGCCGAGGCTGCTCCTCCTCCTTGTTCGGCCAGGCTTCGGCGGTCCTCGTCTCCGGAGTACTAGCTGCCACCATTCTTTGTTTTCGATGTTTGTTTGGTTTGGTCTGTTTGGTACACCTGTTCATGTTTAGTGTTGATTATGTGTCCTATAAGTTCTCGTTGTTTCTGTCATATGTTGTGTGTAATTGGTTTCACCTGTCTGTTGGTGCTGTTCACTTTTTTCCAATCGCTAGTGTGTACCGTCGCACTGTTGTTTTCGTGCGCAGTCGGTTTTGTGTTTTACGCACTGTTGCGTATTGTTAGCCTCTGGGTTGGTTAGACCCGTTTGCCATTTTGCCTTTTCAAGTAAAGACTGGTTTGACTTAGCTCCTGTGTCCTGCACTTGATTCCGCACCACATCCGCATCAGATACCCTGACAGAATTACACACCTTCCCATGGAGTCAGCAGGAGTAACAGCAGCGCCTGAGTCGTTGGAGGAGCGCGTCCGCAGCCAGGATGATCAGATCCATCGACTTGGGACCGCTCAGCAGGACGTCATCAACACCTTAAACCGATGGGAGTCCAGAGGGGTACCCACACCCCCACCTATCACACCATCACCATCGGTCGGTCCGCCCGTCCAAGGTCCGGAACCCAGTGGGATTCGGCTCTCGCTCCCGTGGGCGTATGACGGCACGGCTGCCGGGTGTCAGGGGTTCCTCCTGCAGGTGGAGCTCTACCTGGCCACTGTACACCCGGTGCCCTCGGGACACGAGAGCGTTTCCGCCCTCATCTCCTGTCTCACAGGCAAGGCGTTGGAATGGGCCAACGCCGAATGGAGGAGGATAGACGCCACCACCATCTCCTAAGCGGAGTTCTATTCTACCTCCGACAGGGGAGGAGGAGCGCACAGGAGTTCGCACTGGAGTTCCGGACTCTAGCGGCAGATGCAGGGTGGAATGAACGGGCCCTCATCGATCACTTTCGATGTAGTCTACGGGAGGACGTCCAACGTGAGTTGGCTTGCAGGGACACCAACCTCACGTTCGACCAGTTGGTCGACATGTCCATCCGTCTTGACACCCTGCTGGCCACCCGTGGACGTCCCGAGTGGGGTCCGTCCATTCCATCCTCCAGCACCTCCAAGCCGAGCCCTATGGAGCTCGGGGGTGCTGGCGCTAGAGAGAGGAGGAGAAGGAGCCCGAGGGAGGCTGTCCCCTGCACCAATTGTGGCCGTGGAGAGCACACTGCGACCAGGTGCTGGGGAGGGTCTCCAGGAGGAGGGGACAACAGGCCACGCACTGGGGAGCCATCCCAGGTGAGTAGACGCCCCACTTACCCAGAGCTCTCTGTTGTGCATTTTTGTATACCTGTAAGTTTTCCACAGGTTGCACCTCATTCCCAGCATAAGGCGCTAGTAGATTCAGGCGCAGCTGGGAATTTTGTTGATCGGAAATTTGGTTTAGATTTAGGGATTCCCCTCTTCCTGTTGACGCTCCATTTCCCGTTCATGCATTAGATAGCCGCCCGCTGGGTTCGGGGTTGATTAGGGAGGTCACAGCACCACTTAAGATGTGTACGCAGGGGGGTCATGAGGAGACTATTCAGCTATATCTGATCGACTCTCCTGCGTACCCGGTGGTGCTGGGAATTCCCTGGTTAAGTACCCATAACCCTTCCATTTCGTGGCAACAGAGGGCTCTCAAGGAGTGGTCTGCTCAGTGTGAGGGGCGATGTCTGGGTGTTTCCGTGGGGGCGACCTCGGTGGAAAGTCCAAACCAAGTGCCCGCAATGCACATTCCCCCTGAATATGGGAATTTGGCACTTGTGTTCAATAAATCGAGGGCGACGCAGTTGCCTCCTCACAGACAGGGGGATTGTGCGATAGACCTCCAGGCAGGAGCGGCGCTCCCGCGGAGCCACGTATATCCTTTGTCTCAAGAGGATGAAAGGGCTATGGACACTTACATAGCCGAATCTTTGAGACAAGGATACATACGGCCCTCCACTTCCCCTTCGTCCTCGAGCTTCTTTTTTGTGAAGAAAAAGGATGGAGGGTTGAGCCCGTGCATTTATTACCGTGGTCTCAATCAGATTACTGTGAAATACAGTTATCCACTCCCTCTGATTGCGACTATGACGGAATCATTGCACGGAGCGCGTTTCTTCACAAAACTGGATCTCAGGAGCGCATATAGCTTGGTGCGCATTAGGGAGGGCGATAAATGGAAAACAGCCTTTAGTACCACCTCGGGTCATTACGAGTATCTCGTCATGCCATACGGGTTGATGAATGCTCCTTCAGTCTTCCAATCCTTCATGGATGAGATCTTCCGGGACATGCAGGGGCAAGGTGTGGTCGTGTACATTGATGACATTCTGGTGTACTCTTCTACCCGAGCCGAGCATGTAGCCCTGGTGCGTCGAGTGTTGAGGAGGCTGTTGGAGCACGACCTGTATGTCAAGGCAGAGAAATGTCTATTTTTCCAGGAGTCTGTCTCCTTTTTGGGTTATCGGTTGTCCGCGTCAGGGGTGAAGATGAAGGTGGACCGTGTGTCAGCCGTGCGTAATTGGCAAACCCCAACCACTGTTAAAGAGGTGCAGCAGTTCTTGGGCTTTGCGAATTACTACCGGAGGTTTATCCGGGGTTTTGGACAGGTGGCAGCTCCCATCACGTCTCTTCTGAAGGGGGGTCCGGTGTGCTTGCAGTGGTCAGCTGAGGCGGACAGGGCTTTTGGGAAACTGAAGGGCCTGTTTACTTCGGCTCTGGTGCTGGCGCATCCGGATCCCGCCTTACCATTTCAGGTAGAGGTGGACGCGTCTGAGGCCGGAATAGGGGCCGTTCTATCTCAACGGTCCGGCACGCCACCTAAACTCCGCCCCTGTGCTTTTTACTCTAAAAAGCTCAGCCCGGCGGAGCGAAATTATGACATAGGGGACAGGGAGCTGTTAGCCGTGGTACAGGCCCTAAAGTTGTGGAGGCATTGGCTTGAGGGGGCTCAACACCCTTTCCTCATTTTGACTGACCATCGGAACCTGGAGTACATCCGGGCAGCTAGGAGACTGAACCCTCGCCAGGCTCGGTGGAACATGTTTCTAGCCAGGTTCGTATTTAAAATCACGTACATCCCTGGGTCCCAGAACGGTAAGGCAGACGCCCTGTCCCGGCGGTATGACACAGAGGAGAGGTCCGTTGAGCCCACTTCCATACTACCGGAGTCTTGTCTAGTGGCACCGGTTGTGTGGGAGGTCGATGCTGAAATCGAGCGGGCGTTGCGTACCGACCGTAGCCCTCCACAGTGTCCTGTGGGTCGGACGTACGTTCCGCTCGAGGTTCGGGATCGACTCATTTATTGGGCTCATACGTCACCCTCCTCTGGACATCCTGGTATTGGCCGGACAGTGCACTGTCTTAGTGCTAAGTACTGGTGGCCCACGTTAGCCAGGGATGTGAGGGTTTATGTCTCCTCCTGCTCGGTGTGCGCCCAGTGTAAGGCGCCTAGATATCTGCCTAGGGGTAAGTTACAACCCCTGCCCGTTCCACAACGACCATGGTCTCACCTCTCGGTGGACTTCATCACTGACCTTCCCCCCTCGCAGGGGAATACCACTATACTGGTTGTTGTGGAACGGTTCTCTAAGGCCTGTCGTTTGCTCCCTATGCCGGGCCTTCCTACTGCCCTACAGACCGCCGAAGCTCTATTCACCCACGTTTTCCGGCACTACGGGGTACCGAAGGATATTGTGTCTGATCGAGGTCCCCAGTTCACCTCCAGAGTCTGGAGAGCATTTATGGAGCGTTTGGGGGTCTCGGTGAGCCTTACCTCGGGTTACCATCCTGAGAGTAATGGGCAGGTGGAATGCGTGAACCAGGATGTGGGTAGGTTTCTTAGATCATACTGCCAGGGCCGGCCGGAGGAGTGGGCACGGTATGTTCCTTGGGCAGAAATGGCCCAGAATTCCCTATGCCACTCCTCAACTAACCTAACCCCTTTCCAATGTGTGTTAGGTTACCAGCTGGTTCTGGCACCATGGCAGCAGAGCCAGATCGAGGCTCCTGCGGTGGATGAGTGGGTTTGGCGCTCGGAGGAGACGTGGAACGCTGCACACGTCCATCTGCAGCGGGCCATCCGTCGTCAGAAGGCGAGCGCCGATCTCCACCGCAGTGAGGGGCCGGTGTACGCACCTGGTGATCGAGTCTGGCTCTCTACCAGAAACCTGCCCCTCCGCCTGCCCTGCCGGAAACTGGGTCGGCGGTTTGTGGGGCCGTTTAAAGTCCTGAGAAGATTGAACGAGGTGTGTTACAGATTACAACTGCCTAGTGACTATCGTATTAACCCCTCGTTCCATGTGTCTCTTCTCAGGCCGGTGGTAGCTGGTCCACTCCAGGAAGATGAGATCAGAGAGACTCCTCCGCCCCCATTGGACATCGAGGGGGCACCGGCGTACACCGTGCGGTCCATCTTGGATTCGAGACGTCGGATGGGGGGTCTCCAATATCTCGTGGAGTGGGAGGGGTACGGCCCGGAGGAGCGGTGCTGGGTGCCGAGGAGGGACATCTTAGACCCGTCTCTTCTGATTGAGTTCCATCGTGGTCATCCCACGCGCCCTGCTCCGCGTCCTCCTGGTCGTCCTCGAGGCCGGGGTCGGCGCACGGCTGGAGCCGCGCGTCAAGGGGGGGTACTGTCATGGTTTCGGCCGAGGCTGCTCCTCCTCCTTGTTCGGGCAGGCTTCGGCGGTCGTCGTCTCCGGAGTACTAGCTGCCACCGTTCTTTGTTTTCGATGTTTGTTTGGTTTGGTCTGTTTGGTACACCTGTTCATGTTTAGTGTTGATTATGTGTCCTATAAGTTCTTGTTGTTTCTATCATGTGTTGTGTGTAATTGGTTTCACCTGTCTGTTGGTGCTGTTCACTTTTTGCCAATCGCTAGTGTGTACCGTCGCACTGTTGTTTTCGTGCACAGTCGGTTTTGTGTTTTACGCACTGTTGCGTATTGTTCGCCTCCGGGTTGGTTAGACCCGTTTGTCATTTTGTCTTTTCAAGTAAAGACTGGTTTGACTTAGCTCCTGTGTCCTGGACTTGATTCCGCACCACATCCGCATCGGATACCCTGACAGAAATAAATAATTCTCTCTACTATTATTCTGACATTTCACATTCTTAAAATAAAGTAGTGATCCTAACTGAACTAAGACAGGGAATTTTTACTAGGATTAAATGTCAGGAATTGTGAAAAACTGAGTTTAAATGTATTTGGCCAAGGTGTATGTAAACTTCCGACTTCAACTGTAGTTATGCAGGTAACTTTTCCTCCTGTTTCTAGTTTTACTTGAAGTGTCATAGGTATTAGCTGCGTTTGTCCCGAAAATCCTACGGTTTTTGCATATTTGCCTGACATTGGGAGGTGAGAGGTATAATTTGGACGTACACATGAGTAAGTTGCTCCAGTATCTATCATCATGGGTGTGCCTCTATCATTCACCTGAATCATAGATTCTTCATCAGCCTGCATAATCCCTTTAGGATTCCCTGGGCATCCCTACTATCCCTGATTTGGTCCTCCCCATGGGTTTACTGTGGAGCCTGTGTCTGAGACTGCTGCCATGCGTCTGAGCTGGTGCCATTTCTTTGCCAATTACCCAAGCTGTGGTTTCCTAGGCAGCCACGGGTTGGTAGGACAATCCCTTCTTGTATGTCCTGATTGATGGCACCCCCAGCAGACACCTGGAGGTCCTCTCGGTCCACCATTTTGGTGTGTCTGCTGCTGTGGTCGGTGCCCTTGATTCCTGGGTCTGTTTCCATTATGGTTGTTCTGCCACTGTTCGGGGGATTGTTGTGTGTACACATTCACTACTGGTATGGCAGGAGCTCTTTGGCCTTGCTGTTGAGGCAGCGGTTGTGGACCTCCCTGGGTGACATATGCCATGGTGCCCTCTTCTGGTGGCGCCGGAGTGATCACTAGGACTTGTGTTTTCTTTTTGTCCTTCCTCGTCAGTTCTTCCAGCTGCATCTGTGTCAGTTTTCTCTGAATGTCTCTCCCCTGCCCTGTCAGTTTCTGTTCATTCTTCCTGTATTTTTCCACTGCATGGATAACATGGTCGCAGAACCATTTGTGGGACTTTGACGTTAGTCCCACCACATCTTCCAGTCTGCTTCTGACAGGTGTTGGCATTGCTTCCAACAATGATGTCCTGAACAGTGTTGTCATCAGTGGATCCCCCTCTGGGTCTCTTTCTGTTTCTTGTCGCCACCTCTTCAGCTGATTATCCAGGTAACTTGCCGAGATTTCTTTATCCCCCAATGGTTCCCCTCTCAGTGCTTTAGGGTCTAATTTGGCCGGATACTCTGTTCTCAGAGTTTGCCATAGCAGTGATCTATAATGGTCAAATGTCACTCCATCCAGTACCACCCTCTGCACCGCCTGTGCAAGGCCACACATCCGCATCACATCCTCCATTTTGGCCACTCCCACCACCCTGTCCAGCAATGCCTTCAAGTCTCCCACCGCCAGTAGTTTCCCTATTGTTTGTTCTTCAAACGTTCTAATACATTTTCCTGCTCCTTCATGCATTGTTGGTAGTCTAGTCACCAGGCCTTCCAGATCCTGAGATCCCCAGGGCACATAGTGAACCTGTGTCCCCTTTACCAAAATGGGACATTGGGCTCCATATTTATCTGGCTTTTTTATTGGCTTTCTGTCTCTTAATTTCCTTCCTGATTTTTCCAGGTGGGCATGCAGTGCCTCACCTAGCTCTGTTACTATGGTCTTGTTTTCTATATTTTCTTCCTGCTGTGTTAATTGTCCCTCTATCTTACTCTGTTCTTGTTCAGAGTCAGCACACTGTCTTAATTCTTCATCTTCTTCACTACTTGCATCCTCCCACTCACTGCCCATCATAATCTTGTTCATTTTTCCCATAGTTTTCCAGTACTGCTAACATGTCCCTCAGTCCCCCATAGCAGTCCATGTCTAAGTGTGTTTCTCTTTCTCTCTTTGGGGTGGAAGCATGTTGCTTCCCATTTTCTACTTCTAGCTCTACATTCCCTGTTATTGAAACTAGTCCTGTGACCTGAGGGTATTGTCCCCCTTGTGTGTATGGTGGCGGTGCAGTTAAGCCAGCCTTTTTTTTAGCTCTTTCTCTTTTTCTTTTAACATCATTCTAGTTTTGGCCATGCTCTCTCTCCAGCACTTTCCTTCCTCCCAGAACATTTTCAAAATGTCTCTCTTCTTCTTTCTTCTCTCCCCTTTCTCTCCTGTTTTATAGTTATTTCTTATGGTATCCATTTCCTCACACACTGCCACATCAAATGTCCCTTCCTTTGGCCATTTTGTTGCCATCTTTCTGGTTCTTATTTCCCACTTATCAGAGATTTTTCCAATCTCCTCTTTATTCAATGAGAACCTTCTCTTTATGATGTCTACTGGTGTTCCTGCCATCTCTATTCCTTGTACTCTTGGACTTCCTGTTGCTAGCCTTATGTTTGGTTCAGTGTCTATGTTAGGATGTAGGGTCAACAATATTTTCCTTACTGTTTTCTCTTGCCTATTCGTTCCCTTAGTATTGTTGCTCATTTTGGAATGACCCACTGAACTTCTCTAAATACTATAGACACTTCTATTTGAGGTTCCCTTATTGTCTTTCCTGTCTGACCTTTCCCTCTTTCAAAACCTTGCTCTTCCCCTAGTATCAGCCAAGGTTCAACCTGTTTATCTATTGGGATTATTATAAAATACAACCTTCTTTGATCTGCTAACTCTTCAAGTGTTTCTCCAATGTTCTGTACTGTCCAATTCCTTCCTACTATTCCAGCCTAATCCACATATGGCCACTCTTCTCTTTTCTCTGCTAAATTTGTTATTTTTGTTAGTGATCTCAGCTGAAAGTTTTTATATTCCTCAGTTAATGGTATCCTTTTCCCTAATATATCTTCATACTCTGCTCCTTTCCAAAAATGTGTTTTAATATATTCTTATTCTTTGTTCCCTCGTCTCATCTCCCATTAAGATACCACACTCACTCTCCTGTCCTTATGTAATATATACTTTTTATTCTTTGTTCCCTTATCTCATCTCAAATTCATAAAACTTTTCTCGCTCTCCTGTACTTAGGTATTTTCCCCAGTGGTCTATTTAGTCTTGGGTCGCTAGACCACACCCTATTTTCCCTTATTAATATCCACGTCACTTCCTTCTCAAATATTCCTACACTTCTATTTTCGTAATCTAAGTTTTCGTATCTAAATTCCTATACCTGCTTTTCCTGTCTTTCAGAATGTCTACTTTATAAGTTATTATTTTTATGTTTGCTGTCACTGTGTATTCCACTATTGTACATACCCTTATCCTATATCTGAATGCAGCTGGTTCTCGTTCTAATCTTTGTCTTAGCATTTATTCCCTAACTTTCCCTTTTTAGTTTTCTCTTTAACTTGTTTATATACTTGTTTATATCTGGACGGCTAGTCCATATCCTAAATTCTCCTGCCCAGATTTCTATTATTACTATTTCCTATGCACACCACTGTTTTACTAATTGTGGTTTGAATGTTGTCTTTTCTCCCGGTCTACGCCCCCACCTTTGAATTCTGTGTATCAGTTGGGGTAATTGCATTTGTGCCCACCTTACTCTTATTGTTCTTATTTGTGCCCTCCTTACTCTTAATTATAATCCTCCTGGTAATGTGAATTTTTCCACACTCAGTATTTCAATGAACATTCACACACTGTTTATCCTTCTCCTCCTAATGCAAGATTGGGTGCGTCCTCTCTACCAGGCTGCACTTAAGCAACGGTCCAGGAGAGGTGCGCAACCCCTTCCCCACCAGAGACAGAAGCTTTCACACTTTTTACTTTCTAGTATTTTAATCACACTCATTCACACTCTTCCTTACGCTCTCTTTAAGCGACCCTGAATTTTTACCCTTTTTTCTGATTAACTTCCTCAACACAGAAAAAACAATATCCCATTAACTTTTTATTTATTTTCTGATCACCCACACAGATGGGCAGCCGCTCGTGCTGAAATGAATCGAACAGAATGGTCAGCAGGATGAACAAATGAATCAGACGCAAACTCGAACGTGTTGAATAAAACTGGTCTTGTACAAAACGAATCAGACAAAACAATCGGATCAAACAGATTGATCAAGCTGATCAAATGAGCAACCTGGATGAGACAGGTGACCAATCCAACTTAACTGAACTGAATGAAACAAAACCACCCAAGCAAACCATCCACCTAATCAGGCTGAGCAGATCTAGTTCTATCTGGCGGTATTAGATTTGCTATTTATTCTATTCTGCCCGTTCAGACCCTTTAGCATATTACACACTAAAGGCGGTATCTGCAGACTACCCTGTCCGTTCAACCCTTTGAAGCTCTACTTTAGTTCTTCAGAGCGGTATCCACAGGTGACCTGTCTATGCAGTCCTCTAGTACAATATTTTCTTAATACACCCAGAGCGGTATTCACAGGATTTCTGCCTATCTGTGCAGTCCCCCAGTGATACACTTCCTCAACACACTAGAGCGGTATCCATAGGACTTGTATGCCTATCCATGCAGCCTCTATTGATACACTTCCTCAACACAATAGAGTGGTATCCATAGGACTTTGCTTATATACAACAATCAACATATATAATTGCTTATTTCTCATTCCAACTAAAACTCTGTACTTTTTCTTAAATTTGGCCCTTCATACTGGAGAGACCCACGGTACCTGACCTTCAGAATCAGCTGATCGAATCACACAAATTTCAATGCTAAAAGTAAGAACGCTGCTTACCTCTGTTGTATTGTGTGATTTGTTCAGCCTCCTCCAGATGGCGCAGTACCCTTCTGGTCCGTTTTTCCAGTCACTTCGTGGTTGCCAACTATAATGTAGAAAATTGTCCTTGTTCTCAGTAAAACAAAAAGTATTTCCATAGTTTTTGTAGAATTAAGATATACTTTTTTATAGGGGTGTAACGATCCATCTACTACATCGATGTATCGATTTATATTCCTATGATCCAACTACATCAATCTGTGCTCGGCGAGTTGGCCTTTTGGACAACATATATCGATCTAACATCGTTTTAAAATGTAATAAATCGATTGTATCGATACTAGGAAATAACCCATTGGATTTAAGCACGTCAGACTTTATATGGATGTTTTTTCTTAGCACTTTTAATGATAAAGGCTTTAAACCTTACTCGATTCAGTCTGCCTATCCGTGACGTCATCGCACCAGCAGCAGTGCAAAGGCTCCAAGACAACAAAACATAGCATGGCGGACGACAGAGGAGAAGCCGACGAGCGAGAAATTATCAAGCCACCATTGCGGTCCTTACAAGAAACAGGAATGTAGGAAACTTCACCTGCACTGTCCAGTATCCAGGTATTTATTTCAGTCACACTGGTTGAATTTTTGGCTAAAAGGTTACTGAATCGATTTCAAGTCACTGAATCGTTTCGGATCGTATCGTTCTAAATGAACCAATATTGTCCTTGAATCGTATCGACAACCACGAATCGTGATACAAATCGAATCGTTGTTAAAACGAATCGTTACACCCCTACTTTTTTACATAAGCAATAGAGCCGAGGTGGTCTGCAGAGCAACTACCTTTCCACCTCTCAGCTCTCAGTTTATATACAGTTTCATCCTTACTCACATACATTTCACATACATTTTAGTTTAATCCCTCCCTGTTTAGTTCCTCCACCATTGTTTCCGAGTTTTTACCTTTTGACCGCTCCGCCCACTTCCTTATTTTATTTCTATTCAACCTGTTTTATGAAACAATGGTGGCGGGTCCAAGCCCTGTCATATAAAAATAACAGAGCCATTTCCTGGCTCTGTTCTAAACTTTTAATTGAATCTTAAACATAATATATCCATTCTGTTAAACATAACATGCACTTTTTATGTCCATTTTCTGAGCCTCTGAGCCTCAATCAATAACATAAATTGTAGGTCCATTTCCTGAGCAATTTCCTGGCTCTGTTCCGGGCCTGGGCCATTTATGGGTGGTCCTCTGTAGCTCAATTGGCAGAGCATGGCGCTTGTAACGCCAGGGTAGTGGGTTCAATCTCCGGGACCACCCATACACAAAAAATGTATGCACGCATGACTGTAAGTCGCTTTGGATAAAAGCGTCTGCTAAATGGCATATTATTATTATTATTATTATTTCCTGGCTCTGTTCCAGGCCCCTATCTATTGCACCCTGACCGGCCTCTATCTTTTGCACCCTGCCTGACTATCTCATGTCATGGTTAACTGTGCATTGTCAGCTTATCATGTTGATTAACTATACATTGTCAGTTTGTCATGTTGTGATTAACTATGCTCAATGGAAAATTATGGGATTAACTATGCTTAACTGAAAATGAACTATGCTCAACTGGAAAGTCCCCCAAATGCTCTTCCCAGCACCAATTGTATTGTGGACCTGGCTGAACTAGTATTAACCCCCAACTATTTTCTCTTCAAAGGTTACTTTTTCATGCAGACCAAAGGGACAGCGATGGGGAGCACTATGGCTCCTAATTATGCTAACCTACACTACCATTCAAAACTTTGGGGTCACTTACAAATGTCCTTGTTTTCGAAAGAAAAGCAATTTTTTTATCCATTAAAATAACATCAAATTAATCAGAGATACAGTGTAGACAGTGTTAATGTTGTAAATGGCTATTTTAGCTGGAAACGGCTGATTTTTAATGGAATATCTACATAGGCGTACAGAGGCCCATTATCAGCAACCATCAGTCCTGTGTTCCAATGGCATGTTGTGTTTGCTAATCCAAATGTATCATTTAAAAAAGCTAATTGATCATTAGAAAACCCTTTTGCAATTATGTTAGCACAGCTGAAAACTGTTGTGCTGATTAAAGAAGGCCTTCTTGAGACAAGTTGAGTATCTGGAGCATCAGCAATTGTGGGTTCAATTACAGGCTCAACATGTCCAGAAAAAATTACTTTCTTCTGAAACTCATCAGTCTATTCTTGTTCTGAGAAATGAAGGCTATTCCATGCGAGAAATTGCCAAGAAACTGAAGATCTCGTACAATGCTGTGTACTACTCCCTTCACAAAACAGCGCAAACTGGCTCTAACCAGAATAGAAAGAGGAGTGAAGAGGCGACTCTGGGATGCTGACCTTCTAGTTAGAGTTGCAAAGAAAAAGCCATATCTCAGACTGGCCAATAAAAATAATAGATTAAGATGGGCAGTCTGAGATACGGCTTTTTCTTTGCAATTCTGCCTAGAAGGTCAGCATTCCGGAGTCGCCTCTTCACTGTTGACATTGACACTGGTGTTTTGCAGGTACTATTTAATGAAGCTGCCAGTTGAGGACCTGTGAGGCATCTGTTTCTCAAACTAGACACTCTAATATATTTGGCCGTTTGCTCAGTTGTGCACCGGTGCATCCCACTCAGCTTTCTATTCTGGTTAGAGACAGTTTCTTTCGAAAACAAGGACATTTCTAAGTCACCCCAAACTTTTGAACGGTAGTGTATATACAACCCAAAATCCATGTGTACGTATGTCTAGTGCGTATATTATCGTGTGTGTATGCATGTGTCTGTGCCTATGTTTGTGTTGTTTCACAGTCCCTGCTGTTCCGTAAGGTATTTTTATCTGTTTTTTTAAATCTAATTTTACTGCTTGCATGATTTACTTGATGTGGATTAGAGTTCCATGTGGTCATGGCCCTATCTAGTACTGTGAGCCTCTTATAGTCTGTTCTGGACTTCGGGACTGTGAAGAGACCTCTGGTGGCATGTATTGTAGGGTATACATGGGGTTCCGAGCTGTGTGCCAGTAGTTCAAACAGACAGCTCCGTGCATTCAACATGTCAATACCTCTCACAAATACAAGTAGTGATGAAGTCGATTTCTCCTCCACTTTGAGCCAGGAGCAATTGACATGCATATTATTAATGTTAGCACTCTGTGTACTTCCAAGGGCCAGCCGTGCTGCCCTGTTCTGAGCCAATTGCAATTTTCCTAAGTCCCTCTTTGTGGCACCTGACCACACGACTGAACAGAAATCCAGGTCAGACAAAACTAGGGCCTGTAGGACCTGCCCTGTAAGAAGGCAGAATAACACTTTATTATGGACAGACTTCTCCCCGTCTTAGCTACTGTTGTATCAATATGTTTTGACCATGACAGTTTACAATCCTGGGTTACTCCAAGCAGTTTAGTCACCTCAACCTGCTCAATTTCCACATTATTGATTACAATATTTTGTTGAGGTTTAGGATTTAGTGAATGATATGTCCCACATTTTTTTGGGAAATATTTAGGACTAATTTATTCCTTGCCAACCATTCTGAAACAAACTGTAGCTCTTTGTTAAGTGTTGCAGTCATGTCAGGCACTGCAGCAGCTGATGTGTATAGTGTTGAGACATCTGCACACATAGACACACTGGCTTTACTCAAAGCCAGTGGCATGTCGTTAGTAAAGATTGAAAAAAACTAAGGGGCCTAGACAGCTGCCCTGGGGAATTCCTGATTCTACCTGGATTATGTTGGAGAGGCTATATGTTGGTAACATGTTGATGATGGCATTCCTGTGCTGTTTGTAACTACCATGGTAGGTTGACTGATAACCTGAACAAGGTTTCAGGCACTATTTAAAGTTTTAAGCTTTCTCTTGAGTGGGCAGCATAATGAAAGCCAGTCACTATTTAAATCACCTAGAAAATATACTTCTCTAATGATATCGCATACATTATCAAGCATTCCACACATTATCCAGATACTGACTGTTAACACTTGGTGGTCTATAGCAACTTCCCACCAGAATGGGCTTTAGGTGAGGAAGATGAACCTGTAGCCATATTACTTCAACAGTATTTAACATGAGATCCTCTCCTCCGCTTTACAGGTATGGGGTTCTAAATATAAACAGCCACACCTCCACTTTTTGCATTTTTGTATTTTCTGTAGATCTTATAACCATGTATTGCTACCACTCTATCATCAAAGGTATTATCTAAGTGAGTTTCAGAGATTGTCAGAATATGAATGTCATTTGTTTCTACCTAACAAGGAACAGAGGCATTTGTAACATTCCCCTTAAGTCTTCCAGAGGTACTGAATGTCATGTCTGGACATTATAGGCAAATTCATAACGTTTCTAATAAGTATTATAGAGGTTATAAATATCCAGTCGCTATGCAGACATCATGGGAAACATTACAATCGGAATGATAGAAATACATTTTGGAACGTTGTCTGTAAGTCAAGTGGTGGTACACTTGTAACGTTGTCTTTCTAAGTGTGTAGGAACATTTGTTATGTTCTAAATAAGTACTTTAGATCCCAATATATTGGGGCCAGCATACTTGTGCTTGGAGTAAAGGAAGTATATCCAGCTCTTCCCCTCCACAATTTATTTTTCCATAATTCTACCGATTTAATAAATGTATGGAAATTCATAATGTAATTTTGACCTCAGTTTAGGCCTATGGACGAGGGAACGATACCAAAAAATAATAATGTTGTGTTATATTAATTTATGAATAATAATATATTTTTTAAATCATTATAAAGCAGCTAGCAGTAGTGGTGGCCTGACGATCGTTCATCCTGAATATTCCTTTTGACTCCATTATCCGTCATTGCAAATATAAAAGTGGGTGTGGCAAATAACAATACTGAGGCTGGAGCCAGAATGAAACACCTACGAAACTAATTGGTAAAAGTGAAACAACACAGCTGAACAGCGAAGACGCCATCGACTCCGACTGACCGAACACAGTTCACCTCTTGGAGGTTTCTACGAAAGGTTATCCGGTGTGTACTATTTAATCCAAGTAAGTTAGTGTACTCCCAGCTCCCCAGATAAATACATTTTGATGATGTCAGGCTATCTGACTAGCGAGGAAGCTTCCAGTTAGCTAATTAGCCAGTTGGCTAATAGATATTTTAGCCTAGCTATGTTACTTGGATAGTGCTGCGTGTAAGCACAGCCTGTGTTACAGGGTTCAGTAATCGTATTCTTAGGTCCTGATGAAGAACAACATTGACAAGTGTTCTTGGGCTATTACCAGCATAAGCACGTAAAAAAATATAATGCAGGAAATGGCTTGATACATACATTTTTACTAAAGGGCTGTCTAAATGTGCACAATCCAGATAATGAAGAGTGCAATTTATCCGTTCTATAACACAAACATTATTCAAACGCCTTGCAGTGTCACGATAGCCTGAGAAGCTGTAGTCACCTCTTTCCTAATTTAAGTTCTGATTCAAGATGGATATTATGGATAACGTCTTGGGTAGTAGAGATTAATGTTCTTTACGTTTCTTTACTTAGTGTTCTGAAGATTGAAAATGTCTTCAAAAAAGGTAAACTTATGTGTGTCTAACTGGTTATTCATTTTAAATGGACAAGTAAGGCAGTCCTATTTTATTTTGTACTGTATATGTAGAGCCATTGTCATATCATTGTTTAATCATTTGCAGACCGTTAAATCCGCTGGTGTAACACAGATGTCAAGTACTTCAAGAAAGAGAGAACACAATAGAATCTGGACTAAAATGTCAAGGGAGAAACCTTAAGAAAAAAAGGATAGAGAAGGAAGACAATGACAATGAAAGTGGATCTAGTCTCATCAGCCAGTCTGACATGATTCTACTGAATCTGAGAGCAAAATTGAGTCAGATAGTGAAGTTGAGGCAGTGGAAGGTACTCCTCCAAGACTTCCAACACCCGCTGATGAAGAGTCAGATGGTGAGCTTGAGGCAGTAGGTGGTACTCCTCCAAGACTGCCATCACACAGTGACATAGATTCAGAGACTAAAGCCAATGCTGGTTGTGCAATTCAGGAGACAACTGACTCTGACAATGATGATGTTGAAAAATATTCTACCTTCAGAGAGGACATGGCAACCTGGATAAGTGATTTCCAAGTGAAACACAATGCTGTTGATGCACTTACATTTACATTTTAGTCATTTAGCAGACGCTCTTATCCAGAGCAACTTACAGTTACTGAGTGCATACATTTTCATACTGCCCCCCCATGGGAAACGAACCCACAACCCTGCCGTTGCAAGCGCCATGCTCTACCAACTGAGCTACAGGTTCAGACTACTTCTGAAGATGCTGCAGTCTAATTGTCACCCAGATTTGCCTTCCACTGCTAGAACTCTCCTAGAAAAGACCAATGTTTTTGTTGAAGTCAAGTCTAATGTAGAGTTTGTCAGATTTAAAGTGAAGGTGGAGTTAGTGAAACATCTAAGCATCTATCCTCGATCTGTGGTTGGAGATTTGAATTTTTTTGAAATATCCCTTAATCTGGATGGTCTCCATTTGTTCAAAAGTACCAATATGTCGTTATGGCTCCATCAATCTATCACCACCCACAGTGTTTCCTCTGTCACTTGCAATGTCATCATCGAAACCAAGCTCCCTGGAATTCCTCAATGACACATTGCTGGAGCTTAAAGTGTTGATGCAGACCGGCTTGAAGTGGGGAGACACAACACTGCAAGTGAAAGTTTGTTCTGTAAAATGTGATGCACCTGCAAAAGCCATGGTAAAATGCTTAAAGATGTATTCTGGCTACTATGGCTGTGACAGGTGCACACAAAAAGGCAGGTATGATGGAAGGATGACGTACCCGCAGGTAAAAACCCTGTGTCTCAGAACTGACAAATCCTTTAGGGAATTGGTAAAGCCAGAACATCACCATGAAGGGAAAATCTCTCCTTTTTGCATCCTCCCCATTGATATGGAGAAGTCATTCCCAATTGACTATATGCACCTTTGTTGCCTCGGAGTAACCCGGAAGCTCTTGATGATGTGGACTAGGGGAAAGACTGGGGCCAGGTTATCATTGGTGCAAGTCAAGGAGGTCAGTCAATGACTAAACCGACTAAAGGATTCAATTCCAGACTGCTTTGCTTGCAAACCACAGGGATTGGATGACCTTGACCGTTGGAAGGCCACAGAATTCAGACAGTTTCTACTCTATACTGGGAAAGTAGTGCTGAGAAGAATCTTGTCTAAAGAACAGTACACACACTTCATGGCCTTCAGTGTTGCCATGTGCATTCTGGTTTCTCCTCAACTTTCTTCAATCCACAGTGCCTATGCGCACCCTTTACTGAACTTCTTTGAGGAGCAGGGAAGGGTTTTGAATACATTTTAATAATTACATTTTACATATTTAGCAGCCGCTCTTATCCAGAGCGACTTACAGTTAGTGCATACATTTTTTTTTCATACTGGCCCCCCATGGGAATCAAACCCACAACCCTGGCGTTGCAAACGCCATGCTCTACCAACTGAGCTACACGGGACCTGAATGGAGACACATTTCTCGTATATAATGTTCACGCCCTCCTACACCTCACTGCTGATGCTGAAGAACATGGCTGCCTTGACAACTGTAGTGCTTTCAAGTTTGAGAACTACTTGCAACAACTAAAGAAGATGGTCCGTTCAGGGAGACGTAAAAGAGTGCAAGAACGCACCGTTAGAGCTTCTCCCCGCTAACAGGTCATCAAAATGAGACGGCCAAACAATGCCTACATACTTAATGATAGGTCATGCTGTGAGGTAGTGAGCCAAGAAGATGCCTCTGATACTTACCTCTGCAGGGTGTTTCAGCATCTGGAATCTTACACGCTGAATCCTTGTGACTCAAGACTGTATTGGACTTTCCGTACCACTACGAGGAGCGCACAAATGCGTCTCATTGCAAAGAGCAGTCTTGTTAAGCAAGCTATTATACTTGAGGAGGACCATGGCACTGATGTTGTGCTTACCATCTTGCACAGCCTGTAGCAAGCCCCATTTAGCTACAGACAAGTTCACAGGCTGTAGTAGTTTTCCAAACTATTTTTGCTGGTAAATCAAGAGACTGAACAGTGTGGAATTGGTGTTTTGTTTTTCTGCACAGGGCACACAGCGTTATTATGTTGTACATTTTGTAAAAGAGAACACTGTTGATGTTGTACCAGAGCAGTGGGTGGAGAAGAGAGATGGGGTGAGTTGATCAGTTAAATTATTTACCCTTTTCAGGCAAAGAGATGGATAAATAGTTAACTTTAAACAGTGTCTCATGTCTTGCAGGTCCTGTGTTGCTACTGGCCAATAAATGACAGCGCAACAATTATTAAGAGAGGAGACCGGCCTGACAAAATATTATGGGGAGAAGTACAGAATTTCCATATTTTCACCCACTGGTAAAATAATATTTTACTGTATCCACCCACTCCCCATAATGTATGCAATGTATGCTTGGTTGTGTGGCTATGGAGCAAAGTTGCATCAGTTGAACATACTCATATACGTAAGGCTAGTTACAACGTAGAATATGTTCTAAGCCAGGCGTTAACCTGTGTCACCACCTGGTTGTAAGTAATAGCTTTTGCTACGCCAGGGTGTAAAAACAAAGTGTAATGTGGGGTAGACTTATAAATCTATAACTAGTTTCCAAGGTAAGTGTTTCATGACTAGTCATGTCGCATCTTGTTACATTTTCTAAATCATTATGTCGGGCGTAAGTAGGCCCAACTTATCTCTTACACCTTATTAGCGTCTAACTGGTGCAACCCACTCCTGGTCAGTAGAGTAAGTAACTTCCCCCTCTTAAGTACTATATGTATTTGCTGAACGTATTACTATGTAAATTACAAATACTCAATACCCTGTTTTGCCAGTGTTAATAGGAATGTATATATGACTATGTTTATTGCACGTACAGACAATTACTCTGTGCCAGAGCAACGAGCCAAACGGGGGGTTGACACCTCCAATGTTGAATCTGACGAGGAACCAGCGAAGAGGGCGGTGACTAAACCAATCAGATTCCGTGTAGAGCCACCTGGTGAGGATTTCTTAGCTACTCTTATTCCATTGTGTGTATTACATGCATCAGGAAGTAGATGAAATAAATGACTATTTTTTTGTATTGTTCTTCATAAGATGATGAGGGAAGTGAAGCACTCCAGAAAAAGACAAATGAACCCAAACAAGCCCAGCTTACAGTGCCCCAGCTTCCACCAGCCCCTAGTGGTAAGATCCTGCATTAGGCTACTAGGTCATTAAATGTAAAATCAGCAAGTTGATGGTAAGTTTGACACACATTCAAGTACAGTGGGGAAAAAAAGTATTTAGTCAGCCACCAATTGTGCAAGTTCTCCCACTTAAAAAGATGAGAGAGGCCTGTAATTTTCATTATAGGTACACGTCAACTATGACAGACAAATTGAGAATTTTCTTTCCAGAAAATCATATTGTAGG
Organism: Coregonus lavaretus; assembly: GCF_964263955.1. NCBI lineage: Eukaryota > Metazoa > Chordata > Actinopteri > Salmoniformes > Salmonidae > Coregonus > Coregonus lavaretus. The sequence goes on along the minus strand of NC_140007.1, from coordinate 1,643,653 downwards.
AGTTTTTATGAATTTATTTGCAAATTATGGTGGAAAATAAGTATTTGGTCACCTACAAACAAGCAAAATTTCTGGCTCTCACAGACCTGTAACTTCTTCTTTAAGAGGCTCCTCTGTCCCCCACTCGTTACCTGTATTAATGGCACCTGATTGAACATGTTATCAGTATAAAAGACACCTGTCCACAACCTCAAAGAGTCACACTCCAAACTCCACTATGGCCAAGACCAAAGAGCTGTCAAAGGACACCAGAAACAAAATTGTAGACTTGCACCAGGCTGGGAAGACTGAATCTTCAATAGGTAAGCAGCTTGGTTTGAAGAAATCAACTGTGGGAGCAATTATTAGGAAATGGAAGACATACAAGACCACTGATAATCTCCCTCGATCTGGGACTCCACGCAAGATCTCACCCCGTGGGTTCAAAATGATCACAAGAACGGTGAGCAAAAATCCCAGAACCACACGGGGGGACCTAGTGAATGACCTGCAGAGAGCTGGGACCAAAGTAACAAAGCCTACCATCAGTAACACACTACGCCGCCAGGGACTCAAATCCTGCAGTGCCAGACGTGTCCCCCTGCTTAAGCCAGTACATGTCCAGGCCCGTCTGAAGTTTGCTAGAGTGCATTTGGATGATCCAGAAGAGGATTGGGAGAATGTCATATGGTCAGATGAAACCAAAATAGAACTTTTTGGTAAAAACTCAAATCGTCGTGTTTGGAGGACAAAGAATGCTGAGTTGCATCCAAAGAACACCATACCTACTGTGAAGCATGGGGGTAGAAACATCATGCTTTGGGGCTGTTTTTCTGCAAAGGGACCAGGACGACTGATCCGTGTAAAGGAAAGAATGAATGGGGCCATGTATTGTGAGATTTTGAGTGAAAATCTCCTTCCATCAGCAAGGGCATTGAAGATGAAACGTGGCTGGGTCTTTCAGCATGACAATGATCCCAAACACACCGCCCGGGCAACGAAGGAGTGGCTTCGTAAGAAGCATTTCAAGGTCCTGGAGTGGCCTAGCCAGTCTCCAGATCTCAACCCCATAGAAAATCTTTGGAGGGAGTTGAAAGTCTGTGTTGCCCAGCGACAGCCCCAAAACATCACTGCTCTAGAGGAGTTCTGCATGGAGGAATGGGCCAAAATACCAGCAACAATGTGTGAAAACCTTGTGAAGACTTACAGAAAACGTTTGACCTGTGTCATTGCCAACAAAGGGTATATAACAAAGTATTGAGAAACTTTTGTTATTGACCAAATACTTATTTTCCACCATAATTTGCAAATAAATTCATTATAAATCCTACAATGTGATTTTCTGGATTTTTTTTCCTCATTTTGTCTTTCATAGTTGACGTGTACCTATGATGAAAATTACAGGCCTCTCTCATCTTTTTAAGTGGGAGAACTTGCACAATTGGTGGCTGACTAAATACTTTTTTTCCCCACTGTATGTGGGTGATGAAAAGCTTACAGTTAATGCAAGTACTAGTCTTAAATTGTAGAGACGGCATGAAATCATAACCTAATGACAGTTGATATGACAATAAATTACCACACCCATCTGATGTTGACATACTTGATTAATTGTCACATTACCAAAGTGTAACAGTTGCTTTTATTTTTTTATTAGCAACTTCAAGAGCCAGTGTCTTTGAAAAGACCCTACAAGGTATATAATGTTTCAAGTCTGATAAACGAGCCTGCTTTCTCAAAGTTCTGTGCCCACCAACTGTATGGGATGGACAGGAAAATCTGTTAAGTGTGTACTGTAAATGTGGTAACGGTTTGACATTTGTGATATTCTCTGAAGTTGCAGATGCAGAGGACTTGAGGCCATGTGCCACCTCAAGCCAGAGTGACATTAAGTGTCTGGTTGTAGTTTGTTAGGGTAAATAATTGAATTGTATGAAGTATTATAGCTTTACAAACCTTTCAAAGCCACTCAACAGAATACAATTACCATCACATTTTTGCATATTAGGTTATTTAAAGTCTTATTACTACTTTGTGCATACTGTTCGAACTTTCCAAATACTTGTGGTGCTGTGTATGGGTGAAACTTGTACTTACAACAGTAGTGAAATCACCATATTCTTCTGGGGTAAAACACAAGTGTGATGCCATGTTTGTAAATATCTGTATGTATTTGCCATCAAACTAAAAGCATTATTTAAAACAAAAAAATTATGCTTAGTATTTATTTTTGTTGGGATTCATTAACCTTCCCACAGAGCTCCTGACTGACATCCCTTCACTTTTGGTTCTGTGCCAGTTTCAAAAGCATGCAAAGTATGTCTTGATTTTTTTTTACTTCTGTTTTCTCAGTTAGTCGAAGTTGCTGCCAGGAAGAAGCTGGCCAAGACAGAGCATCAGAATCAGGTTTCTTTAGCCATCAAGATATTTATCTCGAAATCATAAATGTAGAAAGTTTAAATAACAGCATGATTTTTAACTTATATTTTAGACCAAGATCTGCCTTCCCTGTTTGATGAGCCTGTGGCTTCTGAGATGCCCGCTGGATACATTAAAGGTATATTATGCTAGCCTATATCAACATCAATTCCAAATTGTATGGCTGTCAGCAGCTATATGGTTATCAATACTACGAATATATATGAAGGGTGGATATTTTTGATTTAGGTATTTCACATGGCCTTGATACATGATAATATCTTTAAGCATCAGTTGTCAGAGCACCTTACCGATCACTGCACATGTACACAGCCCATCTGAAATTAGCCCACCCAACTACCTCATCCCTATATTGTTATTTATTTTGTTATTTTGCACCCCAGTATCTCTATTTGCACATAATCTCTTGCACATCTAGCATTCCAGTGTTAATACTAATTGTAATTATTTTGCACTATAGCCTATTTATTGCCTTACCTCCATAACTTGCTACATTTGCACACACTGTATATATATTTTCTGTTGTATTTTTTTGACTTTATGTTTTTTTACCCCATATGTAACTCTGTGTTGTTGTTTTTATCGCACTGCTTTGCTTTATCTTGGCCAGGTCGCAGTTGTAAATGAGAACTTGTTCTCAACTGGCTTACCTGGTTAAATAAAGGTGAAATAAATAAAAACATGTCCTGCCTGGTACTCATGGCTTGTATCGTCACGCTGCTTGCAGCTAAACTGTTGAGTATTTATTATTTTGCAGATCTTCAAGCAGTGGAGATGAGGATAATGGTGAAACTGGAGATGATCTGTACAGAGTTCAAGACTGCTCTGAACCAAGTTATGGAGGCCATAGAGGCCCGGCAGCCAAAGGAGTCGGAATCCTTGTGGCAACTTGAAATGCTGCAAAACCCTGCAGAAACAAATGAGGAACTGAAGGATATCTGTGAAACAATTAAAGACTCCTACTATCGAAAGAAAATGGTAGGGATGGCAATTTAAAATGTATCTGTTTGTAAAAAAAATGAAATCTACATCAAGTATTTTAACAGCAATTGACAAAAATAAGTTAGCTGTTTATCAAGAGCTACTTGAATGATTTGAGAGAAGATTGCAACCTGCAATATTATTGAATCCAAATATGTTAATGTCAACGAAATGCAGTTGCCTATTTAGTGTTTGGATTGATTTCCCAATTAACACTTAACTTATCTTAAGAAGAAACAATCAGCCCTCTGTCTGTTTACACAAGTTTTAGCCCATGATTACACGATACACTACAAAAATGATTTCTCATTACTATCAATCAGAACTGTATGGCCAGATGTTTTAGCTGTGGAACACACAAATTAGTGGATTTCTTTTCTTTTTTTAAATTATCAGATCTGATACCTGACCCTCTGCTGTGGCCTGGACCTGGGCTCAGGAATCAGACGAATGATAAGAAAAATTGGAAGAGAGGAGCTGTGGACAGGCTACTCCTAGAAGAGCAGGAAAAGGAAGAGGGCCTTTAATGAGCTCTCAATCTATGATGCTGTCACAAGTAAGAAAATGCACAAGTTTAGATTGTTATTTATTATTATTTAGTAGATAGTATTATTGGTCAAGTGATGCTAAGTCAAATGTGTATTTATTAACATTTCAAATGAATTAAATCAGTAACAAGGCAGTTACAAACTAAATGTGAAATCCTACCACCTGTTAAGATCGGAGAGAGAGGACAAAGGAAAGGTGAAGGAGAGAGGTCTCATGGCCAAAACTGCCTATGAGGGACGAGAGGGACAATACACAATCTCTGTCTCAGCCAGCATAGGTGGAAAAGTAGTTATATGACATGAAATGTACCATTTCAATTCTTTTTCACCACATAGGAGCATCCCTGAAAGCACACCCCAAGGCTACCTACCAAGAGGTAGATGACAAAATAGCAGACGCTCTCAAACATGCACCAGCTCGGCTCAAGAGTAAGACAAAGGTATGATTAAAAATAACACTTTATGATAATTATTATTTTTTACTTCACTTTAATCCAGTCGGTCAGTATAGCTAAATTATTGTGCTAGTACAAAAGGAATGTAGTAGGGAGTCGACATAAACCGGCATTTTGATCAGTTGTTTACGGAAAATAATGACCAATTTGTGTTAATGTAATAATAAATAATAATAATATGCCATTTAGCAGACGCTTTTATCCAAAGCGACTTATAGTCATGTGTGCATACATTTTTACGTATGGGTGGTCCCGGAGATCGAACCCACTACTCTGGCGTTACAAGCACCATGCTCTACCAATTGAGCTACAGGAGCGGGTCGAGGAAGCGACAGTGGATGAGGATGGAGCAGCAGCACCTGAATAAACATAACATAGTTATTCACTTTTAGCTTTAAGCAGTTGTACAGTTCTTGATTGGAGTGCAGTGTTCATGTTTTTACTGACTTGTTATTTTGTGAGCTTATTGCTGTGATTTTGTTTACGAATCTATTATGATGCAGTTTAAGTAAAAAAAAAGAAAAGAAGATAACTTCTTATTTTCTGGAGTTTTGCATATTTCGTCAGTGGACACCTACCGACAGCATACTGTGTATATGTTCAGGGTAAATTAAATGACGTGTCTTAAGGGGCCTCCCGAGTGGCGCAGTGGTCTAAGACACTGCATCGCAGTGCAAGCTGCGTTGCTACAGATGCTGGTCCGGTAACTGTCTGTGTCGCAGCCAGCCGCGACCGGGAGATCCATGAGGTGACGCACAATTGGCCCAGCGTCATCCGGGTTAGGGGAGGGTTTGGCCGGCCGGGATGTCCTTGTCCCATCGCGCTGTAGCGACTCCTGGGGCAGGCTGGGCGCATGCGCGCCATAACGTCGCTAAACGTCAAAGTACATTGAGAGCCCCACAAAATGCAGTTTCTGGTAACTACTGGGAAGGTAACTTTCGTCCGTGGGTACCTACAGTACCAATAAGGTACGTAACAGTGTGCACGTTCATGGAAGACTCAAGGACATCCCTTATAACGTTATATAGCTGTTTAAAATCCCCCACATTTCTACGTCCTGAAAATACTTGGGACATAAGTTTTGTCAGCGGACACCACAGCTACGTAGAAGGCACGTTTCACAATAACGTTATCATGACTTATGTAGGGACTAAAATAACTTTGTGGTCATGTTTTGGAACATAATTTTGTTAGCTGGGTTACTAGCAAATTATTGATTTCATGAACCTTGTTTCATAAATACATGCTTGCATGGTGATTGATTGAGTTAGCTAGTGTTACCGTACTGGTTTTTAATGGTTTCTGATAGTGTCAGCTTTAGTTGGACTTGTAAAGTTGAGGAGGATGGATGCACATTCTGTTAGCTAGCTAACGTTAGAGTTTACCTTAAATTTGATGTAGCCAATTTAGTTTTCTAGCACTTCTTTATTTCTGTACTGAAATGCAGAGGTCAAGGCCAATGAATGGACAGCTTTGTAAAGATATGCTGAATGAGTGGAACCTGGCCTCGTTGATTCCAATGTTTGAGTCAATATCTGTATACTACCTACTGCGGTTGTGCCCTTGACCAAGGCACTTTACCCCTAAGTATTCCTGAGCTGCTACCAGCCTGTGATGTGTGTGTTGTGTGTCAGGTTGGTCACTGTAACAGAGTATCTGTGCAAATGACCAATAAAGTGAGTATGGACAGATGAAGGCCATACTATCTATGGTAGCTCTGCGTGTAATGTATCTAGTCCCAAAGTGGCTGCATGGTTCTAAGAGGCTCTGGTGAAGTTAAGTCTTTCAAGTTTCTATTAAGGTTGTACTATTGGTTATGATGACAACGTGGAAGACGTAGATGCGGTTTTACACAGGGTCTATGAAAATCTGTGTAGCTGGTAACCCTCTGCCTTACAGATCACTCCCTGCAGATTTCCCCGCAGGCAGCTCTGGGGTTCAAATATCGGCCTGCCTTTCTAACCTCGAAGCTACTGCTGCCCCTATTCATTTAGCTCTTTCTCACTCCCTGGCCTTTGTTCAACCATTTGACCTGGCTTATCAACCCTAGCGGTTAAGCCTAGCGGTTAAGAGCATTTGTCTAGCAACCAATAGGTCGCTGGTGCGAATCTCTGAGCCAGCAAGGTGAAAAAATTGGCCGTTCTGCCCTTGAGTAAGGCAGTTAACCCCCAACAACAACTGCTCCCCGGACGCCGAAGACATGGATGTCGATTGAGGCAGCCCCCCGCACCTCTTTGATTCTGAGGGGTTAAATGTGGAAGACACATTTCGGTTTAATGCATTCAGTTGTGCAACTGATTAGGTATCCTTTTAGCCTTTTAGCCTATTTTTTGCAGCGGAAGAGCTGGACCAGGAAACGCTCTTGCTTTTGGATGACTCCACTATAGCTTGAAGTTAAAGAAGAACATAAAAGCCTTACACGCAGAGAGTATTTTGTAAACACCACCTTTTTTATACACAAGGGGAGGTCCTCGGGACACACTCGTAAATACATAGGACTGGAAACACCAAGCGACACGCCACGCTTGAGCAGTAGCCGGGTCTTGCCAGGTACATGTTGAAAGATGTGTTGTGTATTTTGAAAACGGATTGTTAAAAGGAATTTTTAATTCAATTGAATACTTTGTGCTCACAACAGAGTAAAATGTGAGAGGGCAGCCCAGATGACCAAGTGGCTGAACAACATCTGGCCGGAAAACCAGGTTGCACAGTACATGAAGGAGACCGCAATCCAGAGGGCTCAGTGGACCAGACAGGATGGGGCTAAGTCAGTTGAGATAGTCAGAGACTATTTGTGTCTGCTGGATATTTTTACCCCCTTTTTCGATCTTGTCTCATCGCTGCAACTCCCCAACGGGCTCTTATCCAGAGCGACTTACAGTTAGTGAGTGCATACATTTTCATACTGGCCCCCCGTGGGAAACGAACCCACAACCCTGGAGTTGCAAGCGCCATGCTCTACCAACTGAGCTACAGGGGACTTGCGTCCTCCGAAACATGACCCACCTAACCGCGCTTCTTAACACCCGCACGCTTAACCCGGAAGCCAGCCGCACCAATGTGTCGGAGGAAACACTGTTCAACTGACGACGAGATCAGCCTGCAGGCGCCCGGCCCGCCACAAGGAGTCGCTAGAGTGCGATGAGCCAAGTAAAGTCCCCCTGGCCAAATCCTCCCCTAACCTGGATGATGCTTGGCCAATTGTGTACCGCCCTATGGGATTCCCAATCACGGCCGGTTGGGATACAGCCCGGGATCGAACCTGGGTCTGTAGTGACGCCTCTAGCACTGCGATGCAGTGCCAAATTGTGTTTTTTTTACAAAAACATTAGACTTGATTCTGTTTGCTGTGAATAACTAGCCTTGCTGACGCAACCCATGTGACTCACAGCGCAGGGAGAGGAGCTGTGACCACACTGGTCTGAAAAGGAGGCTGTTTGTTAATGCAATGTTGCTAATAAATTGTGTGACGGGGTTTGACTGGTTCATTCAAATAAAATGTTTTCCTTGGGATTGAGACCTCTCATTGTTTGGATTTCAAAATCCAACCATTGTAATAGAAGGGGGCGGCGCTCAGGGGCTGTGTGTGGCTGTAAGTCGCTCTGGATAAGAGCGTCTGCTAAATGACTAAAATGTAAATGTAAATGGCTGTGGGTGTTTGAGTAAGAAAGACACAGATGTGAGCCAAGCCAACCAGTAAAAGCACAGCCCTCTTCATTATCAACGCATTGTGCCGACAACATCAAAGAGCCATTCCAGACTCTGAAATCAGGAGGAATTCAAGAGTTGGGTGTTAACGAGACTAGTGATTAACTGCAATGGAAAAGTAATTGTTTGTCTGGGTACAACGTAGCACAATTTGAAGTCATATGGGCAGAGTCTCACAAGCAATAGAAACAGCATTGGGTGTGAATATGGTGGGAATGTGGAATTGAGCAAATGTGATGTCATTAATGTTTGGATATATATGTAAATGTTATGTTGTCTTTTGTTTTTGTCAATGGATGTTTTTGTTTGTCAAAAAAAGTAAAGGACAACAAACTATACTTCGCCAGTGCAGGTATAGTTTGAAATTTACATTTTACATTTTAGTCATTTAGCAGACTCTCTTATCCAGAGCAGACGCTCTTGACCCTGCCGGTCAGATGCTCATTTATTTTTAGCCTGAAACAATAGTTATTCACTAAACATTCTTCTCTCCAGATTCACAAGGTGACATCGATTTAAGACTTATGCCAGTTGTCCTCCCTACACCAGTTTGCAAGACAGGCAGAAAGACATTCCAACCCAGCTTCAATGAGACCAGAAAGTCCTTCATTGACTTGCAGCCTGTAAGTTTAAATAGTGGATAGGTATGGGAAGATTGATGGATAAATTAGATGGCATTTTGTAAACCTTGATGGAAAGGAACAGCATTCCAAAATCTGTTACGCATAACTGCACACGCCAAGACATTAGGTAGGTTTCCATCCAATTTGTGACAGATTTTCTTGCGAATATTCTAAAATCTGCATAAAACAATACACGTATTTTCCCACCGGAGATGTTTCCAGCAAAGTGACTTTTAAGGATAAAAGGCTGTGCATGATGACGTAGTGAACATAAAAATAACTTTGGCCGTTGAATTCCCATGTACTGAATAAAAAGATGCAAGTTAAAAGGGTTTCCATCGCATTTTCAACTCTACTGATGTGTTTGTCACAAACTGTTGCGTTACAGTATATGGCAAATGTGCCCACTCTGGTCTTGGCACATGCGCTCTAGCCAACAGCTCACACATACAGTGCGGGTAGGCTATCTACAGTATGATATTATTATGGATAAGAGTGATAATATTTATATTTGTCAAATGGCATGTAAGCGTTGATCATCAAGTCACCAGAATAAGACCCTCAATATTTATTGGAAAGGAGCATCAAGGCTCATCACCTTGCTCATTCACCATCCTGTGAACTTCATCATAATTTATTTAATCCTAAACTGCATGATTTCCCAAGTCGTAGTGGGAGGACCACACAACATATCATCGAGTGACTCCAAGTTTACTTCGATAGTTTACTTCGTTATCATATCAATATTTGCTCATGAACATATGAGCCCCAGCCCCAAATTAATGGAAGATGTAGGCATCAAACATGGGTTTGGTGTTGATTGATGTAAATGGCTATAAAATATACAAAATAAATTGGGTATGATGGCATTGTCAGTGTGCCTCCATGCATTGCATAAGTCCTCATATTCTAAAATCAAATGATTTCTTTAACAGGTTTGGACCAACATGGTCGAGTACATGCACCAGGAGGAGGTGACCAGACCCTTCCCATTTGTGTTGGCTCTTGGGGACTGCTCACAGGTGTTTACAGTCATTAGTGGACAGGCATTGGAGGAAGATACACTGCTTTGGGGCACTAGATATGTTCTTCAAGTCCTATATTATGTTTGATATGAACTTTCCCAGACTGTGTGCCCGAGCATGGCAATTCCTACTGACCACGGTGTATCAGCTGCCAGGAACAGAATCCCCCTCAGTAAGACTGTTGCGAGAATGTATTTTTTCCACTGAACAATAGTGTATAAGTATCTTCTCTTATATGTAGTGTGAGAGGTGACAGGAGGAAGCACAGCCCTCCAGCTGATGTGGTCCTGTGAATTAATAGACCAATGGATGGGTGAGCCATGAGTGTCTCATTCCAATGCTAATATGCTCTTAAGGCACTATTTATAGCTCTGTTAAAATGACTTTTTGTTTATTTTTTATGCATTTGTGCCGGCTTTTTGTCTACAGTACGGTATGTGGCTCGTTTGCCTTTAGTTCAGCTACTGAAGTGTGTTCTGGTATGCTTTCATTCTATCAAAACAATGTATTTTAAATACAAATGTTACATTTTGGGGATTGTGAAAAGTGCAGTTATTAAGTAATGAGTCATTAGTCCATGTCCTTAGTAGAGTAACCTTCAAATGTAATATTTTATACTTGTTCTGTGTAACGAAGTTTTCACTTGACCCAAATGTAAACCATTATTGTATGGCAAAACAGCATGGTGTGTGTGTGCTGTCACCTAAGATAGCCGAAGTGTGTCAGTGAATTTGAATATCTATTGATTAGCTCTGGCACTGTCTGATAGACAGATCTGTGTTAATACCACTCAAGACAGACAATGTCACACGCACGCATGCTTTGTTTTTCTCAGATTGCAATCTGAGTGTGCACATTAAGTTCAGCTGAGGCTTTAGTCTGATGTTCAACTGTTTCATTCATGAAATAATATAAATAAATTATAATAATCAATCATATCTAATGAAATGTTGCTTGTGAAAGAATACATATTTAGACAATAGGGCTTTGTTTCAATATGCTATTTAAAAAATGTATATGTTCTTGTACATTCTTTGACGTGATGTATGTTCTGAAATGCAGGTAATACAAATTAATTATTTGAAATTCAACATTGTATCTTGATTGTGTGTAGGAAAGGGAGGGGGTGGGATGGTAGGGAAGGCAAAAATATGCAAGCTAAATTGAAATTAGGATGACAATGAAAATAAGACAAGGATTACATAAATTACCCAGATACTGGGTAAATCCCAGAACCCAATGTGCTGGGTTTATGTCACAACCCAACACACTGGGTTGTTTTAAACCAGCAATATAGTCTAATTTACCCAGCAGTTTGGTCAAGCGCACAAACCAAGGGGCTGGGTTAGAAGCACATCCCAAACCCGCTGTGTTGAATTACCCCAATGCTGTATTTGTCCAATATTGACCCAGCACTGGGTTGTCGGAATTACCCAAATTGGGTTATTTTTAACCCAGCATTTTTGTCAGTAGCTGAGTGTAGATGCGGTGAGGAAATCAAGCGCAGGAAACACGGGCGTTCGTCAACAGACTTTAGTTAACAAAATGCAGCACTAAACAGGCGAACAGCCAACCCAACCGGGAGGCAAAATACAAATTACGCACAACACACACAGTGCGTAAAATGAAGATAGCGCACACAGTGCGGACTCTCGGAAAACAACAAACACGAGAGTAATACAAAAAGAGCAACAGCTTGACAATAAACAATACCACATAACACCTGCCCCCACACACGAAAACTAAATAGGCAACCAAATCAAACACTAACAAGGGACAGGTGTACAAACAGACAAAACCAAACAAACATGAAACATCGAACGGTGGCAGCTAGTACTCCGGGGACGACGACCGCCGAAGCCTGCCCGAACAAGGAGGAGGAGCAGCCTCGGCCGAAACCGTGACAGTACCCCCCCCTTGACGCGCGGCTCCAGCCGTGCGCCGATCCCGGCCTCGGGGACGACCAGGACGACGCGGAGCAGGGCGCGTAGGATGACCCCGATGGAACTCGTCAGCAGGGACAGGTCTAATATGTCCCTCCTCGGCACCCAGCACCGCTCCTCCGGGCCGTACCCCTCCCACTCCACGAGATATTGGAGACCCCCCATCCGGCGTCTCGAATCAAGGATGGACCTCACAGTGTACGCCGGAGCCCCCTCGATGTCCAACGGGGGCGGAGGAGTCTCTTCTATCTCATAGTCCTGGAGTGGACCAGCTACCACCGGCCTGAGGAGAGACACATGGAACGAGGGGTTAATATTCCTGTAATCAATAGGCAGTTCTAACCTGTAACACACCTCGTTCAACCTCCTCAGGACTGAATGGCCCCACAAACCGCCGACCCAGCTTCCGGCAGGGCAGGTGGAGGGGCAGGTTTCTGGTCGAGAGCCAGACTCGATCTCCAGGTGCGTACACAGGCCCCTCACTGCGGTGGAGATCGGCGCTCGTCTTATGCCGACGGATGGCCCGCTGCAGATGAACGTGGGCAGCGTTCCATGTCTCCTCCGAGTGCCGCACCCACTCATCCACCGCAGGGGCCTCGATCTGGCTCTCGTGCCAAGGTGCCAGAACCGGCTGGTACCCTAACACACACTGGAAAGGGGTTAGTTGGGTGGAGGAGTGGCGGAGACGGTTCTGTGCCATCTCGGCCCACGGAACGTATCTCGCCCACTCCTCCGGCCGGCCCTGGCAATAAGACCTCAGAAACCTACCCACATCCTGGTTGACACGTTCAACCTGCCCATTACTCTCCGGGTGGTAACCCGAGGTAAGACTCACCGAAACCCCCAACCGTTCCATAAACGCTCTCCACACTCTGGAGGTGAACTGGGGGCCTCGATCAGACACTATATCCTCGGGTACCCCGTAATGCCGGAAGACATGGGTAAACAGAGCCTCAGCGGTCTGTAGGGCAGTAGGGAGACCCGGCATGGGAAGGAGACGACAGGCCTTCGAGAACCGATCCACAACGACCAGGATGGTAGTATTCCCCTGTGAGGGGGGAAGGTCTGTAACAAAATCCACCGAGAGGTGGGACCAGGGTCGTTGTGGAACGGGCAGGGGTTGTAGCTTACCCCTGGGCAAATGTCTGGGCGCCTTACACTGGGCACACACCGAACAGGAGGAGACATAAATCCTCACATCCCTGGCTAACGTTGGCCACCAGTACTTAGTGCTAAGGCAGTGAACTGTCCGGCCGATACCTGGATGTCCAGAGGAGGGGGACGTATGAGCCCAATAAATGAGGCGATCGCGTACCTCGAGCGGAACGTACGTCCGACCCACTGGACACTGTGGAGGACTTGGGTCGGTGCGTAACGCCCGCTCGATCTCTGCATCGACCTCCCATACCACCGGTGCAACCAGACAAGACTTTGGTAGTATGGGAGTGGGCTCAACGGACCTCTCCTCCGTGTCATACCGCCGAGACAGGGCATCTGCCTTCCCGTTCTGGGACCTAGGGATGTAAGTGATTTTAAACACAAACCGGGCTAGAAACATAGTCCAGCGGGCCTGGCGAGGATTCAGTCTCCTAGCTGCCCGGATGTATTCCAGGTTACGGTGGTCAGTCAAAATGAGGAAAGGGTGTTGAGCCCCCTCAAGCCAATGCCTCCACACCTTTAGGGCCTGTACCACGGCTAACAGCTCCCTGTCCCCTACGTCATAATTCCGCTCCGCCGGACTGAGCTTCTTAGAATAAAAAGCACAGGGGCGGAGTTTAGGTGGTGTGCCAGACCGTTGTGAGAGAACGGCCCCAATACCGGCCTCGGACGCGTCTACCTCTACCTGGAATGGTAAAGCGGGATCCGGATGCGCCAACACCGGCGCCGAGGTAAACAGGTCCTTCAGTCTCCCAAAAGCCCTGTCCGCCTCAGCTGACCACCGCAAGCGCACCGGACCCCCCTTCAACAGAGACGTTATGGGAGCTGCCACCTGTCCAAAACCCCGGATAAACCTCCGGTAGTAATTCGCAAAACCCAAGAACTGTTGCACCTCTTTCACAGTGGTTGGGGTTTGCCAATTACGCACAGCTGACACCCGGTCAACCTCCATCTTCACCCCTGACGCAGACAACTGATAACCCAAAAAGGAGACCGACTTCTGAAAGAACAGACATTTCTCTGCCTTGACATATAGGTCATGCTCCAACAGCCTCCTCAACACTCGGCGCACCAGGGCTACATGCTCTGCTCGGGTAGAACTGTACACCAGAATATCGTCTATGTACACGACTACTCCCTGCCCCTGCATGTCCCGGAAAATCTCATCGACGAAGGATTGGAAGACTGAGGGAGCATTCATTAACCCATATGGCATGACGAGATACTCGTAATGACCGGAGGTCGTGCTAAACGCTGTCTTCCATTCATCGCCCTCTCTAATGCGCACCAAGTTATATGCGCTCCTGAGATCCAATTTTGTGAAGAACTGAGCACCGTGTAATGATTCCGTCATAGTCGCAATCAGAGGAAGTGGATAGCTGTACTTCACCGTAATCTGATTGAGACCGCGGTAATCAATACACGGGCGCAGACCTCCATCCTTTTTCTTCACAAAAAAGAAGCTTGAGGAAGCGGGTGAAGTGGAGGCCCGTATGTATCCCTGTCTCAGAGACTCGGCGATGTAAGTTTCCATCGCCTTCCTCTCCTCTTGAGACAAGGGATACACATGGCTCCGCGGGAGGGCTGCTCCTAACTGGAGATCTATCGCACAATCCCCCTGTCTATGAGGCGGCAGCTGCGCCGCCCTAGTCTTACTAAACACCAGTGTCAAATCCTCATACTCGGGGGGAATATGCAGTGCAGGCATTAGATTCGGACTTTCCACCGAGGTCGCCCCTATGGAAACACCCAGACACAGCCCCTCACACTGAGCAGACCACCCTTTAAGAGCTTTCTCTCTCCACGAAATAGTAGGGTCATGGGTAATCAATCAGGGAAGCCCCAGCACCACCGGATACGCAGGAGAGTCAATCAGATAGAGCTGAATCGTCTCCTCATGACCCCCCTGCGCCTTCATCTTAAGGGGCGCTGTGACCTCCCTAATCAACCCAGATCCTAACGGACGGCTATCTAGGGCATGTACAGGGAAAGGCTTATCAACGGGAAGGAGAGGAATCCCTAATTCTACACAGAACTGGCGATCTACAAAGTTCCCAGCTGCGCCTGAATCGACTAGCGCCTTATGCTGGGAACGAGGTGCTACCTGTGGAAAACAAACAGGCAAGGTTATGTGAACGACAGAAAGCTCTGGGTAAGTAGGGCGCCTACTCACCTGGGAGGACTCCCCAATGCGTGGCCTGCCTTCACCTCCACCGAGGGACCTTCCCCAACACCTAGCCGCGGTGTGCCCTCCACGGCCACAGTTGGTGCAGGGGACGGCCCCCCTCGGGTTCCTACTCCTCCTTTCTCTAGCGCCAGCACCTCCGAGCTCCATAGGGCTCGGCTCGGAGGTGCTGGAGGGTGAAATGGGCGACCCCCATCCGGGACGTCCACGGGTGGCGAGCAGGGTGTCCAACCGAATGGCCATGTCGACTAGTTGGTCAAATGTCAACATGGTATCCCTGCACGCCAACTCTCTTTGGACGTCCTCCCGGAGGCTACAACGGAGGTGGTCTATGAGGGCCCGCTCATTCCACCCTGCATCTGCCGCTAGAGTCCGGAACTCCAGGGCAAAATCCTGTGCGCTCCTCATCCCCTGTCTGAGGAAGAACAGACGCTCCCCCGCCGCCTTCCCTTCTGGTGGATGGTCGAACACGGCCCGGAAGCGGCGGGAGAACTCCGCATAGGTGATGGTAGCGGCGTCCATTCTCCTCCATTCGGCGTTGGCCCACTCCAACGCCTTGCCGGTGAGACAGGAGATGAGGGCGGAGACGCTCTCGTGTCCCGAGGGCGCCGGGTGTACGGTGGCGAGGTAGAGGTCCACCTGTAGCAGGAACCCTTGACACCCGGCAGCGGAGCCGTCGTACGCCCTCGGGAGCGAGAGCCGAATCCCACTGGGTTCCGGAATGTGGACAGGAGGACTGACCGATGGGGATGGTCCGGTAGGTGGGGGCGTGGGTACCCCGCTGCTTTCCCATCGGTGGAGAGTGTTCATCACCCGATCCAAGGCGTGACCGATCTGGTTAATCCGGTCCTCCTGTCCACGAAGACGGTCCTCCATGACCTCTGTCGGCGCGGGTGCTCCTGCTGACTCCATGATGTGATGTGGTATTCTGTCAGTAGCTGAGTGTAGATGCGGTGAGGAAATCAAGCGCAGGAAACACGGGCGTTCGTCAACAGACTTTAGTTAACAAAATGCAGCACTAAACAGGCGAACAGCCAACCCAACCGGTAGGCAAAATACAAATTACGCACAACACACACAGTGCGTAAAATGAAGATAGCGCACACAGTGCGGACTCTCGGAAAACAACAAACACGAGAGTAATACAAAAAGAGCAACAGCTTGACAATAAACAATACCACATAACACCTGCCCCCACACACGAAAACTAAATAGGCAACCAAATCAAACACTAACAAGGGACAGGTGTACAAACAGACAAAACCAAACAAACATGAAATATCGAACGGTGGCAGCTAGTACTCCGGGGACGACGACCGCCGAAGCCTGCCCGAACAAGGAGGAGGAGCAGCCTCGGCCGAAACCGTGACAATTTTTTAGACTAACAATGATTCATTTTGGAAAATATTATGAATTGCCATAGGGGGACATAATTCAATGTCTACCTTTTAAGATGCCAAAATATAAATAGTTTTCAGTATCCTCATTTTGATTTATTTTCTGATCGTTTCAGTGCGAAGGACTTCCATCTCCAAAGTTCCCTCAAAAAGGTAATAGTTCTGAACTGGGTTTGATTTCGTTTTTGTTGTTTTAATTATTTTAAACAAATTGCTAATGATCTTTTTAACTTCCATTGGTTACTCTACTTGGCTCATGTAAATAATTCTGTAGTTGTCCCATTAAACATCCTAAGGTCAACATCCCCATAGTGTTCACATTTCTCTCATGTAAATGTTGTAGCTACTGTCGTGGTAATTATTCTAGACAGCTTTATAATTCAAAATGGATGGCCCACGATAATGTCCCAATTTCTGGCCTGGCCACCTTTACCAACTATTCTGTCTTGTCCATTTGCCAACCAGTATACCAGCAACATGAGAGAAGTTTGGAACAGATCTCTATCCATGCTCACTCCACGTGGACTCCTTTCACACTCCTGAGAGAAAAGGCATGAGAGAAAAAGCAGTTGATACCTTAGATTGGATGCTGTACAGCGGTTGCTGGCTCGGTCTCAGGTCTCTTGGTAAAAGTGATGTGGACAGGGCCGAATCGAAACAAAACAGAACAAACATATCACTCAAAGTGTGTAAACTTAAATCTGGTAATTCCCCCATCTTGGCACATGACTCACAATGTGAGTTATGTGTAAAAAAAACAACACTACTTATGTTATTTTTTTTTTTTACTAATTGAATAAGAATCACTACCTTTAATAACTCCATAAAGCAAAAAATAACTTGTACCCATACGGTCATAGGAAAATAGACTTAAGACAGCCTACCCTTAACGAAAAGCATCGCCCTCTCCTTCTTCCCGTTAAGTATTAAAACTGACGCTCCCAGCCACGTGGGGATCCGATCTGCTCTGTATAGTGGAGTGTGGCTTTCCCAGCTGCATCAAATGCAACTCCGTGCACGGTTAACCTGAATTTCCCTGGGAAAAATCAGAAAAATGAAGATTATCACATAATCCTTGTCGCCAAATTGTCGTGGTAATTATTCTAAGCAAAGGAGAGACTTTTAGAGTTCTTCAAAACAATTTAACGTTATCATCAATGAATTACTGCAGTAAAGGAGTTGGTCGGTAACCACCCTGGAGGTGGTCACTGAGAACTCAGAAGAGCAGAACTGAGGTTACAGCCCTTTATAGCAAAGACACATTCTTCTGAATACATGACAAACAGCAGATGTGTGGAATGGGTCAAAAGGTACATTGTGATCCCATGCAACAGACATCAAGATTTACGTGGTGCCAAATATCTGTCTCTAGTTCATTTAACGCTTGTATATACAGAAATACTAATGTAACATAGAACACTAGGTCATTACCTCAAATGATTTTTTTTTTTTTTTTTTTTTTTTTTTTTCACCTTTATTTAACCAGGTAAACCAGTTGAGAACAAGTTCTCATTTACAACTGCGACCTGGCCAAGATAAAGCAAAGCAGTGCGATAAAAACAACAACACAGAGTTACATATGGGGTAAAACAAAAAAAAGTCAAAAATACAACAGAAATACATATAATATACAGTGTGCAAATTTAGCAAGTTATGGAGGTAAGGCAATAAAATAGGCTATAGTGCAAAATAATTACAATTTAGTATTAACACTGGAATGATGTGCAAGAGATGATGTGCAAATAGAGATACTGGGGTACAAATGAGCAAAATAAATAACAATATAGGGATGAGGTAGTTGGGCGGGCTAATTTCAGATGGGCTGTGTACAGGTGCAGTGATCGGTAAGGTGCTCTGACAACTGATGCTTAAAGTTAGTGAGGGAGATAAGTGTCTCCAGCTTCAGAGATTTTTGCAATTTGTTCCAGTCATTGGCAGCAGAGAACTGGAAGGAATTGCGGCCAAAGGAGGTGTTGGCTTTGGGGATGACCAGTGAGATATACCCGCTGGAGCGCAGACTACGGGTGGGTGTTGCTATGGTGACCAATGAGCTAAGATAAGGCGGGGATTTGTCTAGCAGTGATTTATAGATGGCCTGGAGCCAGTGGGTTTGGCGACGAATATGTAGTGAGGACCAGCCAACAAGAGCGTACAGGTCACAGTGGTGGGTATTATATGGGGCTTTGGAGACAAAACGGATGGCACTGTGATAGACAACATCCAATTTGCTGAGTAGAGTGTTGGAGGCTATTTTGTAAATGACATCGCCGAAGTCAAGGATCGGTAGGATAGTCAGTTTTACGAGGGCATGTTTGGCAGCATGAGTGAAGGAGGCTTTGTTGCGAAATAGGAAACCGATTCTAGATTTAACTTTGGATTGGAGATTCTTAATGTGAGTCTGGAAGGAGAGTTTACAGTCTAACCAGACACCTAGATATTTGTAGTTGTCCACATACTCTAGGTCAGACCCGTCTAGAGTAGTGATTCTAGTCGGGTGGGCGGGTGCAAGCAGCGTTCGGTTGAAGAGCATGCATTTAGTTTTACTAGTGTTTAAGAGCAGTTGGAGGCTACTGAAGGAGTGTTGTATGGAATTGAAGCTCGTTTGGAGGTTTGTTAACACAGTGTCCAATGAAGGGCCAGATGTATACAAAATGGTGTCGTCTGCGTAGAGGTGGATCTGAGAGTCACCAGCAGCAAGAGCGACGTCATTGATATACACAGAGAAAAGAGTTGGCCCAAGAATTGAACCCTGTGGCACCCCCATTGAGACTGCCATAGGTCCAGACAACAGGCCCTCCGATTTGACACATTGAACTCTATCTGAGAAGTAGTTGGTGAACCAGGCGAGGCAGTCATTTGAGAAACCAAGGCTATTTAGTCTGCCAATAAGAATGCGGTGGTTGACAGAGTCGAAAGCCTTGGCCAGGTCAATGAAAACGGCTGCACAGTACTGTCTATTATCGATCGCGGTTATAATATCGTTTAGGACCTTGAGCGTGGCTGAAGTGCACCCATGACCAGCTCGGAAACCGGATTGCATAGCGGAAAAAGGTACGGTGGGATTCGAAATGGTCGGTGATCTGTTTGTTGACTTGGCTTTCAAAAACTTTTGAAAGGCAGGGCAGGATGGATATGGGTCTGTAACAGTTTGGATCTAGAGTGTCACCCCCTTTGAAGAGGGGGATGACCGCGGCAGCTTTCCAATCTCTGGGGATCTCAGACGTTACGAAAGAGAGGTTGAACAGGCTAGTAATAGGGGTTGCGACAATTTCGGCGGCTAGTTTTAGAAAGAAAGGGTCCAGATTGTCTAGCCCAGATGATTTGTAGGGGTCCAGATTTTGCAGCTCTTTTAGAACATCAGCTGTCTGGATTTGTGTGAAGGAGAAGCGGGGGGGGGCATGGGCAAGTTGCAGCGGAGGGTGCAGAGCTGGTGGCCGGGGTAGTGGTAGCCAGGTGGAAAGCATGGCCAGCCGTAGCAAAATGCTTGTTGAAATTCTCGATTATTGTAGATTTATCGGTGGTGATAGTGTTTCCTAGCCTCAGTGCAGTGGGCAGCTGGGAGGAAGTGCTCTTATTTTCCATGGACTTTACAGTGTCCCAAAACTATTTGGAGTTAGTGCTACAGGATGCAAATTTCTGTTTGAAAAAGTTAGCCTTTGCTTTCCTAACTGCTTGTGTATATTGGTTCCTAAGTTCCCTGAAAAGTTGCATATCGCGGGGGCTATTTGATGCTAATGCAGTACGCCACAGGATGTTTTTGTGCTGGTCAAGGGCAGTCAAGTCTGAGGAGAACCAGGGGCTATATCTGTTCTTAGTTCTGTATTTTTTGAATGGGGCATGTCTATTTAAGATTGAGAGGAAATTACTTTTAAAGAACAACCAGGCATCTTCTACTGACGGAATGAGATCTATATCCATCCAGGATACCTGGGCCAGGTCAATTAGGAAGGCCTGCTCGCTGAAGTGTTTTTGGGAGCATTTGACAGTGATGAGGGGTGGTCGTTTGACCGCGGACCCGTTACGGACGCAGGCAATAAGGCAGTGATCGCTGAGATCCTGGTTGAAGACAGCGGAGGTGTATTTAGAGGGTAAGTTAGTCAGGATGATATCTATGAGGGTACCCATGTTTACGGATTTAGGGTTGTACCTGGTAGGTTCGTTGATAATTTGTGTGAGATTGAGGGCATCTAGTTTAGATTGTAGGATGGCCGGGGTGTTAAGCATATCCCAATTTAGGTCACCAAGCAGTACGAACTCTGAGGATAGATGGGGGGCAATCAATTCACATATGGTGTCCAGGGCACAGCTGGGGGCTGAGGGGGGTCTGTAGCAAGCGGCAATAGTGAGAGATTTATTTCTGGAAAGGTGGATTTTTAGAAGTAGAAGCTCAAACTGTTTGGGCACAGACCTGGATAGTATGATGGAGCTCTGCAGGCTATCTCTACAGTAAATTGCAACTCCACCCCCTTTGGCAGTTCTATCTAGACGGAAAATGTTATAGTTGGGAATGGAAATTTCAGAATTTTTGGTGGCCTTCCTAAGCCAGGATTCAGACACTGCTAGAACATCAGGGTTGGCGGAGTGTGCTAACGCAGTGAATAACTCAAACTTAGGAAGGAGGCTTCTGATATTTATGTGCAGAAAACCAAGACTTTTACGGTTACAGAAGTCAACAAATGATAGCTCCTGGGGAGTAGGAGTGATACTGGGGGCTGCAGGGCCTGGGGTAGCCTCTACATCACCAGAGGAACAGAGGAGGACTAGAATAAGGATACGACTAAAGGCTTTAAGAACTGGTCTTCTAGTGCGTTGGGTACATAGAATAAAGGGGGCAGTTCTCCGGGCGTTGTAGAAAAGATTCAGGGCATTATGTACAGAAAAGGATATGGAAGGATATGAGTACAGTTCAGGTAACCCTAAGCGTTGGGTAACAATGAAAGAGATAGCGTCATTGGAGGCATCGATTGAGCCGGTCTCGGCGTGTATGGGGGGAGGAACAAAGGAACTATATGAGGCAGTTTGAGAGGGACTAGGGGTTCTACATTGAAATTGTATAATAAGAACTAACCCAAACAGCAATAGGCAAGGCATAATTGACATGGGAGAGAGGCATAAAGCAGTCACATGTGTTATTAGAGAGAGCTAAGACACAACTGGAAATAGCGATAACGTTTGGGCTAAGACTAAACAGAATAAACAGGACAGGGTACCGTGTAAAGGAACAGTCCAGCAGGCATCAGCTGTGCAGCTGAGTGATCATAAGGTCCAGTGAACAGCAATATGTGAGTCCGAGAGCAGTTCAAATTGGTGCTTCAGCACAGCTAGCAGGGAGCACAGTTGTAGTTTGCGTGTGCTAGCGGGCCGGGGCTGGCAGATGGATCTTCGTGGTCGTCGCAACGGGAAGCCTGATGAAACCACATCAGACTATTTCGTCGGCAAACCAGTCGTGTTGGATCGGCGGGGCTCAGTGTCAACACTAGGAGGTCCCGTCCGGTTGACAGAGAGGTAGATAGCCGGGAGATGGGCCTGAGGCTAGCTCAAGGCTAACTGGTGCTTGCTATAGGGCAATGGTAATGGTAATCAGCCAATAACAGGTTGCAGCTAGCTAGCTGGTTGTGATGATCCGGCGCTAGGGTCCAGTGATTCCGGCAGAAAGTCCAATAAGCTCTGGGTCGATAGCACGCTGGGTCGATAGCACGCTGTGCAGACTGGCCGACGAATTGTCCAGGCTAGAGCTAGAGCTGGCTGGTGGATAGTGTAGGCCACGGACAATGGTGAAGACGCTAACGGTGACTAATAACAGGTAGCCACTATTTTCAGCTTACGGTTCTTGATGAAAGTTATAAAGAAATAATAGAATCCTTTCCACGTTGGGTGAGGCGGGTTGCAGGAAAGTATATTTAGTTAAAGAATGAAAGTAAAAAATTGAGAAATATAGACAAAAAAAAACAAGAAACGGGATATTTACACAGGACGAAAAATAAAAGCGACCGCACTGCTACGCCATCTTGGAATCATCTTGGAATCAACATCATCAAATGTTGTTCATCTTCCATATAGGATAAATAAACTGGATATTGGGTCTCCCTGGCACCGACAGACACTAATCATGGAATGCTGTCTTATCACCAAGTCATCGCAAATCAACTGTCAGCGTTTAAATCTCAGAGGCTCATCTCAGTTCCACACAGACACAGGAGGGCTCCAAAAACCCTACTATGCTGCATAAAACAAACATTCGATGCAATAACAGTATTGTAACATAATCTTGTAATTTCCCCACCATACTACATAATAAGATTTAACCATTTATTTGAGAAATATCCAGTCTGCTATTTTCATTTTTTACACAATGTAACTCCAAGTCAATCACACTTCTGTGAAATCAAACTGTCCACTTAGGAAGCAACACTGATTGACAATAAATTCCACATGCTGTTGTGCCAATGGAATAGACAACAGGTGGATATTATAGGCAATTAGCAAGACACCCCCAATAAAGGACTGGTTTTGCAGGAGGTGACCACAGACCACTTCTCAGTTCCTATGCTTCCTGGCTGATGTTTTGGTCACTTTTGAATGCTGGCGGTGCTTTCACTCTAGTGGTAGCATGAGACGGAGTCTACAACCCACACAAGTGGCTCAGGTAGTGCAGCTCATCCAGGATGGCACATCAATGCGAGCTGTGGCAAGAAGGTTTGCTGTGTCTGTCAGCGTAGTGTCCAGAGCATGGAGGCGCTACCAGGTGACAGGCCAATACATCAGGAGACGTGGAGGAGGCCGTAGGAGGGCAACAACCCAGCAGCAGGACTGCTACCTCCGCCTTTGTGCAAGGAGGAGCAGGAGGAGCACTGCCAGAGCCCTGAAAAATTACCTCCAACAGGCCACAAATGTGCATGTGTCTGCTCAAATGGTCAGAAACAGACTCCATGAGGGTGGTATGAGGGCCCGACGTCCACAGGTGGGGGTTGTGCATACAGCCCAACACCGTGCAGGACGTTTGGCATTTGCCAGAGAACACCAAGATTGGCAAATTCGCCACTGGCACCCTGTGCTCTTCACAGATGAAAGCAGGTTCACACTGAGCACATGTGACAGACGTGACAGAGTCTGGAGACGCCGTGGAGAACGTTCTGACGCCTGCAACATCCTCCAGCATGACCGGTTTGACGGTGGGTCAGTCATGGTGTGGGGTGGCATTTCTTTGTGGGGCCGCACAGCCCTCCATGTGCTCGCCAGAGGTAGCCTGACTGCCATTAGGTACCGAGATGAGATCCTCAGACCCCTTGTGAGACCGTATGCTGGTGCGGTTGGCCCTGGGTTCCTCCTAATGCAAGACAATGCTAGACCTCATGTGGCTGGAGTGTGTCAGCAGTTCCTGCAAGAGGAAGGCATTGATGCTATGGACTAGCCCGCCCGTTCCCCAGACCTGAATCCAATTGAGCACATCTGGGACATCATGTATCGCTCCATCCACCAACGCCACGTTGCACCACAGACTGTCCAGGAGTTGGCGGATGCTTTAGTCCAGGTCTGGGAGGAGATCCCTCAGGAGACCATCCGCCACGTCATCAGGAGCATGCCCAGGTGTTGTAGGGAGGTCATACAGGCATGTGGAGGCCACACACACTACTGAGCCTCATTTTGACTTGCTTTAAGGACATTACATCAAAGTTGGATCAGCCTGTAGTGTGGTTTTCTACTTTAATTTTGAGGGTGACTCCAAATCCAGACCTCCATGGGTTGATAAATTTGATTTCCATTGATAATTTTTGTGTGATTTTGTTGTCAGCACATTCAACTATGTAAAGAAAAAAAGTATTTAATAAGATTATTTCATTCATTCAGATCTAGGGTGTGTTATTTTAGTGTTCCCTTCATTTTTGAGCAGTGTATTTACTATATTTAATATGTTTAGTTTTTTCTCTGTGAAGTAAACTCATTTGCAGTTATGTCATATGGTTTATGTAGATACATTTCAATGTTGTTTAACACGCGGTAACCAAAAACCTGATCTAATTTGCATATACAGTGGGGAGAACAAGTATTTGATACACTGCCGATTTCGCAGGTTTTCCTACTTACAAAGCATGTAGAGGTCTGTAATTTTTATTATAGGTACACTTCAACTGTGAGAGACGGAATCTAAAACAAAAATCCAGAAAATCACATTGTATGATTTTTAAGTAATTAATTTGCATTTTATTGCATGACATAAGTATTTGATACATCAGAAAAGCAGAACTTAATATTTGGAACAGAAACCTTTGTTTGCAATTACAAAGATCATACGTTTCCTGCACACACTGCACACACTGCAGCAGGGATTTTGGCCCACTCATCCATACAGACCTTCTCCAGATTCTTCAGGTTTCGGGGCTGTCGCTGGGCAATACGGACTTTCAGCTCCCTCCAAAGATTTTCTATTGGGTTCAGGTCTGGAGACTGGCTAGGCCACTCCAGGACCTTGAGATGTTTCTTACGGAGCCACTCCTTAGTTGCCCTGTCTGTGTGTTTTGGGTCGTTGTCATGCTGGAAGACCCAGCCACGACCCATCTTCAATGCTCTTACTGAGGGAAGGATGTTGTTGGCCAAGATCTCGCGATACATGGCCCCATCCATCCTCCCCTCAATACGGTGCAGTCGTCCTGTCCCCTTTGCAGAAAAGCATCCCAAAATAATGATGTTTCCACCTCCATGCTTCACAGTTGGGATGGTGTTCTTGAGGTTGTACTCATCCTTCTTCTTCCTCCAAACATGGCGAGTGGAGTTTAGACCAAAAATATATATTTTTGTCTCATCAGACCACATGACCTTCTCCCATTCCTCCTCTTGATCATCCAGATGGTCATTGGCAAACTTCAGACGGGCCTGGACATGCGCTGGCTTGAGTAGAGGGACCTTGCGTGCGCTGCAGGATTTTAATCCATGACGGCGTAGTGTGTTACTAATGGTTTTCTTTGAGAATGTGTTCCCAGCTCTCTTCAGGTCATTGACCAGGTCCTGCCATGTAGTTCTGGGCTGATCCCTCACCTTCCTCATGATCATTGATGCCCCACGAGGTGAGATCTTGCATGGAGCCCCAGACCGAGGGTGATTGACCGTCATCTTGAACTTCTTCCATTTTCTAATAATTGCGCCAACAGTTGTTGCCTTCTCACCAAGCTGCTTGCCTTTTGTCCTGTAGCCCATCCCAGCCTTGTGCAGGTTTACAATTTTATCCCTGATGTCCTTACACAGCTCTCTGGTCTTGGCCATTGTGGAGACGTTGGAGTCTGTTTGATTGAGTGTGTGGACAGGTGTCTTTTATACAGGTAACGAGTTCAAACAGGTGCAGTTAATACAGGTAATGAGTGGAGAACAGGAGGGCATCTTAAAGAAAAACTAACAGGTCTGTGAGAGCCAGAATTCTTACTGGTTGGTAGGTGATCAAATACTTATGTCATGCAATAAAATGCAAATGAATTACTTAAAAATCATACAATGTGATTTTCTGGATTTTTGTTTTAGATTCCGTCTCTCACAGTTGAAGTGTACCTATGATAAAAATTACAGACCTCTACATGCTTTGTAAGTAGGAAAACCTGCGAAATCGGCAGTGTATCAAATACTTGTTCTCCCCACTGTACATACTGGGTTTGCAGCAAACAGAATGAACAACAAGTTTCCCAAAATCGTTTACCAGAAGTTCACAAGTTGCCGCAAAGTTACCGGAACACTTGCCACAAAACTAATTTGCATGTGAAAATATGAGCTTGCCGCAAAATTTCGCCACATTGGCTCAAGGTTTGCCACCGCTGTTTGCCAGAAGCCTGTTTTTTCAGTATTTGTATTTTAGTATTTACTATGGAACCCCATTAGCTGCTGTCAAGGCAGCAGCTACTCTTCCTGGGGTCCAGCAGAATTAAGACAGTTATACAATTTTAATGCATTACAATACATTCACAACAGATTTCACAACACATTAGGTGTGTGCCCTCAGGCCCTTACTCTACTACCACATATCTACTACACAAAATCATGTGTATGTGTGTGTATAGTTCGTATGTTATCGTGTGTGTGTATGCATGTGTCTGTGCCTATGTTTGTCTTGCTTCACAGTCCCCGCTGTTCCATAAGGTGTATTTATATCTGGTATTTTTTTATATCAAATCAAATCAAATTGTAGTTGTCACATGCGCCGAATACAACAGGTGTAGACCTTACAGTGAACTGCTTACTTAACCAACAATACAGTTTTAAGAAAGAATACCAAAAAAAATCACACAAAAATACTATATAAAATAATATGAAATAAAAGTAACAAATAATTAAGAGCAGTATGCATGGGTGTCCGAGCTCTGTGCCAGTAGTTCAAACAGACAGCTCAGTGCATTCAACATGTCAATACCTCTCACAAATACAAGTAGTGATGAAGTCAATCTCTCCTCCACTTTGAGCCAGGAGAGATTGACATGGATATTATTAATGTTGGCTCTATGTGTACATATATCCTAAGTCCCTCTTTGTGGCACCTGACCACACGACTGAACAGTAGTCCAGGTGCGACAAAACTAGGGCCTGCAGCACCTGCCTTGTTGATAATGCTGTTAAGAAGGTAGAGCATAACTTTATTATGGACAGACTTATCCCCATTTTAGCTACTGTTGTACTAATATGTTTCGACCACAGTTTAAAATCCATGTTCACCTCAACTTGCTCAATGTCAACATGATTTATTACAAGATTTAGTTTAGGGTTTAGTGAATGATTTGTCCCAAATGCAATGCTTTTAGTTTTTGAAATATTTAGGACTAACTTATTCCTTGCCACCCATTCTGAAACTAACTGAAGCTCTTTGTTAAGTGTTGCAGTCAATTCAGGTGCTGTAGTAGCTGACGTGTATAGTGTTGAGTCATCCGCATACATAGACACACTGGCTTTACTCAAAGCCAGTGGCATGTTGTAAGTAAAGATTGAAACAAGTAAGGGGCCTAGACAGCTGCCCTGGGGAATTACTGATTCTACTTGGATTATGTTGGAGAGACTTCCATTAAAGAACACCCTCTGTGTTCTGTTATACAGGTAACCCTTTGTGTTCTGTTACACACACATGCATACTCCACAAGACATGCCACCAGAGGTCTCTTCACAATCCCCAAGTCCAGAACAGACTATGGGAGGCACACAGTACTATATAAAGCCATGACTACATGGAACTCTATTCCACATCAGGTAACTGATGCAAGCAGTAGAATCAGATTTTAAAAAACAGGTACAAATACACCTTATGGAACAACGCGGACTGTGAAGAGACACACACAAAAGTACAGATAGACGCATATGCACACAAGCGCTAGCACACACATTATACACACACGTACACTGTAATATTGTTGTATGGTGGTATTATACATTTTGTATTGTAGATTTGTAGTGGTGCAATAATGTTATGTGATGTACTGTTTCATCTTTGTTTTACATGTAATGTAAGTGCCTTCATTTGTTTGGACCCAGGATGAGTAGCTGCTGGCTTGGCAGCAGCTAATCGGGATCCCTAATAAATCCAAATAGAAAAACTCTTTATCCACAATATAGCAGGGGGTGTAAAGCCATAACAGCAGCAGACTATGATCGATAATGTCAAAAGCCTCACTGAAGTCTAACAAAACAGCCCCCACAATCTTTTTATCGTTAATTTCTCTCAGCCAATCATCAGTCATTTGTGTACATGCTGTGCTTGTTGAATGTCCTTCCCTATAAGCGTGCTGAAAGTCTGTTGTCAATTTGTTTACTGTAAAATAGCATTGTATCTGGTCAAACACTATTTTTTCCAAAAGTGTATTAATGGTTGGTAACAGGCTGATTGGTTGGCTATTTGAGCCAGTAAAGGGAGATTTACTATTCTTTGGTAAGGGAATTACTTTTGCTTTGCTCCAGGCCTGAGGGCACACACTTTCTAGTAGGCTTACATTTAAGATATGGCAAATTGGAGTGGCAAGATCGTCTGCTATTATCCTCAGTAATAATACCTTTTTCACCTCTTCCACACTCACTTTACGGAATTCAAAATTACAATGCTTGTCTTTCATAATTTGGTCAGATATACTTGGATGTGGTGTCAGCCTTTGTTGCTGGGCATGTCATGCCTACGTTTGCTAATCTTGCCAATGAAAAAATCATTCAAGTAGTTAGGAATATCAATGGGTTTTGTGATGAATGAGGCATCTGATTCAATGAATGATGAAGCTGAGTTTGCCTTTTTGCCCAAAATGTCATTTAAGGTGCTCCAAAGCTTTTTACGATCATTCTTTATGTCATTTATCTTTGTTTCATAGTGTAATTTCTTCTTTTTATTCAGCTTAGTCAAATGGTTTCACAATTTGCAACATTCCTCATCAATCGACGGGAATTTAAAACGTTTTTATTGTCATTTTCTTAATGGGTGCATGCTGAATAGTAATTGGGATAAGCAATTTCATAAATGTGTCAAGTACAGCGCCTTGTTGCTCTTCATTACACACCACGGACCAACAAATATTCTTTACATCAACAACATAGGAATCACTACAAAATGTCTTGTATGACCTCTTACACACTATATTAGGCCCAGCCTTTGGAACTTTGGTTTCCCTAGATATGGCTACTATATTGTGATCACTACATCCGATGGATTTGGAAACTGCTTTAAAGCAAATTTCTGCAGCATTAGTAAATATGTGATCAATACATGTTAATGATTTCATTCCTATGCTGTTTGTAACTACCCTGGTAGGTTGACTGATAACCTGAACCAGGTTGCAGGCACTAGTTTTAGTTTGAAGCTTTCTCTTGAGTGCGCAGCCTAATGAAAGCCAGTCAATATTTACATCACCCAGAAAATATACCTCTCTATTGATATCACATACATAATCAAGCATTTCCACATGTTATCCAGATATTGACTGTTAGCAGTTGGTGGTCTATAGCAGCTTCCCACCAGAATGGGCTTTATGTGAGGCAGATGAACCTGTAGCAATATTACTTCAACAGTATTTAACAAGCTTTACAGGAATGTGGTTTTGAATATAAACAGCCACACCTCCACCTTAGCCATTTCTGTCTTTTCTGTAGATCTTATTGCTACCACTGTATCATCAAAGGTATTATCTAAGTGAGTTTCAGATATTGTCAGAATATGAATGTAATCTGTTACTAGCAAGTTATAGATTACATGAAGCTTGTTTTTTAAGCTACATATGTTAATGTGGGCTATTTTTAGCACTTTTCTGGGATGCTTGTAACTTATGTTAGTGTAGGGTGAGCTGCACACAGTGGACTTCCTACTAGGGCACACCGCCTCAGTGCTAACAGTATCACTCTGGTTCATAGGCACATGATTACTGCATACAATAGCTCTGGGATTAGCAAAGGAATTCAGGGCAGTAAAAGGGACATCAATTAGGTTACTTATATTGTGTGTTCCAATGCCCCTGGGATAACTTATATTTGCTGAAGCATTATGACAACTCAGCGACACAATGGTAGGTATTAAATGAGCTGGGCTTGGGTCATTGACAATTAATTGTCTCAACGCGGCTTTATAATACTGTGGAAGGACACAGCAACCAAAATGATTTGGATGGTTCATGTCCTTCTTATAATACAAGCTTTGTTTCCAGAAGGTATCAAAATTGTCTATAAATGTTACACCGACAATAGTCTCATAGACAGTTATGGAGGGCTAGAAGTCTGCTGAACCGTTCAACGTCATGATTAAGGGAGGGCAGAGGGCCAGATATTATGGGATAGTGATCCAATCAGTTCTTTAAAATCCATCTTCAGCTGATCTGAGCTGCCCTTCTTAATGTCACTGAATCCCACAAGAACTATGATAGACACAATTTCCTGACGCTGGTTTAAAATGTTTGGGAGCAGCTTTTTGATGTCCTGTGCTCGTGGTCCTGGATAGCACATAGTTTTTGCTCAAGGGACGGAGACATTTCTCACTGTCCAATGCAATGGCCGGAGAAGGGAATGGCAAAATCTGCCCATTCCCACCCCTCGTACAATTAGTTGACTCTTTCATGGTCCCACGAGTGGCAGGATAGCCTACGCCTGCTGCTCCCGGCAATAGGCCCAGACCTCCCACAGCAGGCAGTTCCAGAGAAAGGAGCCGAACTCGACGAAGAAACCGCTGCTGGAATCAGCGTAGCTGGAGTCAGCACCGCCGTCGCAGACACAGGCAATCCGAGCGATGAACGCGCAGGTAGATCAGGCACCAGTGCAGCGAAGCCAGGTTTGCACACACTGCAGCAGGGATTTTGACCCACTCCTCCATACAGACCTTCTCCAGATCCTTCAGGTTTCGGGGCTGTCGCTGGGCAATACAGACTTTCAGCTCCCTCCAAAGATATTCTCTTGGGTTCAGGTCTGGAGACTGGCTAGGCCACTCCAGGACCTTGAGATGCTTCTTACTCCTTAGTTGCCCTGGCTGTGTGTTTCGGGTCATTTTCATGCTGGAAGACCCAGCCACGACCCATCTTCAATGCTCTTACTGAGGGAAGGAGGTTGTTGGCCATGATCTCGCGATACATGGCCCCATCCATCCTCCCCTCAATACGGTGCAGTTGTCCTGTCCCCTTTGCAGAAAAGCATCCCAAAATAATGATGTTTCCACCTCCATGCTTCACGGTTGGGATGGTGTTCTTGGGGTTGTACTCATTCTTCTTCTTCCTCCAAACACGGCGAGTGGAGTTTAGACCAAAAAGCTCGATTTTTGTCTCATCAGACCACTTGACCTTCTCCCATTCCTCCTCTGGATCATCCAGATGGTCATTGGCAAACTTCAGAGGGGCCTGGACATGCGCTGGCTTGAGCAGGGGGACCTTTCGTGCGCTGCAGGATTTTATTCAATGACGGCGTAGTGTGTAACTAATGGTTTTCTTTGAGACTGTGGTCCCAGCTCTCTTCAGGTCATTGACCAGGTCCTGCCGTGTAGCTCTGGGCTGATCACTCACCTTCCTCATGATCATTGATGCCCCACGAGGTGAGATTTTGCATGGTCCCAGACCGAGGGTGATTGACCGTCATCTTGAACTTCTTCCATTTTCTAATAATTGCGCCAACAGTTGTTGCCTTCTCACCAAGCTGCTTTCCTATTGTCCTGTAGCCCATCCCAGCCTTGTGCAGGTCTACAATTGTATCCCTGATGTCCTTACACAGCTCTCTGGGCTTGGCCATTGTGGAGAGGTGGGAGTCTGTTTGATTAAGTGTGTGGACAGGTGTCTTTTATACAGGTAACGAGTTCAAACAGGTGCAGTTAATATAGGTAATGAGTGGAGAACAGGAGGGCTTCTTAAAGAAAAACTAACAGGTCTGTGAGAGCCGGAATTGTTACTGGTTGATAGGTGATCATATACTTATGTCATGCAATAAAATACAAATTCATTACTTAAAAATCATACAATGTGATTTTCTGGATTTTTGTTTTAGATTCTAGACTCTCTTAGTTGAAGTGTACCTATGATAAAAATTACAGACCTCTACATGCTTTGTAAGTAGGAAAACCTGCAAAATCGGCAGTGTATCAAATACTTGTTTATATTAATACTGTATATATATATTTTGTTTCTTTTTTTTTGTTTACTTATCAAAGCAAAATGCTTTTTAGATTATCACATTAATATTACCATATTCTATTTCTATACATAAAAAAATCCATTTTCTTCAAACAATCTCACTATTATTATTAATATTATTATTATTATTATTATTTCATCATCATCATCATCATCAGGGGTTCAGCAGCAAAGCTGGTGAAACCCTATTGTATTTGTTCCAGTTCATTATTATTATTATTATTATTATTATTATTATTATTATTATTATTATTATTATGTTCCTTTTTCTGCCGTTTTGCTGAAAAAAAATCTAATTATATGAGATGAAAAGGCTCAGGACTGTGCTACTTAGCAACATGGTAAAAGCCTAAGGGCCACATCTTCTCATGCAATACTATGCCAATTGGCTACATGGTGACACTATAACAAGCGATTGAAAATGCAAAGGTCAGCCCACGCACCCTGTGTAACCTAGAATCATGACATTTAGTTCATACGACCCTCTCCTCACAAGGAAAAAATGTGCCTCAAGAACCCATAAAGTCCGCTATGATGGATTTTCTGCCATTTAGAATTTTCTGAAAAACACAGAATGATCACCGAATGACCAATCTTAGCAAAACTTTATATATGGTATCTATGGATGAAGGTCTGTAAACGCACTATAATCCAGGTTAGAACATTAAACAACATGGCCGCAACTGACCAATAAACATTCACATGGGCGTGATCTGTGACATATATGCATATAAATCAGTCACGGATATTTGTATTGTAACGAAACTTGGTACACATGTTCCAATCACTGTGAAGACTCAAAATATGCAAGCAAATTCATATCAACTACACAGTAGCGCTATAACAGGCACATATTTATATCTCAGAGTGATGAAATTTGACACACATGGTCAAGGATATGAGTCTAGCTATCCTGTAAAATATGGTTGAGTTTGGCCATATTGTGTTGCTGTTGGAAAGGAAACACCATTCATGCAAGCTCATTGGCTCATAGAGGCCATATTGTTTCCGCTGGAAAACTGATCGTTGGAAGATGTGCATTCATAGATGCTATACAGTGAGGGAAAAAAGTACAGTGGGGAAAAAAAGTATTTAGTCAGCCACCAATTGTGCAAGTTATCCCACTTAAAAAGATGAGAGAGGCCTGTAATTTTCATCATAGGTACACGTCAACTATGACAGACAAAATGAGTTTTTTTTTCTCCAGAAAATCACACTGTAGGATTTTTAATGAATTTATTTGCAAATTATGGTGGAAAATAAGTATTTGGTCACCTACAAACAAGCAAGATGTCTGGCTCTCACAGACCTGTAACTTCTTCTTTAAGAGGCTCCTCTGTCCTCCACTCGTTACCTGTATTAATGGCACCTGTTTGAACTTGTTATCAGTATAAAAGACACCTGTCCACAACCTCAAACAGTCACACTCCAAACTCCACTATGACCAAGACCAAAGAGCTGTCAAAGGACACCAGAAACAAAATTGTAGACCTGCACCAGGCTGGGAAGACTGAATCTGCAATAGGTAAGCAGCTTGGTTTGAAGAAATCAACTGTGGGAGCAATTATTAGGAAATGGAAGACATATAAGACCACTGATAATCTCCCTCGATCTGGGGCTCCACGCAAGATCTCACCCCGTGGGGTCAAAATGATCACAAGAACGGTGAGCAAAAATCCCAGAACCACACGGGGGGACCTAGTGAATGACCTGCAGAGAGCTGGGACCAAAGTAACAAAGCCTACCATCAGTAACACACTACGCCGCCAGGGACTCAAATCCTGCAGTGCCAGACGTGTCCCCCTGCTTAAGCCAGTACATGTCCAGGCCCGTCTGAAGTTTGCTAGAGTGCATTTGGATGATCCAGAAGAGGATTGGGAGAATGTCATATGGTCAGATGAAACCAAAATATAACATTTTGGTAAAAACTCAACTCGTCGTGTTTGGAGGACAAAGAATGCTGAGTTGCATCCAAAGAACACCATACCTACTGTGAAGCATGGGGGTGGAAACATCATGCTTTGGGGCTGTTTTTCTGCAAAGGGACAAGGACGACTGATCCGTAAAAGGAAATAATGAATGGGGCCATGTATCGTGAGATTTTGAGTGAAAACCTCCTTCCATCAGCAAGGGCATTGAAGATGAAACGTGGCTGGGTCTTTCAGCATGACAATGATCCCAAACACACCGCCCGGGCAACGAAGGAGTGGCTTCGTAAGAAGCATTTCAAGGTCCTGGAGTGGCCTAGCCAGTCTCCAGATCTCAACCCCATAGAAAATCTTTGGAGGGAGTTGAAAGTCCATGTTGCCCAGCGACAGCCCCAAAACATCATTGCTCTAGAGGAGATCTGCATGGAGGAATGGGCCAAAATACCAGCAACAGTGTGTGAAAACCTTGTGAAGACTTACAGAAAACGTTTGACCTGTGTCATTGCCAACAAAGGGTATATAACAAAGTATTGAGAAACTTTTGTTATTGACCAAATACTTATTTTCCACCATAATTTGCAAATAAATTCATAAAAAATCCTACAATGTCATTTTCTGGATTTTTCTTTCTCAATTTGTCTGTCATAGTTGACGTGTACCTATGATGAAAATTACAGGCCTCTCTCATATTTTTAAGTGGGAGTACTTGCACAATTGGTGGCTGACTAAATACTTTTTTCCCCCACTGTATTTGATCCCCTGCTGATTTTGTACGTTTTCCCACTGACAAAGAAATTATCAGTCTATAATTTTAATGGTAGGTTTATTTGAACAGTGAGAGACAGAATAACAACAAAAAAATCCAGAAAAACACATGTCAAAAATGTTATACATTGATTTGCATTTTAATGAGGGAAATAAGTATTTGACCCCCTCTCAATCAGAAAGATTTCTGGATCCCAGGTGTCTTTTATACAGGTAACGAGCTGAGATTAGGAGCACACTCTTAAAGGGAGTGCTCCCAATCTCAGTTTGTTAACTGTATAAAAGACACCTGTCCACAGAAGCAATCAATCAATCAGATTCCAAACTCTCCACCATGGCCAAGACCAAAGAGCTCTCCAAGGATGTTTGGGGCTCCATGCAAGATCTCACCTCGTGGAGTTGCATTGATCATGAGAACAGTGAGGAATCAGCCCAGAACTACACAGGAGGATCTTGTCAATGATCTCAAGGCAGCTTGGACCATAGTCACCAAGAAAACAATTGGAAACACACTACGCTGTGAAGGACTGAAATCAATGGACATCTGAATGATTCAGAGGAGAACTGGGTGAAAGTGTTGTTGTCAGATGAGACCAAAATCGAGCTCTTTGGCATTAACTCAACTCGCCGTGTTTGGAGGAGGAGGAATGCTGCCTATGACCCCAAGAACACCATCCCAACCGTCAAACATGGAGGTGGAAACATTATGCTTTGGGGTTGTTTTTCTTCTAAGGGGACAGGACAAGTTCACCGCATCAAAGGGACGATGGACGGGGCCATGTACCGTCAAATCTTGGGTGAGGACCTCCTTCCCTCAGCCAGGGCATTGAAAAAGGGTTGTGTATGGGTATTCCAGCATGACAATGACCCAAAACACACCGCCAAGGCAACAAAGGAGTGGCTCAAGAAGAAGCACATTAAGGTCCTGGAGTGGCCTAGCCAGTCTCCAGACCTTAATCCTATAGAAAATCTGTGGAGGGAGATGAAGGTTCGAGTTGCCAAACTTCAGGCTCGAAACCTTAATGACTTGGAGAAGATCTGCAAAGAGGAGTGGGACAAAATCCCTCCTGAGATGTGTACAAACCTGGTGGCCAACTACAAGAAACGTCTGACCTCTGTGATTGCCAACAAGGGTTTTGCCACCAAGTACTAAGTCATGTTTTGCAGAGGGGTCAAATACTTATTTCCCTAATTAAAATGAAAATCAATTTATAACATTTTTGACATGCGTTTTTCTTGATATTTTGTTTTTTATTCTGTCTCACACTGTTCAAATAAACCTACCATTAAAATTATAGACTGATCATGTCTTTGTCAGTGGGCAAACGTACAAAATCAGCAGGAGATCAAATACTTTTTTCCCTCACTGTATGTACACAATTTGGTTCCGATCGGTCCAGCCGTCCTGGAGAAAAATATGTTTAAAGTAGTCATCATCATTGAAAATGGTCCAAAATATATCAAAAGCAAATAATATTGAATGATCAATATGATTTTAAGTTCTGATATTTAGCAAGCATGGTAAATAGTACAGAAGTAACTTGTCTGTCACGAGCGTTAGACGGAGTAGACCAAGGCGCAGCGTTGCAGGCAAACATACTTTATTTAAAGAGAGTAAACACTCGAACAAAACAACAAACGATACGTGCAGTCCTACGGTACAGACCAAAAGGAACAAACCAACTGGAACAAGATCCCACAACAAATGTGGGAAAACAGCCTCTATAAGTATGGCTCCCAATCAGAGACAACCAGCAACAGCTGACACTCGTTGCCTCTGATTGGGAACCACTCTGGCCAACACAGAAATACAATACATAGAATATACACACCCTGGCTCAACATATAGAGTCCCCAGAGCCAGGGTGTGACATTGTCCTAGGGCAATGTGTCCAATTTGTCCTGATGGTGGAACACTGGGCACACAGCTGAACCCCGACAGCTGTTATGGTTGATGTAATTATCTTACTTCGCTTTAGCAACAGTGACTTTGTCATTCATGCTAACAAATTTTATCTGAATCTAAGAGCGAGAAGGCCTCAAAAAATACATACAGAATTGATAAGCGATAGAGAGTGGGAAAGTGTGAGTTGTGTGTGTGTGTGTGTGTGTGTGTGTGTGTGTGTGTGTGTGTGCACGCATATGCATGTGTGAGTGTGTGTGGCCTCTCTGACATCCATGGAGAGAGGGGGAAATGGATCCTTTTACACATTGGGTGACAGAGCTGTGAAAGAAAACATTGGACAGAAATAATAAACCCTCCCATCCCGTCCCTTGACAGTCCAAATCACATCTTTAGTTAAGTCTCGATGTCAGACAGTGAAGGACAAACCCTCATCACAGCATCTACCTCAGCTCAAGAGTGGCTCTTTCAGAACAAAAAAACACCACAAGCTAGCTAACCCCTGAGAAAAACAAAAACAAAAACAAAGAGCTGGATGGTTGGTGGGTGGTCTTGACGGCAGGTCCGAGCTGGGGTTTAGCGACACACACACACACACACACAGAACCCTTTAGAACCAGTCATTGTGCATCATTCCATCAGTAACGTAATTGGATGTGACAGGCGGTCAGTAACTTGATGCACCAGGATCAGCAAGCGCTAAAACTACCCCACAGAGACACACACACACACACACAAATTCACAGAGAAACAGGGGGCACCACCACCAGACCCCTAAGTGTGAAACCCCACCAGGTAGAGAGAGGGTTGGTGGAGAGGGTGAGAAGAATCAGAAGGGGAGAGAAAGTGGTGGGAGAGGGAGGAAGTGAGAGCAAGAGTGTAAGGGAGAGTGGCGGGAGAGAGGGAGTGAGAAAGATGGAGATAATTGGTGTAGGAGGAGTAATCATGGTCCAGGTCTTCTGAGGGCAGTCTAATTGTGTAATCTAGCTCTCTGCTTGAGATGGAGGGAATATAATCACTAAAATAAACGAGTGGAGAGTGAGAAAATTCACATTTCTACCCCGGCGTTCACAGCTCAGCACCTCAGATCCCTTCACTCACACACAAACCTTTCACACACATTTGTCTAGACAGAGAGGATCTGTCTTTCTCTCTCTCTATCTCTCTGTCTGCCTTGCATTTAGAGGAAACTTTAAATCAAACTGTCTGCTTCCAATCAAAATCTCTACCTCACGCCCTCTCTCCCTTTCTGCCTCTCCCCGTCTCTGTGAAGTATATATTTTTTGTCTCTCTCTGAAACGCCAACACAGTAGACGTTGAATGACATCAAAGTGACTTCAACTAATCAAGTGTGTTTGTGCTGGGCTGGAACAAAAACCAGCACACGATAGCTCTCCAAGAAGTTTGGAACCACCAAGACTCTTCATAGAGCTGGCCACCCGGCCAAACTGAGCAATCGAGGGAGAAGGGCTTTAGTCAGGTGTTAAAGGAGGGAGTCGCAGTTCCGGAGCGACCCACTAGGTGTCAGCCTCCGACAACCTTAGGCACCTCCTCACTCACAGTCTCGACTAATTATTATCCTATTGGTGTCACCTGTGTCACCTGTTCACCTGTGTATTTATACCCTCACTTCCCTGTGTTCCCTTACTCTGTTTTCTCTGCTTGTTTCTCTATGCCAAACAGTACTAATCAGTGTCTGATCGCGAGACGTATGTAGAGGTACTTGAGAAGTGGTTTTGGGACCACCAGTAAAGATCCTTGTTTTTACATCTCTGCCTACTGCCTACTGTCTATCCAGCACCGCACCTGGGACACACATCACACCTACCCTTACAGTCAAGGAGTTGACCAAGAACCTGATGGTTCCTCTGTGAACATGGGAGAACCTTCCAGAAGGACAACCATCTCTGCAGCACTCCACCAATCAGGCCTTTATGGTAGAGTGGCCAGACAGAAGCTACTCCTCAGTGAAAGGCACATGACAGCCTGCTTGGAGTTTGCCAAAAGCACCTAAAGACTCTCAGACCATGAGAAACAAGATTCGCTGGTCTGATGAAACCAAGAATGAACTTTTTGGCCTGAATGCCAAGCATCACATCTGGAGGAAACCTGGCACCATCCCTATGGTGAAGCATGGTGGTGGCAGCATCATGCTGTGGGGATGTTTTTCAGAGGCAGGGACTGGGAGATTAGTCAGGATTGAGGGAAAGATGAACGGAGCAAAGTACAGAAAGATCCTTGATGAAAACCTGCTTCAGTGCGCTCAGGACCTCAGACTGGGGTGAAGGTTTACCTTCCAACAGGACAACGACCCTAAGTACACAGCTAAGACAACGCAGTAGTGGCTTTGGGACAAGTCCTTGAGTGGCCCAGCCAGAGCCTGGACTTGAACCCGATCGAACAACTCTGGAGAGACCTGAAAATAGCTGTGCAGCGATGCTCCCCATCCAACCCGACAGAGCTTGAGAGGATCTGCAGAGAAGAATGGGAGAAACTCCCCAAATACAGGTGTGCCAAGCTTGTGGCGTCATACCCAAGAAGACTTGAAGCTGTAATCGCTGCCAAAAGTGCTTCAACAAAATACTGAGTAAAGGGTCTGAATACTTATGTAAATGTGATATTTCCGTTTTTATTTTTTTATTTTATTTTTGTATTTGTCAATATGGTGTATTGTGTGTAGATTGATGGGGGGAGGGTGGGGGGGGGCAATTTAATCAATTTTAGAGTAAGGCTGAAATGTAACAAAATGTGGAAGAAGTCAAGGGGTCTGAATCCTTTCCGAATGCACTGTATATATAACACAGAAATGTGTAATAAAGCTGTTTGACATGTTCTGTGTCATGGAGTGTCTCTAGTGAAACATGGAAGATAGAGCATGGAGACGAGAGAGACACTGTGTAGCAACTGATAATGTAATAACTGCCAATAATGTAATAGCTGCTGATAATGTAATAACTTCTGCATTCATACATTATCAGCATTTATTACATTATATATGCAAATGTTATGACATTATTAGCTGCTGTTACATTATTGGCAGTTAATACATTATCAGTTGCTACACACTGCTTCTGTAAATCTCTCAACAAGCAAACACACACACACACGCAAGGCACACAAACAGACACACACACACACACACACACACACACACACACAACGCATGCACACACACACACACACAGCACAGCACAGCACAGCACAGAATCAAATGACAGCATTTGTGCTACCATTTTGGGACCTGACACTTTAAAAAAAGAGGCATATGCAAAGAGAGCTGACAGTGACAAATTAGCCCTTAAGAGAACCCTCAGCTACTGTAAACAGCATTTCAACCTGTGGCTGTTCTGTGTGTACATTATTACATATTCATAGTCCGACGTTGTTTACCCTGCTACCAATCTACAAGTTCCTCTACATATAGACAAACATTTGCCACGATGGCTCTCTGACTACTGTGCGGCTGTGTGTGTGTGTGTGTGTGTGTGTGTGTATGTCTCCTTTTCTGTCAGTGACGATGTTGGTTGGTAATTTATACTCTGGGCTTCTGAAAATAAACCTAATAAATTAATAAATTAAATAAGATCACAAAAGGCAATGCTGCCCACTCTGTCTCTAACCATAAGTAGTAACAGTAGTAATGTACTGGTTGGAAGCCATATGTAAGAGCTAGTCATGCTGACAGACACACATTTCCTTCACAGGCAAGACAGTCGCTGCCCCCTCACTTCCCCTTCCCCATCCCTCCTCCCCTCTCTTCCTCACCCCTCTCTCAGAGGTACTGTTGTGATAAGGAGTATGGGAGTATAGTGGGA
The DNA here is from genome assembly GCF_964263955.1 of Coregonus lavaretus. NCBI lineage: Eukaryota > Metazoa > Chordata > Actinopteri > Salmoniformes > Salmonidae > Coregonus > Coregonus lavaretus. The sequence goes on along the minus strand of NC_140007.1, from coordinate 1,603,202 downwards.
GCAGGGCAGTTCGGGGATAACCCAACTGCATCTTTGAGTGGGCTTGTTCCAACACACACACAGAGACAGATAGGGGATTTCTAGAGGCACTCTGACACTGTTTACTGAAGAGAAAAGTTTCAGCAGCACTGAACACACACACAGACCAACCATACACACACCCACACACACACAGATACACAGTCTGACACACACACACACACACACACACACACACACACACACACACACACACACACACACACGCGCACACACACAGGCAGGTATGGAAGGCATTGGAGAAAGACGTGTGTTTCTATAAGCCAAGGTGTATGTAAAAGCTGCAATAGGGGCAAATCAGCTGTCATAGCAGCACACACAGTTGCGCAAAACCCCCCCAGAAAATCACATTGTATGATTTTTAAGTAATTAATTTGCATTTTATTGCATGACATAAGTATTTGATACATCAGAAAAGCAGAACATAATATTTCGTACAGAAACCTTTGTTTGCAATTACAGAGATCATACATTTCCTGTAGGTCTTGACCAGGTTTGCACACACTGCAGCAGGGATTTTGACCCACTCCTCCATACAGACCTTCTCCAGATCCTTCAGGTTTCGGGGCTGTCGCTGGGCAATACAGACTTTCAGCTCCCTCCAAAGATTTTCTATTGGGTTAAGGTCTGGAGACTGGCTAGGCCACTCCAGGACCTTGAGATGCTTCTTACGGAGCCACGCCTTAGTTGCCCTGGCTGTGTGTTTTGGTTGTTGTCATGCTGGAAGATCCAGCCATGACCCATCTTCAATGCTCTTACTGAGGGAAGGAGGTTGTTGGCCAAGATCTTGCGATACATGGCCCCATCCATCCTCCCCTCAATACGGTGCAGTCGTCCTGTCCCCTTTGCAGAAAAGCATCCCCAAAGAATGATGTTTCCACCTCCATGCTTCACGGTTGGGATGGTGTTCTTGGGGTTATACTCATCCTTCTTCTTCCTCCAAACACGGCGAGTGGAGTTTAGACCAAAAAGCTCTATTTTTGTCTCATCAGACCACATGACCTTCTCCCATTCCTCCTCTGGATCATCCAGATGGTCATTGGCAAACTTCAGACGGGCCTGGACATGCGCTGGCTTGAGCAGGGGGACCTTGCGTGCGCTACAGGATTTTAAACCATGACGGCGTAGTGTGTTACTAATGGTTTTCTTTGAGACTGTGGTCCCAGCTCTCTTCAGGTCATTGACCAGGTCCTGCCGTGTTGTTCTGGGCTGATCCCTCACCTTCCTCATGATCATTGATGCCCCACGAGGTGAGATCTTGCATGGAGCCCCAGACCGAGGATGATTGACCGTCATCTTGACCTTCTTCCATTTTCTAATAATTGCGCCAACAGTTGTTGCCTTCTCACCAAGCTGCTTGCCTATTGTCCTGTAGCCCATCCCAGCCTTGTGCAGGTCTACAATTTTATCCCTGATGTCCTTACACAGCTCTCTGGTCTTGGCCATTGTGGAGAGGTTGGAGTCTGTTTGATTGAGTGTGTGGACAGGTGACTTTTATACAGGTAACGAGTTCAAACAGGTGCAGTTAATACAGGTAATGAGTGGAGAACAGGAGGGCTTCTTAAAGAAAAACTAACAGGTCTGTGAGAGCCGGAATTCTTACTGGTTGGTAGGTGATCAAATACTTATGTCATGCAATAAAATGCAAATTAATTACTTAAAAATCATACAATGTGATTTTCTGGATTTTTGTTTTAGATTCCGTCTCTCACAGTTGAAGTGTACCTATGATAAAAATTACAGACCTCTACATGCTTTGTAAGTAGGTGTGTGTGTGCTTATGCATGTGTGTGTGCGTGTGTCTCCTCACAGTCCGCATTGTTCCATAAGTTGTATTTGTATTTGTATTTATTAGGGATCCCCATTAGCAGCAGCTACTCTTCCTGGGGTCCAAACACATTAAGGCAATTACATTACACATAAAACAAATATTTAACAGTACATCATATAACATTATTACACCACTACAATACAAAATGTATAATACCACAATACAACAATATTACAATGTACAGTGGTTCTTCCTTTAGAAGTTGTGTCATGCTGCAGCACAGCTCGCGGGGTGCCGCCGAATTCTATGGCACTTTATTTAACTGTCAGCCATTGTTGCCATTAATGCTAGTTAGTGATAGTTTGACCACCATAGGGCATCTTTGAGAAGCTAAGTTATTTAAATGACATGGAGCTGTAGGCCTAAGAGTGCTGTTTACAGTAGCTGTTTTAGCGTAACTTACTTATTGGCAAAGCATACAAGTCATTCATGTCTTTAAATACAGTCAAGCCTTTTAGTTATAAAACAAAATAACAAAGGGAGCCTTGAATAATTAAATAATGAATGAACCGCAACATGTTGGCTAAAGCGATTGAATTCAGGAATGCATTTGATTGTTTTTAATATTGGCTGTACCAGAGATTTTAAAACCTTTTTTTGTTAGAACAGACTATTTGGGATTTATTTTTAGAAATGTAGCTTAATTAATTTGATTAATATTATGGTGTTTCTATTCCAAGAAAAAATAAAATGCATTTTACAGTAGCCTATGTAGGCTTCAGGGTTTCCGTTAGGGAAATATGGCGCTATACAACGGGACCGGTCGGGAGTAGGCCTAGGCTACTAAGTGACTGCGAATAAAGAGCAAAATAATCCTAACATTTACTGTAGCTACATACTAAACATAGTAAAGTGCCTAATTCCTTACATAAGGGAGAGCAGGCCATGTCCAGACTTTCTCGGTGACATCAAGTACTCATTAACTCTTGTCTTTAATGCTTTTTCGGGTTGCATCAGTCATGGACCGAAACTTCTGAGACACAGTATTAATGATGAACACTCTGAGGTTCACGGTAAGCCACACTCACCTCGCCTACGGTAGGCTTACAGAATATAAAAAAATATTTGTTTTAATCTCATGTAGGTCTCCTGATTTGGACCCGATCAAACTTGTTTGACATCAGCTGAAAACATTCATCCGTAACTCTGCCAAGCCTACAAGCAAAGATGAACTGGTGAATGACGATACAACAATGCAACAAATACATTGACCAAGGTTTTACCTGTGGTCGTGGAGCTGGGGGGGAAGTGCAACTAAAATGTAGATGAGATGTACGGGACTCAACTCTGACTGACCGCAGCATCTATCGGTAGTCTAAACTGTGGCCCAAATTGGGGGATTTTTCACACTTAGCCAAGCTTTTAGACTATCCTTTTCTAAATAAATGAAGGTGTGAATGTTACAGACTATCTTCAATATATTCATTCATTCAGAAGGTTAAACCCATAGGTCTTAGGCCTGCATTAATATAAATTAGATTACCAGGTTCATTTTTCATTAGGTTATAATAATCCATGCCTCCTGGGAATATTAAAAAGTCAAAACGTTATCGGTGGAGTTAGAAATTTGGCTGTCAGAAGTAATAAAATCAACCAATGTCAGCCTTTAAATGCTTTATTATCCAAATGTTGAAAGTGTGTGTGGGCGGCGGAGAGAAAGAAAATGGTGCAGTTTGAGGCCATGTGGCGGAGAGTGATGCGGGTGCTGGAGATGGGGGTGTGAGCAGGTGGGTCTGGGCAGGTGTGATGTAGTTGTAATTTGTATGTTTTGTATTGTCTAAAAATATCAAATAAATTCGTACAAAATAAATAAATAAATAAGGAAAAATTAAAAGCTTGCAACACACATCTGATTATTCATTATAAATTGGATTTATTGGATTGATTTTGTTTACATTCTTCATTGTAACAACAATGTCACAAATAATTGAACACACTCAACATGAGCAGATTAACTTCATCAAAACATTTCTTTATTAAAGAATGTCGGTACTTATTTACGTCGATACAAAGCCACGAATGAGTGAGTCACTCAGCTTTATGCTGACAAATCCTCGCTGGACTCTCTTTCATTCAGTTTCTTCTTCACGTCAGCAAAGAAGGACTCCGTGTTTCACAAACTCACTTTATATGGAGGGGCTATCAATCTTTCACACTGTGGTAAATAAATCCAGTTTGTTATTTACAATGATTTCTTTCCGTTTTTAAAGGGAGAGAAACCAAAAGCCCACCGTGCCTATTTTTCAAAAATCGTCAGTCCACATGTCAAGAGTAATTACGCCATTGTATTTACTCAAGTTCTCTCTCAACTCCAGGAACACCGCCAGCTTTTCTTTTTTTGGCCTGATGCAGGACTCTAGTGCCAGAGAAGAAAGTATTTCGGACTGAAACATTCACTTCTCCATTAATTTACGAAAAGATAGTCAATTTGTGCCACAGTTTAGACTACCGATAGAGCAGCGTTCTAACTCCCCCTTGTGATAGTGTGGTGCAATGACAGAATGACGCAATTTACCACAATCTGCCACCATCTACCACAAACGGTCGCAGCATAAGCTTGAAAGCTTTAAAGGAAGAACCACTGTACGTGTGTGTAGAGTGCGTGTGCTAGCGCCTGCGTGCATATCCGTATGTCTGTACCTGTGTGTGTGTGTTTCTTCACAGTCCCCACTGTTCCATAAGGTGTATTTTTACCAGTTTTTTAGATCTGATTCTACTGCTTGCCTGAGTTACCTGATATGGAATAGAGTTCCATGTAATCATGGCTCTATGTAGTGCTGTGCATCTCCCATAGTCTGTTCTGGACTTGGAGATTGTGAAGAGACCCCTGGTGGCATGTTTTGTGGGGTATGCATGGGTGTCTGAGCTGTGTACTAGTATGTCTCCATCCAATGCAACACCCCCAGGTGTGAGCCCGCTTTGAGAAGGTTCTAGAGGTGACCCGCTACACCCATCGCTACATGGAGGGCATAAAGTTTATCTTTGACCAATCACAGGCGGAGGAGAGGAACAACACACATACACACCCAGCAGGCTAATGGAGTGTACTGTAGTAGGGGATGATGTAGACTTCAGCCCCTGTCTTATTGTCAGAGTTAGTCTAATGTAGTGAACAGTGTTACAAGCTAATGTAGCACACTGTATAACAGTAGTGTATGGTCCAACAATGTGACCATTATTAGAGACTGCTGGAGGGTAATATACTGGATCGGCCTGCCTTGTTGTTCAATGGAGTCTAATGAAACCTCTCGTTCAGGAGTGGGCACCAGAAAAAAAAATCAAAAAAGGGAAGAGGTAGAGGCACAGCAAGGCACAATAGAGGTGAGCATGTCTTCATCTCTCTTTATGATCTCATGCTACAGCACAAGTATATCATTCCATACTCACTTCCCATCTCATTAGATGGTTGGATACAATCCAAGATGGTGTAGTAGTGCGGTTGTGTACTCTGTAGTGTGTCTGTGTAAATAGCCTGTTTTTTTTGTTTTTTTTTGTCTTTTTCGTATATATTTCCCTATCACACTTTTCATCCTTCTACTAAATATACTTTCCTGCAACCCGCCTCACTCAATGTGCAACGGATTCTATTATTTATTTACCTTTTATCTAGAATCTCCAGTTGAAACTAGCTAGCCAGCTAACTAGCTACTTGCTATTAGCCACCGTTAGCGGTTTTCACCCAGAACATCAGATTTTCTGCCGGAATAACTGAATCACTGGACCTTAACACCGGATAGCAACTAGCTAGCCGCAACCGAATGGATGTTGCTGTTGGCTAATCACCACTGCCCCCGAAGCAAGCACCAGTTAGCCTTGAGCTAGCCTCGAGCCAGGCCCATATCCCGGCTAGCTACCTCTCTGTCTACCGGACGGGAGTAGCCAGCTAACTAGCTACTTGCTATTAGCCACCGTTAGCGGTTTTCTCACCATTGTCCGTGGCCTGCACTACCTACCAGCCAGCTCTAGCCTGGACTATTAACGGCCAGTCTGCACAGCGCGTTATCGACCCAGAACATATTGGATTTTCTGCCGGAATCACTGAATCACTGGACCTTTAACACCGGATCATCGCAACTAGCTAGCTGCAACCGAATGGATGTTGTGGTTGGCTAATCAGCCTTGAGCTAGCCTCGAATCAGGCCCATCTCCCGGCTATCTACCTCTCTGTCAACCGGACGGGACCTCCTAGTGTCGACACAGAGCCCTGCCGATCCATCACGACTGGTCTGCCGACGTAATCGTCTGTGGTTTCAACAGGCTTCCCGTTGCGACAACCACGAAGATCCATCTGCTAGCCTCGGCCTGCTACCACACGCAATTCAATAGCCGTGCTTCCTGCTCGCCTGTGCTGTAGCACCAATTCGAACTGCTCTCGGACTCACGTATTGCTGTTCACTGGACCTTATGATCACTCAGCTGCACAGCTGATACCTGCTGGACAGTTCCTTTACACGGTACCCTGTCCTGTTTGATCTGTTTAGCCTCAGCCCAAACTTTCATCGCCATTACCAGTTGTTGTCTTAGCTCTCTCGAATAACACCTGTGATTGATTGCTTTATGCCTCTCTCCCATGTCAATATCCTTGCCTATTGCTGTTCCAGTTAGTTCTTATTATACAATTTCACTGTAGAGCCCCAAGTACCTCTCAAACTGCCTCAAATAGCTCCTTTTTTCCATCCCCCATACACGCGGAGACCGGCTCAATCGGTGCCTCCAGTGATGCTACCCAACGCTTAGGTTTACCTCCACTGTACTCATATCCTTCCATATCCTTGTCTGTACATAATGCCCTGAATCTACAACGCCCGGAAATCTGCCCCTTTTATTCTCTGTACCCAACGCACTAGAAGACCAGTTCTTAAAGCCTTTAGCCGTATCCTTATTCTAGTCCTCCTCTGTTCCTCTGGTGATGTAGATGTTAACCCAGGCCCTGCAGCCCCCAGTATCACCCCTACTCCCCAGGTGCTATCATTTGTTGACTTCTGTAACCGTAAAAGCCTTGGCTTTTTGCATGTTAACATCAGAAGCCTCCTCCCTAAGTTTGAGTTATTCACTGCGTTAGCACACTCCACCAACCCTGATGTTCTAGCAGTGTCTGAATCCTGGCTTAGGAAGGCCACCAAAAATTCAGAAATGTCCATCCCCAACTACAACATTTCCCGTCTAGATAGAACTGCCAAAGGGGGTGGAGTTGCAATCTACTATAGAGATAGCCTGCAGAGCTCTATCATACTATCCAGGTCTGTGCCCAAACAGTTTGAGCTCCTACTTCTAAAACTCCACCTTTCCAGAAATAAGTCTCTCACTGTTTCTGCTTGATACAGACCCCCTCAGCCCCCAGCTGTGCCCTGGACACCATATGTGAATTAATTGCCCACCATCTATCCTCAGAGTTCGTAGTGCTTGGTGACCTAAACTGGGATGTGCTTAACGACCACCCCTCATCACTGTCAAATGCTCCCTAAAACACTTTAGCGAGCAGGCCTTCCTAATTGACCTGGCCCAGGTATCCTGGATGGATATTTATCTCATTCCGTCAGTAGAGGATGCCTGGTTGTTCTTTAAAAGTGCTTTCCTCTCAATCTTAAATAAGGATGCCCCATTCAAAAAAACTCAGAACTAAGAACAGATATAGCCCCTGGTTCTCCTCAGACTTGACTGCCCTTGACCAGCACAAAAACATCCTGTGGCGTACTGCATTAGCATCAAATAGCCCCCGCAATATGCAACTTTTCAGAGAAGTTAGGAACCAATATACACAAGCAGTTAGGAAAGCAAAGGCTAGCTTTTTCAAACAGAAATGTGCATCCTGTAGCACTAACTCCAAAAAGTTTTGGGACACTGTAAAGTCAATGGAGAATGACTGCCTCGCCTGGTTCACCAACTACTTCTCAGATAGAGTTCAATGTGTCAAATTGGAGGGCCTGTTGTCTGGACCTATGGCAGTCTCTATGGGGGTGCCACAGGGTTCAATTCTCGGTCCGACTCTTTTCTCTGTGTATATCAATGATGTCGCTCTTGCTGCTTTTGACTCTCAGATCCACCTCTACGCAGACAACACCATTTTGTATACATCTGGCCCTTCATTGGACACTGTGCTAACAAACCTCCAAACGAGCTTCAATGCCATACAACACTCCTTCCATAGCCTCCAACTGCTCTTAAACACTAGTAAAAACTAAATGCATGCTCTTCAATCGAACAAATACCTAGGTGTCTGATTAGACTGTAAACTATCCTTCCAGACTCGCATTAAGCATCTCCAATCCAAAGTTAAATCTAGAATCGGTTTCCTATTTTGCAACAAAGCCTCCTTCACTCATGCTGCCAAACATGCCCTCGTTAAACTGACTATCCTACCGATCCTTGACTTTGGCGATGTCATTTACAAAATAGCCTCCAACAATCTACTCAGCAAATTGGATGTAGTCTATCAAAGTGCCATCCGTTTTGTCACCAAAGCCCCATATACTATCCACCACTGTGACCTGTACGCTCTTGTTGGCTGGTCCTCACTACATATTTGTCGCCAAACCCACTGGCTCCAGGTCATCTATAAATCACTGCTAGGCAAATCCCCGCCTTATCTTAGCTCATTGGTCACCATAGCAACACCCACCTGTAGTATGCACTCCAGCAGGTATATCTCACTTTTCATCCCCAAAGCCAACACCTCCTTTGGCCGCCATTCCTTCCAGTTCTCTGCTGCCAATGACTGGAACGAACTGCAAAAATCTCTGAAGCTGGAGACTCTTATCTCCCTCACTAACTTTAAGCATCAGTTGTCAGAGCACCTTACCGATCACTGCACCTGTACACAGCCCATCTGAAATTAGCCCACCCAACTACCTCATCCCCATATTGTTATTTATTTTGCTCATTTGCACCCCAGTTTCTCTATTTGCACATCATCACTTGCACATCTATCATTCCAGTGTTAATACTAAATTGTAATTATTTTGCACTATGGCCTATTTATTGCCTTACCTCCATAACTTGCTACATTTGCACACACTGTATATATATTTTCTGTTGTATTTTTTACTTTGTTTTGTTTACCCCATATGTAACTCTGTGTTGTTGTTTTTTATCGCACTGCTTTGCTTTACCTTGGCCAGGTCACAGTTGTAAATGAGAACTTGTTCTCAACTGGCTTACCTGGTTAAATAAAGTTAGGATGAATCATCAATTCCTAATTACTGATTGGTTTGTTAATTGTTTGTATATGGGTTGATTTACAGTTATGTCTCCTCTGTCTCTGTGTGTGGATGGATGCATTCAAATACAGTGATCAGCTTGTTGGGGGTGAACTGGGAGCACAGTGCTCTAGCGGTGGGACAGAGGAGACGGCAACAGAGAGGGCGTTGTCCTGAGCCCTATACTACAGGTTTGAGGAGTTAGCGAGGTAACGTTGGTGAACTCTGAGTTCAACTCTAGATAACCGTGACCATGAAAGTGGCTCACCTTTCAGCCAGGTACATTTCTATGGCAACGAATCGTTCAGAACTAACGTGCTCCGGGGCAGGCTAACGCAGGGCTAACTCCATTTAAGTGTCTGAGCCATGAGCTGACCAATGTAATCAGATACCCTCCCTTTCACAAAGATTGTGTCATCATCCCCTTCATTAAAAAAAAAAATTTAATAAGGACATCATTTGCTTTCCAAACTGTGCATTTTTCACGCAATTCTATTTAGAAATGTGTGAAAGGCAAACTGACAGCCGCAACCAACCATAGACATACATACAGTGGCCAGTTTATTAGGTACACCCATCTAGTTCCCGGGTCGGACCCCCCTTTGCCTCCAGAACAGACTGAATTCTTCGGGGCATGGAAACGTTGTTCAATTGGTATCAAGGGACATAACGTGTGCCAGGAAGACACTCCCCACACCATTACACCACCGCCACCAGCTTGTGCCGTTCACACCAGGCAATATGGGGCCGTGGACTCATGCTGTTTACGCCAAATCCTGACTCTGTCATCAGTATGATACAACAGGAGCCGGGATTCGTCAGAGGCAATGTTTTTCCTCTCCTCAGTTGTCCAGTGTTGGTGATCATATGCCCACTGGAACCACTTCTTCTTGTTTTTAGCTGATAGGAGTGGAACCCGGTATGGTCGTCTGCTGCAAAAGCCCATCCGTCACAAGGACCGACGAGTTGTGTGCTCCGAGATGCCATTCTGCACACCACTGTTGTACTGCAGCGTTATTTGCCTATTTGTGGCCCGCCTGTTAGCTTGCACGATTCTTGCCATTCTCCTTCGACCTCTCATCAACAACCTGTTTTCGCCCACAGGACTGCCGCTGACTGGATGCTTTTTGTTTATCTCTGTAAACACTAGACACTGTTGTGTGTGAAAAGCCCAGGAGGCCGGCCGTTTCTGAGATACTGGAACCGGTGCGCCTGGCACTGACTATCATACCACGCTCAAAGTCGCTTAGGTCACTTGTTTTGCTAATGTTCAATCAAACAGTAACTGAATGACTCAATGCCTGTTTGCCTGTTTTATATAGCAAGCCACGGCCACGTGACTCACTGTCTGTAGGAGCAAACCATTTTTGTGTAAACTGGCCACTGAGTGTATAATCCATAGATGGCAGTTTCCATTCAAGACTGGCAGCCATTGCTAGTGTACTCATGAGTTTATCAGTCAAATTGTCAGGGTTAGAGGTTACAAAACCCTTCTATGGATTATATGTCTATGGCCACAACACAACAAGCTGATCCACAGATAGGAGGAGCGGTAGGAGTGGGACAAAAGTGCTTGTGCATTGATAAGCACACCAAAGACAGCATTAACGATAAGTAATGAGATAAAGACGGCACTTCTAAAAGCCTATTTCACACCATAGTCTGAATTTGGAAGATAACGTTTATTTCATTTGGATTCCGGCACAAATTAAAATGTGGCACTGACTCACCCATGTATTGTCTCAATGAAGAGTTCAGCGTTCGAATAGCCATGTGCGACATGCAAGTGCAGTTACAAGCCTGCTAGAGTTAGCGTCAGGCGGGCGGGTGCGCAATATCCACCTTCGTAGTAAGGACGAAGCCTGACCTGGAATGTGACGCTAACTGAAGCTGGCTAGCTTTATAAAAGCCTGAGTAGATTTAGCTTGCTTCATAGTATATGACTCTGGTGACAGACACAGTGAGACACACACTGACACACACACTAACCACCATTCCCTTGTATCTCTCTCTGTTAGTCTGTGAGTCAACTAAATCTTGTAATAAATAATGTGGAAATTGAGCAAGTTGAGGTGACTAAACTGCTTGTAGTAACACTGGATTGTAAACTGTCATGGTCAAAACATATTGATACAACAGTAGCTAAGATGGGGAGAAGTATGTCCATAATAAAGCGCTGCTCTACCTTCTTAACAGTACTTTCAACAAGGCAGATCCTACAGGTCCTAGTTTTGTCACACCTGGACTACTGTTGAGTCGTGTGGTCACGTGCCACAAAAAAAGGACTTATTAGACTTGGCTGGGTAAAAAGTGTGACACAAATCAGGCCCCCGAGTACCACGATGAGGATGACCAGGAGAAGATGGAACCGTGACAGACTGGACATAAGATCCAACACAATCTAATACAGGGCTCTCCTGGAGGGTTATCATCTTGTAGGTTTTCTCCAACCCAAATCTAGTGCACCTGATTCTAATGACTAGTTGGTTGATAAACTACAGGATGGTAACTCTCCAGGAGATCTGAACGTCCACCTAGTCCCCCCACCATTTTCTATTGTAACCTCTCTCCCTCTATTATAACCGTCTTTGGTGATTGGACTGAGAGGGATGCAAACAGAGACAGCTTGTAGTTACCATATTTAACAATGTGTGATTCATTCAACATTACATCATCATTTAAAATAAAGTGAATAATCTTTGTTTCATTATCTTGTTTGTGCTAAAGAGGTCCAGTAGGTTAATATGAATAGTACTGATAACTAAATTACAATCATGTTGGTAACGTTGACTTGGGTGAAATATTGTTATGTTTTTTATGTTTTGGTATTGTAATACTTTATGTAACAGGTCTCACCTGCTGCTTGCATTTTATTTTATTTGTTTTGCTTACGGCACCTGGTATTCCAGGGCGGTCTCTCATTCCAGTACTAACCAGGCCCGACCCTGAACAGGCATGGTATGGCCACAAGCTTATTTTTTTTGGACCCTGTTTTTTTGGACCCAGACACAAGACTAGTCTGAAGGCAGCCGGGAACCAGTAAAAAAAATGAATGGAAGTATAAATGGAGATAGTTTAGTGTCTAAAATAAGGGGTTAAATACATATAAAAAATATATACTTTCCTGATCTTTCTTATATCTCTCAGATATGGGATAGACAGTTCAGAACAAACTTCCTTTTGATTTAGTTTTTGACTATATGTTTATGAAGCTGTTATTCAATGCATTTCTATGGGCTAATAGCAGTAAGGCCCAAAGAAATATGGGTTATCTTAAGGGTTTCTAAATTTCCAAATCAAATAGCTAAATGGCCCTTGTTATGACCATCTTAAAACATTTCCATGTCTACATTTGTGATGGTAAAGTTTTTTTTGTTTGTTTATGTATTCAAAAACTCTTAAAGTCGATTGATGCAATCGTGCATCAAAAGTACATAGTTTATATTTATATTAATATATTCTGAACGGTAAATGTTAGAACGTTTTTTTCCAATGAAAGCTGACATTCCACTGAATAACATGGTATATGGCTTGTCTATTTACGGCAAATTTACAGCTAATCTGGATTTCCCTGGACACGTCATGGGATGGTAGTCAATTTTATCTCGATGTATACAGACCTAAACTTTGTTACCCAATCACAGACTTTGTTGTTACCTTGTCATAGGACATCGCACAACTAACAGGAAGTCAATTCATGATTTTCAGTTTCATAGAGTACATAGTATAATTCATAATATGCACAAAACCTAGCGGTAAAACAGGGAAATGGATCCAATAGTTTTTCCACCATTGACTTTTATCAATATATTTGCCTGTAGTTAACCCCCAAAAATGAAATGATAATTAGTGCCATTAATGTGGCTACCATACAGAACTACAAATTCCATGATGATCTGGACGAGGTAAAAAGCTCTGGATTAACTATGTAATGTTAGTTAAATGTAGTAATGAATACATTGGCACATTTTCTTTAAATTGACAATTCTGTGAACTGTCTTGGTCAAGTTTTAAATGTACACAATACCTGTTAGCAAAGTTGTCACCTAGAGATGATGTGCAGGAGCTTGCAGGGATTTGTAGTCTTGCATGATGCCTACTTTTATGCTAATTAGCATTTTCGAATCTGAGAGTAAATAGAGCCGAAAATATTTATAAATGTCACCTTGCCTGAAAGAGATTTACAAAGTTATCAAAACCTCTCAGAACCTCCCCCAACCCCCTACCACTAACAATCTCCCCCTTTACACCTCCATCTCCACTGAGCTAAATTGGGAAGGGTAGTTCATTTAGTGAAAAAAAAGTATGAATGTTGGTAATGAAGGATGTTCTGCTTTTGAAATATGGCAAAAAATGTACAATATTGAACTAATTCCTGAATCAAATTGTCTCTTAGTCTAGAAGATAAGATAAGCCAGACCAACCAACCAGCCCCACTGAGGTTGATGGACAGTGCAGTACTACTCTGTGCACCACAAGACTACTCTGTGCACCACCTCATTTCATTGACATTGCTGTGACCAAGTGCTACATCATGTACAAGGAACTCATGTACAAGGAGCTACATTTGAAGTCGGACGTTTACATACACCTTGGCCAAATATATTTAAACTCAGTTTTTCACAATTCCTGACATTTAATCATAGTAAAAATTCCCTGTCTTAGGTCAGTTAGGATCACCACTTTATTTTAAGAATGTGAAATTTCAGAATAATATTAGAGATAATTATTTATTTCAGCTTTTATTTCTTTCATCACATTCCCAGTGGGTCAGAAGTTTACATACACTCAATTAGTATTTGGTAGCAATGCCTTTAAATTGTTTAAACTGGGTCAAACATTTCAGGTAGCCTTCCACAAGCTTCCCACAATAAGTTGGGTGAATTTTGGCCCATTCCTCCTGACAGAGCTGGTGTAACTGAGTCAGGTTTGGAGGCCTCCTTACTCTCACACGCTTTTTCAGTTCTGCTTACACATTTTCTATAGGATTGAGGTCAGGGCATTGTGATGTCCACTCCAATACCTTGACTTTGTTGTCCTTAAGCCATTTTGCCACAACTTTGGAAGTGTGCTTGGGGTCATTGTCCATTTGGAAGACCCATTTACATTTACATTTTAGTCATTTAGCAGACGCAATTATCCAGAGCGACTTACAGTTAGTGAGTGCATACATTATTTTTATATTTTTCATACTGGCCCCCCGTGGGAATTGAACCCACAACCCTGATGTTGCAAACGCCATGCTCTACCAACTGAGCTACATCCCTGCCGGCCATTCCCTCCCCTACCCTGGATGACGCTGGGCCAATTGTGCGCCACCCCATGGGTCTCCCGGTCGCGGCCGGCTACAACAGAGCCTGGATTCAAACCAGGATCTCTAGTGGCACAGCTAGCACTGTGATGCAGTGCCTTAGAGCACTGCGCCACTCGGGAGGCATTTGATACCAAGCTTTAACTTCCTGACTGATGTCTTGAGATGTTACTTCAATATATCCACATTATTTTCCTTCCTCACGATTCCATCTATTTTGTGAAGTGCACCAGTCCTCCTGCAGCAAAGCACCCCCACAGCATGATGCTGCCACCCCCGTGCTTCACGGTTGGAATGGTGTTCTTCGGCTTGCAAGCGACCCCCTTTCTCCTCCAAACATAACGATGGTCATTATGGCCAAACAGTTCTATTTTTGTTTCATCAGACCAGAGGACAATTCTCCAAAAAGTAATATCTTTGTCCCCATGTGCAGTTGCAAACCGTAGTCTGGCTTTTCTATGGCGGTTTTGGAGCAGTGGCTTATTTCTTGCTGAGCGGCCTTTCAGGTTATGTCGATATAGGACTAGTTTTACTGTGGGTATAGATACTTTTGTATCTGTTTCCTCCAGCATCTTCACAAGGTCCTTTGCTGTTGTTCTGGGATTGATTAGCACTTTTTGCACCAACTCTAGGAGACAGAACGCATCTCCTTCCTGAGCGGTATGACGGCTGTGTGGTCCCATGGTGTTTATACTTGCGTACTATTGTTTGTACAGATGAACGTGGTACCTTCAGTCGTTTCGAAATTGCTCCCAAGGATGAACCAGACTTGTGGAGGTCTTCAATTGTTTTTCTGAGGTCTTGGCTGATTTATTTTGATTTTCCCATGATGTCAAGCAAAGAGGCACTGAGTTTGAAGGTAGGCCTTGAAATACATCCACAGGTACACCTCAAATTGACTCAAATTATGTCAATTAGCCTATCAGAAGCTTCTAAAGCCATGACATCATTTTCTGGAATTTTCCAAGATGTTTAAAGGCACAGTCAACTTAGTGTATGTAAACTTCTGATCCACTGGAATTGTGATACAGTGAATTATAAGTGAAATAATCTGTCTGTAAACAATTGTTGGAAAAATGACTTGTGTCATGCACAAAGTAGATGTCCTAACCGACTTGCCAAAACTATAGTTTGTTAACAAGAAATGTGTGGAGTGGTTGAAAAACGAGTTTTAATGACTCCAACCTAAGTGTATGTAAACTTCCGACTTCAACTGTAAGTGCGTCGTTAGGTCACTTGATAAGATGGCGTATTGAACACACAGCGCTGCGAATCAACTCAAGATGAAAATGAGGATGTGACATTTTATCATATCTTACTCACACATTTCTTTATCAATCCACCCGTTGACTAAATTTCACACACACATTTAAAATACATTCTTATAAAATGAAAAGGCATACAACTTGTTTTGCATATTAAATGAATCACTAGTACAAAACACACTATAAAATACAATTTGTTTTGCATTGCTACCAAATTTAACTTCCAACCATAACTCACTCTCCTTGTTAGGATTTTCACTATAACTTTAATTGAAAAGATAGTATACTACACATCAAAAATGGTCTCATCTAAATC
Source organism: Coregonus lavaretus (assembly GCF_964263955.1). Taxonomy (NCBI): domain Eukaryota; kingdom Metazoa; phylum Chordata; class Actinopteri; order Salmoniformes; family Salmonidae; genus Coregonus; species Coregonus lavaretus. Next base: position 1,587,244 of record NC_140007.1, on the reverse strand, counting down.
AGGTTAATCAGGATTGAAATCTTCTGCATCGTCCACTAGAGCGGGAGGATATAGATCGTCATTCCATGGGTCTGAGTAGGGAATGGGCCCATAGGTCACTGCTTTCTCCAACGCCTTGCTCACCAACCCTCTGACACAGGGAATAAGACAACATTCACAAAGAACAAGCCAAAACAGAAAGATAAATGAGGTCAGAGACCTACTAGAGCAGCACCGCCCCCTCAAGATTCTGAGCCTGCAAGAGTCAATGTCCTACAAAGCCAGAGCCGCCTGATGGGAGAGCATAATATACTAGGAAATTCTCAAAGCTGCTAATGAGAACATTGATGACCTTGTACCTAGCCGGTGGGGATTCCGGTGGGGTAACCCCACCCAGGTAGTGGCAGTGCTGGCAACACTGGCTGCAGTAACCCATGGGGAGGGGGTCACACTCGGACAATCAGAGAGGGGGCATATTATTGTGGCCCTGGAGGCACAAAATAATCAAAGGTCTGACTGCACGGAGATGCTTGGGGAAATGGTTACAACGTGGGACCAGAGTGTTTGTGTTTCAGGGGAAGAGGGTGGATCTGATCTCCATCACCTAGGACTTGACATAGGTTAATCAAATCTCACATTTTTGTAAATTTTTGCTCAATCTTGCATGCTTTCTCACACTACAAACTATCACCCTCATGCTCTTAAGGATATCATGAATGTCATGGATACAGTGGCTTGCAAAAGTCTTCACCCCCCTTGGCATTTTTCCTATTTTGTTGACTTACAACCTGGAATTAAAATAGATTTTGGGGGATTTGTATCATTTGATTTACATAACATGCCTACCACTTTGAAGATGCAAAATATTTTTTTATTGTGAAACAAACAAGAAATAAGAACAAGAAATTCTGACCAGTTTCCCAGTCCCTGCCGATGAAAAACATCCCCACAGCATGATGCTGCCACCACCATGCTTCACTGTGGGGATGGTGTTCTCTGGGTATGAGAGGTGTTGGGTTTGCGCCAGACATAGTGTTTTCCTTGATGGCCAAAAAGCTAAATTTTAGTCTCAACTGACCAGAGTGCCTTCTTCCATATGTTTGGGGAGTCTCTCCCATGCCTTTTGGCGAACACCAAACGTGTTTGCTTGTTTTTTTCTTTAAGCAATGGCTTTTTTCTGGGCACTCTTCCGTAAAGCCCAGCTCTGTGGAGTGTACAGCTTAAAGTGGTCCTATGGACAGATACTCCAATCTCCGCTGTGGAGCTTTGCAGCTCCTTCAGGGTCATCTTTGGTCTCTTTGTTGCCTCTCTGATTAATGCCCTCCTTGCCTGGTCTGTGAGTTTTGGTGGGCGGCCCTCTCTTGACAGGTTTGTTGTGGTGCCATATTCGTTCCATATTTTAATAATGAATTTAAAGGTGCTCCGTGGGATGTTCAAAGTATCTGATAATTTCTTATAACACAACCCTGTTCTGTACTTCTCCACAACTTTGTCCCTGACCTGTTTGGAGAGCTCCTTGGTCTTCATGGTGCCGCTTGCTTGGTGGTGCCCATTGCTTAGTGGTGTTGGAGACTCTGTTGCTTTTCAGAACAGGTATATATATATATATATATATATATATATATATATATATATATATATGTGACAGATCATGTGACACTTAGATTGCAAACAAGTTGACTTTAAATATCTAATTATGTGGTTCTGACGGTAATTGGTTGCACCAGAACTTATTTAGGGGCTTCATAGCAAAGGGCGTGAATATATATGCACGCACCACTTTTCCGTTATTTATTTTTAAGATTTTTGAAAAACGTTTTTATTTGTATTTTTTACTTCATACATTGACTATTTTGTGTATGTCCATTAAAAATAAATTTAAATTACAGGTTGTAATGCAACAAAAAAGGAAAAACGCCAAGGGGGATGAATACTTTTGCAAGGCACTGTACATTAGAACTAATGGATAGATGCAGGCTTAAATATCCTGACCTAGTGAGATATAAATGGCGGAGACTCAATCAAGCTGGTCGTTTTGACTTCTTTCTTATGTCATTCTCGTTGGCACCGGAAGTTTGGGGCGGCAGGTAGCTTAGTGGTTAAGAGCGTTGTGCCAGTAACCGAAAGGTCACTGGTTCTAATCCCCAAGCCGACTAGGTGAAATATCTGTCGATGTGCCCTTGAGCAAGGCACTTAACCCTAATTGCTCCTGTAAGTCGCTCTGGATAAGAGCGTCTGCTAAATGACCCAACAAGAAAAAAAGACGAAAAAGAGTTTAAAAAGTGTTGATAGGGGATTGAATTCGGTCGGACAATCATATAATTGGCATATACATTACGCTTACTGAATTTCCATGTGGGCGAGGATCTTGTAAATTTAATCAAAGCCTTTTGGATGACAGAGGAATTCATAACTGAATTTTTCCGACATATTATTTTATTGGACACTTTTAAATGTACCTTTATAGGCCATGCAATTCAGTACTCATCTCGAAATCAAAAGCAATTTAGGTTAAAAGAGTCCATACTAACAAAGGAAATAGAAGGTCTAACAGAACAGATAGATAGCAATAAAAACTGTAACAAAGGAGGCTCAGAATAAATTGGAGGAAAAACATATGTTTTCATTTCAGTCGCCTCCATCTCCTCTACCTGAAGCTAATTGTAGGGATTATTTTTTCTATTGATAATATAAAATTAACAGCCATACAGAAAGACTCATGTGAAGGTGAAATTACAGAGGAGGAACTGCTGGATGCAATTAAAGACTTTAAGTCCCGGAAAACTCCAAGGTTGGATGGCATACCAGTCGAGGTATACCAAAAAAATGTTGATATACTCAGAGGACCATTATTAGCATGGTAGATTATCAGACACTCAAGAAGAATATCTGATTTCATTATTACTGAAACAGGATACAAGTGGGAAATATAAATATCCAGTCCTTTAAAAAAATTGGAGGACACTAAAATTCTAGCAAAATGTATAGCGCATATAATTAAAAAAGGTATTGTCGGACATCATTAATTCTAAACAGACAGGTTTTTTACATGGAGATAATATAAAGCAAGTGCTGTAAACAATGGAACACTATGAAAAATCTGGGAAACCAGGCCTTCTATTCATAGCAGATTTTGAAAAGGCATTTGATAAAGTACGACTAGAGTTTATATATAAATGACTGGAGCATTTCAATTTTGGAGAATCTCTTATAAAATGGGTTAAAATCATGTACAGTAACCCTAGGTGTAAAATAGTAAATAATGTATATTTTCGCCAAAAGTTTTAAACTGTCAAGAGGAGTAAAACAAGGTTGTCCACTATCGGCATATCTATGTATTATGGCCATTGAAATGTTAGCTTTTAAAATCAGATCCAAAAATAATATTTAAAATTGTACATATTTAGCAGACGCTCTTATCTTTTTTTTTTTTTTTATACCCCCCCCGTGGGAATCGAACCCACAACCCTGGCGTTGCAAACGCCATGCTCTACGAACTGAGCTACATCCCCTGCCAGCCATTCCCTCCCCTACTCTAGACGACGCTGTGCCAATTGTGCGCCGCCCCATGGGTCTCCCGGTCGCGGCCGGCTATGACAGAGCCTGGATTCGAACCAGGATCTCTAGTGGCACAGCTAGCACTGCGATGCAGTGCCTTAGACCACTGCGCCACTCAGGAGAATCATCACATAATATCAAGGGATTAGAAATCCAGGGCTTAAAAACAAAGGTGTCATTGTACGCTGATGATTCATGTTTTCTTTTAAATCCACAACTTGAATCCCTCCACAGCCTCATAGAGGATCTAGATACATTTTCTAACATCTCTGGATTACAACCAAATTATGATAAATGTACTATATTAAGTATTGGATCACTAAAATATAACAATTTTACATTACCATGTAGTTTACCAATAAAATGGTCTGATGGTGATGTGGATATACTCGGAATACATATCCCAAATGAAATAAATTATCTCACTCCAATAAATGTTAATAGAAAATTAGCAAAAATAGATATGATCTTGCTAACATGGAAAGGTAAATACCTGTCTATTTGTGTTAAAGTCACCTTGATTAACTCTTTAGGATTATCCCAGGTTACCTATTTGCTTATGGTCTTGCCTACGCCTAGCGAACAGTTTTTTAAATTATATGATAAATAAATATTCAATTTTATTTGGAACGGCAAGCCAGACAAAATTAAACGGGCCTATTTGTATAATAAATATGAATTCGGAGGACAGAAATGATTAAATATTAAAGCATTAGACCTATCACTAAAAGCTTCAGTCATACAAAGTTATACTTAAATCCGAACTGGTTCTCTTGAAAATTAGTAAGACTAAATTAAACGGGCCTATTTATATAAATAGATTGTCTCACCCCATGTTCAACCATGGCCTTTCTCCCTTTATTCAGATTACAACCTCTCACTTTCAGTTATTTAAAAAGGAGATAATCTCCCAAAAATCACTATTTCTAAAACAAGCCATTGAAAGTTGGTTGCAATTTCAATTTAATCCTCCAGAAACGACAGAACAAATAATGCAACAAATATTGTGGTTAAACTCAAATATACTAATTTAGAAAAAAAAATGAAAAAAATTAAATGTTTAAAAAAGGTATAATCTTCGTAAATGATATCATAGGTAGGACTGGTGGAGTTATGTCGCACATGCAGCTAAGAACAACATATGGAAATGTCTGCTCTACCCAAAATTACAACCAAATAGTTGCAGCACTACCGCAAAAATGGAAGAAGAAATACACTAATGTATTTGTCCTCTTGCTCAGTTGTGCACCGGGGCCTCCCACTCCTCTTTCTATTCTGTTTAGAGCCAGTTTGCGCTGTTCTGTGACGGGAGCAGAACACAGCGTTGTACGTGATCTTCAGGTTCTTGGCAATTTCTCACATGGAATAGCCTTCAATTCTCAGAACAAGAATAGACTGACGAGTTTCAGAAGAAAGTTATTTGTTTCTGGCCATTTCGAGCCTGTAATCGAACCCACAATTGCTGATGCTCCAGATACTCAACTAGTCTCAAGAAGGCCAGTTTTATTGCTTCTTTAATCAGCACAACAGTTTTCAGCTGTGCTAACATAATTGCAAAAGGGTTTTCTGATGATCAATTAGCCTTTTAAAATGATAAACTTGGATTAGCAAACTCAACGTGCCATTGGAACACAGGACTGATGGTTGCTGATAATGGGCCATTGTTTGCCTACGTAGATATTCCATTTTAGAAAATCAGCCGTTTCACGCTACAATTGCCATGTCTACACTGTATTTCTGATCAATTTGAGGTTATTTTAATGGACAAAAAAAATGCTTTTCTTTAGAAAAAAATGACATTTCTAAGCGACCCCAAACATTTGAACGGTAGTGTATTTTTTTATAGAGTTGTTTGTTTGATGTTTTTCACCCATCAAATGTATTGAGGCACTCAAGACCTGGGGGAACCACACTCTTGTGTTGGATATCTTGTTCATCATGGTTTACCGTGCTTTTCACAATTAAAAACGAATCATTTCCAGATGCATTTTTTGATTTTTTGCCATTATGGGACATTATCATGGTACTTCTTGTAGCTGACAGTGTGCTGAATCCATAGACCTAAAACACCTGAAGGTGCCTATTACAGAAATGCCTGTAGAAGCCAAAATGTCAAGGTAGTGAAAAACGGCAGAAAATGCCTTAGACTTTAGGGGGGCCTTGAAGATGCTTTCTGTTCATTCTCCATATTCTGTTTCAAAGTGTATTTTCTGTTGGTGTAATTAAGCATGATAGAGGAGAATGAACCGATATCCCTATGTCATGGACATTATGTACAGTATTTATAGTCTGTTTGTTTGTCTCAGGAGAAAATGTGACTGTGATAAAATTGGGTTTTTGTATTCCAACTTGGGCTGGCTAAACTGCGTAGACCTTTTCAATACAAAATTATTAACTGGAAATAAGCAATCAACACAATAGTGATGACAGACTGTGAGTAAATGTTTTATTAGGTCTACAGTTGAATAGGCCTACATGGTACAAATATGCAAAAAGCAAACTCAGCCCTGTGAGTTCTATTGTCCATCAGTTGTTGTCTCTGTTTCTGTGTAGAGGAAAACCCCCTGTTAGTCTAGTCTAAATATAAAGTAAAAGGTTGCTGCAGTTTGACAGGGTTTTTATCCTTCCCAGGATCCAGAGTTTTTCCAGGATTTTTTTGAAAAACATGTGACCTCATTAGAAAAACTTTTACGACTGATTAATCTCTGTCATACCCTATAGGGTCCAGAGTTTTACCTGTCAGGTTACCAGATAAGGACAAACTCAGGGACCCAGGGGGAAAAAATGCCCCACCACTCTGGGACCTGTGGTGCCACCAGTCTGCTCACAGTGGTCAGTTAACGTGAGGTGTGTGTATGATCAGGGCTTTTTTCAGGAATGTTTCTAAGGCTACTTTGATGTGTCAAGTGGGAGAGATGCGCGTCTGTGTTTGCCTTTGTAAACTTGTTTCCCAAACCTATAATGGCACTGCTTTAATGGAATGTCTCTGCTATTTGTATTTACAACTAAGTCCCCTCCTGTTCCCTGATTAAGAGGTGACAACCCCTCCACTCCGCTACCAGCTTTACACGCCCTGCTATATTGTGGATAAGGAGTTACTTGTCTAACAGAACACAGAGGGTTCTTTAATGGAAGCCTCTCCAACATAATCCAAGTTGAATCAGGCATTCCCCAGGGCAGCTGTCTAGGCCCATTACTTTTTTCAATCTTTACTAATGACATGCCACAGGCTCTGAGTAAAGCCTGTGTGTCTATGTATGCGGATGACTCAACACTATACACGTCAGCTACTACAGCAAGTGAAATCACTGCAACACTTAACAAAGAGCTGCAGTCAGTTTCAGAATGGGTGGCAATAAGTAAGTTAGTCCTAAATATTTCAAAAACTAAAAGCATTGTATTTGGGACAAATAATTCACTAAACCTCAACTAGTTCTTGTAATGAATAATGTGGAAATTGAGCAAGTTGAGGTTTGTTGTTTTTATGAAATCGTTTTCATGAAACCGTTTTAAATCATATCAACAACAATATCTTTAACCATTGGACGCAGTCAGCTTTTTTGGCTGGGACCGCAAGTTTGTGTCCCGGATTCCTGCTAAAAAAACATAATAATTAGCGGGTAGCCATCATGTTAACATAGCGAAATAATGCTAGCAGTGGTAGAGTCAAAACACCAGTGGTATTTGTGTCTACATCTGGGCTCAAATGTGTTATGTGCGAGATGATATCTACGCAAGAGGAGGAAAATAAGGTGGAACTGATAAATTAACATAAATTCTTTGTCTGTTCCAAATGTATCATCATCATGCAGCTTAGGGAAGAGATTCTCCGGCTGCTAGCTCAGCTGTGGGAAAAATAAGATGTGCTTTCTAAGTACTTTGATGCAGCCCAGGCAAACATAATTTCAGTTCTGAAGGCCTCCTACAGCCAATGGGTCGATGAGTTGGGCGGTACTGACTGGCTCCAATCCACTGGACAGATGGTAAGCTCAACTCCACAGACAGTGGAGACTGGACACTGGCAAGGCAAAGGAGGTCGGGTGGGAGGCAGTCTAGTCGGCCTCCATATATCTATCGATCCAGCTATTAAACAGCTTTTCCCCGCTGGAGATGGACATACCGGCCCTGGGAGTCAGCTCTGATCCTGGGAGTACACCAACAGCCAGCAACCTTCCAGGGGCAACCTCCATAGCTCAGCCGGTCATTGACCAAAGGAAACAAGGTCTTGTGGCCTCCTCCATCTCCCAGAGGATTCAGAGAACAGTCATCTCTGGAACCCTGTCGTGCTGTAGAATGGGTTCTCGGAACGTTACAGCCACCTCACTGCCCTAAACAAGTTCCTTAAGAAACTCTGCAAAGACAGGAATGTCTCCTTTTGTGACAATTTTGACTTGCTGTGGGAGCAACTAACACTCTTTAAAAGAGATGGGATTCACCCTAACCGCAGGGGTTCCAGGATTATCTCTATCAACATTGCATACTACTTAAGAGGTCTGGATTTGGTAGTGCTCCAGTCCTCCCTGTAATAATAAGCAACAGAGGACATGAAAATCGTATTATATCCCAGGGAAATAGAAGTGCAGTAAATGTAAGTAACCTAATCTGTGTTCCTTTAACTGTTAGCTCTGAGGGTATTTTCTGCAATAATTATATGCACATAGAATTTAATTGCACTGTTTGCACTAAAACTGTCTGCCTTAGGAAGAAGCCCACTGTGGGCAGCCCACTCAGTACCATTGACTCAGATGTTAATGTCACTGACATGTCTACCTCAGATCAGCCTCTCAGAAAAGCACTTAAAACCAACAAGCAACCCAGAAAAGGACAAAAAATAGCCCATATTAACAGATGTAGCCTGAGAAACAAAGATCAGGAAATTGACAACACTAGCTGCTGTAACCCATGGGGAGAGGGTCAGAAAACATTCATTTTCTTAGATAATTCAGTTGCTGATGCAGTAGTAACTATACATGGTTATAGAATGTATAGGAAAGATAGAAATGAAAATGGTCGGACATGCTGCCATGCTGGTTAAGTGGGCCTTGAATTCTAAATAAATCACAGACAGTGTCACCAGCAAAGCACCCCCAAACCATAACACCTTCTCCTTCATGCTTTACGGTGGGAACTACACATGCGGAGATCATCCTTTCACCCATACCGCGTCTCACAAAGACACGGCGGTTTGAACCAAAAATCTCTAATTTGGACTCCAGACCAAAGGACAAATTTCCAACTGTCTAATGTCCATTGCTCGTGTTTCTTGGCCCAAGCAGGTCTCTTCTTCTTATTGGTGTCCTTTAGTAGTGGTTTCTTTGCAGCAATTCAACCATGAAGGCCTGATTCACACAGTCCCATCTGAACAGTTGATGTTGAGATGTGTCTGTTACTTGAACTCTGTGAAGCATTTATTTGGGCTGCAATTTCTGAGGCTGGTAACTCTAATGAACTTATCCTCTGCAGCAGAGGTAACTCTGGGTCTTCCATTCCTGTGGCGGTCCTCATGAGAGCCAGTTTCATCATAGCGCTTGATGGTTTTTGCGACTGCACTTGAAGAAGTTCTTGAAATGTTCAGTATTGACTGACCTTCATGTTTTAAAGTATTGATGGACTGTCGTTTCTCTTTGCTTATTTGAGCTGTTGTTGCCATAATATGGACTTTGTCTTTTACCAAATAGGGCTACATTCTGTATAGCCCCCCCCCCCCTCTCCCCCCCGCCCCCCTACCTTTTCACAACACAACTGATTGGCTCAAACGCATTAACCCTCCCGTTGTCCTAGGGTCAAAATGACCCGCCACTTTGTTGAACCAACTTTATTGAATTTTTTTATTTTTTGGATCATTTGTGAGGAGGCAGTGATACTTTCTTTAAAGTCTCACTGCCTCCTTCTCACAAATGATCCCAAAAATGCATAATAATGTTGGCAGTTCATTCGAAGGATTGTTACCTGCAGTATAACCAGAATTGGCATTAAAATTTATTTATTTTTTGGCAAGCAATCCTTTTTTGGGCAAACAATTGTGATTCATCAATCAATCAATCAATCAATCAATTTTATTTTATATAGCCCTTCTTACATCAGCTAATATCTCGAAGTGCTGTACAGAAACCCAGCCTAAAACCCCAAACAGCTAGTAATGCAGGTGTAGAAGCACGGTGGCTAGGAAAAACTCCCTAGAAAGGCGAAAACCTAGGAAGAAACCTAGAGAGGAACCAGGCTATGAGGGGTGGCCAGTCCTCTTCTGGCTGTGCCGGGTGGAGATTATAACAGAACCATGCCAAGATGTTCAAAAATGTTCATAAGTGACAAGCATGGTCAAATAATAATCAGGAATAAATCTCAGTTGGCTTTTCATAGCCGATCATTAAGAGTTGAAAACAGCAGGTCTGGGACAGGTAGGGGTTCCATAACCGCAGGCAGAACAGTTGAAACTGGAATAGCAGCAAGGCCAGGCGGACTGGGGACAGCAAGGAGTCACCACGGCCGGTAGTCCCGACGTATAGTCCTAGGGCTCAGGTCTCTCAGTTGGCTTTTCATAGCCGATCATTAAGAGTTGAAAACAGCAGGTCTGGGACAGGTAGGGGTTTCGTAGCCGCAGGCAGAACAGTTGAAACTGGAATAGCAGCAAGGCCAGGCGGACTGGGGACAGCAAGGTGTCATCATGCCCGGTAGTCCTGACGTATGGTCCTAGGGCTCAGGTTCTCAGAGAGAAAGAGAGAACGAGAGAATTAGAGAGAGCATACTTAAATTCACACAGGACACTGGATAAGACAGGAGAAGTACTCCAGGTATAACCAACTAACCCCAGCCCCCCGACACATAAACTACTGCAGCATAAATACTGGAGGCTGAGACAGGAGCGGTCCGGAGACACTGTGGCCCCATCCGAAGAAACCCCCGGACAGGGCCAAACAGGAAGGATATAACCCCACCCACTCCGCCAAAGCACAGCCCCCGCACCACTAGAGGGATATCCCCAACCACCAACTTACAATCCTGAGACAAGGCCGAGTATAGCCCACAGAGGTCTCCACCACAGCACAAACCAAGGGGGGGGCGCCAACCCAGACAGGAAGATCACGTCAGTAACTCAACCCTGTATTGTCCCTAACATCATATCCCCATAGCAACAGATGTGGGATACACACACACACACACACACACACTTCCCACCCTTCCCCCACAAACAACCACAAGCTCAGATGTTCAACAGTTGTTCCATCCCCGAGCCCAACTCAAGAGAAGACCTGTTGTGACCATTTTCCCAAGCATCTCTGTGCAGTCAGACCTTTTGATTATTTTGTGCCACCAGGGCCACAATAATTTGCCCCATATCTGATTGTCTGTGACCCTCTCCCCATGGGTTACAGCAGCTAGTGTTGCCAGCACTGCCACTACCTGAATGGGGTCACCCCACTGGTCATCAAGGTTCTCATTAGCAGCTTTGATAAATTCCTTGTATATTATGCTCACCCATCTGGGGCTTTGGCTTTGTTGGACCAACCCTGCCAGGCAGGCTCAGACTCTTGAGGGAGCAGTGCTGCTTTAGTGGGCCTCTGACCACGTTTATCTTTCCGTCTTGGCTGCATATAGGCCCACCGGAATCCCCACCGGCTAGGTACAAGGTCATCAAGGTTCTCATTAGCAGCTTTGAGAAATTCCTTGTATATTATGCTCACAAATTCAGGGGCTTTGCCTATAAAACAGATAAGGACTTCTCCTTAGTGTGTGGGTTGCTCAGGTGGGTGTTTAGGGTACAGGGTTGGGAACTGCTCCATCATGATAAGACAATAAATAAATATACTATATTTATAATCTATTTTAAAATGTATATCCCATATCTGCACAAAATTGAAAGCACTCTCTGTCACAACTCCTGCTCGCAGACACACATGGGCTCTGGCATTTGCAAACATTTTCCTTTTTCACTCATTTAACTCCAGACTTTTCCAAAACACAAAAACACACACCCCACCTTCCATCACATTACACCCACACATATCCACATACCGTGCCTTCTATGTCTATGTTCATGTTGATTCCTACATAATTTCGGGCTTTTAAGTAGTTTTGTGTTACAGTTCCTTATATTTGAAGATGTATTATTTCAATAATTATCCTTTCTTCTAATGCTGTATCTTATCTATTTATAAATACTATGAATAGAAAGTCGAATACTAATTATTTTACAACATTCCCTATCTTGAATGGTATAGTGTATTTGCAGTTTATTTCTTCAATTGTTGTATTTTATTGTTTTCCAGTTTTTTTATTTATTACAATCCCTACCATGGATGGTATTGGGTGTTCCATTATTCGACTCCTCCATGGGAACTTTGCATTATTTAGAATAGCCATGGAGTAGTCTTGGTGTCTCGGAACAGTTGGTTATCAATGTACAGTTTATCGACTACAAGAGCTACACGTTTCCCTTTACGTCTATTCACCTTGAACAGTGGGTACAGAACTTTGCGCCGTTCTGCAGTTTAATTTGGGAACTGATCATTCATTCCTATTTTCGTGCCAGCGGGTCTTTTGCACAGGCTTTTAACCATTATTTTATCTTTAAAGAATGCAAATTTGGCAACGATTAGGCGCTCGTATCGCTGTCCTCTCTGTCCGAAATGGTGTACAAGTTCAAATTTGATTTTGTTGACAGTATCGCCTGGGATCTGTAGCGCTTTAAGGAGGAATTCCTTCACCACGCTTTCAGGCTCTTCACCCTAATTTTATTTTATACCAGTAAGTACCAGATTTTCTCGCATGGGATCTAGTCTGTATTCCAAGTAAGGCTTCTCTCAGAAACATGTTCTCCTTTCTAAGTTCATTAACGTCCTTTTCAATAGTATTGACTGTACCTTTTAGCTTGTTTGTTTCTTTGACCGTTGTCACAGCTTTTTCGTCACTCATTTCAAGGCTCGCTTTTATCTCCTTTATTTCTTTACTGACAAGTTCAAGTATGCCCAATTTATCATTTATAGATTTTAGCAGGTCGGTTTCCACTCTTACCGTACCAGGTGATGAAAAGCATAAATCATCGACGTCTGTCGAGGAATCTTGTAGTTTTCGCTTGGAGTTTGGTTGTCAAGTTCTTTCCTGGTTCCTCTCCGATATGTTTTGACCTCGACTACATTCATAATATTTATCAATAAACTTCTCTAGCCTTATATGTTTTTTTGGGTTATTATCCAGCTTGAGTTTTTTGTCCTTTGTAGAGATAATTAATATTGCGATTTCTCATTAGGCATTCTGCACCACCATCTTCAGTCCACCATCACGCAAGCACCTTTAACTATTTATGCTATTTTTGTTTCTCTGCCAGTTTTGATCCTTTATATTGGACAGACAGACCAGTTCCCTACCTCCTCCCGCTGCCACCTGCCTCCTCCATTTTTGGGGTAATGCTTTAATCAATTGGTTGTAATATTGGATTGAGCAGACCTTCCCATACATTTACATTTACGTCATTTAGCAGACACTCTTATCCAGAGCGACTTACAAATTGGTGCATTCACCCTATAGCCAGTGGGATAACCACTTTACAATTGTTATTATTATTATTTTTTGGGGGGGGGGGGGGGGTAGAAGGATTACTTTATCCTATCCCAGGTATTCCTTAAAGAGGTGGGGTTTCAAATGTCTCCGGAAGGTGGTGAGTGACTCCGCTGTCCTGGCGTCGTGAGGGAGCTTGTTCCACCATTGGGGTGCCAGAGCAGCGAACAGTTTTGACTGGGCTGAGCGGGAACTATGCTTCCGCAGAGGAAGGGGAGCCAGCAGGCCAGAGGTGGATGAACGCAATGCCCTCGTTTGGGTGTAGGGACTGATCAGAGCCTTAAGGTACGGAGGTGCCGTTCCCCTCACAGCTCCATAGGCAAGCACCATGGTCTTGTAACGGATGCGAGCTTCAACTGGAAGCCAGTGGAGTGTGCGGAGGAGGGGGGTGACGTGAGAGAACTTGGGAAGGTTGAACACCAGACGGGCTGCGGCATTCTGGATGAGTTGTAGGGGTTTAATGGCACAGGCAGGGAGCCCAGCCAACAGCGAGTTGCAGTAATCCAGACGGGAGATGACCAGTGCCTGGATTAGGACCTGTGCCGCTTCCTGTGTAAGGCAGGGTCGTACTCTCCGAATGTTGTAGAGCATGAACCTGCAGGATCGGGTCACCGCCTTGATGTTAGCGGAGAACGACAGGGTGTTGTCCAGGGTCACGCCAAGGCTCTTCGCACTCTGGGAGGAGGACACAACGGAGTTGTCAACCGTGATGGCGAGATCATGGAACGGGCAGTCCTTCCCCGGGAGGAAGAGCAGCTCCGTCTTGCCAGGGTTCAGCTTGAGGTGGTGATCCGTCATCCATACTGATATGTCTGCCAGACATGCAGAGATGCGATTCGCCACCTGGTTATCAGAAGGGGGAAAGGAGAAGATTAGTTGTGTATCGTCAGCGTAGCAATGATAGGAGAGGCCATGTGAGGATATGACAGAGCCAAGTGACTTGGTGTATAGGGAGAAAAGGAGAGGGCCTAGAACTGAGCCCTGGGGGACACCAGTGGTGAGAGCACGTGGTGCGGAGACAGCTTCTCGCCACGCCACTTGGTAGGAGCGACCGGTCAGGTAGGACGCAATCCAGGAGTGAGCCGCGCCGGAGATGCCCAGCTCGGAGAGGGTGGAGAGGAGGATCTGATGGTTCACAGTATCAAAGGCAGCAGACAGGTCTAGAAGGACAAGAGCAGAGGAGAGAGAGTTAGCTTTAGCAGTGCGGAGAGCCTCCGTGACTCAGAGAAGAGCAGTCTCAGTTGAATTACCATTCCTGAAACCTGACTGGTTTGGATCAAGAAGGTCATTCTGAGAGAGATAGCAAGAGAGTTGGCTAAAGACGGCACGCTCAATAGTTTTGGAAAGAAAAGAAAGAAGGGATACTGGTCTGTAGTTGTTGACATCAGTGGGATCGAGTGTTGGCTTTTTGAGAAGGGGTGCAACTCTCGCTCTCTTGAAGACGGAAGGGACATAGCCAGCGGTCAAGGATGAGTTGATCAGCGAGGTGAGGTAGGGGAGAAGGTCACCGGAGATGGTCTGGAGAAGAGAGGAGGGGATGGGGTCAAGCGGGCAGGTTGTTGGGCGGCCTGCAGTCAGAAGTCGCAAGATTTTATCTGGAGAGAGAGGGGAGAAAGAAGTCAAAGCATAGGGTAGGGCAGTGTGAGCAGGACCAGCAGTGTCATTAGACTTAACAAACGAGGATCGGATGTCGTCAACCTTCTTTTCAAAGTGGTTGACAAAGTCATCCACAGAGAGGGGGGGGGGGGGGGGGGGGGGGGGGATTCAGCAGTGAGGAGAATGTGGCAAAGAGCTTCCTAGGGTTAGAGGCAGATGCTTGGAATTTAGAGTGGTAGAAAGTGGCCTTAGCAGCAGAAACAGATGAGGAAAATGTAGAGAGGAGGGAGTGAAAAGATGCCAGGTCGGCAGGGAGTTTAGTTTTCCGCTCAGCTGCCCGGAGCTCTGTTCTGTGAGCTCGCAATGAGTCATCAAGCCACGGAGCTGGAGGGGAGGACCGAGCCGGCTGGGAGGATAGGGGACACAGGAAGCAGAAAGGGAGGAGAGGAGGGTTGAGGAGGCAGAATCAGGAGATTGGAGGGAAAAGGATTGAGCAGAGGGAAGAGATGATAGGATGGAAGAGGAGAGAGTAGTGGGAGAGAGAGAGCGAAGGTTGCGGCGGCGCGTTACCATCTGTGTAGGGGCAGAGTGAGTAGTGTTGGAGGAGAGCGAGAGAGAAAAGGATACAAAGTAGTGGTCGGAGACATGGAGGGGAGTTGCAGTGAGATTAGTAGAAGAGCAACATCTAGTAACTCCATGAAAGACATAACTGTACCATTCCAATTTGCAATATCATTTAAAAACAAACTACCCTTTTCAAACATATTTAACAGGTATTTAATATAATATTTGTTCTATATTTTCTGGGGGATGAAATTGAAATTGTAACTAGCTCTGCAATGATTGTTTGAATCAGAGAGATACTTTGAATAAGGTTTCATTTTCAATTAATCGAAAATGAGACATTGCAATCTGCGCTAAGGCAAAAAGGCAATGTTTAAACAATGGATGAGCTTTTCTTAGTAATCTATGGAGAACCATTTTGGGTTCAAGTAAAACTTTTGTGTAAGATACGTTTTTTGAGAGAGGATTAGTGCTTTTATATTTACAACACATTCGGAAAGTATACAGAAACCTTGACTTTTTCAACACATTACAGCCTTATTCTAAAATGTATTAAATTGTTATTTTTCTTCATCAATCTATACACAATACCCCATAATGACAAAGCAAAAACAGGTTTTTTGAAATGTTGACAAATGTATAAAAAATAAAAACCTGAAATATCCCATTTACGTAAGTATTCAGACCCTTTACGCAGTACTTTGTTGAAGCACCTTTGGGCGTGATTACAGCCTCAAGTCTTCTTGGGTATGACGCTACAAGCTTGGCACACCTGTATTCAGGGAGTTTCTCCCATTCTTCTCTGCAGATCCTCTCAAACTCTGTCAGGTTGGATGGGGAGCGTCACTTCACAGCTGTTTTCAGGTCTCTCCAGAGATGTTCGATCGGGTTCAAGTCCGGGCTCTGGCTAGGCCACTCAAGGACGTTCAGAGACTTGTCCCGAAGCCACCCCTGCGTTATCTTGGCTGTGTGCTTAGGGTCGTTGCCCTGTTGGAAGGTGAACCTTCGCCCCAGTACAAGGTCGTGAGCGCTCTGGAGCAGGTTTTCATCGAGGATCTCTGTACTTTGCTCCGTCTGGCCACTCTACCATAAAGGCCTGATTGGTGGAGTGCTGCAGAGATGGTTGTCCTTCTGGAAGATTCTCCCATCTCCACAGAGGAACTCTGGAGCTCTGTTAAAGTGACCATTGGGTTCTTGGTCACCTCCCTGACCCGAGGCCATCCTCCCCCGATTGCTAGGTTCGGCTGGGCGGCCAGCTTAGGAAGAGTCGTAGTGGTTCCAAACTTCTTCTATTTAAGAATGATGGAGGCCACTGTGTTCTTGGGGACCTTCAATGCTGCAGACATTTTTTGGTACCCTTCCCCAGATCTGTGCCTTGAGACAATCCTGTCTTGGAGCTCTACGGACAATTCCTTTGACCTCATGGCTTGGTTTTTGCTCTAACATGCACTGTCAACTGTAGCACCTTATATAGACAGGTGTGTTCATTTCCAAATCATGTCCAATCAATTGAATTTACCACAGCTGGACTCCAATCAAGTTGTAGAAACATCTCAAGGATGATCAATGGAAACAGGATGCACCTGAGCTCAATTTCGAGTCTCATAGCAAAGGGTCTGAATACTTATGTAAATAAGGTATTTCAGTTTTTATTTGTATTAAACTTGATATAATTTCTAAAAACCTGTTTTCGCTTTTTCATTTTGGGATATTGTGTGTAGATTGATGAGGAAATGTTTTTATTTAATCCATAAGGCTGTAACGTAACAAAATGTGTGTCACGGTTTTGGCCGAGGCTGCTCCTCCTCCTGGTTTGGGCAGGCTTCGGCGGTCGTCGTCTCCGGAGTACTAGCTGCCACCGATCTATGTTTCATGTTCGTTTGGTTTGGTCTTGATGTTGTACACCTGTGTCTAGTTAGTCCTCGTTAGTGTTCTATTTAGTTCTCGTTGTGTGTGTCTGTGTTTGTGTGTTATTGTTTCGCTGTCGTGTTTTGTGCGCTACTGTTTGCCTTGTGCATTTCATATTTTCCTCCTCTGTGTTCGGAGGTTATTTACGCACTGTTTTGTGCGCCGTTTGGTTTTCGCCTGTGTGCGGACTTTCTCGCCTCCGGGCGTTTGACTCGTGATTTTGAGAGTGCTGTTCACTAAAGTCTATTGGACTTATTTTTCTGCGTCCTGCATCTGATTCCTGCACCACACCCACCTACAGCACCCACTGACAGAATAACACACCATTATGGAATCAGCAGGATCGGCTGTGACACCTGTGTCGCTCGAGGAGCATATCCATTGGCAGGAGGGCCAGATAAGACAACTGGAGACTGCTCTACATGACGTGATCAACACCCTGCACCGATGGGAAGCCAGCAGGGTACCCACACCTCCACCTACCCTGTCCACCCCATCGGCCGGTCCACCAGCCCCAGGTCCGGAAACCAGGAGGATTCGGCTCTCGCTCCCGAGGGCGTATGACGGAACAGCTGCCGGGTGTCAGGGGTTCCTCCTGCAGGTGGAGCTCTACCTGGCCACTGTACACCCGGTGCCCTCGGGACACGAGAGCGTTTCCGCCCTCATCTCCTGTCTCTCGGGAAAGGCGTTGGAGTGGGCTAACGCTGAGTGGAGGAAGATGGACGCCAACACCATCTCCTACGCCGAGTTCTCCCGCCGCTTCAAGGCCGTGTTTGACCATCCACCTGAGGGCAAAGCGGCGGGGGAGCGGCTAGTCCACTTGAGACAGGGGAGGAGGAGCGCACAGGCGTTTGCTTTGGAGTACCGGACTCTAGCGGCGGATGCAGGGTGGAATGAACGGGCTCTCATTGACCATTTTCGGTGTAGCCTCCGGGAGGACGTTCAACGAGAGTTGGCCTGCAGGGATACCCATCTGACTTTCGACCAGTTGGTTGATATGTCCATCCGTTTAGACACCCTGCTGGCCACCCGTGGACGTCCCGAGGGGGGTCCGTCCATTCCGCCCTCCGGCACCTCCGAGCCGAGCCCTATGGAGCTCGGGGGTGCCGGCGCTAGAGAACGGAGTAGGAGGAGCCCGAGGGGGCCTGTCTCCTGCACCAAGTGCGGTCGTGGAGGGCACACTGCGGCCAGGTGCTGGGGAGGGTTCTCCGGGGGAGAAGACAACAGGCCACGCACTGGGGGGGCCTCCCAGGTGAGTAGACGCCCCACCTACCCAGAGCTTTCTGTTGCGCACTTTTGTATACCTGTTGGTTTTCCACAGGTTGCACCTCATTCCCAGCATAAGGCGCTAGTAGATTCAGGCGCAGCTGGGAATTTTGTTGATCTAAAGTTTTGTTTAGAGTTAGGGATCCCTCTCCTACCCGTTGACAAACCTTTTCCCGTTCATGCCTTAGATAGCCGTCCGTTGGGGTCGGGGTTGATCAGGGAAGTCACAGCGCCACATAGGATGTGTGCGCAGGGGGGTCATGAAGAGACTATACAGCTGTATCTGATCGACTCTCCTGCGTACCCAGTGGTGCTGGGGATTCCCTGGTTAAGCACCCATAACCCTGCTATTTCGTGGCAACAGAGGGCTCTCGATGGGTGGTCTGTTCAGTGTGAGGGGCGATGTCTGGGTGTTTCCGTGGGGGCGACTTCGGTGGAAAGTCCAAACCAAGTGCCCGCACTGCACATTCCGCCTGAATATGGGGATTTAGCTCTTGTGTTTAGCAAAACTAGGGCGACGCAGTTGCCTCCCCATAGACAGGGGGATTGTGCGATTGATCTCCAGGCAGGAGCAGCGCTCCCACGGAGCCATGTGTATCCTTTGTCTCAAGAGGAGAGAAAAGCTATGGAGACCTACATAGCCGAATCTTTGAGACAGGGATACATTCGGCCTTCCACTTCCCCCGCCTCTTCGAGTTTCTTTTTTGTGAAAAAGAAAGATGGAGGGTTGCGCCCATGCATTGATTACCGTGGTCTCAATCAGATTACTGTGAAATACAGTTATCCACTCCCTCTGATTGCGACCATGACAGAGTCATTGCATGGGGCGCGGTTTTTCACAAAATTGGATCTCAGGAGCGCGTATAACTTGGTGCGCATTAGGGAGGGCGATGAATGGAAAACAGCGTTTAGTACCACGTCAGGTCATTTCGAATATCTTGTCATGCCATATGGGTTGATGAATGCTCCATCAGTCTTTCAATCCTTCGTAGATGACATTTTCCGGGATATGCAGGGACAAGGGGTGGTCGTGTACATTGATGATATTCTGGTATACTCGTCTACCCGAGCCGAGCATGTAACCCTGGTGCGACGTGTATTGAGGAGGCTGTTGGAGCACGACCTATATGTCAAGGCAGAGAAATGTCTGTTTTTCCAGGAGTCGGTCTCCTTTTTGGGTTATCGGTTGTCCGCGTCAGGGGTGAGTATGGAGGTGGATCGTGTGTCCGCTGTGCGTAATTGGCAAACTCCAACCACTGTAAAAGAGGTGCAGCAGTTCTTGGGCTTTGCGAATTACTACCGGAGGTTTATCCGGGGTTTTGGTCAGGTGGCAGCTCCCATCACGTCCCTTCTGAAGGGGGGTCCGGTGCGCCTGCAGTGGTCAGCTGATGCGGACAGGGCCTTTGGGAGACTGAAGGACCTGTTTACGTCGGCTCCGGTGCTGGCGCATCCGGATCCCACGATTCCCTTTCAGGTTGAGGTGGACGCGTCTGAGGCTGGTATAGGGGCCGTGCTCTCTCAACGGTCCGGCTCGCCACCTAAACTCCGCCCCTGTGCTTTTTACTTCAAAAAGCTCAGCCCGGCGGAGCGTAACTATGACGTTGGGGACAGGGAGCTGTTAGCTGTAGTTCAGGCCCTTAAGGTGTGGAGGCATTGGCTTGAGGGGGCTCAACACCCTTTCCTCATTTTGACTGACCATCGGAACCTGGAGTACATCAGGGCAGCGAGGAGACTGAACCCTCGCCAGGCTCGATGGAGTATGTTTCTCACCAGGTTCGTATTTAAAATCACGTACATCCCTGGTTCCCAGAATGGCAAGGCAGATGCACTGTCCCGGCGGTATGACACGGAGGAGAGGTCCGTTGAGCCTACTCCCATACTACCGGAGTCTTGCCTTGTGGCACCGGTGGTGTGGGAGGACGATGCCGAGATCGAGCGAGCGTTGCGTACCGACCCCAGCCCTCCACAATGTCCTGAGGGTCGGAAGTACGTTCCGCTCGAGATTCGGGATCGACTCATCTACTGGGCTCACACGTCACCCTCCTCTGGACATCCGGGTATTGGCCGGACAGTGCATTGCCTTAGCACTAAATACTGGTGGCCTACTTTGGCTAGGGATGTGAGGGTTTACGTCTCCTCCTGCTCGGTGTGCGCCCAGTGTAAGGCGCCCTGACATCTGCCCAGGGGTAAGTTACAGCCCCTACCCATTCCACAACGACCATGGTCCCACCTCTCGGTGGATTTTGTAACAGACCTTCCCCTCTCTCAGGGGAATACCACCATCCTGGTCGTTGTGGACCGGTTCTCTAAGGCCTGTCGTCTTCTCCCTATGTCGGGTCTTCCTACTGCCCTACAGACCGCTGAGGCCCTATTTACCCACGTCTTCCGGCATTACGGGGTCCCCGAGGATATAGTGTCTGATCGAGGCCCCCAGTTTACCTCCCGTGTGTGGAGAGCGTTTATGGAGCGTTTGGGGGTCTCGGTTAGCCTTACCTCGGGGTACCACCCGGAGAGTAATGGGCAGGTGGAACGTGTCAACCAGGATGTGGGTAGGTTTCTGAGGTCGTATTGCCAGGACCGGCCTGAGGAGTGGGCGCGTTACATTCCCTGGGCCGAGATGGCCCAGAACTCTCTCCGCCACTCCTCTACTAACCTAACCCCTTTTCAATGTGTATTAGGTTACCAGCCGGTTCTGGCACCGTGGCAGCAGAGCCAGATCGAGGCCCCTGCGGTGGATGATTGGATGAGGCGCTCGGAAGAGACGTGGAACGCTGCCCACGTCCACCTGAAGCGGGCCGTCCTTCGTCACAAGGCGAGCGCCGATCTCCACCGCAGTGAGGGGCCGGTGTACGCACCCGGAGATCGAGTCTGGCTCTCTACCAGAAACCTACCCCTCCGCCTGCCCTGCCGGAAGCTGGGTCGGCGGTTTGTGGGGCCCTTTAAAGTCCTGAGAAGATTGAACGAGGTGTGTTATAGGTTACATCTACCTGTTGAATATAAGAATATTAACCCCTCGTTCCATGTGTCTCTTCTCAGGCCGGTGGTAGCTGGTCCACTCCAGGACAATGAGATAGGAGAGACTCCTCCGCCCCCATTGGACATCGAGGGGGCTCCGGCGTACACCGTTCGGTCCATCTTGGACTCCAGACGCCGGATGGGGGGTCTCCAGTATCTCGTGGAGTGGGAGGGGTACGGCCCGGAGGAGCGGTGCTGGGTGCCGCGGAGGGACATCCTAGACCCATCTCTCCTGTCGGAGTTCCACCGGGACCATCCCGCGCGCCCTGCTCCGCGTCCTCCTGGTCGTCCCCGAGTACTAGGGGGTACTGTCACGGTTTCGGCCGAGGCTGCTCCTCCTCCTGGTTCGGGCAGGCTTCGGCGGTCGTCGTCTCCGGAGTACTAGCTGCCACCGATCTATGTTTCATGTTCGTTTGGTTTGGTCTTGATGTTGTACACCTGTGTCTAGTTAGTCCTTGTTAGTGTTCTATTTAGTTCTCGTTGTGTGTGTCTGTGTTTGTGTGTTATTGTTTCGCTGTCGTGTTTTGTGCGCTACTGTTTGCCTTGTGCATTTCATATTTTCCTCCTCTGTGTTCGGAGGTTATTTACGCACTGTTTTGTGCGCCGTTTGGTTTTCGCCTGTGTGCGGACTTTCTCGCCTCCGGGCGTTTGACTCGTGATTTTGAGTGTGCTGTTCACTAAAGTCTATTGGACTTATTTTTCTGCGTCCTGCATCTGATTCCTGCATCACACCCACCTACAGCACCCACTGACAATGTGGAAAAGTCAAGGAGTCTAAATTCTTTCCGAATGCACTGAAATAATCTCTACCCACCCAGTTCATATTCATTATATAGATTGGCACGCTTTATCTTGTCTGGTTTAGCGTCCCAGATAAAGCTAAATATTATTTGCTCATATGACTTCAGAAACGAATCATCAGTAGTATGCAGCGCCTTAAGTGAGTAAACTGAGATATGACTAAGGAGTTAATCAGTGTACATTTTCCATAAATAGACAGGTACGTGTTTTTACCTCTCCATTGTTGCAGGATCTTGTCTATTTTTAAAATGCATTGTGGAGAGCTCATTTATATATTTTGTGATATGAATACCAAGTGTGTCTACTTCACCGTCAGCCCATTTTATAGGTAAACTGCAGAGTAATGTAAAAGTTTTGTTTTTTAAAGATCCAATACATAATATGGTACACCTATCATAATTAGGTTTTAGTCCAGAGAGGCCAGAAAAGTTATCTAGATCATCAATGAGACATTGCAGGGATCTAGCTTGCGAACATAATATAAAACTTGAGTCATCGGCATACATGGACACCTTTGTTTTTAAGCCTTGGATTTCTAATCCTCTAATGTTATTTTTTGATCTGATTTTAATAGCTAGCATTTCGATGGCTATAACAAATAGATAGCGGACACCCTTGTTTAACTCCTCTTGACAGTTCAAAACTCTGAAAAGTAGCCACTATTTACTATTTTACACCTGGGGTTGCTATACATTACTTTTACCCATTGAATAAGAGACTCACCGAATGTAAAAAAAAAAATCCAGACATTTATATATAAAATCCAGTCTTACTTTATCATACGCCTTTACAAAAATCCGCTATGAATACCAGGCCTGGCTTCTTAGATGTTTCATGTTGTTCTATTATTTCCAGTAGTTGTCGTATATTATCTCCAAAAAACCTGTCTGATCAGGATGAACAATACCTGGTAAAACGAGCAAAACAACAACAAAAACGAAGGAGCTGATTGTGAACCTCAGGAAATAGCAGAGGGAGCATGCCCCTATCCACATCGACGGGACCGCAGTGGAGAATGTGGAAAGCTTCAAGTTCCTCGGCATAGACGTCACTGACAATCTGAAATGGTCCACCCACACAGACAGTGTGGTGAAGAAGAGGCAACAGCGCCTATTCAACCTCAGGAGGCAGAAGAAATGTGGCTTGGCCCCTAAGACCCTCACAAACCTTTACAGATGCACAATTGAGAGCATCCTGTCGGGCTGTAACGCCTGCAACCGCAAGGCTCTACAGAGGGTGGTGCGCATCACCGGGGGCACACTGCCTGCCCTACAGCACAAAAAGTCACAGGAAGGCCAAAATGATGAAGGACATCAACCACCCGAGCCATGGCCTGTTCACCCCGCTATCATCCAGAAGGCGAGATTAGTACAGGTGCATCAAAGCTAGGACCGAGAGACTGAAAAACAGCTTCTACCTCAAGGCCATCAGACTGTAAATAGCCATCACTAGCCGGCTACCACCCGGTTACTCAGCCCTGCACCTTAGAGGCTGCTGCCCTATATACATAGACATGGAATCACTGGCCACTTTAAAAATGGAACACTAGTCACTTTAATAATGTTTACATACTGCTTTACTCATCTCATATGTACAGTGGGGGAAAAAAAGTATTTAGTCAGCCACCAATTGTGCAAGTTCTCCCACTTAAAAAGATGAGAGAGGCCTGTAATTTTCATCATAGGTACACGTCAACTATGACAGACAAAATGAGAAAAAAAATCAAGAAAATCACATTGTAGGATTTTTTATGAATTTATTTGCAAATTATGGTGGAAAATAAGTATTTGGTCAATAACAAAAGTTTCTCAATACTTTGTTATATACCCTTTGTTGGCAATGACACAGGTCAAACGTTTTCTGTAAGTATTCACAAGGTTTTCACACACTGTTGCTGGTATTTTGGCCCATTACTCCATGCAGATCTCCTCTAGAGCAGTGATGTTTTGGGTCTGTCGCTGGGCAACACAGACTTTCAACTCCCTCCAAAGATTTTCTATGGGGTTGAGATCTGGAGACTGGCTAGGCCACTCCAGGACCTTGAAATGCTTCTTACGAAGCCACTCCTTCGTTGCCCGGGCGGTGTGTTTGGGATCATTGTCATGCTGAAAGACCCAGCCACGTTTCATCTTCAATGCCCTTGCTGATGGAAGGAGGTTTTCACTCAAAATCTCACGATACATGGCCCCATTCATTCTTTCCTTTACACGGATCAGTCGTCCTGGTCCCTTTGCAGAAAAACAGCCCCAAAGCATGATGTTTCCACCCCCATGCTTCACAGTAGGTATGGTGTTCTTTGGATGCAACTCAGCATTCTTTGTCCTCCAAACACGACGAGTTGAGTTTTTACCAAAAAGTTATATTTTGGTTTCATCTGACCATATGACATTCTCCCAATCCTCTTCTGGATCATCCAAATGCACTCTAGCAAACTTCAGACGGGCCTGGACATGTACTGACTTAAGCAGGGGGACACATCTCGCACTGCAGGATTTGAGTCCCTGGCGGCGTAGTGTGTTACTGATGGTAGGCTTTGTTACTTTGGTCCCAGCTCTCTGCAGGTCATTCACTAGGTCCCCCCGTGTGGTTCTGGGATTTTTGCTCACCGTTCTTGTGATCATTTTGAACCCACGGGGTGAGATCTTGTGTGGAGCCCCAGATCGAGGGAGATTATCAGTGGTCTTGTATGTCTTCCATTTCCTAATAATTGCTCCCACAGTTGATTTCTTCAAACCAAGCTGCTTACCTATTGCAGATTCAGTCTTCCCAGCCTGGTGCAGGTCTACAATTTTGTTTCTGGTGTCCTTTGACAGCTCATTGGTCTTGGCCATAGTGGAGTTTGGAGTGTGACTGTTTGAGGTTGTGGACAGGTGTCTTTTATACTGATAACAAGTTCAAACAGGTGCCATTAATACAGGTATCGAGTGGAGCACAGGGGAGTCTCTTAAAGAAGAAGTTACAGGTCTGTGAGAGCCAGAAATCTTGCTTGTTTGTAGGTGACCAAAATTTGCAAATAAATTCATAAAAAATCCTACAATGTGAATTTCTGGATTTTTTTTTCTCATTTTGTCTGTCATAGTTGACGTGTTACAGGCCT
Organism: Coregonus lavaretus; assembly: GCF_964263955.1. Taxonomy (NCBI): domain Eukaryota; kingdom Metazoa; phylum Chordata; class Actinopteri; order Salmoniformes; family Salmonidae; genus Coregonus; species Coregonus lavaretus. The sequence goes on along the minus strand of NC_140007.1, from coordinate 1,561,905 downwards.
CTCTCATCTTTTTAAGTGGGAGAACCTGCACAATTGGTGGCTGACTAAATACTTTTTTCCCCCACTGTATATACTGTATTCTACTGTATTCGCTACACCCGCAATAACATCTGCTAAATATGTGTATGTGACAAATAAAATTTGATTTGGTAAAACCTTTTTAATTCTGAGTGCTATGCATTTTGCATCACAACACTAAGTTGTATTTCTTTTAGATGGACTGGATCTTAATATTTGCCTGGGTTTTATTTTATTTGGGTCTTGTTTTAATAATAGTGAAATCAGACCTTCCTGCTGAGTATCTGACAGACTACCATTTATATCAGAGTAGTTAAAACAAGCTAATCATGGAGCTTTGAGCATGTCAAAAAAGGCTTGATATACACCCACTGGTATGCCTTCAAGCCCTTTCCAGACTGAAAGGCTTGAATATCCTCCAGAAGTTATTCCTCTGTGATTTGGCCTTTCGCACTGATCTTTTTGTGCATTTGTTAATTTTCCCTTTTTTGGGGGGGAGGAAATAATTCCTTACAGTAATCGTGATTCAGAAGGAAAAGATAACATCTGCTTAAATAATTTAGCTTCCTCTTTTAAAATATAAATCTGAGAATCATGGATGACTCAGTCTTTAGTAATGAATTTCTGCAAATTATTTTTTGTAGCGTTCCTCTGTTGGAGATTCAGGAAGGATTTGGTGCATTTTTCTACATATTCCATCCAGTTTGCTTTATTTTTGTGGTCCTCTGTTGCTCAGCTGGTAGAGCACGGCGCTTGTAACGCCAAGGTAGTGGGTTCGATCCCCGGGACCACCCATACACAAAAAAAAAAAATGTATGCACGCATGACTATAAGTCGCTTTGGATAAAAGCGTCTGCTAAATGGCATAATATTATTATTGTAATAGATTACATTAGATAGTTCTTGAATTAGTTCTTCCAGTTCTTTTAGTTTTTCCTCTAACTTGTTTTGTATCTCTGTAGTACCACTTTTTATTGCTATCCACCTGTACTATCAGTTAGTATATTTCCCTTGTGAGTCTTGTCTCTTTAGACAAAAACAGCTTTTTTTTACTGATGAATATTGAATTGAATGGTACATTTGAAGGTGTCCCAGTATTAAACGCACAGTATTAAATAGAGTCATGACTACATGGAACTCTGCCACCCCAGGTAACTCAAGCTAGCAATAAAACCAGTTTAAAAAACAGATAAAAGAACACCTTACTGCACTGACAAAGTAATGATCAGTCTATAATTTTAATGGTAGGTTTATTTGAACAGTGTGAGACAGAATTACAACAAAAAAATCCAGAAAAAACGCATGTCAAAAATGTTATAAATGGATTTACATTTAATGAGGGAAATAAGTATTTGACCCCTCTGCAAAACATGACTTAGTACTTGGTGGCAAAACCCTTGTTGGCAATCACAGAGGTCAGAAGTTTCTTGTAGTTGGCCAGCAGGTTTGCACACATCTCAGGAGGGATTTTGTTCCACTCCTCTTTGCAGATCTTCTCCAAGTGATTTGCATTTTAATGAGGGAAATAAGTATTTGAACCCCTCTCAATCAGAAAGATTTCTGGCTCCCAGGTGTCTTTTATACAGGTAACGAGCTGAGATTAGGAGCACACTCTTAAAGGGAGTTCTCCTAATCTCAGTTTGTTACCTGTATAAAAGACACCTGTCCACAGAAGCAATCAATCAATCAGATTCCAAACTCTCCACCATGGCCAAGACCAAAGAGCTCTCCAAGGATGTCAGGGACAAGATTGTAGACCTACACAAGGCTGGAATGGGCTACAATACCATCACCAAGCAGCTTGGTGAGAAGGTGACAACAGTTGGTGCGATAATTCGCAAATGGAAGAAACACAAAATAACTGTCAATCTCCCTCGGCCTGGGGCTCCATGCAAGATCTCACGTCGTGGAGTTGCAATGATCATGAGAACGGTGAGGAATCAGCCCAGAACTACACGGGAGGATCTTGTCAATGATCTCAAGGCAGCTGGGACCATAGTCACCAAGAAAACAATTGGTAACACACTACGCCGTGAAGGACTGAAATCCTGCAGCGCCCGCAAGGTCCCCCTGCTCAAGAAAGCACATATACAGGGCCGTCTGAAGTTTGCCAATGAACATCTGAGTGATTCAGAGAAGAACTGGGTGAAAGTGTTGTGGTCAGATGAGACCAAAATCGAGCTCTTTGGTATCAACTCTACTCGCCGTGTTTGGAGGAGGAGCAATGCTGCCTATGACCCCAAGAACACCATCCCCACCGTCAAACATGGAGGTGGAAACGTTATGCTTTGGGGGGTTTTCTGCTAAGGGGACAGGACAACTTCACCGCATCAAAGGGACAATGGACGGGGCCATGTACCATCAAATCTTGGGTGAGAACCTCCTTCCCTCAGCCAGGGCATTGAAAATGGGTCGTGGATGGGTATTCCAGCATAACAATGACCCAAAACACATGGCCAAGGCAACAAAGGAATGGCTCAAGAAGAAGCACATTAAGGTCCTGGAGTGGCCTAGCCAGTCTCCAGACCTTAATCCCATAGAAAATCTGTGGAGGGAGCTGAAGGTTTGAGTTGCCAAACGTCAGCCTCAAAACCTTAATGACTTGGAGAAGATCTGCAAAGAGGAGTGGAACAAAATCCCTCCTGAGATGTGTGCAAACCTGGTGGCCAACTACAAGAAACGTCTGACCTCTGTGATTGCCAACAAGGGTTTTGCCACCAAGTACTAAGTCATGTTTTGCAGAGGGGTCAAATACTTATTTCCCTCATTAAATGCAAATCAATTTATAAAATTTTTGACATGCGTTTTTCTGGATTTTTTTGTTGTTATTCTGTCTCTCACTGTTCAAATAAACCTACCATTAAAATTATAGACTGATCATGTCTTTGTCAGTGGGCAAACGTACAAAATCAGCAGGGGATCAAATACTTTTTTCCCTCACTGTACATAGACATTGAATCACTGGTCACTTTAATAATGGAACACTAGTCACTTTAATAACGTTTACTTACTGTTTTACTAATTTCATATGTATATACTGTATTCTACTGTATTTTAGTCAGTGCCACGCCGACATTGCTCGTCCTAATATTTATATGTTTCTTAATTCCATTCTTTTACTTGTAGTTGTGTGAATTGTTAGATACTACCGCACTGTTGGAGCTAGAAACACAAGCATTTCACTACACCCGCAATAACATCTGGTAAATATGTGTACAGTGCCTTGCAAAAGTTTTCATCCCCCTTGGCGTTTTTCCTATTTTGTTGCATTACAACCTGTAATTTAAATAGATTTTTATTTGGATTTCATGTAATGGACATACACAAAATAGTCCAAATTGGTGAAGTGAAAAAAAAAAAAAAAACTTGTTTAAAAGAATTATGAAAAATTAATCACGGAAAAGTTGTGCGTGCATATGTATTCATCCCCTTTGCTAGAAGCACCTAAATAAAATCTGGTGCAACCAATTACCTTCAGAAGTCACATAATTAGTTAAATAAAGTCAACCTGTGTGCAATCTGAGTGTCAAATGATCTGTCACATGATCTCAGTATATATACAGCTGTTCTGAAAGGCCCCAGAGTCTGCAACACCACTAATCAAGGGGCACCACCAAGCAAGCGGCACCATGAACACCAAGGAGCTCTCCAAACAGGTCAGGGACAAAGTTGTGGAGAAGTACAGATCAGGGTTGTGTTAAATTTTTTTAAAAATATCAGAAACTTTGAACATCCCACGGAGCACCATTAAATCCATTATTAAAACATGGAACGAATATGGCACCACAACAAACCTGCCAAGAGGGCCGCCCACCAAAACTCACAGACCAGGCAAGGAGGGCATTAATCAGAGAGGCAACAAAGAGACCAAAGATAACCCTGAAGGAGCTGCAAAGCTCCACAGCGGAGATTGGAGTATCTGTCCATAGGACCACTTTAAGCCGTACACTCCACAGAGCTGGGCTTTACGGAAGAGTGGCCAGAAAAAAGCCATTGCTTAAAGAAAAAAATTAAGCAAACACGTTTGGTGTTCGCCAAAAGGCATGTGGGACACTCCCCAAACATATGGAAGAAGGTACTCTGGTCAGATGAGACTAAAATTGAACTTTTTGGCTTTCAAGGAAAATGTTATGTCTGGCACAAACCCAACACCTCTCATCACCCCGAAAACACCATCCCCACAGTGAAGCATGGTGGTGGCAGCATCATGCTGTGGGGATGTTTTTCCATCGGCAGGGACTGGGAAACTGGTCAGAATTGAAGGAATGATGGGGATGGCACTAAATACAGGGAAATTCTTGAGGGAAACCTGTTTCAGTCTTCCAGAGATTTGAGACTGGGACGGAGGTTCACCTTCCAGCAGGACAATGACCCTAAGCATACCGCTAAAGCAACACTTGAGTGGTTTAAGGGGAAATATTTAAATGTCTTGGAATGGCCTAGTCAAAGCCCAGACCTCCATCCAATTGACAATCTGTGGCATGACTTAAAGATTGCTGTACACCAGCGGAACGCATCCAACTTGAAGGAGCTGGAGCAGTTTTGCCTTGAAGAATGGGCAAAAATCAGAGTGGCTAGATGTGCCAAGCTTATAGAGACATACCCCAAGAGTCTTGCAGCTGTAATTGCTGCAAAAGGTGGCTCTACAAAGTATTTTGGGGGTGGTGAATAGTTATACACGCTCAAGTTCTGTTTTTTTGTCTTATTTCTTGTTTGTTTCACAAGAAAAAGGCATGTTGTGTAAATCAAATGATACAAATCCCCAAAAAATCCATTTTAATTCCAGATTGTAAGGCAACAAAATAGGAAAAATGCCAAGGGGGGTGAATACATTAGCAAGCCACTGTACTGTTTATGATATTCATGATTAGAGAGAGCATATTTGTCAGGACTTCTAATGTAATAGGAGACATGGCATCTGAAACGTCTGGTTCCTCTGATGAAGTCTTGATCTAATTGGAAAGAAGGTCACATAAATACAGTAGTATTATTGGAAACAGTGGGGTCCACAACAATCTTTTAGATTGGAAAGAAGGTACAGCTTCTTTCCACTACACCACAATCACATACAATACACCGCTTAATTGTGTTATTATTAAGAGAGAGTGGATCAACAAAGTCTAGATTTCACTCTGTCTCTTAATAATAACACAATTATCTTATTGCCAAACACCAATATTATTGCACAAACCAACACTATTGTTCTCTCTTCTTCTCTCCAATCTCTCATTGCAGACCTCTCTCTGTTTCTTTCACTCCCTCTCAATCTCCCTATCTCACATTATATGTACTTTACACCTCTGTCACACACACACACACACACACACAGAGAGGTTGTTGAAGTCCAGGTTTCTAAAGCCCCAGAGCTTTACTGTTCCTCCTTGACTTCCTCTAGGAAAAGGGAAAAGGCCTCTCGGATGCGTCTTATCACAGAGAGCTACAGCTTGGTTGTATCGTAAAAGAACCTCAGGGAATCCGGTGACCTTTCATGCACGTTTGTTTAATGATGCAGCAGGTTGGGCTGAGAGAGGGTTTGTACCGTGGTTATCCATTTGTATATCTCTCTTGATCTCGCTCTCTAGCAAACAAAGAGACATTCTTCCACAGCTGTGGATGCACACACAGAAATTGACAGTGCATTGCAGCAGTGCAGCTGTGAGCTGTCGCCCTCCAGTGGTAACACTTTGCTACTCCTGATGGAATGTCTATCTAGGTTTACTGAGTATTGGCTCATTGAAAAAAGACTGGTCAACTATGGAACCAGATGAAGCATTCTGAAGTATCTCAAATGTAAATTGCATTTAAAACAGTGTAATAGCCAGTCTTTACAGACAAGTGTAGAAATACCATGATGTCAATTTTTTAAAGTTAGGAATGTCTATGTCAGTTAGATGTTGCTTTGTGGTGAGATGGTCAGATTTTACGTGCTTTATTGACTGATATACCTGGGGAGTTGACAGTCTGATAATGTACTAGAAGACAACTTAGTCATAGATACTGTAACCTGGTGCTGAAGCACTCCGCTGGAAAAGGACACTTCTTTCCTTTTCCTCTCACCCGACCTTTGTGATGTCATGCTCCTTCACTCAAGGATACATTACTCATCCACTATCAACCGGAATGACCGAGCACCATGACATCATAAGACAACTATAGCCCGGGAGAGGGAGGGGCAGAGCAGCGGCCAAAGGTTCTCATTTCATTGACACAATTTCAGGAAAACTGTTGGCAAATGATAATGATTTGAGGTTTATTTTCCTGGAACATTGGTCAAAGCATCCTGGTATGAAATTGTATGATGTTAACAGATAAAGGGTATTTAAATAGAAGTTTCTGTTGAGTTTCTGTTGACCTGCTGACTGTGCATTTACACTATAACCATCAGGACACAATGTATGAACAAACATGAGAATACACCACAAACTCTGCAGCAGAGGCCTTTGTGTGAGCATGTCCGAATGTAGCCCTGCATGGCATCTGTAGTGCATGTGGCCACGCCAGCAGCCAGGGCACAAAGTAATGGAAAAAGAACTGGAAGTCTGGGAAAGAGAGCAACTCAGAGAGACAGAATTTTCTACGGGCTTCTTGCTCCCTGGTCCCCTAACCTTCTCTGGTAACCACCATGTTGTGTTTATAAATATAAAGCCTTTCTGTGTCTGTCAGCCCACACACATACATACACACAAACAGACACTCATGCACAAACTAACTCATACACAAATATACACAAACCCAAAAGACACACAGGCCCAACTCTCTGTCTGAGTGCTCTTTAATCCCAGTATAACATATGGAGACATTCTGAAGTAATGCACACACGCACACACGGGGGGGAGCACAAAGTATGTGAGGGGGTTGATCGTGGGGGGCGTTGGAGAATTTTGCATTTTTCTAATACCTGAAGCAGCTTTTTCATGCGATCTAGAGCCATAATCATTATGCTTCATTCTATGTAAATAGAATGCATATATAAGCAGAGTTGGGACCATGTCACAATTTTGCAAGTCTCAAGTCTTAACCTTCGAGTCTCGAGTCAAGTACACAGTAATAATGGGCAAGTCTCAAGTAAAGTCCTAAGTTCCACAGCTCAGGTCGAGTCAAGTCACAAGTCCCTAATTTTGGATTTTGAGTCCTCAGGTCAATGTTTAAGTGTTTTATACCAATTTCTTTGCCATTGCAATGCATCAGAGATTTTGGACCCACATGTTTTACAAACTGTATCCCTTTTTTCCCCCTCTACCACATAGTCTTTGAAACCGAATGCAACGAGTTTTGGGACCGATGATGCCCTGATGCAGAGGTGGCACCACAGGTCCCAGAATGTTTTCCCTGGGGCCCGGAGCTTTTCCTTAATCTGGTAATCTAACCAGGTATAAATCAGGACCCTATTGGGTCTGACAGTCATTAATTAGCAGTTGTAGAAAGGTATTTATATGGGAACCAGATTTACATTTTAGTAATTGAGCAGATGCTCTTATCCAGAGCGACTTACAGGAGAAATTAGGGTTAAGTGCCTTGCTCAAGGGCACACAGAGATTTTTCACCTAGTCGGCTCAGGGATTCAAACTATTGACCTTTCGGTTACCGGCCCAACACTCTGCACCACTAGGCTACTTGTCGCCTAGGTATACAGATATTTTTTCGTTTTAAGAAATTCTGGAAAAACTCCTGGCCCAAGGGAGGATGATAACCCTGTCAAACTGCAGCAACCTTCTACTCAATATGAATTGAGTACAAGGTGAATTTCATTTCAAAACTAGACTTTACACAGACACAACCACTGCAATTGGGCATTAGAACTCACAGTGCTAGCTTGCTTTATGCAGGTTTGCATCATGTAGGCCTATGCAACTGCAATTAAAAAGTAACAGTCTATTTATGTAATCAGTATTGTGTTGTTCGATTAATGTCAGTTAATAATTTTGGATTGAAAAGATCAAAGGTAGCCTAGCCAGCCAGCCCAAGTTTGAATATAGCCTAAACCGAATTTGATCACATTCACATTTTCTCCTAACACAAATAAAGCTATAAATAATAAAAAATAAATATATAAATAGAGCTATAAATAGGCTACATAACATTACCTCTTTGTTTACCCTGTCCAGAGTACAAGAGTGGACAGGGCGCATTGGCTGTAGCCTATGGAGCTGCAGGCTGCGGTTGTTATCAGACTGAGAAATTGTCTTGTTGTTTTCTTCCCATACAGTTTAGGTGTAGGCTGCTGCAAAATTTATTGTTTGTGTATGTTGGGAGTGATGTTTTATCAAGTTTGCTAAATAAATACCGGAGGACAATGGAGCAGTGCACGCTTTGCTAGATGACGTGCTTTGGGCCAGGCCTGCGCAACCTGTGATTTCTATTAATCTGATTGGTCAAGACACAGAACAGAACGCACAGAACCTGCAGCACTCCAATATAAAGGACTGATGGGCTTACATTTTGTGCGAGATGACAAATTGAGTCTCTCAAGTCATACAGCTCAAGTCCAAGTTAAGTCACGAGTCATAGATGCTAAAGTCGAAGTCGAGTGGCAAGTGTTTGTTTTTTTGTCAAGTCTTTGGCAAAATTAGAGTCCAAGTCACATGACTCGAGTCCACATCTCTGTATCTAAGCATATCTAAGCATACCTCTCGAGCTGTCTGTATCCTCCTGACCGATGGTTATGTTTTAAAATATGCTTCCCTGCGTCTCTGCTAAAATCTGGGTAAAAGATTGTAAGGAATGTGAGTCTTATTCAGTACATGTAGTTTTTGCTTACTTTTCAGTCTACCAACCTTGCCAGCAGGCATGCCAGCTAATATAGTTAGACAAGCTAGCTACTCTAACTTGATTGATCGCCTGAAATGGCTTATTGGTAGCTAGTTATGAGGTTGGGAACCTATCTGGGCTAGCTAAAGTCAACTTCATAAAATTGCTAGGTGGCTAGTAGTATTACAGAAAAACAACACATTTTGTAATATTTTGTAGAGATGAACGTGGTACCTTCAGGCATTTGGAAATTGCTCCCAAGGATGAACCAGACTTGTGGAGGTCTACCACTTTTTTTCTGAGGTCTTCTGATTTCTTTTGATTTTCCCATGATGTCAAGCAAAGGGGCACTGAGTTTGAAGGTAGGCCTTGAAATACATCCACAGGTACACCTACAATTGACTCAAATTATGTCAATTAGCCTATCAGAAGCTTCTAAAGCCATGACATCATTTTCTGGAATTCCAAAGCTGTTTCAAGGCACAGTCAACTTAGTGTATGTAAACGTCTGACCCATTGGAATTGTGATACAGTGAATTATAAGTGAAATAATCTGTCTGTAAACAATTGTTTGAAAAATTACTTGTGTCATGCTCAAAGTACAGTGGGGAGGACAAGTATTTGATACACTGCCGATTTTGCAGGTTTTCCTACTTACAAAGCATGTAGAGGTCTGTCATTTTTATCATAGGTACACTTCAACTGTGAGAGACGGAATCTAAAACAAAAATCCAGAAAATCACATTGTATGATTTTTAAGTAAGAATTTGCATTTTATTGAATGACATCAGTATTTGTAAGTAGGAAAACCTGCAAAATTGGCAGTGTATCAAATACTTGTTCTCCCCACTATAGATGTCCTAACTTACTTGCCAAAACTATAGTTTGTTAACAAGAAATTTGTGGAGTGGTTGAAAAACGAGTGTTAATGACTCCAACCTAAGTGTATGTTAACTTCCGACTTCAACTGCTGGGAGGCATTGGATCAGCATTCTGGTCGCGTCTCCTGTTAGTACCTTTTATGTAGGGAAGCTAATGATCTATCATGTATGACATTCCTGGGATTGTGTAAACTTGTATTTTTTATTACCATAGCATTTTTGTATGTTCTCTATATTTATGTACTTGAAAATGTATCAATTTACCAATCCAGCCACTTGGAGGCCAATTGGGTACATTTGTGCAAACTCGTGAGGGACACCTGGGTGACTTAATACTAAATTATATGTAGCTCCCTCATTCCTGAAGGTATCAGTCTTTCCGGTTATGTCGATATAGGACTCATTTTACTGTGGATATAGATACTTTTGTACCTGTTTCCTCCAGCATCTTCACAAGGTCCTTTGCTGTTGTTCTGGGATTTATTTGCACTTTTCGCACCAAAGTACGTTCATCTCTAGGAGACAGAACGCGTCTCCATCCTCAGCGGTATGACGGCTGCATTGTCCCATGGTGTTTATATTTACGTACTATTGTTTGTATAGATGAATGTGGTACCTTCAGGCGTTTGGAAATTGCTCCCAAGGATGAACCAGACTTGTGGAGGTTGTTGTGGAAATTAATCACTATACTTTATTAAAAATCAAAGTTCTTCCAGAGTTTTTATAGAATCAAGATTTGACTTTATTTCAATTCAA